>NC_141540.1:130037500-130637500 GCF_021556685.1 Rattus norvegicus
TATGTTGCTGCTGCTACTGCCTCATGGAAACGCGTTGAATACAATAACATTCCGTCTTGAGGATGAAGGAATGCACCCACAGTGTTGCTGTTTTCCCCGCAGTACTGTGCTTCCTGTTTTCGGTGGTACGCGAGTCTTACCACGGTCATTTCAAGCCTTCCTACTGAAATAGATCACAGAAAGCTCGCTGTTTGCTGCACAGGCGAGTCAGCGTCTGGTGCTGCGCCATGTGCATGCCTCTGTACTCTGCCCCCATGAAGGCGACAACTTGGGTCCAATGGTGGAAGTTAGGTGCCGTCCCGTGGGAGAAAATCACAATCACTCAATCACTGTAAGTGTCAACTGTTGTGTTGCTATAGTTACAAGCCGTAAAAGTCGCAAGGATGTCAGGAGAACCCTCCTTAGAGAGAGCGTTGATAGAGGTTCGGATGTCTGGGGAAAGGAGGGAGGCACGCTGACTGGGAAGGCATCCTACCTGAGATTTTTTCCATCTCTTCCAACAGCCTTTCCAGGTCCTTGTTCAGGTCGGACAGCATTTTCAGCATGTTATCATAGCTTCTTTCCCCAGGATCGGAATCAGCCATCTAGGCAGGGAAGAAGGAGGAGCTGCATGGGACTTACTGACATTTTAGCTCCCGCTCTACAGCTCACCCACGAGCAATCCTCAGACAACTGTTTCTCCTTCTCTCAGAGTAAGACATCACCGCTTACACCCCAGAGTAGAGGTACTGTGCCGGTTAGACGAAAACTGTGTGGAAGGGTCTGCACAGACTATGGCACTGTGAACTGTTTTTTTTTCTTTCTGTTTTTAAAGATTTATTATGTATATTTGTACACTGTAGCTGTCTTCCAACACACCCAGAAGAGGGTATCGGGGCCATTACAGATGGTTGTGAGCCACCATGTGGTTGCTGGGAATTGGACTCTGGAAGAGCAGCCAGTGCTCTTAATCGCTGAGCCATCTCTCCAGCCCCTGCTCTTTTCTTTTTTCGACCCTTATTATGTGTCATAGTTATTGTCAGTTGTCAACCTGACAGATCTGAGAAGCTGGAACCTCAGCTGAGGAACTGTCTGCACTGCACTGGCCTGTGGGAAAATCTCTTTTGTCTTTCTTTGTACCTTCCTTCCTTTCCTTAAAAAGGTTTATTTATTTAATTTAATATTACCTTTAGAGGTTCATTTATTTTTATTTTTTTTGATGGTATGGGTGTTTTGCCTGTCTGTACACCTGTGCATCTCATGTTTGCAGTGTCTGAGGAGGGCGGAAGAAGGCATCGGATCCCCCGGAACTGGAGTTAGACAGTTCTAAGGGCTTTGTGGGTTCTGGAGATTTTGGGGTCTGCTGGAAGAGCAGCCCATGCTTTTAACTGCTCAGCTATCGTTGCAGTCCTAAAGATTTATTTTTAAACTACATGTGCCTATGTGTCTGTCTGTCTGTGGAGGGTATGTGCACATGAGTGAAGGCCAGAAGAGGGCGCTGAATCCCCTGTAATTAGCATTATAAACAGTTAAACAGTTAAACAGTTGCTAGCCACCATGGCTGGTGGAAACTGAACTCATGTCCTGTGCAAGAGCAGCCAGTGTTCTTAACTGCTACACCTCTGCAGCCCCGCCTGTGGGACATTTTGCAATTGCTAATTTCCATGGAAGCGCCCAGCCCACGGTGGGTGGTGCGCCTGGGCTATATAAGAAAGCAGGCCAGTGAGGAGCACTCCTTATGGCCCCTGCTTCAGTTTCTGCCTCTCCGGTTCTGCTTGAGCTCTGCTCAAGAGTTCTTGCTCTGGCTCCCATTGGTTATGGACTGAAATTTGTAAAACAAAATAAGCCCTTTCCTCCCCAAGTTACTTTTGGTCAGTATCTGCCATCCTTAAACTGTTAAAGGAAAGTTTTGTTTTGAAAGATTGGTCTCACATAGCCCAGGCTAGCCTTGAACTTGAACGCCTGATCCTCCTGCCCCTGTTTCCAAAGTTACAGGTACAGGTCAGCACATCAGGATAAGGGTGAAATTCTGGGGGTAGAACAGAAGGCCCCTGACAAGCATGGGGCAGATCTGGGGTCTGGGCCAGGGCGTATGGTCTTTGGGGATCTGTAAATGTGTCACTTCTGGAATGTGGTGCTATTTCTCATTGGGGAACTCACCTCTCTGTTGCTCTGTTTTTGTAAGTAACATGGTTTCTAAGAATGGGTGGTGCGTATGAGAGTGGGCTGAGTGTGAGTGTCTGACAAAAGGCCTGTAACATGTTCCTTGAGCCTTTATTGTGGGGTTCCTCCCTGTTTTATAGTCGGGCTGCATGCACTGACCTGTCCTGGAGTTCCTACCTCTTCACGCTGGTAATCTGATATTTCTCTGCCTCTCCCTGAAACAGGTCTCACCAGTGACAAATGGCATATTCATGGTGCCTCTTTCTTTATATTTAACCTCTCTTCAGTACCTACCACTCAGCTGTTTTCTCCTGGTCAAAATCCTCCTGTTGGCGTTGAACTTAGAACTCTCAAGAACTCTGACTGCCTGAGCGCTCCTTCTCTGCTCTCTGTGGACCCTTCACTGGCGTTCAAATGTCAGTGCAGGCCCCTCGGGCGGCACAAAGCAGACTCTGGCGACGCCCACATGCCCACTGCTTCGCTATCCTGTTTAGCTTGTAGATTTCGATGGTGCTTTTAGTTTTTGTCTGTTTTTTTTTTTTTTTAAGAGAAAATTTCTGTACTGGCTGCTTTTGTGTGTCAACTTGATACAAGCTGGAGTCATGACAGAGAAAGGCACCTCCCTTGAGGAAACGCCTCCATGAGACCCAGCTGTAAGGCATTTTCTCACTTAGTGATCAAGGGGGGAGGACCCAGCCCATTGTGGGTGGTGCCGTCCCGGGGCTGGTGGTCCTGGGTTCTGTAAGAGAGCAAGCTGAGCAAACCAGGGGAAGCAAGCCAGTAAGAAACATCCCTCCGTGGCCTCTGCATCAGCTCCTGCTTCCAAGTTCCTGCCCTGTGTGAGTTCCAGTCCTGACTTCCTTTGGTGATGAACAGCAGTGTGGAAGTGTAAGCTGAATAAATCCTTTCCTCCCCGACTTGCTCTTTGGTCATGGTGTTTGTGCAGGAATAGAAGCCCTGACTAAGGCAGTTTCTTTGTGTAGCCCGGGCTGCCTTGGACCTCACTCTGTAGACCAAGCTGGCCTCAAACTTAGAGATCCACCTGCCTCTGCCTCCCGAGTGCTAGGATTAAAGGTGTGCACTGCCACCACTTGGTCTTCAAGTCGTGCTTTTAAACCCCAGTCTGTTTGGACACTTGCTACGCCCTTCTCCTTAGGGAATGTCAAACTCAACAGTGAGTTACTTTAATGTTTCCCCCTTCCCAATCTTTCACCTTTTAGCCAAATGGATGGCATCACTATTCATCAAATAATTCCAGTCAGGACTAAGAAGTCGCACGGAAGCCTGCCCTCTTATATAACATAGTAAGTCACTGAAAGCCACCAATCTTATCTGCTTCTAGAACATTCATGATTCAAGAAAGTCCAGAGCTTGGGAGCTACTGGCAAACTAAACTTTGCCCTGTGGAGCTCATCATGGCGTGGTAATGATTGATACGCAGTAGAAGAGCCCAGCATACATCCACAGGATGAGAATCCTCTAGCAGAACCAGGAGGATTGGATGAGTCTGGGTTTGCAGGAACGAATGACAGAGGGTGATGTAGGACATGGGGAAGCCTGGGAGAAGGAGCTGATTAGAGGGCAAACCACAAGCCTTGTTCTATGAGGCCTCTAACTGAGCCTTCAGGAGGCAGCTGAATGAGTACACCTGAAGGAAGATTGACCTGAGGGCACAGCATCTGAGCAGAAGTGCAGACCCTCACCTTTCTCCTGGGCTATCTCTGTAAAAGACCCTCCTCCTGTACTTTGTCTTGTCCTGCCCATTTTACATGATGACTTATTTTTTTTTTAATGATGTGAAAATATGGTACCACTGAAACTCAAGAGCTTTTTGTTTCTTTCAGGATGAAACACAGTCTTCATGTAGCTCAGTGAGGGGCCTGGGTTCAAGGTACAGCATTATGAATACTCAAAAGATAATGATTTCACTATAGTTTCAGTGTAGCTCTGATGACTCTTCTTATCCAATCGTGAGTTGTACCCAATTAGTTGAACAAAGAAAGCATGGCTATTCCTTACAAATCTATGCTATATGATGAAGGAAATCCATAACTAAGGACCAGCAAGATGACAAAGTTAAAATCTTCATGGTTCTCTTGCAAGAACCAAAAGAAATACAAAATGAAAGAGAAAAATTCTGCTTTGTGGGTGGCTACAGAAATCTGTCCCGGCATCTCCAGTGTCTCAGCACTCCAATGCCTTCACCGAGCCCTCACCTTCACATCGTCACTCAGTGGCCTTTTAAGGCCTTTCCACAGGGTCTCTGACCCTTACGCATGGTGCCTGGCTTCAGCTATTCTTCCCAATCTGAATCTTGGCGTCTAGCGTGGTTCCCAAACCAGTGCCACGTGGAACCATGCTTACCACACTGCCCAGTTCTGCTGCTAGCTTATGGTGTACCCTGGCTTCCTTGGACCATAGCTGTAGAGCTTCTGTGTTGACCCTGAGGAACCCTTCCTATTGTTCTGCTGCAGAGCAGGAAGCTTCTCCACAATGGTGCTGATCTCTCTCAGTTTCAGCTGCTTCTGCAACACCGGCCTGAATACTGTCTTGCTTTGAAATTTCCTCTGCTGAATAAACCACTCCATTACTTTCAAATCCAACTTCATGCAAGGCCCCAAGACATGAACAGAATGAATATCCATACCAGTGCTCACGAGCCTAGTTCCTAATAGACTTCTTGTTCGCATCTGAACCCACTGAGCTGGTTCTCCACTGTCTGTCTGCATTTCCCTTCCAAGCACAAAAATGGCCCATTAAGCTCTGCTTACATCACTCAGTCATTCAATAGCTTTTCTAGCCCAAAGTATCAAATGTTTTACATCCTTTCCACAAAAAAAGCAATTTTGAATGTGAGGTGGTTTGGCTGGTAAGGGTGCTTTCTGCCAAGCGTGAAAACCTGAGTTCAATCCCTGGAAACCCACATCGTGTAAGAAGAGAAGCGATTCTTGTAACTGTCCTCTGTTCTCCACATGTCTGTCTGTCTCTCTGTCTCCCCCTCCCTCTCTCTCTGTCTCCCCCCCCCCCACACACACACACATAGAGTAAATGTCTTAGAAATTAGGCTTAAAAGTTACATGGTCAGGTTTATCACAGCAACAGCCCCACTTTCTATACTAATTTCTGTCCTAGCTTTGCTTCCCATTGCTATGATAGAATACCCTGACAGATGCCATTTTAAGGGAAAGGGTTTATTCAGCTTACACTTCCAGGTCACAGTCTATCACTGTGAGGAGGTCAAGGCAGAGACGAAGCATTAAGTCACATCCCTAGTCGAGAAGAGCAGAGAGAAAGAATGCATGATGCTTACTAATGTGCAGCTGATGTTCTCCACTCTTCTAGAGGACAGGACCCAGCCCCCAGGGGATGATGCCATCCACGTACTTCACAGTCAAGGCAATCTCCCACAGACTGTCCACAGGCCAACCTTTTTTTTTTTTTAAGAATTTATTTATTTACTTCATGTATGTGAGTATACTGTTGCTGCTTCAGACACACCAGAAGAGGGGACAGGATCCCCATTACAGATGGTTGTGAGTCACCATGTGGTTGCTGGGAATTGAACTGAGGACCTCTGGAAGAGAAATCAGTGCTCTTAATCACTGAGTCATCTCTCCAGCCCCCCACCGGCCAACCTTATCCAGATATTTCTCACTGAGATGGTCTTCCCTGGAGACAATTAAAGCTAACCTTCACAATCTAAATTTATTGTACTTGCTATGCATCTGAATGGGGATGCTAGGTAGGAAGCTAGATGGGTTGAGTTATGGAGGGCGGGCTAGAGATAGAAATATGAATACTATCCACATAGAGATGCTATTGAAAGACAAAGATCAGATTGCCAAGGGAGAGAGTACAGGTGGAGAGGCCTGGCACCAAGATGGGGAAGTGATGTGCAGGAATTACCCAGAGACTAAGGATACAGTGTCAGATAGGTAAAAGTAGGGCAGAGTCATCTTCTCAAAGTCCATTGCATTCTTTTTTTTTTTTTTTTGAGTGGGAGGAATCACACCCATTGGCTGGTAGCATCAGTATTGGTGGATCAAGAGCCAGTTGGGGAATAGGAATCAATCAGAACCACCCTTACGTTCCAATGTTGAAGTAGTTTCGTGAAGTTTTAGAGCTTAAAGAACAAGGAAAGTTATGACTCAGGCAAGGTTAAAGTGCATTGGTGGGTAAATCAGAGAGGTGGGGGTACTGAGCAGGAAGATTCTTTTCTTTCTCTCTCTCTCTCTAAGGTTTATTTATTTATTTTATGTATGTGAGTACACCGTAGCTGTCTTCAGACACACCAGAAGAGGGCATCAGATCCCATTAGATGGCTGTGAGCCACCATGTGGTTGCTGGGATTTGAACTCGGGACCTCTGAAAGGGCAGTCAGTGCTCTTAACCACCGGGCCATCTCTTCAGCCCAGTCTGCTGCATTTAAACCATTATTCTCCTAGTGTAAAGAATTTCCTGAACTGAAAAGGAAGCACTTAAAAATAAAGAGTGGAAATTCCCAAAATTGTATGGGATGATGTGTTTGTTAGTATGCAAGCAATTTACAACCTGAGAAAGTAGGATACTCAAGTGGAAAATGTTAACAAGGATAAAGCAATAATTATGAATATTCATGATTCAGTGCGTTTGGATATAGAAGAGAATTTGGCACATTAGAGTATTAGATCAATCTTACTATTCTACTTTAAAAAGTATAGTTGATTACAGACCGGAATTTTTCTTTTCTTTTCTTTTTTTCGGAGCTGGGGACCAAACCCAGGGCCTTGCGCTTGCTAGGCAAGCGCTCTACCACTGAGCTAAATCCCCAACCCCTAGACCGGAATTTTTAACTAAAGCTTATTAACAGTTTGGGAGCATTTAAGAGAATGCAAGCTTCATTGTAAGCCTGATGTGATATTTGTAAGAATTTATTAAGAGAACTGGGCTTGGTGGTATTTGCCCACAATTTTAGCCCTTGAGAGGCAGAGGCAAGAGGATCATCATGAGCTTTAAGCCAGTTTGCGTTACATATTGAAATCTGCCAAAGAACCATACACAGTCACCAAACCAAAACTAAAACCCATCCAAAGAAAAGAACCTATTAAGAAATCACGCAGGTGTTAACGCAATTGAGGCATTTAAAAAGATACACAATATTGCAATTATAATGAGATGAGCTTAAGTTTGTACATGGAAGAACAAAAACGTTTTAAAAGTTATTACTAAAGTCTGCTGCTAGACTTTATATGCTTTATAAACAACTCACAGGGAGGTTTCATTTGCCTGGGACTGGGGTTTTTTTGCATGTAGCTCCTGGGAGAAGCATTGTTCAACTTGTCAGTCCAGTAGGCTGCTTCTCAGGCTTTACAGAGGGGTAGATTTGTTGGTACTTTTCCCCTTTGGCCGCTCATACATCATCTTTTGACACTGTGAGACCTTGACATGGGGAAGGTGCTTCTTTCCCAGTGACTTTCCCAAACATCCTTAGCGTTATTCACCCCTCCTTCCTCTCCCTCCGTATCATCCCCCTTCCCACTTTCCATGTAGCTCCCTTTCTAGCATCTGTCTCCTGCCACACTCCTCTCTAGAGCTCATTCTCACCACCACCACCGCACAATGGTTCCTTTCTGCTTTTCTGGCGGCTACTCCAAGTTACACACTCAAACGTGAAGACTGAAGTCTAGGAGACACACAAATCAATATAGGTGATCGCCATTGTTCTTTGCTGCTCGCCATAACATGAAGGCAACACCCTATAGCTGATGCTCCCGTACAAGTCTGTCACAGGGCATGAAGAAATGAAGCTGGTGTTAGGTCTCATAGTGTCAAAAGGTGATGTATAAGCTGCCAAAGGGGGAAAATTATCAACAAGTCTACTCCACTGTAAAGCCTGAAAGTCACACCTACTGGGCAGGCAAGATACTCTCAATGCTGTAATAGTGGCATTTATATCTTGGGGGTAACCAAGAGCTATCTGTTCAGACCTAAAAAGCTTGCTTGACTGGGAGAAACTCATGCCTGGTACTGTAAACCTAGCCAAGAGCCTGTGGCTGAAGAGATCATAGGCCCTGGAGGACAACCTGCTACTACCATGCTGGTAAATAATCGTTTCCAACTGTCCTCTAATATTCTAATATTTACATTCATAGATAAGAGCAGCTCCCATCCGTCATTGAAGTAGCTCCTTTTTGTAGCAGATGGAGGCTATTACAGATAGTCTATTACAGAGGCTGTTTCGACTGGTCAAAACCCATAGTCTAAGTGATTGTGGGGTGTTCAGCCTAAAGTTCAAGGAATATTACAGAAGAGAGGTGGAGATACTGTGAGAGCCTGAGGACCAGATGACTGCTGCAAGACAGTTTCTCCTGGACACGACAGGGAGATTGTGACCACAGGACCTTAATTATACGGCCTGCAAATGACCTACAGATACCATAGCAGTCAACATGCCAACCTGAGGGGAGGAAGATATCACATGGCTATCTTCTTAGGTGAATATCCACAGGTATTCAGTCAACGATGATGAAAGAAGAACCCGTTTTCTTCAGGGTCAAGCACCCAACCCTAAGTGGTTGGCTCTGTTAATATATCTATTAACAAAATCAAGAGCTGGCAGTGGTATATAGGTATATAGGCAGAATTAGAGGGACACGAATAATGCACTTACATTTTTCCCCTAGTGTACAATTTTCTAAAAATTTGAGAATTGTAAAGGTAACTTTAAAAAAAAGATTTTTAAACTTTAATGAAATATCAATGTATTGACTTTTTTTTGCTTGTTTTTGAGGTAAAGTCTCATGTAGGTCAGTCTGGCCTCAGACTTGCTTCGTAATAAAAGATACTCAAACTCCTGATCCTTCTTCCTCTTCTTTCAGGTACTAGGATTACAGGCGTGTACCACGGTCCTTGCATACCAGTTCATTTAAGAGTTGAAGTGTCTGGCCACGGTGACACACGCTGTAATCCAGCACTTGGGAATTAGAGGGAAAAGGAGAAAGAATTCAAGATTATCCCATTGTCAGCCATGGAACAGGTCTGAGGCCAGCATGAGCTACATGACATCCTTCCTTAAACAAATAAAACTAAAACTGCAATCACTCTGGAAATCTGGAGAATTCTTTAAAAGCTAAAAATAAAACCTCTGTATAGCTAGTTATACCACTGCTGGGTATATGCCATTGACATTCTACTCCATAGATATCTGCTCAGCACATTCAGTGCCATTCTATTTACAATATCAAGGACATGGAAACACCTAAATGCCCTTCAGCTGAAGAACGTATAATGAAAATGTGGCCCATAAACACATCAGAATACTATTAAGCTGTGAAATAAAATCAGGAAATTTACAGGTGAGTGGGTTATGTCCAGTAAGGTGATCCAGACCCAGAAAGAGAAATACCACCTTTTCCCTTGCTTGTGGATACAAGCTCTGAACTTTTATCTTATAACTTTTTTTTTTTTTTTTGGTTCTTTTTTTCGGAGCTGGGGACCGAACCCAGGGCCTTGCGCTTCCTAGGCAAGCGCTCTACCACTGAGCTAAATCCCCAACCCCAGCTCTGAACTTTTAGATAAGCGTGTCTTAGTGTTCTGTTGCTGTGAAGAGACACCATGATCAAGGCAGCTTCTCTAAAAGAGGGCGTTTTACTTGGGGCTCATGGTTCCCAAGGGCAGTAGAGTCCATGACCTTCCTGATGGGAAGCTGACAGGCACTAGAGCAGGAGCTGAGATCTTTACATCCTGATTGGCAGGCAGCAGGCAGAGAGAGAGAGAGAGAGAGAGAGAGAGAGAGAGAGAGAGAGAGAGAGAGAGAGAGAGAGAGAGAGAGAAAGAGAGAGAGAGAGAACAAGCACTTTTGAAACTTTACAGCCCACCTCCAGTGACACACTTCCTCCAACAAGGCCACACCTCCTCTCACAAAGCCACACCCCTCTAACAAGGCCACACCCCCTCTAACAAAGCCATATCCCTCTAACAAGGCCACACCTCTTCTAACAAGGCCACACCTCCAACAAGGTCACACCTCCTAATTCTTCCCAAACAGTTTCACTAACTGGGTAACAAGCATTCAAACATATGTGCCTATGGGGGCCGCTCTCATGCAAACCACCACAGCAAGTGTCTAGCCTGAATGGCTACAGATACCAGGAAAGTCTAAATGATGACAACCCAGCACTGAGGAGGCAGAGACAGGTGGATCTGTATGAGCTCAAGGCAATCCTGGTCTACACAGGGAGTTACAGGCCAGCAAAGGCGACAGAGTAAGGCCCTGTATCAAAAAAGGGGGGGTGGCATATATGGTAGGGGGACAGGAGAGGGGAATAGTAGGATACAGTGGCTATGAGGGGAAAATGGGAAAAAATAGATGTGGGGGAAACTAACCTAAGGAGGGGTTGGGGAGGGCAACACAGAGGAAGGGGGCAAATAACACTAAGGATATTTAAAATGTCATAGGGAATTATGTTACTTAAAATTACATTATATGTTTTATGTATATATGGGTACACACACACACACACACACACACACACACACACACAGAGTTTAGTTGAAGTTACACCAACCAGAGTGACAGTACTCCTCCCACCCCAAAATCCATAGACTATCATCTATCAGAAAGCCCTTTGCTAGGTAGGTATAGGTAACTTCCTTTCCGTTTTTGGTCAGGGCAATTCAAAAGACACCCCTAAAACTTACGCTACAGCCAGTGCCCTGAGTACCTTATGGAAAAAGAAGGTAAGTCCTTTTTGCTGATGATACCACACTCTTTGGACACTGGAATTGGAAGAGCCAATTTGGATGTGACCTGGAAGCCTCACCCCTGAGGAATAGTTCTCATAGTACTGGAAGGAGCCTTGCAAGCTGCTGAGGAAAACCGAGATCAGTAGTCCTATCCAGCTGTAATGCCTAGGAACTACAATAATGACCAGCACAACGGGGAATTCCAAAAGATGCAATGGTGACACTTGTGGGTAACCAACAGCCACCTGATTGGACAGACCCTCTTAAGAGGAGGGGATTCATGCTTGGCACCGTAAAACCAGTCACTGCCTGTGGATGGCGAGGCCATGGGAACCAGAGGAGCACCAACTGCTGTCACTTTCCTAAACCAGTGTAGTTTTCAACTACTTTCTAAGTAGTTGTCCTTCTACATGTAGAAAAGTGGTGACATGTGAAACTCTAGACTGGAGAGAGAGATGAAAAATACTATACTAAAATTAGGTGAGAAAGAGCTTTGAATAATTAGTGTCTAAACAAGCATAGATTTTGTCCTCACTACAGTGTTGTATTTGGTTTATGTCAACTTGACACAAATTAGGGTCGTTTGGGAAGAGGGACTCTGAATTGAGAAAATGCCTTCATAAGACTGGCCTATAGGCAAGTCTGTTGGGCATTTTCTTGATTAATGACTGATGTGAGAGGGCCTAGCCCACTGTGGGTGGTGTCAACCCAGGGTGAGTGGTCATGAGTTCTCAGAGAAAGCTGGCTGAACAAGCCATGAGGAGCAAGCCAGTAAGCAGCATTCCTCCATGGTCTTTTTGGTTCCTGACTCCAGGTTCCTGCTTTGTTCCTGCCTTGCCTTCCCTCATTGATGGACTGTGAAATGGAACTGTAAGCTGAAATAATTCTTTTCCTCTCCAAGTTGCCTTTGGTCATGGTGTTTTATCACATCAATAAAAACCCAAGGTAAGTGCTATTAAATACTATGATTCTCTTCACTGTACAATTTCTTCCCAAAATGTAGTGCGAGATATCATTCACAATGAGTTAGAAAGAAGAGAAAACAAGCAGGAGCTGGGTATGGCAAAATGCGTGTCATCCTAGCTGTTCAGAAAATTGAGACACAGGGATCATCAGTTTGAGGCTAGCCTGGACCCCAACTCTAAAAGGCAGGAGTTCTATTTTCCCATTTTTAATCTTTTACCTCTGATTTCTTTGCACTCTGCTCTCAAAACAACAACCAAAACATCTTAAAAAGCAGAAGGAAACAATGACATAAGACTGATAAGCAGTCAGAAATGTAGGGAGCCAAGGAGTATACAATTAAAGCCAGTAAGAACAGAGGACCGTGTAGCTGACTAATTTGGGTAGTCAACAAATATAACAAATATATATATATATATATATATATATATATATATATTTTTTTTTTTTTTTGGTTCTTTTTTTCGGAGCTGGGGACCGAACCCAGGGCCTTGCGCTTCCTAGAACAAATATTTATTGGATACTATGCACTTTAGGTGCTTGGACATCAGTGAACAAAACGTAGCAGTCTCAGTCCCTGTGGAGTTTTCATTTCAGTCAGAGGAGGCAGCCAGCAACACACATATATAAATATCAGGTGATGATAAAAGTGCTAAGGAGAAAATGGAGCAGTTTCGGAGGTTCACGAAGTAGGAGGAACCACTCCATTTAGCGTGGGCCAGAAAGTGTCCTCTGATTGGTTGAAAGATGAAGTAGACTAGAAGGAAGGAAGTACTTGAGCCCAAGAGTTCTATGAATATCTTGTGGGAAGAGTTCAGTGTATAGGAACACAACAAAGAAAAGTCCTGAGGCCAAGTGTGTTGGGGGTGGGTAAGCAAAATAACGTTAGCAAAGCTGGGGAGAAGTGGAGAGAGGGACATTAAGAGATGGGGGCGGGTATTTCTGTAGAATTTTGGCTTTTCTTTGGAGGATTGAAGAGGTGTAGCACACCTTCAATGATAATTTAAAAGAATCATGGTAGCCACACCATTAAGGATAGACCAAAGAGGAGTTGATTCAAAATCCTACTCAGATAAAGGATGAGAGAGCTTGGACCAGACTCTTCGTTAGAAATGGAAGTAGTAAAAAGTAGCTAGATTGTGAATATGTCATAAATACTGTGAACAGTATAGTGAAAAAATGTGTTTGCACACTCCTATTTTGTTTTTGGAGTATAGATGACTTTCAAAATCACATGACTAGTTGAAGTATCCTAGGAAATGAAGGAAAATTGGTAAGAGGTCTGATTGGGAAGATGAACTAGCAAAGGAAAGGGAAAAGAAGCTGTCAGGGAGAAAGGAACAGAACCAGGTTAGATTAATGTCTTTGAAGCCGAGGAAGGGAAATATTCTAAGTAGAATAATAAATAAAAAGTGATTATCACATTTAACAATCTGGAGGTCACTAGCACCTGGACAGATGTGCTGGCTAGTTTTATGTCAACCTGACACAGCTAGAGGGAGAGCAGGGGACCTTAATTGAGAAAATGTAAGACTGGTCTAAAGGCCTGCAGGGCATTTTCTTAATTAGTGATTGATCAGGAAGGACCCATCCCATTATAGGTGAGACCACCCCTCATCTGGTGGTCCTGGGTTCTGTAAGAAAGCAGGCTGTGCAATTCAGGGGAGCAAGCCACTACGGGGCACTCCTCCACAACCTCTACATTACCTCCTGCCTCAAGGTTCCTGCCTTGCTTGAGTTCTCTCTCCTCTTCAACCTGCTTTTGGTTTAGGTGTTTCACTGCTTCCCTCCAGGTGTTTAGGTGTACAACAGAGAAGCAATGGTAGTTCAGCAAAGACTGAAGGCTCCTCAGTACCTAACATGGTCCTGAGAAGATGGATGACGTGTATGTAACACATCTGGGTATAAAACATAGGTGTGGAGGATGAGCAAGATAAAGGACACTGAAGGACAAGTAGAAAATGTTTAAGGGGCAGGCAAGATAACGGGGGGGGGAGGGGATGAGGCAACAAAACATATTGCTATAAACAGAGGATCAGACAAACTGAGGCACAGAGCATGAGGCTGCTCTAAAATAGGAGCTGTGGCCACATGACTTTGGATTCTAGAAATTGATGAAGTCAGGAAGTAGATCCAGGGAGAGAATCTGAGCGCTGAGGTGGGTGAAGAATATCTCAGGGTTAGAATTCATGTATTGAGATTGGTGAGTTAGACCCAGGGCAGATGGCATTAGTCTAGGGCATGTAGACTTCAGGACTTGGTGTGTAGTGTTTGGAGAATGCAGCAGGGAGCAGGGTTTGGGGATGAAGAGACTGAGAGGAAATGTCTGTGATGTGGGAAGTAGAGACTGAAGGGGAGGACTTAGGATGTGGGGTGAGAAGAACCCTCCTGCTTCTTCTGTTTGGAGGGAAAGACTAAGGGTAGGAGTCTTGGGATGTAATGTAAGAATTTTGAGGAAAAGGAGCTTAGGGTGTGCAGAGAAGAGAATGATGGCAGGGAGTTTAAGGTCCCTGCAGGAAGTTAAGAGACTGCAGGAAGAGGTCTTAGGGTATGAGGTAGGGAGAGTAAGAGGAAGCATCTGGAATAATTGGGGCTGAGGAGACTGAAGTCAGGGGACTTAGGGTGTGGAGAGCTTGAGGGAAGGTGTGTTGGGGTTGGTCTGGTTCTGCTATGTATTCAAATGCTAAACACTGTATCCCAAGATTTGGTTGCCCCAAGACAAGTGAACTCTCGCACACAACAGCTTCTGTTGTGTAAATCTTGTCCCCCAAATTATTCCTGATTGGTTAATAAGGATGCCTATAACCTGGGCTGGGCAGCAGAGAAGGGGCAGAGGTAAGGTTCCGGGGCTTGGGGTCTCAGACAAGAACCATGATGAGGAGAGAGAGGAGGGAGGAAGGAAGAAGTCATCATAGGGTAGGTGGATCATGAGCACATGGCCATGAGGGCTGGCCTGTCAGGGCAGGAGCAGCCCAGGTGGAACACGTCATATCTCAGTGTTACTGACAGGAAAGTAGACAAAAATAGCATAAAGGGTTGATATCTGCCCAGCTCTAATGCTTTAAGGCTTATAAGAAATATAAAGGCTTTTGTGTCTTTTTTTTTCTTTTCTTTTTTTTTTTTTTCGGAGCTGGGGACCGAACCCAGGGCCTTGCGCTTGTTAGGCAAGAGCTCTACCACTGAGCTAAATCCCCAACCTTGTGTCTTTTATTTAGGAACTGTATGGTCTAATTGGAGTTTGGGGAGAGAAGATGGAGGGAAGGGTCCTATGACTCTGCAGGGTAGGAAGGTGAGGAGAGCAGGAGTAGGCTGTGGGTGTGAGGCGAAGGGACCTGAGTATTGTTTTAGTCACTGTTCCATTGCTGTGAAGAGACACCATGACAGAGGCAGCTCATAAAGGAAGCATGTAACTGCGGGGGGCGGGGAGGTTGCTTGCACTTTCAGAAGACTTAGTCCAGTATCACCATGGCAGGGAGAACGGCAGCATACAGGCAGGTGCTGGGGCTGGCACTGAAAGCTACGAACTCTTCTACAGGCACAGAGCACCTAGGCCTAGCACGGGCTTTTGCAAAGCCCGCCCTCAGTGACACACTTCCTCTGACCATGGGACACCTAGTCCAGCAAGGCCACACCTCCTAATCGCTCTCATCCTTTCGGAGTTCCACTCCCTTGTGACCAAGCATTCAAGCAATGTGAGCCTATGAGGGCCATTCTTCTTCCCACCACCACACTCCATTCCCTGGCCCACACTGGCTCGTAGTCACGGCATAAAACAAAAAATGCATTCACTCCAACTTCAACAGTCCTGTCCGTAGTCTAGCGCAGGCTTTGAAAGTCTCTTCTGAAACTTGTGGCATCTTTCTTAAACGTACGCCCCATGTGAAATAAAAATCAAAAAGCAGATCACATACTCCCAACATATTATAGCACAGAATATACATCAACATTCCAAAATGTAGAAAAGGGAGCACAGCAAGGAAATACTGAACCAAAGCAAGACCGAAGGGCAAACTTCAAACTCTGCTTCTCTCTCTCTCTCTCTCTCTTTCCTCCCTCCCCCCTCTCCCTCTCCACTTTCTCCCTCCTGTCCCTCTGCCTTCCCCTCCCTTCCCCCTCCCCTCTCTTACTGAACTTGGCTCCCATAAAACATTCCCTGGGGTTACTTTCGTCCTCGCACTGCACATTTTATATGTTTTTCTTGCTCTACTTGCTCCTTTTCACTATAGATACTGTGTAAGAGCAGTCACAGATAGCCATGTGAAACAATCAATATTAGACTGTCTTGAAACCTCTTATGCCAATGCCATTAGTCCAAAAAAAAAAAAAAAAAGCTTAAATTTAATCTCAGGCAGATTTTTTTTTTTTTTTTTTTTTTTGGAGAAGAAGAGCAAAAAGTAGTCACATTCTTTGCCAAACTATCACAAGAATTGTCTCTAGGCCACTTACAAATATTCTTCACCTCTGAAACTTCATGAGCTGAGCTGTCAGGATTTACATTGTCTCAGCACCGTCGTCTTTTATGTGCCTACTAGTATGGCCCATTAAGACCCATGTAAAGCTTTAAAAAAAAAAAAAAAAAAAAGGCTGGAGAGATGGCTCAGCGGTTAAGAGCACCCGACTGCTCTTCCAGAGGTCATGAGTTCAATTCCCAGCAACCACATGGTGGCTCACAACCATCTGTAAAGAGATCCGATGCCTTCTTCTGGTGTATCTGAAGACAGATACAGTGTACTTAAATATAATAAATAAATAAATAAATCTTAAAAAAAAAAAAGACCCATGTAAAGCCTTCAACTGCTTTCCAAATCCAAAGTCCTAAAGTCTATATTCCCCCAACAAGCCATATGGTCAGGGCTGTCACAGCAATACACACTCTCTGGAACCAAACTGTTGTATTGCTGTGAGGATACCATGACTCAGGCAACTTTTATCAAAGAATGCATTTTATTGGATGCCTTGCTTACAGTTCCAGAGGTGTAGTCCATTATCATCACGGTAGGAAGCATGGTGGCATGCAAGCAGGATCTGGAGCAGTGGCAGAGAGCTATATCCTGATCCATAGACAGAGAGAGCCTGTAGGCCTGATAAGGGCTTTTGAAACCTCAAAGCTCACCCTGAGTGACACAATTCCTCCAACAAGGCCACAGCTACTCCATCAAGGCCGTACTTCCTAATCCTTCTAATCCTTTCAAAGAGTTCTACTCCCTCATGACTAAGCATTCAAATACATGAGCCTATGGGAGCATTCTTATTCAAACCACACAACAGTGAGGAGAAGAAGCTGAAGGAGACATTTGTGCTGAAGAGTGGGGGCTTTGGATGTAAATGAGAAACTAAAGGGCACTTTTTTTTTCTTTTGGATATAGGGTAAGGAGACTGAATGAAGAGACCTTTAGAATTTGAAGACTTGACCAGAGTCTTAGAGGAACAAGGAGATTGAGGGAAGGAGGTAAGGATATGAGTTGAAGAAGCTGATAGAAGGGAGATAAAGTGTGGAGTGAGGAGTTGAAGGGAGGCTTCTAGGGTATGAGTTGAGGAAGGTGAAAGGAGGCAACGGTATAGGAGATAAGGGGAGAGAGGTAAGGATGGGTGGTGTGGGCTGAAGATTCTAAGGGGTAGGATAATAGAATGTGGAGTGAAGAGACAAGGAGAGACATCTGGACTGAGGGGTGAGGAAGTGGAGGAGAGGGAGTAAGAGTTTGGGTTGAAGCCTTGGTGTGATGGTGTAGGCCTTTAATCCTAGCACTCAGGAGGCAGAGGCAGGCAGATCTCTGTGACTTTGAAGCCAGCCTGGTCTACAGAGCTAGTTCCAGGCCAGCCAGGGCTACACCAAGAAATCCCTGTCTTGAAAGTTCCCCACTCCCGACTCCCTACCCCCTGCCAAAACAAAACAAAACATAAAACAAAAGAATGTGGGTTGAGATAAGAAGAAGCATTTGGGGATGTAGGCTGAAAAAGCTGAGGCGGGGAGGTAAGTATGTGGGGTGAGATGAGGGGTAGCATCAGGGGTATGGGGTGAGGAAGCTGAGGAGAAGATAAAGAGATGGGAGATGAGGAGAGGCATTTTCAGTATGGGTTGAAGAGGCTGAGGGGAGGGGAACAAGGGTGTAGGTGAGGAAATCCAGGGAGCTACTTTTGCTGTGGTAAGAAGAGACTGAGCGGAGGTACCTGGAGTGTGGGAGGAGGAGACTGAAGGATGGAATATTAGGCTGTGGGATAAGGACATGAAGGAAAATGTCAGGTTTTGAGGGTGTAGGAACCAACCAAGGTGAAAGGTGGGGTGTTAAAAGAGGCAGGTGAGACGTGAGGGACGTAAGCAAGTGGCGAGTTATAGGGTTGAGGGTTTTCCTGAGGGGCGGTAAGTACCGTGGGGACCGCACCGGACTCCAAGAAGCCCTAAGGTCCGGGCATGCCGAGACAGTCGGATCCCAGGGCGCGCCGGCCTCGCTCACCTCTGGCTGGGCCCGCGCTCTGGTCAGCTCCACAGCCCACGCGGCGGGAGAGGAAGGAGGGACTCCTGGCAACGACGCCCCGCCCCTGTCCGTTGCTAGTCCCGCCCACTGGAACTGGCCTCCTGCCCTCATTGGTTCTTCTAAGGACGGGACTTTCCAGTGGGCGGGGCCTGTTCTGTGGTCTTCGACTTGGCTTAACCTGGTTTTTTCCTGGGTTTTGGAGGTTGAATGAGGGCAGAGTAGAGATGAGGAAGCCCCAAGCTGCCTCCTGCCTGTGTTCTTCCCAACCCCCCACAGTCCCCAGTGCTTGACAATTGTGTTCCTTTCTTACGTGCCTCGTGTACAGTCACGTGGGCAGGGCCCTGTCTAACTACTGTGTCCCTGGTGTTCAGGGTAGCACCCAGCTGGGAAGGTGCTATAAACATTTGTTAAATGTCCAGCATTATGTGTGACAGACATTGTTGTACATGCCTTACAGGGAAATCAGTGCTTGTGGGTGACGGGATGGGTGGTGGGGATGGGGCTGGGGGAAGGCAGGGAGGACACCGGGTGAGGGAAGGGACGAGGCAGGGGTGTTACCACACAGCACATGCAGATGAAGTACTGTACACCAATTCTAGCCCAAATCTGCCCTGTAGTGGCCGTTTCTCTACAGAATAGGTCCCTATATCAATAATCAAGGATGGACAACAAAGCCACTCAGTACTTAAGGGCCAAGAACTTAATGCTCTACCTAGAGGTGGAGTCTCGGTGTGGGGTTGGAAAGATGGTTCAGCCATTTAGAGTATTTTTGCAGCCGGCTGCTGGTGGTGCAGGTCTTTAATGCCAGCAATTGAGTTTGAGGCCGCCCTGGTCTACAGAGGGAGTCTCAGTACAGCCGAAACTACACAGAGAAATACCGTCTTAAAAGAAAACAAGGGGTTGGGGATTTAGCTCAGTGGTAGAGCACTTGCCTAGCAAGCACAAGGCCCTGGGTTCGGTCCCCAGCTCTGAAAAAAAGAAAAGAAAAAAAAAAGAAAGAAAACAAAACAAAACCAACAGCAAAACAGAACCAATAACAAAACAAAACAAAGCTCCCCAAAACCTAACAAAAAAAAACATACCCCTAAAACAAAAAAACAACAAATCAAAGCATTATAGCTTACAGAGGACCTGGTTTTGGCTCCCAGCACAACCAATTTTGAGTTCAGTTCCAAGGGCACCTTACTCCATGGTATGCATACAGACATACAGGCAAAATACTCATAAATACAAAAAATAAACAAATATACCTTAAGAAAAATAAAACCTAAATCTAGTTGGGAAGAGGTCAATACCAACCCTACTAAGTCTAGTCCAAACCACCGTGTCTCACCCTGGGGATCAAACTCGGGTCCTCCTGCTTGAAAGGCAAACACTTTACTACCTCTCTAGCCTCTGTGTGTGTGTGTGTGTGTGTGTGTGTGTGTGTGTGTGTGTGTGTGTGTGTGTTTGTTTGCACACACATGCAAGTATGTTTACAATGTCACACGAGGACGTTGGTTCTCCTGCTTTGTCACTCTCTGCCTTATGTCCTTGTGACAGGGTATGTCAACGAAATTGAAGCCCACTGCTTCTACAAGACTGGTTTGCCAGTGAATGCCTCTGGTTTGCCTCTCTCCGCTCTCCAACACTAGGGTTACAAACCCATGTGCCAGTGCCTGACTTTTACGGGGGTGCCAGAGATTTGAACACAGATCCTCATGCTTGTGTTGCAAAGGCTCTTCCTCCATGAGCCATTGCCCCAACCCCAGATTCATCTTTATTCAGAGGCCACAGATGTACTGTTTGGGTCATGCCAGCAGAGGACTGAAATGGTTAAGTGAAATTCTAACCGTTGGAGGCAGGATGGAGATAGAATAGGCTGCAGAATGATGGGAGAGAAAACAAAGGAGGTGTGACAGAGGAGGGAAGTGTGGAGTCAAAACCCAAGACAATTTGATTGGGGCCTGGTGGGGTGGGGGGAGTGAGGGAAAGAGAAATAGGCAGTGGCTGGAAGGTATGAGGACAGGAGACAGGTGATGAATACAGATGTAGATACTCACAGCCAACCATCAGACTGAGCCTAGGGAACCCAATGGAGGAATTAGGGGAAGGAGTTGAAGGGGATTGCAACTCCATAAGAAGAACAACAATATCAGCTAACCGGACTCCCCAGAACTCCCAGGGACTAAACTACCAAGTAAAGAGTATACATGGAGGGAGCCATGACTCTAGCTACACATGTAACAGATGATTGCCTTGTCTGGCGTCAATGGGAAAAGAGGCCCTTGGTCCTGTGGAGGCTTGATGCCCCAGCATAGGAGGATGCTAGAGCAGTGAGGTGGGAATGGGTGAGTGGGGTGTGTGGGTGGAGGAGCACCCTCATAGAGGCATAGGGGATGGGGGTGTGTGATGGGGAGGGGACAGGTCAGTTTGGGACTAACCCACAGAATTTTCTCTTTGGGATTCTTATCTTCAGCAGACTGTCTGAAAGGAAAACAGCGGGTGTTGAGACAAATAGTTCTGGACATGCTGAGTTCAGCATGGCCTTAGTGGGGATGGAATGACATGACTCCTGACCCTGGGACAGGATCAACAGGGCATGGGCCTCCATGAGTGTCAATGGCTGCTGTGGGCATAAGGCTTGTGTGTATAATAATGTACATATTTTTATATTCTTCCTTCGAGGAATCGCCTCCCTGCTGACTTTAATGACTCCATGAAAATCAGAGATAGCACGAGTCTGGGAGATGAAGATGTGACTGATATCTCAGGAAAATAGTAAACAATGGGGCCTTCAGGACAGCCCTTAAGGCAGTGGAAAAGAACTCTAAAAACATGAGTTCAAAAATACATAATTTTTCAACTAAGCGAAATATAGGGATGCAATATGAATTACATGAGGGACTTCACAAATCTAAATGAATGAAGGCAGCCCCATTAATGAGCCAGCTTGTCAGAAAGATACAAAGGCAGGCAGAGTCCTGAGTTCAGGGTTGGCCTGAGACAGAACAAGGGTAGGCTCAGGTGTGGTAGAAATGGTAAATTCAGGAAAGGATCCCAACCAGGTAGCTTATTGTCTGTGCTTAACACAGGCAGGAAGATCTCGGAATTCTTTTGCAATGTTAAAAAATCTTGCTGTCCCTTAGGAATCATGGGATGCTGATTCATAGGATAATAAAAAAAGGAACCTGGGGTAAATGACTGGATTGATTTGATAATGTAAAGTAAAAGACTGGGCTTGTGATCTGCAGGAGACGAGCTATCTTGGGAACTTTTTTTTTTTTTAGAATAGCAAGAGAGAACTGCTTGGAGAACTGTCTCAAGCAGAGAGAGAGAGAGAGAGAGAGAGAGAGAGAGACAGACAGACAGACAGACAGACAGACAGACAGAGACAGAGAGAGACAGAGACAGAGACGGGGACAGGGACAGAGAGATGGATGTCTGGAGATCTCCAGAAAGAGCAGTACAGAGAGAAAGCAATCTATGAATTGCTATAAAGCTATCTGGAGCAGAACACGGGCTGCTAGCTTGCCCCCACGATTTGACTTTGAGAAATTTGTTTTCACTGCTCCCAGACACCCCTTCTCGAAGAACTCCTCTCCAAGCTGAGGCTGGTCTTGGCATAGACATTGTGAACATCCATCCATTCATAGTTTGGTTTTGTTTTTGTTTTTTGAGGCAGTGCTTTTCTGTGTAGCCCTGGCTGTCTTGGAGCTCACTCTGTAGACCAGGCTGGCCTTGAACCCAGAGATCTGAGTGTTTCTATCTCCTGAGTGCTGGGATTAAAGGTGTGTGCCACCACCTCCCTGTTCCACTTATTGTTTATTGAGAAAGTTGTTTAATCAAATCCCTCCAGATACTGTTAGGCTCCCCCTGCCTCTCTTCTGAACCTGGTTTTCTGACTCTCCCTTTTTCAACCTGAGTAACCTTTCAAACTTCCAATCATTTTCCAACCGCATAAACAGCTCACCCCAGACTTTTGTTGTATAACACTCCATAAACAAGCTATGCATCTCGATTAACTCTGGTGAGAAATGAAGTTAAAGGGACCGAAATCCCAGGCAGAGAACATGGCAAGAGCAAAATATAGATATAGATGGGTCTGTCTCTGTAGTGGAAGTGAGGAAGAAGGGGAGATCAGCTCAGGTGGAATGTGAGTGGTATCTTCTGGAAAAGAGTTGTGCTATCTGAAACGTCTTACAGAAGCCAGAGATGAAAGTTTGAGCTTTCAGGAAGCTCAGAGGATCTTCCAGGTATGTCCATGTATCTGAGACCAGCAGACTGTCCCTCGATGTTCCTATTATATCCTAGGCACACAGCGTGACTACATTTCTTAGAATCTTCTACTATAAAGTACTGGGCAGTGAGATTAGGATTTGTCTGTTAAAGCTGAGGAGTTTGGTGTTTTTTTTTTTTTAAGATTTATTTTACTATTTTATGTGAAGGAGTGTCTGGACATGAAGTGTGTATGTTTTGTCATGCGTGATGCCTGCAGAGGTCCAAAGAGGGTGTCGGATCTGCTGGCATTGGAGTTCCAGATGGCTGTGGGTGCTGATAACTGAACCGGGGTCCTCTGCAAGGGCAACCGGTGTTTTCAAAGGGGAACCTGGAGTAAATGACTGGATTGATAACTAAAATAGAAGACTGGGGTTATGGTCTGCAAGAGGCCATAAGAGACCAGTGAGCTAACTCTCCAGTTCCAAAGTGAAAGTCACTAAAGCAAACTTCCCAAACACATAGGACTTACTGGTGTGTATTCAGGTCAGGTGAGTGGTCGCCAGAGCTTTAGGCACTGGCTTTACATCACAGTTTGTTCTCACGTGTTTTGACAAAGAACAGATTTGATATAAGAACTTTAATGATTCAATTTTACCATGAGTTACAAACCAGCTCATGGGAAATCCCCTGGTTTTCCCAGACTGGGTGAACTGATGCTGGCAAAACCTATTGAAACCTGGATACTTCTTCCCAGGAGGTGACCTGGGCCTCATGAGAAGGACGTCTGTGAAAGCAGTTTGCAAGTTCAAGGAGGGTGCTCTAGCATGGGATGTCACCTTGTGTGAGCATATTTACACTTTTAAAGCTTGTGGAGATTCAAAGGACATTAGGAGTTTCTGCTCTGGGGCCCCTCTTATGTGCTATTAAGTGGTTTTTTTTTTTTTTTTAAGGATTTATGTATTTATTATAGATGAGTACACTGTAGCTGTCTTCAGATGTGCCAGAAGAGGGCATCAGATCCCGTTACAGATGGTTGTGAGCTACCATATGGTTGTTGGGATTTGAACTCAGGACCTCTGGAGGAGCAGGCAGTGCTCTTAACCGCTGAGCCATCTCTCCAGCCCTTTATGTGGTTGTTTTAAAGATTTACTTTTATGTGCATTGGTGGTTTTCCTGAATGTATATCTGTTTTAGTGTGACAGATCCTCTGGAAATGGAGTTCCAGACAGAGGTGAGATGCCATGTGTGTGCTGGGAATTGAACTCAATCTTCTGGAAGAGCAATCAGTGTTCTTAACCACTGAGCCATCTCATCTCTCCAGTCCCACCTACTGTTAAGTCTCCCCTCCCCACACCTTCTCTTCCTCCTCCACTTCCTCCCCCTCCCCCTCCTCCTCTTCCTCCTTCTCCTCTTCCTCCTCTTCCTTTTTCTCCTTCCCCCCATCCTCCTTCTCCTCCCCTCTCCTTCCTCTGCCTCCTTTTGGGAAGAGTTTCTCTTTGTTACAAGCCTTGGATGTCCTGGAATAGCTTTGTAGACCAGGCCGGCCTCAAACTCACAGAGAACTACCTGCCTCTGCCTCCCAAGTGCTGAGATCAAAGGAGTGTGCCACCAATGCCTAGCTTCGCTACTAAGGTTTTAATGACTATTATAATACCTATTTTAAGGAGCCTAGATCTTTCTCAACTTTTAATTTATATTCTAAGGACCTATGAGACATTTTCAAGCATTTTCCTCTTCTTTCCTCTTCTCCTTGTTGACTTCAGTGGCTTCAAGCTGTGCAGTCATATGCACCATTATACTTGGTTTACACGGTCTTGGGGACCAAGCCCAGAGCTTCATATATACTAATCAAACTCTCTACCAGCCAAGACACATCTCCAGTCCCTCACAGATATTTCTTACAGACCTTAAATTTAACATTTTAACTTCTCATTTAACTGCCATATTACTCAAAATAACAATTTAAAAAAGGTAAATCACTGGGCTGGAGAGATGGCTCAGAGGTTAAGAGCACTGACTGCTCTTCCAGAGGTCCTGAGTTCAATTCCCAGCAACCACATGGTGGCTCACAACCATCTGTAATGGGATCTGATGCCCTCTTCTGGTGTCTGAAGACAGCTACAGTGTGCTTGTATATAATAAATAAATCTTAAAAAAAAAAAAAAAAAAAAAAGGTAAATCACAGGGCTAGGAACATGGCCCAATCTGCTGCTAAGCCTAAAGACCTGACTTTGGTCCTTAGAACCACATGGTTGGAAGAGAAAATCAGCTCCTATAAAGTTGTCCTATATTCTCCACACATATGTAGTAGCATGCATGTACCCACACATACATGCAAAATAAAACTGTAATAATTTGATGGCTGGAGAGATGGCACAATGGTTAAGAACACGTTCTGGCTGGTTTTGTGTGTCAACTTGACACAAGCTGGAGTTACAGAGAAAGGAGCCTCCCTTGAGAAAACACCTCCATGAGACCCAGCTGTAAGGCATTTTCTCAATTAGTGATCAAGGTGGGAGGACTCAGTCCATTGTGGGTGGTGCCATTCTTGAGCTTGTGGTCCTGGGTTCTATAAGAGAGCAAGCTGAGCAAGCCAGGGGGAGCAAGCCAGTAAGTAACATGGCCTCTGCATCAGCTCCTGCCTCCTGACCTGCTTGAGTTCCAGTCCTGACTTCCTTTGGTGATGAACAGCAATGTGGAAGTGTGAGCTGAGTAAACCCTTTTCTCCCCAACTTGCTTCTTGGTTATGTTTTTGCAGGAATAGAAACCCTGACTAAGAGAGCACTTGCTGATTTTGTGGAGGACCTGGATTTAGTTCCTAGCACCCCAAAGAATCCAATACCCAGTTCTGAGTCCCACGGGCACCAGACACACATGTGGTACACGCACATGCATACCTGCCATTAAACACTCATATATATATGTGTGTGTGTGTATATATGTAGGTGTAAAAATGTCAATGTAATAATTTTTTAATTGAACTGTCTCTGAGATCTTATCAGGCTTGTTAGTCCTACCTTTGAAAGTCTCAGCCTCGGGTTGGGGATTTAGCTCAGTGGTAGAGCACTTGCCTAGCAAGCGCAAGGCCCTGGGTTCGGTGCTCAGCTCCAAAAAAAAAAAAGAAAAAGAAAAAAAAAAAAAGAAAGTCTCAGACTCTGGGGTTTCTTGTCCTGTGTATGGCACTGCCTTGGTGCAAGCCCTGACATTTCTTCCCTCCGCCGTCCTAGCCACTGCCTCAGGTCAGGCCTCCTGATTCTCCCATGGCTGCATACTATTAGGTTATACCATCCTGGTTGGCCAGAAGGATCTCACTATCCCATCACTGGAGGAAGACAGAATCTGGTCTTCGATCTTGGTGTGTCTGCCTTCCTGCTCTTTGCTTCGCACCAGCCGTGGGCTGTCTGTCATGTGCTAACCCTTTACAACAGCTATTTCTCGACATACACCTTTGTCTGTGGCTGTTCCCTCTGTCCGGGGATGTTCTGCCTTCAAGTTTGAGACATGAACGACAGGGAGAACGGGGCTTATTCCTTCCTCCTTCTGCTCTGTAAGCTGGCAGCCTAGTTTTAAAAAAACCTGCTTTCACCATCATCTGAAATCGCCCCCTGCATTTGTCCGTCCCTTCATTTTCCTTCGCCTGACCACTGCCGCGTACACTCTTAGTCATTATCTGTGTCCCTTACTGAAGTCTTTGGGTGCCAAAGGAAGGGCTGTTTGCTAATCTCGTTTCACTGCTAGTTCACTTGTCTCTCACACTGCGGGTGTCCAGCAAACACTTGCTAAATGGGTCATCCTAAAAATAGCCTTGTGTCCATCGGCTGCCCTGTGCCTCAGTCACACTAGCCTCTTCTAGTGGTGAATTCTGTACAGGCACAGACGGTCTCCTGTTCGCCGCTGCGTTTCCAGAACAGGGTCGTTCCTGTGTTCAACAAATGTGATCTCTAAATCCGAGGTTGCTTGTGGGTTCTTAGCGTCTGGAGAGTGCAGTCTTAGCTCATTCGAGTATGCAGCTATAGTTATTGAGCGCTACTTAACGCTCTCGTAAGAGATTGTTATTGGTTTATTCTTTTTTGTTTCTTTCACTGGGTCTCACTCTGCAGCTCAGACTGTCCTTGAACTTTCGACAATCCTCCTGCCTCATCCCTCTGAGCGTGAGGCACTGTTGTTTGAGAAGTATTGAAGGCAAGTCTAAATGGTATTGAGCCATCATGGCCAACTCGCTTGGATGTTATTTCAAAAATAGGAGACTGGAGTAGCTTGTTGCTGCACGGTGCCCTGTGTGGCCTCACAGACCTGACAGTCTGGTCTCAGGCCTGGGAGGGTTGTGCTGGAGCCCAGACAGATGCAGAAGGCATACCAGTGAATGAAACGGACAGGTGGGTCCCGCTCCCTGGCAGACAAGCGGAAGTAGTCCCGTGGAGCCGGTAAAGGTTCTAAAGTAAGAATTTATTCCAAGTGCACATGAGAGGTTGGACAGCACTCTCGAAGTCCGCATTATTCAGGAAAAGCACACATTTCAAAGCAGGTAAAAAGCCATTATGAACATTCACCCGGCCCTTCAGTCGCCACCACCCTAACCTGAGCAGGGGCAGGGGAAAGGCCTTCTAGTTCTCTAACCAAACATAGGCACCTAAGGGCTGAGAGAGAATTATACAGCCTTATTTTTATTAGCATCTACCAAGACCGGGGGAAAAAAAAAGATCAAAGTTCCCTCACCACTCCAATCCCACCTCCGACCGGGCCCTGGAGGAGCAGTGTCTGCCTGGGGAGCCCCTGCCGCTGGAGCTGGTCTCAGAACTGGGCACGTGTGCATGCCACCCCTTATGCCTGTGAACTGGCCACAGACCTCTTCCTCCACCAGGTGGGGACCAAAGGGCAGCTGGTGTGTCTCCTGGTCTCAGCTGTCAGTCTTGGAAATTTTGAAAAGGTCGGCGATATCCAGCAGTGCTTGACGGATGTGGTTCCCGAAGCGCAGGGCGTTCTGTGGGAACTGAGGGCTCAGACTCGATTTCGGGACGGCTCCCACCCTTCCGTGCTCACTCTGCCTCACGGGTGGACTGGACTCCTCCCCACCAGGGAGGAAGTGTGTTTCTGGGTGGTCCCAGACAGCACCTCTTCTTGGGACAACCCCTGGTGGGAACAGGGGAGACTCACCGTTTCTGAACTCGATAACTTGCTGGAAACATGGAAGAACATTGTGTTTTCGCCTGCGATCATGTAGGAAACCCCGTATCCGTGGTCGGCCACCTGAGGACCGGAAGAAAATGAGACCCAGAGACAGCCTGATGTATTTCCCTGTCCATGGACTCACAGGAAGGGGTCCCGTGTGGGTTACTGCATTCTTGAGATCAGCCCCCACTCTCCTAATCTAGGAAACTGTATGCAAACCAAAGGACTATGCCTTTGGTTCCAAGACGATGCTGCCCTCTGTGTTTGTGGGTCTAGGACTCACATTTCCTCGGGGGCCCACACTAGAGATCACCCCAGCCCTCTCTGTAACAGTCTCTGTCTTCTGACAAGAGTAGCTCATGGGAATGTTCTGTGGGGGGAAGAACTGTTCTATTCAGGTGAAGACACTTCTGAAGGGTCCGGGTGTGTTTGCTTGTCCCCTGGAAGCTAGCCTTGGGCATGGTGATGCCTCCCTGGTGAGGCATACGCAATGGGTGGGTTCTCGTACCTGCCTGCCTGGGTCAGCAACTATCATTTTTTATTCTACACAGGTCTCTATAAATAAAGTGCTCACACCCATATCCCTGGTGGAGGCCCTGCACCCCCAAACTCAAACTCTAGGGATTCAGTGCTGCCAACTACCACCCTCTTGGGGGGACTCACAGGACCAAAGCCACCTCCAGCACCCAGATGATTGGGGTACTGCTTTGGGTCAAACATGCAGATCTGGAACTGGGGGATCTGGCTGGTGGAGAGGCTCCAGGGTTCCGAAAGCACCTGTAACAGGAAGGTGTAGCCTGTCAGACACTGGGCACTCAGTGTGCACCTGTCCTTCTGGTAGTGACAGAGAACTACTCCCACACAGGCGTTCTCAGCCAGGCACGGTGGCAAGCGCCTCTGATCCCAATACTCAGGAGGCAGAGGTAGGAGGGTCATTCAAGGTCAGCCTGTATTCCAGGCCAGCCGAAGCTACATAACAAAACTCTGTCTTAAATAAATCAACAAGACGATACAAAACACAAACTGACTGGCGGTGGTGCACGCCTTTAGTTCCGGAACTTGGTAGGCAGAAGGCGGGTGGGTCTCTGAGCTGGAGGCCAGCTGGGTTTACAGAGTGAGTTCTGGGATAGCCAGGGCTACACAGGAAAATCCTGTCTCAAAAACCAACCAACCAACCAACCAAACAAACAAACAAACAAACAAAACAAACAAAACCAAAGTACAAAAGGCTCTACTTGAGGGCACAGGACTTAACTACTGCTGTTCCTTAGGCCCCTAAGGTTGATTTGAAACCCCCAGTGTCTGCCATAAACTCTCCCAAGCTGCCTGAGTCCCGTCTAACTCGCCCCTCCTTGGCCTTGGCCTATTTTCTCTCTCCTCGCAAGTACGGTCACCGTCTGGCAGAACACACGTTTGTCGGCTTTTCCTCGTAAGAGCGTTAATCCCGCAGAGCCCTATCGAAAGAAGGCCTTGGTCTGGGCCTAAAGGCAAGAGGACAGAGGTCGCGCCCGACGACTTTACTGACCTCGTCCAGGAAAGGAGATCTAACCCCTAAGTACTTGGAGACGATGTAGAGGCAGAAGAGGTGCCTGTCGATCCCAGCCCCTGTCATGGCTAGGCGGTACATGTTTTGGTGTTTTTCGGAGGCTTTCCGGAAGAGGTCTTGGAGGTCTTGTTTCTGGGGATCAAAAGCAGAGGCGTAAAGTGGCCTTGGCCCTTGAAGTAGACAGGGGTGAAAGAAGGGAGGGGGGACTAGGTGTGTGGGGCTCACCTTATGGGACCCCGTCATCATGGCCCGCACAAAGGCCGTGGACTCGCTAGTACAGGAACGCACAGTCTCTGTCCGCCCCTCTCGGAACATTCTTGTCATGGAGGCCTCATAGGTCAGGCAGAACTTGCCTTTGTCCTGGGGTACACAGCGGGGTGAATCAAGCAGGCGGACCCCGAGGATGCCCTGCCCGCTCCGCAGCAGCCCTCAGAAGCTCCTACCCGGAAATGAGCCAGCTGCAGGGCAATCTGCACAAAGGCATCAGGGCTGGTCCGACACTTCTTGATCAGGCCTTTGCCGAAGGGTAAGAACTGGAAGCAGTATAACTCCACATCATCAGCCAGGGCCTTGGCTACTTGGTACGAATTCTCGATGGCTGTCTGGCACTGCCAAGACGTGGAATGGGGTCAGTTGAGGGCAAAGTCCTCAAAGGAGGCCTCTAGATCTAAGAAGGTGTAAGGTTCACGTAGTGATGGGAGGCGGGGTCAGCTCAATAGCATCGGGACACACAAATGACAGGTTGGGAGGATATGGCATGAGGCCACGCTGAGCCTGGTGGAGAGGGAGGTGCCATCTACCAGGCACTGTGAGCGACGGATCTCAGTCTTTCTCTAACCAGACAACCCTGGGGTCTCTGCTTTCCCTGTGTCCCACATGGCACCCCGAGAAGCTCTTGTCCCTTTGTCTTGAGGGTGGGACTTAAGCTGGCCATTTCTAGTCTGAATACCTGCTCGGGAATGTCCCACTGCATCCGCTGAGGCGGCGGCAACTTGGTGTTGGGTTCACCCACACAGTGTCCTGTCTCCGTGTAGCCCAGGTGAAAGGTATCAGTGGCCAGGACGAACTGCAGGGATAAAACCAAGCTTGGAAACAAGCCTCGTCACAGGTGCCTGCCCTGACAATGCCCTGTCCGCGACTTTACCTCCCAGAGGTGACCGATGATGGGAGCATCTGCCCATGAGTGTTCTGTGTTGAGGCCCAGCTGGCCATTCTTGCAGGAGATGAGAGTGAAAGATTTGTCGAACCACCTGCAGGAGTAGATCAGGATAGACCCAGAACTGGGTAATTAGCTCTCCAGCCCACTGCCCTAACCGTATACTGCTAACACTCATGATCCAATTCTAATTACTAACCCAGAACTTTAACCTCAACTTCTATTGTTCTTTAAATTTTATAAAATTACATGTGTCTTTGTGCGTGTGTGTGTGTGTGCGCGTGTGTGAAAATATGTACGTGTGTGTGCACACGCCTGCGTGGTGTCAAAGGACAAATTTGGGGTCCTGGTTCTCTCATCCCACCATTGGGGTTCCGGGGTTTGAACTCAGGTCATAGGGCTTAGCCACAGGTACCATTACTCACTGAGCAACCCCACTGGCCCTCTTAATCTCCATTCTTCGCCTTTTTAAAAGAAAGTTTATTTATTTTTATTTTATATGTCTTGGTGTTTTGCCTGCATGTGTGCCTATGGGAGGGCGTCAGATTTGGGGGTTGAAGAGCAGCCAGTGCTCTTAACCTACTGAGCCATCTCTCCAGTCCCACGCTCCCCATTCCTAATCTTCAACATCCGACCTTACCTGTAAATAATGCTATCTATCCATTAACACTGCACCTGACTTTTTACCTTAATCTTCTGACCCTAACCACTGGCCTATAATTGTCATCACTAAACTTGAACTTTAACCTCTGACCCATGAGCCTAGGGCGGCACGTACCTGTTATAGCAGTTGCCGTGCAGCAGGGATTTGCCGTAGAGGCTGAGACTGGCCTCGTCATCAGGGTTGTAACAGTGAGAGTCTTCGTCCAGGGCCACAAAGAAAGCAGCACGTTCGATGGTATCCAGGGACATCTTGTTCTTGCCAGAGCTAAAGAACTTCTGACGTGCTTCTGCCCACTCTACCCTGGGGATGCAAGGTCAGGGAAGCGGTGGAACTGATGTATGTATGTATATTTTAAAACCAGGGTACCTCAGGATCAGGCTGAATCCGGAGACGAGATGAGGAAGAGCCACTTGGGGATCCTGAAAGATGGCCTCTGTCCTTACCACCAGTGCCCTTCACTAGGTTTTATGTGCCTAGCCTCAGTTGCACCTCTGGCCCCCAGTTCTAGGATGGAGGTGGGACCAAGCATTTTTTTTTTTTCTCATGAAGCCTTGAACCTGGGCCTGGACAAACCCTCCCTACAGACCCTGGGTACCTTCCTCCTGCGGTGAGGGCTGCCAGCTTTTCCTCTCCAGGCTGAGGCGGGGAGGTGTCATCGAGGATTCTCTGGAACTGCATCTCGAGGTCTCGGGGCTTGAGCAGGCACGAGCCCTCATAGAGCCAAACCTTGAAGAAGCGACCTTTGTGGTAGACAGCCACGTGCCTGCTCTCTGAGAGGTGCTGTAGCAAGTCTGTGACAGAAACCAGGAAGCAGCTGAGGCAGGGCCTCAGAAAATACCCAGTTCCCCTCTCCAGCCCAGAAAGGGGCTATCTCCCCCCAACACACAGTCCCTGTAGACCCTGATTTGCAGCACATCTGACCTGGGCATTCCTTTGTCTAAGCCAGTCAGTCCCTGTGCACTCCCGCCCCCTCCCCCACTCCCCAGTAAGTCTCTTTTGCCTCCTTTTAGGATCCATGAGGGATGGACTCTCTTCTCCTGAGTTCCACTACCCCGGCAGAGCTCATCTCATTTCTCTTTATTCATGACGACCTCCCTATGGAGACCCTAGAAGGACCCCTCAGGGGTCCCAGCATCTGCAATGTCTGTAAGTAACGACCACCTAGAATCTCTCTCGAACTGACTACACATTCATGGCCCTGAGACACTGGAGTGCTTAGAGACGAATAGTAGTTGGGCACTTAGCTGCCATGGCTATGACTTCCTTTTCATGGGTGCCAGGGATTTCTCTTCATGGGTGCCTGGTTGTAGCCCAGTACCTGTCTCTTTGCCTGGGATGCGTGTAGTGTTGAACATCCTCTCCATCTGGTAGGAGCACATGGGTACCATACCCAGTGCCATTACCTGGGAGGAAGGCCCAGCGTGGTTTAGATTCAGGCCTCTTCTCCTTACCCCGCCGCTTGACCCTGATGTAACTCACCGGCTTGATCTCTTCTCGGTCCAGTTTGCGGCGATACATGATCATGGCGTGAACGGTGTTTCCCAAACGTGCTGCTTGTTGGCTCGTGTTCTTAATAAGCACAAAATCCTATGGATGGAGCAGAGTCAGTAGGCTGGGTACCTCGGGCTGGGGCGGTCACCTGAGTCTCAATAGCCTAAGGGAACTTTTTCAGGAGCCCGAGGCATTGTACCCCCCGGTCTTTGTTCCATCCAACATCATGTCAGGGTGCTCTTCCAGAAACGTAAGCTAACAGGCTCCAGCTTCAACCAGAGCTATTCACCCCTCATTCATACTCTGCTTCAAAGAGGTTCTACCACGGAGCAACAATAACAAGAACAAATCTTTGGGCAGGATCCAAGCTGCTAGGAAGACAGTTCTTAGACGAGGGGAATTCCAGGAGGCTAGCAGGGTACACTTTGGACACTAGGAGAGATTGGGCGCCGGGCAGCAGGAAGATCAGCTATCTGTCCACAGGTATATGGTGGGGACACCAGTCACGTGAAGTGAGGCAGACAGGGACTTCCTGAGTACTACAGGAAGCTGGCATTCATCCTGCGGCCTGGCTCCACAAAGGGACAAGAAGCAAAAAGTATGTTTTAAAGAAGCTCTAAAAATGGTGTCAAGAGAGTTGAGGATCCGGGTTGGGGATTTAGCTCAGTGGTAGAGCGCTTGCCTAGCAAGCGCAAGGCCCTGGGTTCGGTCCCCAGCTCCGAAAAAAAAAGAAAAAAAAAAAAAAAGAGAGAGAGAGAGAGAGAGAGTTGAGGACCTGTGCCTGAGAGGGCAGAGAGGGCCACGGTCTAGGAAGCAATGAGGTGTGCTGTAGCTGGGAAATTCAAGGGCAGCATCAGAATTCTGCCTGTGGTCGGGATCCCCATCTCCCCTAGGCTGGTTCTGCATTGCTCCTGTTATTCTTCCCTTTTTCCCTCCCTCAGGCCTCACTCCCCTCATGCACGGTTACTGAGGCAAAGGCTCTGGGATCCTCTAGATCCTTGGGTCCAGAACTTGGGGACAGAGCTGGGCACACAGGAGCCCCAGGAGGCTCTGGTTCTTACCATGGCGTAATAGTTGCTGTTCACCATGATGGGGCTCCTGCCTCGGAGGTAGACGTACTCTTCCCACCAGTCACTTACCTGTGGATAAGCAGGCTGGAGGTTAGGGCTGAGGAGGGTGGACCAAGAATATGTGGATAAGAACAAGCCCGGCTGGGCAAACTTACATAGTTGGTTGCCCACCATGACTTCAGCACCAGGTATTTCTGCAGTCTGGGGGCAATCTTGTCCTGGAATTCTTTGGCCAACGACTCCATGCGGAAATAGGCTTCGTCATCCAGCAAGGGCCGCACAGAATCCAAGTACTGTTCAGCCAAATTATTATCATGAGGACGGTTACCTCCATCCTAACCTTTTCGCCACCTCTTCTCCACCAGACCCCGTTCTTCTCAAACCAATCCTTATCTGTTTGGACCGGTTCTGGGAATGGAGGATTTTTGGGCTCATTGGTACTCAGGCTCTTACCCGGTGAATTGTGGCTGGCACACTGGGGACAGGAAGCTTGGGCAGTGATGTTTGGAAGCTATAGAGCATGGGCCGCCGGCTGGACAGGAGACGAACACAGATCTAAAGAGTACAGAGTACAGCGTTGGGGTAGGGGGGCTATTAGGAAGAATGGGCGCAAGCTAGAAAACAACTAAGACCTTCAGAACCATCCCAGCTACTTCAGGACGAACCCAGGCACCAAGCACTGGTGGCCAGTCCTCCTCTCCCTTCTTGCTCGGAACCCCAAATGAGATTCCCCATGATCTCAAACCAGATGCCTGCACCCTCCAGTGCTTCTGCTCACAGCCCAGATCTTGGTGGCATGGCTGGTCTTGCTGTGCATCTCGAACATCCACCCATGATAGGAAAGCAGCAGCTTCAGGGTTTGTCGGAATAAAAAAATGCCTGTCGCCCAGACTCCGGTGGAGAAGATGACCATACTGAGAAGTGTCTCGGTCTGTGGGGTCCCGTAGGAGCCATACCTGTTAGAGAAGGGGGAGACTTCAGGGTACCCCTTTGAGGCCATCCTTCAGGGAATTCTGACTGTACTGGTTGGCTGTGAACTCCCTCCCTTGGGGCAGAAATGGGAAAAGACCCCTCTGGAGCACTCAGGTCGGAGTGTACCAATTACAAACTGCCTTGGAACTGAGAGCTGGCAGCCCTGTGAGAGACCCTTGCCCACCAATGACTGATTTTATGAATCTGTTCAGTACATGAATCCTCCACTGGGAACTGTTCTGCCTCTTTTTTCTGAAACTTTGTGTCTTCCATGTGTCTTACCTTGTCGGGAGGCATCTCTGGATGCAATGGACCAGCCCCATGGAGATGTCCACTTTGCAGTAGTTGGAACCAACTGTTGCCATGACAACAACCAGCCAGCTGGTAGGGCTGCCAGGGTACACACCCCTAAGGATACCATTCTGTAGGGAAGAAACAGGCATCCTACTGGAGTAGGAAAACATCACTAGGACCCTGGGAAGTCTTGAGAAAGGGCTCCTGGTCCTTGCCTCATCCATTCATGGTGTTCTTCGTCCATACACGTACACCTACACTGTATGTCCCCACCACATCTTCATTTTTCTGGCTTCTGCACTACTGGATAGAGGCTATCTATAACCACCAGCACTGCTTGTGAAAAGCGGAGACAGATACTGACAATGAGACTTAGTTTCTGACAGCTGGCTTCTGCCTAAGCACCTGCTGGGAAAAAAGAGGCCCCGGAGAACCACACGGAGAATCAACCCACACCTTGATTCGAATAAGGCGTTTCTTCCAGGAGTTGATTCCAGACAGGTAGATGTGTCTCAGAGCCTCCCGACTAAGCCGGAAGTCGACCCCGTCTGGGGTCACAGTGAACTGGAAAGCTACTGCCTGGTGTGCTTCCGCCATCCTGGGGTTTAGTCAGCACCTAAGAGTAGGGCCAGAAGGTGCTTAGTGTGCCCAGCCCAGCCCCGCCCCCGCCCAGCCACCTCTAGCTGAGGCTCCGCCCCCCACCTCCCCATCTGGTCCTCGCTTCCCCCACCCCCTTCCCCGTCCCCTATACGACCACCCCCAAACCCGCCCGTGCCCCAACGCTACGCGCCCTGCTGGGCCCTTCCAAGCCTGGCCAACCGCCGCTGCCACCGAACCCTCGTGGGGTTCCGGATAGGCCGATCTGCAATGGTGCCGAAGTCTGGCTCTAGGTGCCCCAAAGGCAGCGAAGAGCGGCTTGGGGTCTGGGAAAGACACCCAGGGAAGGGAGTGGGCCTGGACAGAGACTAGGTTCGTGTGGTCCCAGCACTGTCCTCGCTCGGAAAGCTCGGCTGAGAGTAAGGGTGAAGCGTTGAGGGATGGAATGGTTTTGGGTCCGGATGGCGTCCCTGTGCTGGTCCCCAACTCACAGCTCAGGTTTGCTTCTGTCGGTGTATGGGTCTGGCCTCTCTGGCCCATGTCCCCACGTCCTTCAGGCCTGGCCACCCCTGCCCGGCCCCGCCCTGTCCTCACTGGGAACTTGATACCCACTCCCAAATTGGGGTGGAGAAAACAGATATGGGCGGGAACCAGGACACCCTCCTTTTGGGGGAGCGCCTAGGGAGGGTGGGTAGAGTTTTCCCACAAGCTTGCTGAAGGTTGCTGGAAGGTCTGGGACTGGGGAAAGGGAGGGTCTCACGTGAGCATGGTTGCATCAGTGCTAAAAATAGCTGAATGTAGGGAAAAGGTCACCAGGAGTCAGCTGTGTAGCCTCTTCCCTAATTCCAGGGCTCAAGGTTGGCAGTGGCATTCAGGGCCCACTGTTGTCCCATTCCTCTCCAGTCCTCTTCCCCAAACCCCCTTTCGGTTAGCCATAAGCCCAGTCTTCAGTAGTTGTTACTTCTAAACAGAAGCCAGGGAGTATTATGGGATAGGAGACCTCAATGAGTGGAATGGACCCCTCCCACTTTTAAGCCCAGTGCACTCAACAGAGATCACTTGAATCTGTATTCCTCAGTTGTATTTGTGAAGTTCATTTATTTAGGTGCACAGCCCCAGGGGCTGTCAGATGCCCCCCTTGGGCAAGTACTAAGAAAGGAGTACGGAGGTCAGCTACTTCAACGACAGTCTCACTTAGAGGCACAGCCCAAGCTCTGGGGGCTTCTGCTCTTTGCCCCTCCCTCCGAGGGCCTGCCCCGGAGGCTCCAGGAGAAATCTGAGGTGGGGGTTGGATCCTCAAGGTGATAGGAAGCTGGTCAGCTGCCCCTTCTGCTGGAAGTAGAACTGGAACCGAGATTGGGCGTATTCCTAGGGAACGGAAGCCATAATGCATTGTGAGATGGCTTGCAAGTAGGACTCTGCCCAAAGTCACCAAGGACGGCCCAGATTCCCTAGGGAACATGTGCTGCTCTGCAGCCCCGACCCACAAGGCCCACGGTAGGTAGGGCTTACTTACCAAGTAGCCAAACTCTATAGTGGACATGGAAGCCTGGAGGGTGGACCATAGGCCCCAGAAGAAATGAGAGGCCAGGGCATACCTAGGGGACGGGTGGGGAAAGGAGGTGCAATCAAGAGCCCATTTCATACTGCCTGACTCTCCTCCCCCACCTCCCTAGGCTGCTCAGCCTCCAAAGTTCCCACTGCTCTGCTGGTTTCCTAATGCTCGCCCTACTGCGACTCTTGCTCTGCTAGCTAGCCTCTGGCGTGGTCTTCTACCTCTATCCTGGCACCTTACCTGCAGCTCTCCCTTTCTTCTGTAAGGATTTCCCCCCTCTTCCTCCCCATCCCTTCTCACCGGCTGATCTCTATCAGCAAATCTTCTTCCTGTTTCTTCTGCTCCTCTTCGGAGAGGACCTCACCTTTCTGAACCTCCGCCAGATAATGACGGATGAAAAGGAGCTGAGATCAATGGGCAAGAGTCAGGGACTGGGGAGATTGGAATATCACCCTTCGTAGCCTTTTACTTCCCTTTCCGAACAAGGCAGAACGGAAAACCAGAAATGCCCTTGCCTTCCCAACCTCCAGACTACATACCTGCTGTTCTCTAGTGGGGTAGTCTGCAGGTCTTGCTTTGTAGAAAGGCCACTCCTCGTAAGTGTAATCGTAAACCCACTCACAGAAATGATTCCCAATGTCAAAGCCCCTGGGAGGATAGAGCTAGCGTTCAGTCCACAGGCAGCTGGGATGTGGCGGTGAAGGCCTGCCTGGCCAGGACCCTGTGGGAACAGGACCCGCAGGAGGCCGCTGCCCTCCCGCGCTTACCTGTAGTTGTAACTACTGTACTCGAAATCAACCAACATGAGGTTGTCATCACTGTCTGGCTCTGAGAGCAGTAAGATGTTTCCTGGGGGAATGGGGATTTTTTGTTGGTCACTCCAGGGCAGGCTGCCCCCTTTAGCTTGGGCTCAAGGACTCACAAATGCTCTCCTACCTTCCTGGATGTCATTGTGGCAGAAGACCACTGGGGACGGTGTAGCGTCTAGCAACGTCCTGTGGTGGTAGAGAGGCATAGGTGGTTATAAGGTCCTGTGACTACAGCCACCTTCGCAGGCTAGGCCCTGGCTCTAGTCTTCAGCAAAGTCTGGAGAGGACACTGATAAATGCCTAGCGCCACCCACTGAGCCGTCTGCCCTCACCTGAGGTGATTCATCTCATCCTTGAGGCTGTACATCTCCACCAGGTTCATCTGGGGAAGGCTAGTGGACGGCAGGTCCTGGATCTGCTTTAGGTACCTGTAAGCCACCCAAATAGGATATATTTGGTCTCTCTTTCCCCACCCGCTTCCCCAATCCACTCTCAGGCCAAATTTTCCTGTCACTGTGACTTGGTTGGGAAACAGAGTCCACGATACCGGGGCACCTATCCGCTCAACTGGAGGTTCAGTTTAAATGCACGGTTCCCAAATTTGACTCACCGCTCCATGGTCCCAAACAACCAGCGGGGCTCCTTGGTGAAGGGCATCTCCATACCATGGAAACGGGCCATCTTTGTTGCAATGGCTCCTGACAACACTGGGTCCCGGAGCTCTTGAGTTTTCAATGGCCGGCTCTGTACCCAGTAACCTTTCAGGGTGGTGAGGGGGCTGGGGCGGGAGGGGGAAGGGATACGGGATGGGAGGAGATCAAGGTCTTAGGGAAATTTCCCTACCTGGGATGAGAAGGCAGACTTTGGGAAGGGTAAAGATTTGGTAAAAACAACAAAACTGGGCTCTTACTGGGAGGTACTGTTCCAAGCGGCCCTCTGGAAACACTCCATAAAGTTGGGGCCCTAGAGATCTCTCTGCAAGAATGGCGAACATCACGCTTTCTAATACCAAGGAGTCTACACCCTGAAGGAAGATGTATGGCAAAGGGGCCCAAGTCAGAAAGAGTCAGAGGTACGTGGGTACTGGTGCAAATCGGTGTTTTCTTCATCTATGATAACTTGTACTTCTGGTCTTACTGACTGGGAATTCTAGAGCATCAGCATATTGAGCTACACAAATAAGACAACACTTTCTGCACCACTTGCTCCAGATGTCAGAACTCCAAGCTTTGGTCCTCACTCCCCCTCACCTGCAAGATAGCCCCGTACAGCCGTAGCAGCACCTCCCGGGGCTCCCCGCCCATACTGGGCACGTGGTTCGGTAGCGAGCATCGGAAGAGCAGGTTGCTGAGGCCTCCGCTGCAGATCCACACAGGTCAGGCTCACCAAAGGTCGCCCCGAGTGGTGGGACCCACTCTGGACACCCTCCCCGAGAGGACCTCCCATGCCCCCAGGGAGACCGCGACACCCCACCCCGACGGGGCCCTGCCCCTTCCCTCGCGCCCCTCCCCTCCCCCCGCATAGCACTGACGGCAACCGAACCCGGAGGAGTGTGAGGCTGACCCCTGACCTCACGGGGCAAACGCTCAGCTCCTCCGGCCGCGCTCTGCGCCAGGCTCCGCCCAGGTACTCCCGGCACCACTGATAGGCTCGGCGCTGCGCGTCACGGGACAGCGAGGAAGAGCGCCGCCGATTGGGGATTGGTTCTGGGCACTTAGCATCCAGCAAACCGTCCTTGGACAGGGGGCCGCCGACAGCCCCTCCTCCGACTACACCTGTCCCATCCGCCGCCATGACGTGGACTCCGTTAGGCTTAACGCCTGCGGGTGCTCAGCAATCTTCAGGTGGGATTAGCTCCTTCCGGGTATGCTCGGTTCCACTTCCGGGAAGCCGAAGAGTCTCTGGGCGTCCTCCGTTCTTCGCGACTGTCTCCGGCTTTCTTCGAGACTCCAGTCTTAGGACTGTTTCCAAGCCAGATGCGATTCTCAGGGCTGCGGCGCTCAAGGCAAAGAGGGACGGCAGCTTTCGCTGAGTGGGGCGCGCTCTGGTCCCGCCCGACACGCCTATCAGTCTCTGCAAAGACAGGTTACTGCGTGGACTGTGTCCGGAACTAAGGAAATGACGTAGGCCAATCCCGAGCGCCTTGGGCGGTTGGACAGTAGCTCCGCAAAGCTTACGAGCGAGGCTCTGGCCAATGAATGGACAGTGATGATAGTTTGTGGCTCCTTTATAACATCTGCCCTGTGAGACGCCCGGTTAGGGAGGGAGTAGAGTAATCGAGCCTATGGTGGCACTTGGGGTAAGTGAATGGAAGAATGAAAAATTGCAGCGATTCCCCCTTTCCCAAAGCAGCATGTGTATGCATTGCTGGAAGGCGTAATAGGAATCAGTCCGGCGTGTCCAGCCCTGCATGGACCGTATGAGCGCTACTAATGTGACCCAACACAATAACTTAAAAAAAATATGGAGTGGGTTTTTCTTTCTCGAGAGTGTGTCTCCTGTTAAATATCGGGGGCGGGGGGCATTAACTCAGAAAGGAAGCCAACACAATTCATAATTCATATGAAGGATGAGGTTTATTAGAATGAAAGGGCCTCAAGGTTATGAGTTTTGGGTTAGAGGAGAGAGAATTAAATCCTTTAAGATTTCTCTTTAAAGTAGGGAGAGGGCTGGAGAGATGGCTAAGCAGTTAGGAGCACTGACCCCTCTTGCAGAGGTCCTGAATTCAATTCCCAGGAACCGAGTGGTGACTCACAACCATCTGTAATGGGATCTGATGCCCTCTTCTGGTGTGTCTGAAGACAGCTACAGTGTACTCATACACATAAAAATTCTTTTTTTGAAAAGCCTAGAGGAAGCGCTCTCTCTCTCTCTCTCTCTCTCTCTCTCTCTCTCTCTCTCTGTGTGTGTGTGTGTGTGTGTGTGTGTAAAAAGCTGTGGTGCAAACCTTTATTCTCCAGCATTCAGAAGGCTGAAATCAGTGCTTGGTTACCTGTGAGTTTGAAGACAGTCTAGTCTACATATTGAGTTCCAGGCCAGCCAAGGATACGGAGTGAAACCCTGAGAGAAGAGAGATACTGTGAGAATTAATGGGTGTGGGCTGGACAGAGGAGCCAATCAGAGAGCAGCCTTAAGAGCACTCTTTGAAGCAGACCACTGAGGTGTTTCCAGACCGATCTCCTAAAGAAAAGAGAAAATCAACTTAAAAAAAAAAAAAGCTTTTAGGATTGTCAGGAAGTTTTCTGTCACCTTATCTAGCATGCAGCCGTGTACAGCTTGTCGCGTTACAGCATGGGCAGTTCCACTCCACACCCCACCGAGAGTTATAGAGAGGTATCCCCTGCTTCAGGCTGTAGGAGCTGACCTAAAGAGGTAGGCTAGCTCCCCGTTAATCCTAGCACTGGAGAAGCAGAGGGGACAGGGTCAGAACACAGACAAACATGCAGGCCCGTGTGCAGGTGGGTATTTTAACTTCCGCATTACTGTAGACTGTGAACTTTGTGGAGAATGAACTTTGTAGGCGATGACATTGTGTCATGTTGCAAGGTTAAAAAGCTGGAGGAGCCTGGAGACCTTAGGTGATTTCACCTTTGGCTAGCTTTTAGCGTGGGGGAGGGTCTAAGCTCTGTTTTCTGGGCAGAGATTCTAGGTCAAAGTGGCCTTGATTCTGCTGTCTAATTGGAGCAGACATTCCAGTCTGTGTTTACATAACTCCTATCCGTAAACAAAGTTGGATCTGGATAGGCATAGCTTGTCCTTTGTGACTTATTAGAGGTCAGCTTCTTAACCTGTGAGTCGTGCATGACCCTATGAGGTTGGCTGAATGTAGGGATTGGGGAAGACTTGATGACAGTAGAGGTTTCTGAACAAGTGATAACCAGAAATTAATGTAAAAAAAAAATTCCAGACATGGGCTGGAGAGATGGTTCAGTGGTTAAGAGCACTGACTGCTCTTCCAGAGGTGCTGAGCAACCACATGGTGGCTCACAACCATCTGTAATGGGGTCTGATGCCCTCTTCTGGTGTGTCTGAGGACAGCTACAGTGTATATAATAAATCTTAAAACAAAACAAAACAAAACAACAGACATAATGAATTCAAAATGTTGCTGATCATTAGACAACTAAATGGTAGCCTCGGTTTTGAACACACTTCGTGCTGCTGTGCCCCTGCGTGGGAACAGATACTTGAGACAGCTAGACAGGTATACTCTTGAAACAGTTGGTGTTTCAGTGACGTTGGTCTCCTATCTCTGGCCAGGTTCTTGTCCATACTTCCTCCAGGCATGGACTGGGAAGACAACAAAGGAAACCATGAGTAACTTTATTTGCCTTGTGGTAATAAAACATCCCAAGGGCCTCAGCGACAAGAGATACTTCTTTTCTTTTTTTGTTTTTTAAAGATTTATTTATTTATTTCATGTATGTAAGTACACTGTAGCTGTCTTCAGACGCACCAGAAGAGGGCATCGGATCCCACTACAGATGGTTGTGAGCCACCATGTGGTTGCTGGGATTTGAACTCAGGTCCTCTGGAAGAGCAGTCAGTGCTCTTAACCACTGAGCCATCTCTCCAGCCCCCAAGACATATTTCTGAAATGGCTCTAAACATATTTCTGCTATTTTGTACTTCACATTTAAAGCCAAACTCTCAGCACTGAAAATTATAAAATATCAATTTTGAAAAAAAATGTTGACATTCTGCACCCCAGAGTATCAAATATTCAGCCAAAATTCAATATTTTGATATTTCTCTTTGGGTTTTGTTTTTTTTTTGGTTCTTTTTTATTTCGGAGCTGGGGACCGAACCCAGGGCCTTGCGCTTCCTAGGCAAGCGCTCTACCACTGAGCTAAATCCCCAACCCCTCTCTTTGGGTTTTGGAGACGGGGTTTCTCTGCATCGCCATGGCTATCCTGGAAGTCACTGCACAGAGTGGCCTGGCTGGTCTTGACTCAGAGGTCAGGCTACTTCTATTTCCTGAGTCCTATGATTAGAGGTGTGAGCCACCACTGTCTGGCCAGAATTTAATGTTTTAAATTAAACATTAAATTTAAACTTAAGCATATATTTCGTTAGGAAGCAGTTTTCTCATCTTAACAAATGGTAAAGTTTTATATATATATATAAAATATATAAATACACACATAACACACACACGTATAATATCTATTCCTAAGAATTGTTTTTATGTATTTTATGAATTATCACCAAATGTTTACTGGTATACTTTATATTACCTATATACCTGGGGTTCAGTGGTTCAGTATAAATTTCTCAGGTAAACAAAGTTACTAGTGGGAAAAGTTGGCGAATCTCTGTGTTGTGTTAGGAGTAGGCACTCCTACTATTGGCTTCTCTCTTGCAGTGTACTTAAATTTGTCTTAAAGGACAGAAAAGCCAAAACAAGAGAATCTTTAGGAAATATGCAAAACAGACTTCTGTGCAAACCTGCAAGAAAAGGCAAATAGTCTTGTAGCCTGCTAGTTCTTGCTTTAGTTTCTCCATCAAGTAAATAGTTACAGGATGGAAAGTTTGCACACACCAGGTTTATCCCAGCAAAAATAGCACACACAGAGAGCACAGCATACCAAGTCATAGCTCACTGAATAACACAGTATGTGTGCACATGTGTGTATGAGTGTGAATGTGAGTGTGTGTGAATGTGTGTGTGTGAGAGTGTGTGTGTGTGAGAGTGTGTGTGTGTTGGCAGAGCAGCAGTTGCCCCTGGGAGTGTCCAGATGGTCTGCAGCTCCTTTCTCGGGCCAAACTCTGACCTATATGCGATTGTGGAAAACCACAGGCACCAAGTAAGACCTAGAAGGAGTGTCTTGCAAAGCAAAACAAGACCGCAGAGATAGGGGAGTAGAGAAGGGGGAGCTCAGACAAAGGGGCCAGAGCCTGCCTGATCAAGTTCTGCCTGCTGAGCTGTCTTTAGTAACTAGCTAAATATAAACAGCAGGGGGAAATAATTGTTTATTCCTGAAGCGAGCCTAGAGCCCCATGTCTCTGTCTATCCTTACTCTCGTTTCCCAGCCCCTGTGTTGCCCTCCGTTGTACCCATGGGGGCAGAGTTTTATGTTTTTATTAGGGTATTGGACAGGACTTGAATTAGACCTGGCAGGATACACTTTGTGAGTTGGGTTATTTTGAATGACAGCAGGAACCTGACTGGGTGAGATTAGGTTGGGGGACCTATAAAGTTTTTGCTTGGGTTGGGTTTGTTGTTGTAAAAATATAAAAATAAGGGGTTGGGGATTTAGCTCAGTGGTAGAGTGCTTGCCTAGGAAGCGCAAGGCCCTGGGTTCGGTCCCCAGCTCCGAAAAAAAAAAAAAAGAAGCAAAAAATATAAAAATAAAAAGATTTAATGTTGTCTTTTTCCCTGCTAGGTCCGCACCATGGTGCCCCAAGATATCTGCTCGACACATCCCAGCCGCACACTTTCCTACACTCAAACCCTCACATAAAAGAACACACAGTGGGCTGGAGAGATGGCTCAGTGGTTAAAAGCACCCGACTACTCTTCCAGAGGTCCTGAGTTCAATTCCCAGCAACCACATGGTGGCTCACAACCATCTGTAATGAGATCTGGCGCCCTCTTCTAGTGTGTCTGAAGACAGCTACAGTGTACTTATCTATAATAAATGAATAAATCTTAAAAAAAAAAGAACACACAACACAATGATCTTAGATCCAGTTGATAAGATATAATTGCCCACTTAAACATACAAAGCCCAGTACATTAGGAACATTAATAACAACCTGTAAATACACAGAGCAGAATCTTAATATCACCTGCCATGGCTTCTCACCCTCTCCTCTCCCTCTCTTCCTTTCTCTCTAGTCTCCTCCTCTTCCTTCAAACTTCTCTCCCGCCCATCCTTCCTTCTCCTCCAATGACAGCCCTCCTTCTATCCTATACCTGCCCCTCACCTGTACTTTACAAATTCAATGGGGAGGTGGTTCTGGTGAAGTCACCTGATTCCTGAATATGCGACTAGGCAGCTGTCCTTGGGGCAGTGGAATTAATATCAAAATACAGATAATGTCAGGGCAAAGCACAACAGGGTTGGCATGGGTTTAGTGAGAGTGAGGGGGTAGTTAGCCCATCATCCATCTTGAGAGAGAGGAAGGGGGAAGCAAACCCCTCCAGTAGGGTTTTTTTTTTCTTTTTAATTCTTTTAAAGATTTATTTATTATATATAAGTACACTGTAACTGTCTTCAGACACACCAGAAGATGGCATCAAATACATTACAGATGGTTGTGAGCCACCATGTGGTTGCTGGGATTTGAACTTAGGACCTCTGGAAGAGCAGTCTTAACCAGTGAGCTGTCTCTCCAGCCCTCCAATAGGGTTTCTTTTGACCAAGAACCTGGAAATAAGTCATCTTAGTTCAAAAAATAATTGAAGTGAGGTATAATGGCTCACACCTTTATTCTCAGCACTTGGCGGGCAGAGGCAGGTGGATTTCTGTGAGAGTGAGGCCAACCTGGTTTAGTGAGTTCTAGGACAGCCAGGGTAGAGATAATCTCTTTTGTACTGTGTAGAAGCATGTACTTGTCAATAAAAAGCTACTGGCCAATGAGCCGAGGCATGATTAGAAGTTGGGACATCCTAGAGAGGAAGGGGAATTCTAGGTTTGAGTCAGGCTGGAGAGATTTGCTGGGACACAGATTAAGAAGGCTGGGTGAAAGTGAAGACGAGGTAACCAGCCACGTGGCAGGACTTAAACTAGAATAAACAGTATAATTAAGTTATGAGCTAGTTGGCCTAAGCATTTATTCATACATGTAATTAAGTCTCACAGTTGTTTTGGGGAACAATGTGCGGCTGGGAAAGCTGCAGTTACAAATGGTGCCCAACGGGGGCCAGGTTTAGCAAGAACCAGGCTTAGAGCCTGGGAAGTTCCTGGTGGAAGGCGTGAACAAGCACTCCCTGGAAACAAAGCAGGTTCCTGGGTAGATGGGGAAAATGAAGCCAAATGCACTTCACAGGCATGGTTCCTTTAAGGAACGAGAGCTCTGCAGCAAAGCTAGCTGCTGGGCAGAGTGCAGGCCTGGGGAGAGTTGGAACCTAGGCACAGCCTCACAGGAAGGCACTTCCCAAAGCCCGAGGCTGGGCAGGGGAAGGCTAAATCAGTTTAAAAAAAAAAAAAAAAGCTAGGCAGCTTGTGAGAAAACAACCCAATTCTGGTCCATGTGAGGGAAATCTGTATGGTGGAGCAAAAACAGGAGTCAGCAGGCTGCAGCCCAAAGGAGGCAGCCTGCTATAGGCCCAAAGTAGGTGGAGGGCACTACCCGGAGCTAGCATCTCCAAGAACAAGCTGAGAAGCTCCAGCGCTCCAGAGACAGCACACAGAGGAAATCCAAGCCCAGACACAAACCTCTGGCCAAGTAAATCTCTTTGAAATTGTGCTAAATGCTAAAGAAAGAATATAAATACATATAATATACAATACTATAGTGTATAATTAATATAATAAAATATAGAGTCATAGGGAGAAGGTCTCTGAAGGGAAGGGAAGAATTAGAGATTAAAAAAGAAAAAATATTTTTTATGTTAAAAAATGGAAAGAAATACAATAACACATGCATCTGGATCCCATTTGATTTTGTTTCACTTATCAGCATACAAGTAATTATTTTTCAATAATGATTACAATTTTATATATAATTTTTAAAAGATCAAAAAAAGGCAAACTTAGAAAAGGACTGAGAAATGCATTACTGTATTAAACATAGAACAGAGGTTAGAGGATTCTTTAAATCGGAATAAAAACCCTTCAGAAGAATCCAGTCTGGAACCTACAGTAACAGCAAAAAGAGTAATTCCAGATAAGAAAAGAGCCACAGAGGCTTGAGGAGATTATAGAATGGCAGCCTATAGAGATGTAGGATTAACAAGCTTCAGTCATAAATCACCATGGTCAGACTGGATCAATTACTAGATGAAGATCTATATGCTGAGTTAAAAACACCAGTTCTGTTTTCACCTTAGAGCAGTGTCATACAATAGACTACATGTTCCCTCTAGTACTTGGGGAATTAAGATGTGTTAACACGTGTTGTTACATCACACTGTTGATCCTCACGCAGAATCCCAGTGGGCTTTTGCCTTGAGTTCTGAAGAAGATGAATCTGAGATCGCACATTTATTGGAGTGGATGGCTATCGGGGTCCAGGAATCGCCCCACAAACCACGGTTATAGCCACCCCAGGTAGATAGGGATAGATTATTGAGCATTAACCCCAGGAAGTATTGATCAGAGCTGCAGACCAGACTTGGGAGCTGACCGCAACCATGAGTGTTTCCCAGGGCTGGTGTCTAAAGGCAGAAACCACAGTGAGCGCAAGTGCAGGTGCAGGAAGCACTCCCAGTGGTCGGCTCTGACTCAGGCTGGGCAGACAGAGCAGTTCTGACCTTTATTCTGGTTGGTCCTAAGTGGATTCCACAGTTGTGGACTTTCTTAGGGTTAACAAACCTCAGAACATACAGAGCATAACAGGGTGTGTGGTCAGCGTGACCCTGCTGGGAGTGAAGCTGTTTTCCTGGGTCGGTAACAGTATGGGATGAGTAGCAGGCATGAGCAGAATGGCTACGGCCATGCTGGGGAGGCTCCAACAGTGGCTACGGTGGAGATGCCTTTACACATGGAAGCTGATGATACCTCAGCATGTATCCATAGAATACAGTACAACGTTTTAGACATCATGGCCTGACACATGTTACAGAAACACCTTACAATCCTACGGGTCAAGCAGGTATAGAGAGGTCTAACAACTTTAAAAGGAAATGCTCTTAGAACACGAGGGAGATTTGAGATCTCCCAGAGATCGATTAAATAATGCTTTATTGACCTAAAAAATGTAAAATGTCAGTGAGGTAAATGGCATAAATGCTAAAATAAACTGAAATTTATCAAGGAATACTGAATTAGATCAGCATAAATACATAGTCTCAGAATGGGAGGAAGGAAATGTTCCTTTAGGGGAGAGATTTTTACACTTGTTTTCACAGGAAAAGAAAAATTATGGATTCGTTCCAAATAGATAATCAGGTTTGAAGATATTGGCTGGAAACGGAAAGAAATCATGAAGACCAACAAAACAGGTGAAGTATGTGCTCATCTCCCTACATGGGAACAGCTCCACATGGGAACATGAAAATGTCTCCAGCCAAGACCAGCCATGCATAGCCAATAATTGTGGGCTACAGAGTACTCAAGACTTCTGCCATGCTTACAAATGGCATAGATAGAAATTTCTATTTCAGTTTGGTCATACAATCCAAACTAACTTGTAAAGAAAGACAGATGCCTTACCTGCATGAACAGAGAGTGGAGGATCATCTTTAACTGAGTTGTTCATACTGCACATTCTATACATGTTATTTCAAAAATGTATATTACCTGTGACAGTTTTATGTCTGCACACACCAATAAAGTCAATGCAGCCCTGACAACATTCTCCTTGAGGATGCTAGGACATATTTATTCCAGTATCCTGCTTGATCCAGCCTCAGACGGCCTTAATAGCTGTTTTATCAAAACTCACTTCCAAGACGGCTTCAAAGCAAGCTGCTGTGGTGGTGTGAATAGTTTAGCTCCTGTAGATTCGTGTGTTTGCATGCTTGGCCCATGGGGAGTGGCGATGTTAGGAGAGTACTCCTTGTTGGAGTAGGTGTGGCCTTGGAGTGTCAAGGGTGGGGGTGACTTTTGAGGTCTCCTCCTATGCTCAGACTCCACCCAGTGCAGATGAACCCCTCCTCCTGGCTGCCTGTGGATCAAGATGTCTCGGTTCTTCCAGTACCAAGTCTGCCTGGACACTGTTACAGGACGTTTAAACCTAGTTAGCTGTGGTGTGGTTCAGCCCTTAGTATTTACCTTTAATCCTAAACAATAAAGATGAAGCTAGTTTGTAGAAGGAAGGACCCATGTTTGTAAGTGATGTCTAATTGAATGGCAGACAAAGTGACAAATCAGAAAAGTTTGACAGAATAGGATATGCCCAACTGTCAAGAGAACAGAGAGGAAAGGGAAGGTACTTAAGGGAGAGACAGTACAGGAGGAAGAGAGGACAGCACAGGACTACAGTAGAGTTCATGGAGGGCACACAGTGCAGTAGAATTGAGAGGGAGAAGGAGGCAGGTTTCCTGGGAGAGTTTTAAAGACTGATTGAAGGGAACAAGCTAGACACAGGTAAAGACAGAATGAACTCTAGCTGCCCGGAAGTCAGTCTTCCACTAGCAGCCTTCAGATGAAGATGTAGAACTCTCAACTCCTCCTGCACCATGCCTGCCTGGGTGTTGCCATATTCCTACCTTGAAGAGAATAGACTGAACCTCTGAACCTGTAAGCCAGCCCCAATTAAATGTCCTTATAAGAAAAAAAAAGACAGAATGAACAAGAATTAGGAGCCAGATGATTAGAAAAGATTGCTAGAGTTAGTTTGAGGCAAAGCAAAGCAGTTCAGAGGCCCAGAAAAAAAGCCAGATTGAATCAGTCAGCTGGGAGAAGACTTCGAGGCAGAACGGCTGAGTTTAACCAACTAGACAGATCAGAAAGAACTAGGAAGGGGTGAGCTGCAGCAGTAAGTCTCAGAGGCTGAAAGCGTTCTAGGCCTAGATAAGATTGTACAGAGCCTAGAATCTTCCAGGACTAAGCCTAGGTTAGCAGACAGCAGTAAGCCTCCCAGACAACAGTTACAACAGAAGAATAAAAGTTATTTTTATAGGACACTGCCATGCTTCCCACCATGATGATAATGGACTGAACCTCTGAAACTGTAAGCCAGCCCCAATTAAATGGTTTCTTTTATAAAAGTTACCTTGACCATGGTGTCCTTTCACAGCAGTGGAAACCCTAACAAAGACAGCTACTGACACCAGATGACCCCAATTCATCCAGCATGACAGACTGTTAAGCCCTGAACTTTCTCAGCATACAGAGACTGGATAACAAATGCTACAGCTAATTTTCTTTTCTTTCTTTGTTTTTTCTTTTTTTCCGGAGCTGGGGACCGAACCCAGGGCAGCAAACGCTCTACCACTGAGCTAAATCCCCAACCCCTACAGCTAGTTTTCTTAAGACTGACCAATATTCCCATTTTTAGGGTGCCCCCAAAGGAAAATGATGTCCCAAATTAGCAGTAAGCAATTTTAAGAGAGTGATTCTCCACCCCTACCCCACCCCCATCCCCAAGAGGTGAGTTGAGTGGTTTTTGATGATGCATTGTGACCCTCCCTGTCTCTGGGGAAGGGCAAAGGGAGCAGAGATGACTGAATTGGGGGGGAGGATTCAGAAGCCCACCCTGGGACCAGCTGTGGGGAGGCAGATTACTTGGACTGATTCAAGATTTAAATAATTTTGGGGATGAGGGTCAGAGTATCCAGGATGGGCAAAGATCATTGGCTGATAGCTTAAAATAACATGCCTCATTAGCATAGAGGCATTCCAGGAATCTCAGGTGCTAGCTGAATGGGTTCTTGTGGGGAGAGAGAAAGTCTAATCTTAACTGGTCTGCAGGTAGAGGCATGTGGGGCGAATTTTTGAACTCCCCAGACAAGGTCAGAGAGGCAAACCATGCCAGTGAAGCAGGTCCTCCATATTGCACTGAGCTCAGAAGGCTCTGGACAATGGTAGACTTTGACCTTTCAATTAGCAGGGTTTCCTCACAATGAGTGTTTAAATCATTTAAGGGTGGTGGCTACAAGTTGTTATGGTGTTGAACAAGGAGGAATCAAAATGAGGGAGGTTAGACTCAGGATTTCTTTTTCTTTCCCTTCTCTCCTATATAGTGTTAGGGGGAAACTGGAGGGAAGGGGAGGGGTGAAAGGAGAAAGGGAGAGACAGGAATAATAGGAACAAAGGATAGAGTCTTGAATCTGCTCTTAAATTTTAGAGCTGCTACTAGCCAAAAGTCTTATATTGATATAGATCTTTGTATAGCAATACAAAATTAATGTCATATTTAGTTACATTTGTATAAATCTTTGTATATTGGTACAGATTAGGGTTTTGCTACAACATTGCTGTGTATATATGTTTCAACTCTTGTTTATGGTATTGTACCTATACAGTGTTAAGTTCTAGTCCTTTTGAAAGCTGCTATTACAAACTCTTTAGGATAATTAAATGCAAGTTAATAGTTAATCAAACTTATGATCATGTTATATACTAGTCTGGTTTATTACCAAATATGTTTCCAAGGTTAAACAGATAGTAGATAGCTAGAAACAAGCCATGTTTGTTTATTCAGAAATACTATTGATGGTCTTCAAAAACCTCAGAGATCCACAATACGGCTTTTAAAATGTTTTATCATTAAAAGGCTTTTTTGACAATGAGACAGTTCTCTTCCTGGCAGATGATGAGCATTGAGGAATCTCCTCATGGAGTTTGCTTTGTATGTGGCAAGCTAGCCACTGGGCAAAAAACTGCCCTCACGTCAACTGTTGACAGTATGCTGTCCAAAATGGACAAGTGGATGCAGAGAAGTCGACTGCAGAGCTCTGCCAAGATAGGGTAAGCAGTCCTTCATAACTCCTGCCTCACAGAAAAGTCCGTCAGACATTCTGGGCCAGAAGACTGAAGGTGATGCTCCAACAACACAGGGAAGTTTGGGGGGCTCTCTAAGCATCCAGCTGTGTGTCTGTCGTTTCTCTAGTTTAAACGTGGCTCTGCTGCACTTCCTCAGGTAATATTTATTCCTTCTTATGTCTCTGATGGGGTTTAAGACTAGATAGAGTCTCACAGTTAAATTTAAGTTGTTTAGGATTTAAGAAAATGTTCTTAAGCCTTAAGATGTTTTTAAGTTGCTAATGCAAGTATTGATAGAAATTTATTTAAGTACAGAACTCTGAACTCACCAAGTTTGGATAGATAATAGAATACTTTCTCCAAGGTTGCCCAATACATATGAGCTAGACATCATGGATGTAATCTTACCTGATAGTTTTCATAATTATTATTGTATATAGTTTATTATTATAAGAGAATTTGTTGTACTAAAAGGAAAAATATAGAGATAGTTTCTTGTATACTATGTAAAAACAGTCACCTGTCAGTAAAAAGCTATTAGCCAATGAGCCAAGGCAGGATTAGAAGGAGAGAGAGAATTCTGGGTTTGAGTCAGGCTGGAGAGATTCACTTGTACACAGAGGAAGACGGCTGCATGAAAGTGAGGACCAGGTGACCAGGCGTGTGGTGAGACTTAGATTAGATAAACAGGATAATTAATGAGCTAGTCAGGGAGCAGGCCCAAGCTCATGGCCTGAGTCTTTATTCATAAGTATGATTAAGTCTCAGAGTAGTTATTTTAGGGGTCTTATGTGCAGGCGGGAAAGCCTGCAGTTGCGAATGGTGCCCAACATGGGGCATAGAATCAAGGCTTAGAGCCTGTAAAGTTCCTGGTGGCAGGTGTGAACAAGCACTCCCTGGAAACCAAGCAGGTTCCGGGGAAATAAAGTGAACTGAAGCCAGCTCTCTGATGTGAGCCTCTGCTAGCCATGGGAGCCTGGCTAGGCAGTTGGGTCCAAGATCCAACAATGAGACTATCCAGGTAGAGAGCCTTCCCCCAAGTGTTACAGCTCAGTAAAAACAGTCAGTCTCTGAGGATCCTTGGTGAAATAACTTGTGTGCTTTATTCCAGGTCGACAGGGACTATGAGCCTTGGGAGAGGGATGGGATTTGGGGGATAAATACATCCTATTGGCTGAGACTGTGATGCTGGTGATGCTCTGTTTGCATGGGGAAGAAGTCCAGGTGCTGTGCTACGTGACTGGTGCTTGTGATCACCTGGTTGGAGGTAGCGGTTACGTGCCTGGAAGTAGGCATGAGGACAAGGAGGGAGTTAGCTCTGCTGCGTCTCAGATGCTGAGATCTCCAGGGTCTGAGCATGCTCCACCTCACAACCCCATGCCCACTCCTCTGACGGCAGGGCCCACGTGCCCTTCAGATGGGTACAGGAAGTGTGGGGGTGGGGTGGCTGGAAGTAAGACTTAACAGTAGAGCGCCAGAAGAACAGCAGCACAATTGTCATTTGCTGTGAAGGTTGCTCCATGGAGACTATTTCTTTTATATAGAGATATTTTTAAGGAAGAATGTTAAAGTAGCAATAAACCAGGTCGAAGGCCTGGGGTATATATATATGTCCTTAGGCGTGGCTCACTCCTCTCTGCATAGTTCCTGAGCCTCAGAAATACAACTTCAGTTTTGTATTGTTGGCTTTTGTTTTTAGTAAAGATATCCTAAGTTCTGCATCTGTGTGATGTAGGGTTTTACCTCATCAGCTGTGGATAACAGTGGTCATCGTTCTGTGATCTCATTTAAGCTGCTTAGCAACTTCTTCAAGTTCATGATCTCATAACTCAGCAAAAACTGTACGTATGGCTATTGTTAAGATAAATGAAATAAACTCCGTTTAAGGAACTCACTTTGGTTTTATTTTATTTTATTTTTTTCTGTTTGCTCAATCGTTTTGCTTTTGTTAACTTGACACAAGCCAATCATCTGAGAAGGGAGAACCTCGGCAGAGAAAACCCTTGATCAGATCGGCCCACAAGCCAGCCTATGGGCCATTTTCTTGATCAATTATTGATGTGGAAGAACCCAGTCCACTGTGGGTGGTGTCCCCAGGGTCCTGGGTTGTCTAAGCAACTGAGGAGCAAGCCAGTAAGCAGCACCCCTCCATGGCTCTGCTTCGGTTCTCTCTCCAGGTTCCTGCTCTGACCTCCTTTGATATAGACTGTAACATGTGAGCCAGATAAACTTTTTCCTTCCCAAGTTGCCTTTGGTCATGGTGTTTTATCACAGCAACAGAGACACTAAGTCACGCACACTCGTGTTCTTGGATGCCCTTCACTCCTTTCCTGGGTACCATTGTGTGCCTAAATCTGTGTTTCAAACATCTTTTAATAAACTGTAACATGCTGGCTTGACCTGAAAATTCGTTTCTTCAGTGAGGCCAGGAACCCCGTTTTACCTGAGTGGACATCTCTGAAGCGTTCCTCAGGTGGCTGGGTGAGGTACCAGGAAAAGTGTGGCGCTGCCCTGGCTGCTCCCATCTGTGAGAACAGGTTTGGAGGTTGGCACAGATTGGACAATGCCCAGAGGAAATGTCTTCATGTCACATAGCAAAGATACACACATAGGTTCTTTCTCTACTGTGTGGAGCTAGAGCAGCAAAATAAGTGTGAGCATCCCTGCACCTGTGGGATGGGAGGGCACAGGGAGGCTTACAGGGACAACAGACAAAATAAAAACGTGGACCGCAGGAGCTAACTAAAGCATCAACGGCCCACGGCCCCTTCACTTGTGCCACTTTACGGAGGAGAGCAAGATGGACAGCTTCTGAACGGGGGAACTATTTCACTCACTGAAATGAACAGTTCTTTCAGCTCCATTTTATGGCATGCCCGCCTGTCATGTTTCTTCTGCAACATACATTTGAGTTTCTGGTTTGGCCCTTATCTATTTCCATTTTGGAACAATTCTTAGGACAAAGTCCATCCTTAATTCAAAAACGTCCTACTCATAATTCCCCTTTCTTCTCTTCACCCTCTTATTAGAACATTTTTACCCTATTTGCTTTGTTAACAACAAAATACACTAGCGATCTAGTCAAGAGACAGCAACATATCAAACTACATTCACCACCTTTTCAATAGATAGCTGAATCCAAACTGGATTTATAACAGAGTGAAACGACATCATTTATCCATATGTAACTAAACTACAAATTCCTATTTTTGTACAAGTTTTTATATAGACTTTATTCATGCATAAGATTTTGAAAGGCTCTTTTACATTTTTCCCCCTCTTTGGTCTCACATGAATCTAAGAATAACAAAAGATTATCTGTAGCCCTGGCTGACCAAGACAACAAACTTTTAACATTTTGAGTAGCAAAACTAGCTTAGAATAAGGACAAAACAGCAGAAAAAAACGAGCAGCAACAAAAACCCCACATAAAGCAGCTGATGTTAGAAAAGGAGGCAGGAAGAGGACCGCTTACAGAGTGGGAGGGAGTAACCTTGATCAGGGTTCTTCTCTACCATCCCTTATGGTCCTTAAGAGAGAATATCAGACCAAGGATGCTGGGGTTCTTGGTCAGAGAAAGACTTCAGTGACAGAGACAGCAGCAGAGGCTTAATGTGAGTTCATTTATCTGAGCAAAGTAAAAATATACCACCAAGCAATTTTCCTGATGAGAAAGATGTGTGTTTCCAGAGCGTCTTTGGAAAACCTGATTAATTTTGAAGATTTTTCCTCTTAGCCCCCAGATTTTCAGCACTTTTATGTTTTGTGGGATTTGTTGAGTGCTTCGGATCTATGGATGCGATAATCGTTTGAATATAAATGGTCCCAAAGGCTCACGAGTCAGACCCTTGGCTCCGAGCTGCGGTGCTGTTTTGCTAGTTTTTGAGAACTGTTAAGTTGTTCCCTGCTGGGAGGATGTAAGTCACTGAGGATGCACACTGGAGGTTTGCCTAGCTATGGTCCTTACTACATGCTTCCTGTCTCTGAAGAGCTGAGTAATCTACGTGTTCTCACTGCCATGAGTTCTGTGCAAATGCACAGGATCAAGCAACCTCGGATAAACCATGAGCCAAAATTAAAATTGCCTTTTGTAAGTTATGTGGCTGAGGATGGCCTCAAACCCTAACTTCCAGCCCCAGGCTCTAGAGTGGATTACAGGCTTTAAACAACCGAACTCTGTGTGTGTGTGTGTGTGTGTGTGTGTGTGTGTGTGTGTGTATGCACACACGCGTGAAACCAGAGGGTGACCTTGGCAGTTTATTAACTTATTTATTTTCAGTCTCTTGTTCAGTGCTGCCTGTGTTGGGCCAGCTGGCCTCTTTCAGCTTCCAGCAATTCTCTTATCTGTGCTTCCTGTCTCTCATTAGAGGCATACTGAGATCCAAACCAGATGCCCACCATCACACCTGACATTTGTGTGGATTCCACGTAGCCGATCTCCCATTGCCAGGCTGGCGAAGTGCGCATGTTCTTTATTAGCGTGCAAGCCATTTATAAAAGGGACGCGAGCCCTCTTCGTCACAGCGTCTATGAATTCATTCTTATTATTTTTTAATAATGTATATTTGTATGTATTTGGGGGTAGGTTATGTGTATAAGTGCAGGTGTCTTCTCAAGCCCCTTAAGATTTATTTTTATTAATTTTTTTTCTTTTTTTCGGAGCTGGGGACCGAACCCAGGGCCTTGCGGTTGCTAGGCAAGCGCTCTACCACTGAGCCAAATCCCCAACCCCTTTTTATTAATTTTTAAACCCACAGACAAGTTCCATTTGTTTCTTTTTTATTTTTAAGATTTATTTATTATATGAATACACTGTAGCTGTCTTCAGACACACCAGAAGAGGGCATCAGATCTCATTACAGATGGTTGTGATGTGTAACCACTATGTGGTTGCTGGGATTTGAACTCAGGACCTCTGGAAGAGCAGTCAGTGCTCTAACCACTGAGCCATCTCTCCAGCCCCACTTGTTTCTTCTTTATGACTCCATTTGCTGGCTATTATGTCCATGTTTTTTATATACATGACTATAAAATATAAAAGCTCTTTATCCTAAAGTCCGTGTCTGCTCATTCTATCCCGTGTGGGTCAGTGTGGAGTTAAGTTTTTCCTCCAGTTTTCACTGATATTGCAGGTCTAGCATTTTTTAAAATATGCATTTCTTTACAGTTTTTCATTATTTCTATTTATGTTTATGAGAGTTTTGCCTTCATGTGCATGAACACCACACAGGCTGGTGCCAGAGGAGGTTCTCAGCCTCCCTCCATGTGGGCTCTGGGAATCGAACTCAGGCCCTACATTGCAATCGCACTGACTGCAAACCGCCCACATAAGAGAGCGTTCTCTGTGTGCCAGCACTTAACTCTCCCGAAGCCTAACTCAGTTCACAAGGGCGATGAGGGACAAACTCAGCTCAGTAGTAAAGTGCCTGCTTAGTGCGTACAGACATTGGAGATGATTTCCAATACACATATGTACACACATGGACATACGTGCATGGTACAAAATCAACCAAACAAAAAACACCATGGAGTTTTAAGCCAGGTACGTGGTCCATGCTTATAGACTCAGCTCTTGGGAGGCTGAGGCAGGTGGATCTCTGTGAATTCAAGGCCAGCCTGGTCTACGTACGCAGACTTTTGTTGTTGTTCTTCTTCTTTTGTTTTGTTTGTTTTTGTTTTTGTTTTTATTTTTGAGACAGGGTTTCTCAGAACTACAGAAGAGAAACCATAGATCAAGCTGTTGAGAGACTATACCTTTTTTCTTTTCTTTTTTTTTTTTTTTCGGAGCTGGGGACTGAACCCAGGGCCTTGCTCTTGCTAGGCAAGCGCTCTACCACTGAGCTAAATCCCCAACCCTCACCCCAAATCTTTTACATAAGCAAGGCTATACTATATACAATCACATACCATGCTTTTCTATTTGACATCATATATTCATAATTTCCCTATAATTTTATATTTTTTGAAAGCATGGTTATATACCATTTGCTCATATGCCCTCAGGTAATAAATTATTAAAATTTCTTATTTTTCCTGATTAGATACTCAGATTGGCTTTACATTTTTTCCCATTAATTTATTTATTCACTTAACATCCCAGTCTCAGTCCCCCACCTCACAGTGTCCCTCTCTGTACTGGCTGGTTTTGTTTGTCAACTGACACAAGCTGGAGTTGTTACAGAGAAAGAAATGCTTCCATGAGATCCAGCTGTAAGGCACTTTCTCAATTAGTGATCAAGGGGAGAAGGCCCAGCCCATTGTGGGTGGTGTCATCCCTAGCCCGATAGCCCTGGGTTCTATGAGAAAGCAAGTCGAGCAAGGCAGGAGAAGCAATCCAGTAAGCAGCACCCTCCATGGCCTCTGAAACAGCTCCTGCTTCCTGACCTGCTTGAGTCCCAGTCCTGACTTCCTTTGGTGATGAACAGCAGTGTGGAAGTGTAAGCTGAATAAACCCTTTCCTCTCCAACTTGCTTCTTGGTCATGATGTTTTGTGCAGGAATAAAAACCCTAAGACACCCTCACAAATCTCTCCTCCTGTCCCCCTTTCCCTTCTGCTTTGAAAAGGGGGAGGCCCATCTTGGCACTTCAACACTGCAGGACTAAGCAAATCCTTTCCCACTGAGGTCGGACAAGGCAGCCCAGTTAGGGGAATGGGCTCCACAGGCAGGCAATAGAGTCAGGGGCAGCCTCCCCACTCCAGCCACTGGGGGAGCCCCATGAAGATCAAGCTGCACATGTGCATATGTGTGGAGAGGCCTGGTCCAGCCCATGCTTGCCTTTTGGTTGGGAGTCCCAAGAGTCCAGGTCAGTTGGCTCTGTTGGTCTCCCTGTGGAGTTCCCATCACCTTCAGGTCCCTCACCTTCATCCAACTCTTCCACAAGACTCCCCGAGCTCTGTCTAATTTTTGGCTGTAGGTTTCTGCATCTGTTTCCGCCAGCTCCTGGGTGAAGCCTCTCAGAGGACAGTTATGCTATGCTTCTGTCTGCAAGCCTAACAGAGTACCATTAATGCTGGCTGGGATTAGTTCTTGCCCATTGAATGGGTCTCAAGTTGGGCCGGTCATTGGTTGGCCGTTTCCTCAGGCTCTGCTCCACCTTTGTCCCTGCCCTTCTTTAGGCAGGGCAGATTTTGGGTCAGAGGTTTTGTGGGTGGGTTGGTGTCCTTACTCCTCCACTGGGAGTCCTGCCTGACTACAGCAGGTGGCCACCTCAGGCTCCACATCTCCCACTGCTAGGAGTCGCAGAGTCTCATAGACTCCCTGGAGCCTCGGGAAATTGGAAATCGTTCTACCTCAAGACCCAGCTATACCACTCCTGGGCATGTACCCAAAAGATGCTCCACCATACGACAAGGACACGTGCTCCACTATGTTCATAGCAGCTTTATTCATAATAGCCAGAAGCTGGAAGGAACCCAGATGTCCCTCAACTGAAGACAAGATAAAGAAAATGTGGTTCATTTACACAATGAAATATTACCCAGCTATGTAAAATGAGGACATCATGACATTTCCAGGCAAATGGATGGAACTGGGAAGTATCGTCCTGAGTGAGGTAACCCAGACCCCAGAGGACATGCATGGTGCTCACTTACAAGTGGACATTAGCCCTAAAGTACAGGATACATACCCATGCTACAATCCACAGACCCAAAGACACTAACAACGAGGGCTCAAGGAAGGATGCTTGAGTCTCACTCACGAGGGGATATAGTCACCAGAGGTGGGTGGAGGGAGGGAACTGGGTGAGAGAAGGCACAGGGAAGGGAACGAGGGGGGATCAGGTGTGAGAGAGCTGGGCAAAGAAGAATGGGAGAGTGACAGGAAATTGGTGGATGGTGGGGGTGGGGGTCATCTAGGTCAGAGACCTGGGACTGGGGAGACTCCAGGGAATCTATGGCTTCACATTTTTGCTTTTACATAGACCTAAGAAACATGTCTTTGAACAACAAATACGTATTTCTAGTTGTGATGGTTAGTCTTGTCGACAGACTCTAGAACTGCCTAGGAGAGGGGCCTCAGGCATACCTGTGGGGGATTGTCTTCTTAACTGTGGGTGAGGCCAGGGGTATGTGCATGGGATACTGATCTGAGTGGGTTCATTCCTCTCTTCTTCCACACTGTGGAGTCGATATGGCCAGATGCTTCAAGTTCTTGCTGCCTGCACTGCCTTGCCATGGTGGACTGTAATCTGAGAGTCTGTGTTAAGTAAACCCCCCTCCTTTTTATTTGCTTTTTTGCTTTTGTTGGGAAGTTTGTCACAGCGATCAAGGTTGGAATTCTGTGTGGACAACCAGACTTGGACATGGTCTAGCCTCCCTCCCCCCCGCATCTCCAAACCCAGGTTTTCATCAGTGGAGACAGGCCTGGGGTGGTCAAGAGGGCAGACCTTTGAAGGAAAATTTCCCTGCTCTCACAAAGCAACTTAAAAACTGAGATATTTACTGTAATTGTGAGAGGTGGAGAAACTGAGCTGGACCTGAACAGGAACGTGACCCTTCCAGGCAAGGACCCAACAGCTGTTCTCTGAGTAGCTCTTCCCCAGGCACCAAGTGACCTGCAGACTGCAGAAGTGGCAAAAGCCTACAAGTTCACCAGCGTGTGAACTGAAGCCCAAGAAAATCAAGGGATCATATCTTTAAAAAATTACTAAATGCCTATGGTTTGGGAAGCTAGCTCAGTCAGTGAAGTGCTTGCCTCATAAGCACCAATGGGAGTGCTGGAAGAAAAGAAGGAGTGGAGCAAAGACCATCTTTTTCTGCTTGCATTTTTTTTTTGAGTCAAGAGGTTCACTATGTAATCCAGGCTGGCCTCGACACTGAGCTTCTCCTGCCTCAGCATAGTGAGTGCTGGAATCACAGGCGTGCACCACCATAGTTGGCTCCGAGACAGTATTTAATGAGATAATGGGGAAGTATACTTTTAGGAGGTAATGGTTGTCAGATTTTTTTTTCATTAATGAAATAGAGATTCGTGTAATTAAGATCAGTGAGCCTCAGGCAGAGAAGACATGTTAAATAAACCTACACAAAGATACACCGGACTGAAGCCTCAGAACACCAGCAATGGAAATGGTCTATGTGCAGCTGAAGCAGAAAGAGATGTGCCAATGTGTTGCAGTAGAAATGGATGTTAAGGCAAAAGGAAAAGTTAACATTAAAACAGTGAGGTTGGAAAACACTGAGTATGATATCTAAAAGGGCTCTGAGCCAATGTCAGCAGGTCAGGAGCCTCTCCCAAAATCTGCTCTGGTAAGGAAGGTGTGCAAGTCACCGCTGCCCTTTCATACATTATTTGTCTTGTGTGTGTGTGTGTGTGTGTGTGTGTGTGTGTGTGGTGTGTGCATGGTTTATGTGTGTGTATGTGTGTGTGCATGGTTTGTGTGTATGTGTGTGTTGTGTGTGTGTGGTATGTGTGTGTGTGTATGTGTGGTGTGGTATGTGTGTGTGTATGTGTGGTGTGGTGTGTTGTGTGTGTGTTGTGTGGTATGTGTGATGTGTGATATGTGTGGTGTGGTGTGTTGTGTGTGTGTGGTGTGTGGTATGTGCGTGTGGTGTATGGTATGTATGTGTTGTGTGTGTGTGTTGTGTATGGTGTGTGTGTTGTGTGTGTATTGTGTATGGTGTATGTGTGGTGTGTGGTGTGGTGTGGTGTGTGTGTGTGTGTGTGTGTGTGTGTGTGTGTGTGTGTGTAGGAGTCCCACTATGGAGTCCTGACTGGCTGGCCTTGAACTCACTGTGGAGTCTAAGCTAGCCTCAGACTTACAGAGACCCAACTGCTTCTGCTTCCTGTATGCCAGGATTAAAGACACATGCCTCCATGCCTGACTGCTGCACCTTTGAAGCATGACTATTGAGTGATCGTTATTAAATCATTGTGCGTGGTGTGTGAGTGTGTGTGTGTGTGTGTGTGTGTGTGTGTGTGTCACAGCGCCTTTATTCAGATGGAGAAACTGGGTTCTGGTGCACTGAACAGTTGCCTTATGTCCAGAACGTTTGTGGCTAAATGAAGATGAGTATTCACTCTCAGATCCTAAGTCTGGAGAATCCGTGCTCTTGGAACCAAAGAGAAACTCCACAGGAGAAGTGGGAGGTAACCCCTCCCCAGATTGTTCATGCTTTGGGGATCTGGATGTGATCATCTGGTAAGAGGGAGGCTTGTGTGGGGTGTGGAAGTTATAGTCTGAGATGAGTTTAGATTGTACAATTCCAGTGCATCCTGAGAAAGCCTGGAGACTTCTTGGAGAAGTCACACTTGGCCATTCAGAAATTAAGAAGCTGGTTCATGGGGCTGGGGATTTAGCTCAGTGGTAGAGCGCTTACCTAGGAAGCGCAAGGCCCTGGGTTCGATCCCCAGCTCCGAAAAAAAGAACCAAAAAAAAAAAAAAAAGAAGCTGGTTCATCAGGGCACCCCACCTGACTCTCTGAGCCCCTTGTGCTCTGTGACTTCCAGCCTTAACACTCTGGTGTCTCGTTCTTCCTTCAAAACTAATTCCAGTGTGAGGTCCTCTAACTTGTCCAACATAACTTTGATCCTTTCTCTCACTTCACAGTTGGCTCCATTTCTGCCCTTTCTCTCCGCACAGAACTCCGTAGTAAGCCCATGCTTCAGCTTGGAGGTTTTCCATACCTAGAACAGAGCCAAGAGCATAGGTGGCCCCAAGAAACAGCAGTTCGGTTGAATGAACACAGCCTCAACTTTCTGGTGCCCACCACTATCTTTGTCCAGGTTCTTCAGTCTGTACCACACAGAGAAAGTTCAGCGTTGGCCTCTGGGTTCTGGACTCTGATTCCAGATCTATTCACATCCTTTAAGACAGAGTCACTGTCCTGGTCCCATTAGCACTGTCAGGATAATGACTTCTCTAGCTGGAGTCAGCAAATCTTAAGTTTCTTTTGGCTCCATCAGCACCCAGTGGAGAACAGCTCCGACAAGGTCTGATCAGCACCCTGGAGTGGACAGCTCCCTCGGCCACCGGTTAGGCGGTCTAACGGTTTAGGAGGTCTAGCGGGTTAGTAGGTCTGGTGGGTTAGGAGGTCTGAGGGGCTTCCTGACCAACTCTGCTTTTCGAATTTACCGGGCATGAATGCTGTTCCTAAGTCCTCGCCCATCACCCCACATGAGCCGTCCACCTCCCAGAAGCACTGCACACCGCCGTAACTAGAGGCGCACAGACCCGGGCCGCCTTGGTCCTGGCTCCTGGGTCTACCGCACCCATTCCCCCCCGCATCTCTTCGGCTCCTGCAGAAACCTTTGGTCTACCAGCGCCTCTGCTTCCACCTATCCCTTCTCGCCAGTTCGTCGCCTAGAACCACGCAAGCCGCACGCCAGCTTTCCCGACCAGAATCTCACCACCACCACTACCACCGCTACCACCACCACCTCGCATCCCGCATCCCACCCCCCCCCTCGGCTCGACCCCCATTCCTCCGCCCCCACCTCAGGCCCCGCCCTGCGCCACTCCCTCCCCTCACCCCTGCGGCGCGGCTCGCTGCCGCGGTGTCCTGGCAGGGCGCTGAGGTGTGTCGCCGACGGGTGTCGCAGGGCGTGTCACGAGGTGAGTGGGGAGACAGAGGCCGCGAGCCTGAGCACCAAGGGCGCGCGGTGCTCCTCACCCCTCCCCCTCACTGCCGGCCCGCGGTTCCTGGGAAGATGGCGGATCGCGCGGAGATGTTTTCTCTCTCAACCTTTCACTCGCTGTCGCCTCCGGGCTGCAGGTACGCATTCATTCGGCGGGGCTCATCTTCACGTAGGTCTCTTCGGCCTGCCACCCCACCCCATCGACTTCAACTACCCAGGCCGGGGCGCCTCCTTGGTTTGCAGGCCTCTGCCTGATGCTCCCATCCCCCATCCTAGGCTCCGGGTCCCTCCGTGTTTGCTCCTTGTCGCGCAGACCCGATGGCACCCATTCCTCCCCCACCCCTCCCCAAACACAGACACATATTCACTTTTCCAGTTGGGCCACGGAACCGCACCCAGTCAAGGCCGATGACCTAGCAAGGGTGGGGTCTCTGGATTGACCCTTTGAGGGATTTTAGGCAGGGTGCTCAACACCTACTCCGTTCCTGGCAGTGTCCTTTTGGCCTTGTTGTGTCTCCTTCCATAGAGGCTAGGGCCTGTCCCCCAGCCCCCCAGGACGGCAGAGAGTGAAATCAAGCTTGAAGCTCTGGGGGTGAGATGGAGAAGTTGGGATTGGAGGGGGCTGGATCTTTGGATGTAGGCCTGTTCTGTAGGAGTGGGTGGGGACACAAGCAGAACAGCTGGACCCCTCCCTCTCCTGTTGTAGCCATTACCCCTCCCCCTGTGGGTTCAAGGTGTCTCCCCTGAGGCTGAAGCTGTGGCCCACAGGGGCTGGGAGCTGAGCTGAAAAGGAGTGGGAGGGGTTTGTGGACCGATGCCTCCTCTGGGCTCATTTGCAGTGGTGGAGGAGGGGACCCAGGGGAGAGCAGTGCCTGGGGTCAAAATGACGTGGCTTTAGCATATGAGTGGAGGGCCCTGGGAGCTGGACATTTCCCACCAATGTCCTCAGGATCAGCTGTCAGGTCAGGAGCCCAGGACAGGTGACTCTCTGACCCCCGCACCCTCTTCAGGCCTCCCCAGGACATAAGCCTGGAAGAATTTGATGATGAAGACCTATCTGAGATCACGGACGACTGTGGCCTGGGCCTTAGCTACGACTCCGACCACTGCGAGAAGGTGGGGAAAAGGGCTGGGTGTGTAGGGTCTGAGTAAGGAGAGGTTCACAGAGGCTCAGTTTCCCAAGCATTCTTGTGGGTTTAGGAGTCTCGAGTTCAGCTTCCATGTAAAAATTCCTCTGCTCTTGCTGATAGCCCCTTGGTGTTGGTCTTCTTTCCTAACACACTGTTGGCCAATCAGAGGGCCTTCTCTGGCAGATCTCCCCAGCGTAGTGCCACAAGAGGAGGTGTGGGCCTTTGCTTGGGTGCTTCTGTCCTAAGATCACTCACCACGAAGATCTAAACCCTCCAGTTTCTACCAAAACTCAACCTCTGTGGCCTTGTCCAATCTCATCTCCCTCTAAAATCTTTCCCCTTCAAACCCTCCGCTAATACATGTTTCCATTTCCATTCGTTTTGAGGAAATGCCACGTGTCAAGTGCGGGGGGGCTTACAGGCATTGAGAGCACAGCCAGATAGCAGCCTCACCCCACCCCAACTTTCAGTTTAGCGGGCGCGGAGGGGCAAATAGAAGTGAGAGATGGTGCTCACCCATATGCCAGTGGCCCCGTTCCAACTGGACACAAAGCATGATGGGGGGAGAGCGGGGGAGGGAACCCAATCAGACTGAGGGAATCAGGAAGACTTTCCAGAGGAAATGTCAGTCTTAGAACCCCCAAGGTTAGCAGGAATCAGGCAGATGGGGTTAGGTAGGAGGATGTGGAAGAGAGGAATTGCTGGCAGAAGGTCTGGCTATGCCAAAGACCCTGAGTTTGGTACAGATTTGGTGAATCATCAGAGTGAAGGCTTTCCACACTGATGTATTCATCTGTTACTTACTGATGATGTTCCCACGGGTGAGTACCCCAGTGTACAGTGTGGACATGACCTGTTCTGGTGGTCTTACAGTTTGATGCGTAAGCCACAAACTGTGAATTAAAAAAATGCGAGGAAGGCAGCAGACCAACAGGGTAGATATGATGGGGTTTGGGGAGGGGGCGAATAAAGCTGGGAGGTTAGTTGAGGTTATTGTGAAATGTCTCAGACTCTGGGCCCTTCCCAGAAGTGTGGTTAATATGTCTCTTAAGCAGATTTTTTTTCTATATCAAACAAACCTCGATCTGTTGATGGGGTACAGTGAACTGGAAGGAACTCTCCAGTTTCCTGCTTCCCCGCCTTTTCTAGTGCCTGGGACTCCAGGTGATTGATGTACTCTGGCCCATCCCTGTCTTGTTCCTCCTTCCTGCAGGACAGTCTCTCCCTGGGTCGCTCAGAGCAGCCGCACCCTATCTGTTCCTTCCAAGATGATTTCCAGGAGTTTGAGATGATCGATGACAATGAGGAAGAGGAAGATGAGGAGGAGGAGGAAGAGGAGGAAGAGGAGGAAGATGGAGACGGGGACGGCAGAGCAGGGGGAGGATCTGGTTCACAGGAACTTTCTGGAGAATCCCTTATTCCCTCTCCTTCCATAGAGGAGTCCCACAAGCTCCGACCCACCACCCTCCACCTGACTACACTTGGAGCCCAGGTGAGCCTCCTGAGACACACAGTACTAGAGCTGAGTTCGGGGCCACTGTAGCGGGTCCTTTCTTCTCCTTATTGACGGAGTGGTCCTCAGCTATACCGATTTGTCCTCCTACCTAGGACTCCCTCAACAACAACAGCAATGGAGGCTTTACCTCTGCGCCCCCATCTTCCTGGCAGGAAACAGTGCTGCGTTCACCAGTCCAGGAGCCCCTTAAAGGTGAGGGATGGAGGCAGTTAGGAGCCCAGCGGAAGAGGGAGGGGGGGAGGGATGGCTGGTTGCTTGAAGGAGGCCTGCTTTCTGGAGGCAGTAACCCAACTCTCTGCCCTGCAGAGCTACCAGCCCCTCTCTTACCAGCAGAAGAGGAGCACCATGAGGTACAGTCCCTTGCACGCCCTGGTTGTGACTGTGAAGGGAACCAGCCGCCAGAGCCACCAGCATCAGGTGGGGCTTCCCCTTCCTCGGATCCTGGTATCGAGGCTGACTTGAGAAGCCACTCTAGTGGAGGCCATGAAGGTCGGCGAAGCAGCCAGGAGCTCTCATCACCAGGCTCGGACTCTGAGGAGGCAGGCGGCGCACGCCTAGGGCGCATGATCTCTTCCATTTCTGAGACGGAGCTGGAGCTGAGCAGTGACAGTGGCAGCAGCAGCGGCCGCTCCTCACACCTCACCAACTCTATCGAGGAGGCTTCGTCCCCAGCCTCAGAGCCTGAACCTGAGCCCGAGCCCGAGCCACTACATGAACCTCCCCGCCGCCCTGCCTTCCTGCCTGTGGGCCAGGACGACACCAACAGCGAGTATGAGTCCGGCTCTGAGTCTGAGCCTGATCTGAGTGAGGATGCTGACTCGCCCTGGCTACTCAGCAACCTGGTGAGCCGCATGATCTCCGAGGGCTCCTCGCCTATTCGTTGCCCTGGCCAGTGCTTGTCTCCTCCTGCACCACGCCCGCCAGAAGAGGCTGCATCCCAGGCCAACCCGGTACCCCAGGACTGCCCAGACCCTGAGGCAGTAGCAGGGCCCCACGTGGAGTTAGTGGACATGGACACCCTTTGCGGGCCACCTCCGCCGGCCCCTGCAGCACCTCGGCTTGGTCCAGCGCAGTCTGGGCCCTGCCTTTTCCTTAGTAACCCAACACGTGATACCATCACCCCACTTTGGGCCCCACCTGGACGCACTGCTCGCCCTGGCCGCTCCTGCTCTGCTGCCTGCTCGGAGGAGGAGGAGGAGGATGAGGAAGAGGACGAGGAGGATGAGGAGGATGCTGAGGACAGCGTGATTCCCCCTGGCTCCAGGACTACAGGCTCTACTGCGCCGCTGGATGCCTCGCTGGTGTACGATGCGGTTAAATACACACTAGTGGTGGATGAGCACACGCAGCTAGAGCTGGTGAGCCTGCGGCGCTGTGCAGGCCTGGACAACGACAGTGAAGAGGACAGCAGCTGCGAGGCCAGTGAGGAAGAGGCGGGAGCTACGTTACTAGGCAGTGACCAGGTGCCAGAAGACGCCTCTCCTGACAGCCCCGACCTCACCTTCTCCAAGAAGTTCCTCAATGTCTTTGTCAACAGCACATCTCGATCTTCCAGTGAGTGGGAAGTGGGGAGATGTGTGGAGGCCCTAGAGGGAGAAGTGCCATCCTGGCCCCAGCCCCTATCTGGTCCCCCGAAGTATCCAGGGGGTCTTTTTTTTCAGGGGGTCTTAAATTCTTGACCAGTTGGTCAAGGCTGGACCATTCTTTTTTTTTTTTTTTTCTTTCTTTCTTTCTTAGAACAATAGGCAATGTTCATCTCCAAGTGGCAGGGAGTCAGCCCGTAGTGGGTTACCCTTTCCTTCTTCCTTGACTTAGGATGTCCAAACAGTTTGTTGCAGGGAGGGGGTTTGGCTCCAGCCCAAGGCCAGGCCTTTCAGTTTCTTTCTCTATGGCACTGCTGATTCTCCCCATCACTGTCTCTCTTGTCTCTCAGGCACCGAGTCCTTCGGTCTTTTTTCCTGTGTGGTCAATGGAGAAGAGAGAGAGCAGACACACCGGGCTGTCTTCAGGTACATTACCCTCCCTCAGCCCCACCCCAGGCCCAGTCTGTAGACTCCTTAGGACACTAAGGAGTGTGACTAAGGAGTGTGTATGTGACTTATCTCGGCCAGTGTGGTCTCAGTCAACCTCTCCCCTGCCCTCAGGTTCATCCCTCGACATCCAGATGAACTAGAGTTAGATGTGGACGACCCGGTGTTGGTGGAAGCCGAAGAGGACGACTTTTGGTTCCGTGGCTTCAACATGCGCACCGGCGAGCGTGGAGTGTTCCCTGCCTTCTACGCCCATGCAGTACCTGGTCCTGCCAAGGACCTGCTGGGTAAGATCCCACCCTCCAGAGAAAGCTTGCCACCACAGACTTCCCCCATATCACCCTCTGACCATGTGACTTCCTCTCCCAACCCTCCAGGGAGCAAGCGGAGCCCTTGCTGGGTGGATCGCTTCGATGTGCAGTTCTTGGGCTCTGTGGAGGTACCATGTCACCAGGGCAATGGTATCTTGTGTGCAGCCATGCAAAAGGTCAGTGTGGAGATGGCGTCAGGCACAGGCTGGAGGCCCACTTGAATGTCACTCCAGTCTCACAGGGTGGCACAGCTCCCGTGGTTCTAAGCCTTCTTGAAGGGAGATGTTATATATAGGGCTGGCTCTCAGGCCTGATTCAGAGGCCCAGTCAGAAAAACTCAGAGCAGAGCAAAGCACCTGTCTCTCTTACCTCTGGGTCTATTGGTCAGTTCAAGCAAATCTTTCCCCTCTCTGCTGATTCCTCCTCCCGTAAGCCATCAACCTTCTGTCTGAAATTAAAGTCAATGCTCATGCCCCCTTCCCTGGGAATCCCTGAGACAATTATCAGTACCTGCTGATCTGCCATGCAAAACTGAGCCTGATGTGCCCTGGGTGGCAGGACAGACCATCTATATCAAAGAACTCCAGCCAGGTTATGGAGATCAGGCAGTGAGGTGGCTGGAAGTGTGGGCAGAATAAGTTCTTGGCACCTGAACCAAGAGAAGCTGTTGGAACAGAAGGGAGGCCAGGTACATAGTGATGACTGACTTGTTCTGAGGGCAAAGATAGCCAAGGTCATCCTTTTGTTCTTCCAGAATTGTCTCTGGGGCCTTAGGTGACAAGAGTACGAAGACAATCTAAAATGAACAGAGGCTTGGAAAGAGAGAGAGAGAGAGAGAGAGAGAGAGAGCACCCATGATGAGGTCCTCAAGGCCCCCTTCCCCACCATCTTCTCTGACTTCTCCCTCAGATTGCCACAGCCCGGAAACTAACGGTCCACCTGCGCCCTCCTGCCTCTTGTGACCTTGAGATCTCTCTGCGGGGGGTCAAGCTGAGTCTGAGTGGAGGAGGACCTGAGGTGGGGAATGTGACAGACTGGGGACCAGAGGGAGGCTTGAAGGTGGTGGTGGTGGGGTAGTTTCAAGCCAAGGAAAACTGTGGGGCGGGGGCATCAAGGAGGCATGGAGTGGGAGTGGTCACGGCTCTCCCTAGCCAATCAGGGACGACTCTGCTCACCTCTAGTTCCAGCGTTGCAGCCACTTTTTCCAGATGAAGAACATCTCCTTCTGTGGCTGTCATCCCCGAAACAGCTGGTAAGAACCTGTTCCCTCTGTCTGTTATTCCTTCAAAGGCTATTGGTCAGTGCACGTACCTCAGAGAGCTATTATTATGAAATGTGTGAATGAATATGAATGCTTAAGGCGGGGCCTTAATAATACTTATAAATAATACCTGTTAGGTGGGGGATAGTAGATCTGACTAGCCGCAGTTGGGGGTGGAGTAGGGTCTGGAGTCTCAAGCTACTCGTCTGGGTAACAGTTGCTATTAGTATTACCGGGGTGCCCAAGGCTAGGCCAGTGCTCTGACACCCACTTTGTCAATGTCCCCACAGCTATTTTGGCTTCATTACCAAACACCCGCTGCTAAGCCGCTTTGCCTGCCACGTCTTTGTGTCCCAGGAGTCTATGAGGCCAGTGGCAAGGAGCGTGGGGTGAGTAGGAAGGTGGAGCAGGGGCCCAGGAGGACACAGGGCATGGAAAGGCTCGGGTGCATGACAGGGCGGGGCGTGACTGGCGGTTGCTAGAAAGGGTGCTGTGTGGACACAGTTGCTACTCAAGACTCGGGAGAGCACTGAGCTAAGCACTGCCGTCTCCCTCTTTGCAGCCGGGCCTTCCTGGAGTACTACCAGGAGCACCTGGCATTCGCCTGCCCCACAGAAGATATCTACCTGGAGTAGCACTCGCCTCCCTCAGCTCCCATCCACACAGCTCTGAGTATCTCAAGGCCCGCCATGGCTTGAGCAAGGACCGGATCGGGGACATTTGGAACCTTACCTTGTAGGAGTCTCTGGGCTGGGAACTTTTCTCCTTTATCCCCAGGTCATGGCTTTCGGGAGCTGTTGGGGAGAGGAGCCTCAGCAGCCATACTTTTCTTCCGATGCATCTTTTTCCTCTCTCGTCCCGTTCTTCCGACTGCCTTTCCTCTGTCTCTCGCCCCTTTCTGTGCCTGTAGACCTAGCTCTTTGCTCTCTCTTTTGGAGTTAGAACCTGAGGGAGGGGAGTAGGCTCAAGGTAACCGATGAAGTCAGGTTTCCCCGGTGTTCCCTCCTGCCCTTCTCTTGTGATTTATAAATGAATTTTAATTTTTATAGTGAATCTCAAGGGATCATCCCACCTTTGATCACAGGAAGGGATCCTAGCCCCCAACTCACAAGGAGCTCGGGAAGGAGGGGGAGGGGCTTCCAAGAGAACCTTAGGGTGACTAGGTGGTTCTTGATGCTCACCCAAAGCCCCCAATGCTGCTAGGAGGAGGGCACCCCCCAAAGGGTGCTCCCCACAGGTCATCTGCTTTTGCCGCTGCTAACACCCCTGCAGTCCAGCCAGTGAGTATCTGCCCTGCGTGCGCCACCTGCTGTGTACGTGGGCCCCGCCCACGGCATCAATAAACTCTGCTTGGTGTGACCCTGGCTGTTTTTAAGGTGGTGCCCAGGTGGGGTCCAGGTCTCAGGTGCTGCCTGTGGTTATGAAAAGGGAGGACCCAGGGTGAAGGGGTAACGGGAGGGGTCTTCAGTGCTTCCTGAAGTCCTGTTGAGGGCGGATCACTGCATGCTATGCTAGAGCCCTGCTGAAGGTGTTGTCTGGAGGTGCTCACAGGATTTACTCCGAACGCACTTGATTTCCGGCAGAGATAGCCCAGGTCTGAAAGTACTGGCCACGGACGCTGTGTCTTTCCCATGTGAGGTATGGGGAGAGTTGTGGCTCAGATCGTGGTGGTAGTGGTGATGATGGTGGTGGGGTGTATGTGTGTGCGCGCGTGTGTGTGTATGCCACGAACAACTTGAGAAATAATGTCTTTGGGTCTCACAAATTGGTATTTTTTCAAAGTCTTACACAGTAAGCCAGCAGAAAATAAGTAACTTAAAAACAAAGCAAAAACAAAAAACTGTGCCTGTAGGGGACTTTAGATCCTCACCAAGATTCTTTCCTGGGGCCCCCGAATGACTGGAACCTCGGGGGAATGATCCTTTGACAGTAGGTGGCCCCTGACCCTAGGCAGCACCACAGAAAGAGAACAGGTGATGGCTGTGAGTCACACAGTGAACAAAGGAATGATTTGACAGTTTGCTACATAAAAATAAAAAACATCTTCTTAGCCTGGTGTGGTAGCACACATTTAACAGAAGAACATTGGAGGCTGAGACAGGATGGCTGTGACCTTAAGGCCAACCTAGGCTCTATGATGTGATCCTCCCCCTCCCACTCCAGAATAGTAACTATAAAAATCATCTTTACTTAAAGGTCTCTTCAGTGTGCCAACAAACAAAAATATTCACGATATGTGCGAATATCAGGGACGAAGACCAGTTGCTGTGGAGTTGTCATTTTTTAGCTCATGTGCCAGGGACATCCCAAGTGTCCAGAAGAATCTGTAAATATCTTTCTGCTACTTAGCAGAGGCCGGAAAGAGGCAGGCAGCCACTTGGGGGCAGCATGAAACCCGCACCCCTGTGCTGGGTGGTGGAGGCATGGCCTCCAGGCCTACACAGCTCAGCAGCAGAGACCGCCCCACCTCCAGATACGTATCCTTTCTGCCCTGTGTCCCTTCCAGGGCCCAGGCTTCCTCCCCTGACCCTCTCTGTCTCTTTGGCTTTTCAGATGGTTAGCATTTTTCCTCCTGCCTGGCAATTAGGACAGCTGTGGGACATGCTTGGTGGCCTTTCCTTGCTGCTTTCTTCCTACCTCTCTGGTTGCCCCACAAGCCCTGTCCTGTCCTTACTGGCTTCAAGGCAGGCAAGCATAGGGAATAGCTTAGTAACTTGGGACTCCACTTAGTCTGGGCTACACCCCTCTTCTGGCATCCTTACCTGCATGCACATGCACATAACACCCCTCTCCAGTGTGCCTAGCAAACCTGTTGGCAACCTAGGACTCCCACCTGCACTGAGATGCACAAGATTCCACTCTGGAAAGTGGGATGAGTTTCTCTTCCTCTTAAGGATTTACTACACTTTAGATCTTATTCAGTCATATTGCAGTTATGTCCAGAATCAGAACAGGGAGACTGGCTTGGTGTGAACTGGACTGGGGTGCATTGTGCATTAAGGCAAAATGTTCTGTAGGCAAACTTTTAGGGGAGAATTCCCTATTTACCACTTTACACCTATGAGTAGTTGGACGTGCATATGATTAAAACAAGATGCGTTACGGGAAGAGACCTGTGCACTGGACGGAGGGCTTCTGTATTCCAAGCCTGCCCCTCAAAATAGAGAACCACCCAAACTCTGCCAACAGTGTCTCCTCCTTCCTCTGCTCTCCATAGAAGAAGCCTCCAGGCATCAACCTGGAGTCCGTGCGCATCTTCACTCATACGGCCCCGGTCACTCGTGATATCATAGTTGACCTGTACTATCGCTTTGCTTTGAATAAAACTAACCTGGCTCATGAGGTGTGTGCTTATTTGAGTTTCTCACGTCAGATGCCAAGAGCCTGACCAGCCTGGACCAAGACCACGGGCTTTACACCTCCCATGGAAATGACCACGAGGGTAGATGTGTACTGTTGCACATTAACTCCCAGCTCCAGTTAACAGTCCAGTCGCTCCCACAGAGTCAAACAAGTGGTCACTGGGCCAGGGCTGAGAACCCGAGTCTGCCTAGGGGACACCACACACACTTGGAACTAAAGTCTGAATTTACAAGAGATTTTCCCCCCACCCACTATATCCATGTATGTTCTGTGTTTTTTTCTTCTTCTTCTTCTCAATTACCTGAACCTCGGGGCTGAGGATAAACCGGATTCCTCTTGCCACCCTCACCTCCACCTTGTCACCCTTCAGTTTGTCTATTGTCTCCACCCACTTGACGGATCAAATTTCCTCGATTTTCCTCCACTTTTGTACAAAAATGAAACAAACAAACCAAAAGAAAAGAAAAGAGAAAGCTCAGCTTCCTGGGTAGATCTCTGTCCTTAAATGCTGCAGCAATTCCTTCAAGATCTCAGCCTGGTCTACCCACACTCCTCTCCAGCTCCCCCCCACCCCCTACTACCAGCGTTCTGGGAACACCTGCTGCCAGGCCCTCTTGTTGCCAGGCAACCATCCCCCTGGGCATTAGGAGCCCTGAGCCTTGGGTCACCTGCTTATTTCTTTGTTGCTGCAATACCCTAGGTCCTCCAGACAATGTAGTACCTGGCTTGACGCAAAAGCCTCAGAGCTCTGTGAAATACTAACTCTGTCTTAGGGTTTCACTGCTGTGAGCAGACACTGTGACCAAGGCAACTCTTATACAGACAACATGGGCTGGCTTACAGGTTCAGAGGTTCAGACCATTATCATCAAGGTGGAAGCATGGCAGCATGCAGGCAGGCATGGTGCAGGAGGAGCTGAGTTCTACATCTTCATCTGAAGGCTGCTAAGAGAAGACTGGCTTCCAGGCAGCTAGGATGAGGGTCTTGAAGCCTACCGCCACAGTGACACACCTCCTCCAACATGGCCACACCTCCTCCAACATGGCCAGACCTCCTCTAACATGGCCACACCTCCTCCAACATGGCCACACCTCCTCTAACATGGCCACACCTCCTCCAACAAGGTCACGCCTCCTAATAGTGCCACTGCCTGGGCTGAGCACATACAAACCATCACACTCTGGTATTACTTGTGGAAACCTAGCTCAAGAGAAGCACCCTAAATACAAAGTTTTCAACAAAGCACAAGATATGTTGATTTATATCCTCACTTAAATTACTGAAGGTAGGCTAGATCGTGGCTTACGGTGGAATGGGTGCCTCCCTGCACGAAGCCTTGGGTTCAGCTCCTAGCAACACACAAATGGAAACAGCAAAACAAACAAACAAAGCATTATCAAACAATTAACTACTGAGCAACAGGATTTACTAAAGTGAGGTATATTTACACAATTGGAATATTAAGACGATATGAAAAATATGCTTGTAAATGTTTTTAATAAAATCATGTAATAGTAAGAGAAATATGGAGAACTATACATAGTATGTTAGAGATTATGAGTTGAAAACTACCGAGAAGAAACTTTAAAAATTAACAGTTGCAGCCAAGGGAAAGGCTGAAAACCTACATTGATTTCACTTATCAAAAATTTTAAGCTGGACAGTGGTGGCACACACCTTCAATTCCAGCACTCAGGAGGCAGAGGCAGGTGGATCTCAGTTCAAGGCCAGCCTTGTCTACAAAGTGAATTTCAGGACGGACAAGGCTATGAAGAGAAACCCTGTCTTGAAAAAAAAATTCCTTTTAGAGATTAGTGGACTGGATAGTAATGAAGGAAGTCCAAGCAGAAACTCAAGGCAGGAACTGATGAGGACTGTGGAGGGATGCTACTTACTGTCTTGCTCCTCTGCTTTCTTATACAACCCAGGGCTACCTGCTCAGGGTGGCACTGTCTACCTCTGTGGGCTGGGCACACATCAAGCATTAACCAAGAAAATGCACACAGACTTGCCTACAGGCCAAGCTGGTGGAAGCATTTTCTCAATTGAGATTCCCTCTTCCCAAGTGACTCTAACTTGTGTCAAGTTGATAAAAACCTAGCCAGGACAACCTCCCCTCCTCTTCTACCATGGAATATTAGGACCTATCTTTTGAGAGCCTTTTTTTGGTAATTCTTCTTTTTTTAAAGATTTATTTATTTATAAGTACACTGTAGCTGTCTTCAGACATACCAGAAGAGGGCATCAGATCTCATTACAGATGGTTATGAGCCACCATATGGTTGCTGGGATTTGATCTCAGGACCTTTGGAAGAGCAGTCAGTGCTCTTAACTGCTGAGCCATCTCACCAGCCCCTCTTTTGAGTGTCTTATTTCATGCAGGTAATTGGAACTGCTCTGATTTTGAGGAGGGAATGGCCGTGTCTTGCCTGGAGGACAGAGCCTTACACCAGCTCACACTGGGGTGCTCTCAGGTAAGGCTTGTTCAATTCAGATTACTAGAAAAGGAGGTCATACTGCCCACATATGGCTCCTTCCTCAGGAGGGTCCTTCTTCTAAGATAAGGTAGCAGGTCCCTAAGGCCTTTGTTCCTCCATTCTGAAAATGGCACTTAACTCCGAACCTTCTGTTAATATTGTCCCACCGTGCTTGGCTCCTCTAATCTCTTTTATCAGGCATAGTGGTTCAATACTAACAAAAAGTTAAGCATTTGCGGGGAGTAGGGGGCCAGGGTGTGAGTATTTAATTTCCTCCCGTGTCAACTAATATTCTATGACCACAACCAACCAGTAGAAATGTCTAAAAGGGAATTTGTTGGGAGGATATTGAGGTCAAAGAAATGAAGAGCAAAAGCCAGGAAAAAGGGTTTGGCCTTCTGAGGGATTGGTGGGTACTATCTAGCCATGCTAGGGGACAGTCGAAGTGTGGAGTAGAGATACACTTTCTGCAATAGGCTGAAGTGCACAGTGGGAATCAGGAGCTCTCAAGGTGGGCAGGCTCTGGATACTCAATGGCTGATGTACTTCTTGGTCCATTTTGTTGCAGTGTGTGCAGAGTTGGGAGGGCTGTGGAATCATGAATCTAATCACTTCTGAATTTCCCATCCGTCCTGGGCCTGGGAGTGTAGCAGCTTGGAGGACCCTAAAGTCTCTCTCCCTTATGTTCATTTCTTCTGAGGAGGCTCTCTCCTAGGAGTGCACTTACAAGACTGCTTCATGAGTGGTTGATATATGATCTAGCAGCATATATTAACAGAAAGTTAAGCATTTGCTGGGAGTAGGAGACCAGGACAACCTCTCCTCCTCTTCTACTATGGAATATTAGGACCTATCCTTGACTACCAAGTAGTACCTTGGCCCCTCATGTATCATCCATACACTTTTCATCCCACAGAAAGTCAGAGGGAGGCTGGAGGTACACAAATACACGTACTCTTCCTTCGTTACTGATGGGTAGACAGGGCCTTTTGACTCCTAAAGGGAGTGAGTGTTCATGGTGACCCAAGGGTTAGTGCTGAATGAAACCACAGGGGTTAAATATTTTAACATCATAAAGAATAAGGTTTGGGTATGGCAGGACTGTGTTTTCAGACTAAGGTTACTGAGTATCTGACTGGTCTGATGATACATTGTTACTCGCAAAAGTATTCAGTTCTAGGAGTACTAACGGACTGGGCCACCCATCCCAAAAACGCCCATTATAAAGGGTGAGTAGAGGGGCTGGGGATTTAGCTCAGTGGCAGAGCGCTTACCTAGGAAGTGCAAGGCCCTGGGTTTGGTCCCCAGCTCCGAAAAAAAGAACCAAAAAAAAAAAATAATAAAGGGTGAGTAGAGAAGGATTTTATCACTTGTAGTCATGTTGCCCAGAGCAAAGGGTTTCTATAATCTTGGGGCAGTCTTCAGGAGGCTAACGGGACCTTGAAACGGGCAATGAATGGGACAGGGGTTGAGAATTTACATAACCGAGAGGAGAGATGATCTTGGTCAGGTCATTATTTCAGTTTTTGTTCTGTAAGGGATTCTGGAGACGTGACCACTGTTACTACTTGAGGAGAACAATTTGGTTTCCAAAAGATTCTCCAGTACAACCTTGCCATCAGAGGTAGTCGCTCTCATTTGAGGGGTGATCTATCTTGCAAGGCTTAACCATTGTTTGGGGGATGGTTTGAATCCCTTGATGTAAGGTCGTCTAGCAAGCAGTTCTAATCAGTCCTGTCATTCCAGTACACAGTAACGGAGGAAGACATTGACTCAGGAAGGAAAAAAGTTAAAGGTAAAAAAATAGAGCCAGAGAAGGACAAAACGGAGTTAGCCCAGTGACTTGTGACCTCTTTGAAAATCACTTTTGAAAGTTAAGAACATTCAGAAGAGGCAAATTGAATGAAACATTCCATGAAACCTTCCCTTCTGCTCCCCCTTCTGGTCACTGGGGGAAATGCATGGGAAAGGACAGTTTGGGCTCCTAAGTTATTGGCTCCCCGGACCCCCATGCCTCCCTCAGCATAGAAATGATAAAGATGTCCTTTGATGGCACCTTCAGAACTGCACAGAAAACATGGTGAAATCAGAATATTGCTAGGACAGAATCTAGGAGCCATTCATAGCTGAGGCATGTATGAATGAATGTGTGTCTATATTCAAGGGCATGTGTGTTTGTGTGCATGTGCCTGTGTCATCCATGTGTGAAAGTATCTGTATGCACGCATCTATATAAACATCCATGTGATGCCTGTGTGAATGTGTGCACACATGAAGCACATGTGTGTACATAGGTATGCCTGTGTATTTGTGTGGGCACATGCAAATACACACATGTGCCTATGTGAGAATATGTTGCAGTAGACTGAAATGATGAGACACGAGCACTTATGCATGCATCATTGCAAAGACACATTGGCAGCTAAACTGTCTGGCCAACTCCTACCCCATGATTACGCTCTCAAATGACCAAGAGTATTGCTTCGAAGGACTGCTACATATTATATTAAAGTGTAATTCACAGAACAATATAAAAATATGGAACTCCTGAGTGTATAGATTGACTGTCTTATTCACACACGTGCTTCATGTTACCCCTATTCAGATTGTAGCATCCTCGGGTTTCCTATTGTCTGTCTAGGCAGTACCCACCCACTGTGCTCTATAAGATCCCATGGTTTCTTCAGCACTGAAGTTTTCTGTGCACCCCACATCCCTATGCTAACCTCATTTCTAGCCTTTGAAGACACCTTGCTCCAGCACTACAGTGTAAGTGAATATGATGGGGTCAGCATTAAAATACACCCTACGCCAGTGAAAGAATGGGTCAGAAGCTCTTCCCGAAGGTTGTGCGCAGGTGCTGGTATTTACTGGTTTTGATAGAGGACTGGTTGTTCTGTGTGTGTTGTCGTTGTTTTTAGATGTGACATATTGGTAATCCATCTGTTTCCGTTCTATTTTCACCTTGAACTGAGGTATCAATCATCTCGGACCAGTCCTCCGCTTAGACAAGTGATGGAGGAGCTCTTAAAGCCCACACCGTTTCCTGCTGGATAGCCCCAAAGAAACATCTACCCGTGTGCAGAGCCTGAGACACAGCAGACCTCGGAGTGTGCTCAGTGGAGTTTCTCAACCAGATAAGGGGTATGGAAGAGATTTATGGGAATTGGAGATGTGGGGGACCCCAAGCAAACATCTGGTACCACAAGGCGTTCCCTCCCCTCAAAGTGGTTGTCATGTACTCTACTTGGGCCTGGTTTCTGCCAGGCTACATAAGCTGCAGGAGACAAACAGCTCACCACAGAAACATCAACAGGCAAGATTTACTTTTTAGATTTGACGCCCTCCAGGCAGGCAGCTGCTCACGCTGGTTTAATAATTGCATGATTCCATCGGGGGACCAGCAACACTGCTAACATTAGGTATTCACCCAGATTGCCCCAACCTTTCTCTTGTTACAAGTTTAACCTTGGAACTCCTTGGTACCTGCCACTCCTGGACCAATTACTGTAATGTCACCAGCTCAGACTGGTCACCACACTAAAGGAGAGAGGCTGTGTGCTTGCCCTCCAGAAGTCTGCCCCCCACTGAAAAAGGACAAAAATAGCTTGCTAGAGATATTGACACACTCTGAGGTTACTGTTCTAATGTGACCAATACACCCGAGACGTAATATGTATCTGAACATGGCGGCACACTGTACATGGAAACACAGTAGGCAGTCAAAAGTTCCTTTCTATAGAGGCTAACATCTGAGGCAGAATATTGCCAGTAGAGAGATCACCCAAGCCACCTTGCATTGGGCCCAAGGAAAGGGTGGGTTACTGAGGGAGTTTGGAATTTGAACATTGTGGACTCCAACCCAATAGGCTTTTTTTTTTTTACATTTATTATTACTGTTGCTTGCGTGTGTGATGTATGTAAGTTGAGACGTGTGGGCCACAGAGCATATGCGGAGGTCAGGACACAATTTGGGGGATCTGGTTCTCTTCCTATCTCGTTGGGGCGGGTCTCTCTTATATCTACTGTGCTGTATATGCTAGGGTAGCCGGTCTGCAAGATTCTGGACAATTCTCCTGCCTTTTTCCTGTCTCCCCCGAGAATGCTGGGGTTAGAGATGTGGCTTTTTCATATGCGCTTCTGGGGATTGGACTCAAGTTGCCAGGTTTACACGGTAAGCACTTTCCCCCAGAGTCATCTTACTGGTCCCTGATAGGTGTTTTTAAAAGATTACTTTGTAGACAATGTTTTTTCTTTTTTGGTAGAGGGTTAGATAGGACTGGGGGAGCTGAAGGACGCACAAAAGAGAAATGCGGAATTTGGGAGAAAGGAAAACCCCGTGAGGCGGTCTCAGGAGCTGCTAATGGTCCTTCCTGGAATCTCACAGGGTCCTCAGTTCCTTAACTCTACCTGGAATCATCAGTTTATTACCTAACTCCAGAAGACTGATTTCTTTAAGAACCACGGTGGCCAGGTCCAGGGCCTCTAACAGTGCTTCTTGAGGAAAACCTGTCTTCCAGAGGCATGGCATCTTTAGGGTCTTTCTGCCCTCGCCACCCCTCCCTCACAGTTCCTGGTACTTGAAACTCACTACCAGTTTCTGTGAATGGACATGCTCACGCCTCAGTGACGTGGTCCATGGACACGTGCAGATCATCAGGGTGGAACACGTTTCAGTTCCTGGATGCCTGGGTTCAAAACCTAGTTCAAGCTCTCGTGGACAGGTCCACGAGATTCCCTACGCTTCAACGTCCTTGTTTGTAGCACAGCAGAATAGCACTGACTTCAGAGTTACCACAAGGACTAGATGAATTAGCACGCCCGCAAGTCTCAGCTGATGTTATTACATTACCAGATACAAACTACACACTTGCCCCTGTCCCTCTGGTGAACCGTTACACGCTCAGGACAGGGCCAGGGGTCCTGGGCTACCCTTGAGGGATTTCTCCAGTCCCCTCAGGAGTGGGAGTCTGGGCAGTGGCAGCAGACTGGGTGGGGAGTGCAGCTCGGCTGACAGCAGATCTGAAGGGCAGGGTCCTCACCCTTGGCTATCTGGCTGGGGCTGAAGGTCATAGCTGCATCATACTCGGCCTTGAGCAGCTCAATGTGCTTCAAAGCCTGGAGAGCTTCTGGAGAGACCTCCTCTGTACTATCCAAAAGATTGTAGTTCTCACCAGGGTCCTTAGACAAGTCGTAGAGCAGTGGGGGCTCGTGAGCTGTCAGACGGTTGGCGGCATGACAGGCAGGATCTGGAGTGGTGTCACTGTGGGCGGAGCCTGGGGAGGGGTCAGCTTTTTACACAAGAAAGGGCAGAGGGCAGAGCAGCTGGGGGTCAGCAGAGTTAGGGAGGGGAAGGCAGGAAGAGAAGCAAGTTACCCTGGGTAAAGAAATGAGCCTTGTACTTCCCATTCCGAACCGCGAAGACTCCATGGATCTCGTCTGGGAACGGTGGGTAGAAGAAGACAGAATTCCGTGGGCTCTGAGGAAAAAGTCAGGAGAGACGTCTAAAAGCTCTGTGCAATGCCCTGGTTGTGGATCCCGCTTTGGCCCACCCAGGATCCCGAGAGGTGACACTCAGAGGCCACCCATCAAAGGAGACTCTCCGGCACTGGTCAGACTCATACCTAAAGGAGGACCAGTATAGGGTGGAGGAGTTGGTGTCAAGGGATCATTGGCCCTACCTTGCCTGTGCCTAGCAGCAAGGGGCTGATGTCAACACCATCCAAGGTGATATTGGGCAGCGGAGCCCCGGTCAGTGCTGCCAGGGTGGGCAGCAGGTCCAGAGAGCTGGCCAGCTCGTGGGTGACACCTGTGGACGGATGGCTGTTTGGCCACTCAGTTCACCATCCAGGCTGGGGAGATGGAGCTGAGGGTCTACAAAAAGAGGGCCAGAGGACTGACCAGGAGTAATGTGACCTGGCCAGTAGACCAAGGCGGGTTCCCGGACGCCACCTTCAAAAGTTGTTCCTTTTCCACATCTCAAGAGGCCGGAGCAGCCGCCATCGGACATACGCATCAATTCAGGACTGGGACACACAAGGAAGTCATCAGTAGCGAGAGACTCAGGGGCCTGACCCACTGCTAGTAATCACTAGCCTGGTATTTTAAAGTATACAATCTTGCCTATTCTCTCCCTTCCCTACCTAGACCAGTAACTGTGTACCTGTGGCACCCAGTGGATGTGACCCCATGGGTCACCATAACGTGGCTAGCATACTCTCTTGAGCCTTTTATACCAGTCTTCAACAAGCAGCTAGGATGGATGGACCCTAGAGTCCTGGTCTGTGATAGAGAAGTGAGTACCCCTGGCTCTGGCTCCTACCCGTTATCTGCAGTGAAGATGACCAGTGTCTCTCCCAGCAGACCTAGGTCCCCCACAGCTGTCATCAAGGCCCCCACAGCTCCATCCAGCTCCATCAAGGAGTCCCCAAAGGGCCCACGGCCTGAGCGCTTGGTGAAGCTCTGTCCACTGAACTGAGGGTAGTGGGTGTGCTGGAGGCAGAGATTGGAGTCAGCACTGGGTACAGGTCTCGGGCAGCCAGGGGGCAGGGCCAGGGTCACTCACGTGGGAAGCGTAGTACAGGAAGAATGGTCGGCCCTGGCGCTGGGCATCCGCCATGAGGTCTCGGGAGAAAGACACATACCGGGCCTCTAGTCCAGGCAGCCAAGGGGGCTGGGCCTCCACAGTCAGGTTGGCCAGCAGTGGGATGGGAACTAGGCCTTGGTCACAGCCACCACTGCAGGTGATGTCTGGTGGGAAGCAGGTCAGGTTCTGACAGGGACCCTGGGGAGAGCAGAGAGCAGTTCCTGTGAGGGAGAGGTCTGGGTCTGGGTCAGGGTTCAGTTGGTATGAGGGCTTGGGGGGAGGCAGCGGAGGGCCCAGGCGGTTTGTACCTGGTCATGGGAATATGGGATGCCCAGGAATCGATGGAAGCCCTGATGTGGGGGCAGGAAGGCCCCCTCTGGCCCTACTCCAAGATGCCACTTGCCAGCCATCCCTGTTAGATAGCCTCGAGCAGCCAGGACTTCGGCCAACGTCACCTCCTCCAAGGGCAGGCCCCCTTGGGAACTGGGCCCCAGAACTCCAGGGTACATGCCTGATCGAACTGGGAGCCGGCCAGTCAGGAGGGCAGCCCTGGAGTAGAAGCCACATATTCCACAGTCTGTGAGTCCCACAGGGAGGAGCACAGGGAGAATGGTGGACATACCCACAGAGTGAAATGGGATGGGCCTGGGGAGGGAAGGGGAAAAGGTCCCTCACTCACCGAGACGGAGTGCACAGAGACACAGGCACATAGAAATCTGTGAACCGTAGTCCCCCTGCAGCCAACTGATCCAAGTTGGGGGTGGTAGAACTGGGGTGCCCATAGGAGCCGAGGTCCCCATAGCCCAGGTCATCAGCAAAGATCAGCATGATGTTAGGTGGGCTAGCAGTGCTCAGGCCTGCAGCCAATGCCAAAACGAGGGTCCCCAGGGCCCCCATGGCAGGGATACAGACAGGCCTGTGTCCTCAGACCCTTGGTAGGGAAGGCAGGGCGATTCCAGCAGGCTCGTTCCCTGAGCGCCCAGGCCAGCCCCCACCTGAGGCCCTGGACCCGAGCCCTCCTCCTCCCCTGAGCTCCCAGACCCAAATACTCCGTCTGTCTGTAGGTCCACTTTCTGAAGCTCCAGCGAATCTGTCAGAACTCGGAAGTGGGTGGACTGGGGTGTAGCTCCACAGAGCCCCTAAGGTCCAGGGCTTCTTTAACTTCTCGCGCGGGGATCTGACCCTGTTCACCCAGAGGTGCCAGCACAGACTTGGGATCAGGAGTAGGCGTCACTTCACATTGACCCGGGAGGCTCCGGCGCCATGGGACGAGGGCGGTTCGGAACTGAGAAGGAACTGGTCGTAGACAGCGTCGGTCTCAGGCCGTCTGGGATTCGCCCGCGGTCACGTGACACTTGGCAGCCGGAGAAGGGCGGGCTCTGGGATGGGGCGGTATGGAGCCGGGGCTAGGTGGAGCTGGGACGGGGCGGGGCGAGGCGGGGCGGAGCTGGGGAGCCGAGCCCCTCGTGTTTGTGCGCCTAGGAGACCCTTCCGGGGTGGGGCTGCTGCGGACCGCGGACCCGGGCGGGGCAGGGTGAGGCTGGAGATTGCTCACGCGCTCCGGACCCTCATCTGCGCCGGTTAGGGTGTCCCGTGCTGGGCTTGGTAACCTTACGCTCTTTGCTCCTGCGCGGTAGGCTCGGCTACTGGACTGCCTAGCTGTGCACCACTTCAATTATCTGGCTCTCCTGCTGTGTCGCGCTTAATGCTTGTCTGGAGTTCCTCTAGCGAATGGTGGTTTGTTTGTCTCATTTCCTCTGATGAGACACTTGAGGGATCCTTGCTGGAAAGACCTCAGCATCCGCCTTCTGAATGAGCGAAGCAAAGAGAAAAACCATGGAGTCTGACTGAAACAAATCAGAAAGACAAATCGGATTGGTTGCTGGCTTTTTGCTCACACCCACCTTTGGTGCATTTTTGTGAAACACAATCTATCAAATTCTTTAAAAGCCCTTTCCCTTCAACACGCCTATCTGGCATTTAAGGTTGAGTGTGTGTGTGTGTGTGTGTGTGTGTGTGTGTGTGTGTGTACCTGTGGTGTTAGAGCTGGGGCGTGTGGCTGTGGGGTTTGAGTTAGCGTGTGTGTCCATGGTGTTAGAGGTAGTGTGTGTGTGTGTGTGTGTGTGTGTGTGTGTGTCTATCTGGTGTTGGAGAGGGGTTGTTGGGTTCCTGTGTGGTATGACTTAGGGCACATTAGTATTGAGGAACTAATGGGAAATAACATGACTTGTTTCTAATTCTTCATTTATACATTCTTGAATTTAACCATTTTTTGGCTCACCAGTTTTAACTGTCAAGGGAGAATAACATATCCCTCAGAGGGTGGATGGGTGGGTTCTTAGTGTACTTTAACATCTAAAGGTCCCTGTGGTAACTGGACTTCCCAGATCGCCCCGCCCCCAAAAGCCCCGGACCGGAGTCACTTTTCCGGAGCAAGTCTCTTCCAGGGTATTTCCTTGCAGGTGGCTGTTCCTAGGGAAGTATCTTGTCCAGATTCTTGGCCTTTGATTCCTCCACAAGATGGAGTGGCCCTCTAAGATCTCTGGCATCAAGATGGTCATGACCTGAGCGCCCAGGAAGGGAAGACGCTGGAGCCAGGGGGAAGATACACAGGGTTCTGGAAGGGCCTCCCGACTACAGTAGGGGACGGGAACTCAGATTCACCTGCGGAGATATGACCCTGTTCTCCCAGTGGGCCAACGCAGGCTCGGGGTTGGGTCAGGAGCAGACATCACGTGACACTGGGTTGAAGGTGCCCTCTAGCAGGCAGAGTGAGAGTGGTTCAGAATGAAGAGTAAACTGGCCATTGATTTTTTTTTTTTTTCCCACTGAAGCCTGGCTGTCTGGGCATCTGGAATTTTCCCGATGAAATCTGCAACAAACTGCAGGAACAAAGTTTGAAAGGCAGAGACACCGCCCAACCCCCGGGATGGCACAGAAAGGAGCTGGTCTGACTGAGGCTACTGTAGATCTCATGTGAAGTATGGAGGCGGGGTGGGGGCAATCTTCAGTTAGTGACTCTCTTAGTGTCACCTTCCAGCCCGGTTTCAGGGCTGGAGCATGGGTGGAGGGTTGCCGGTAGTCCTTCTATTTAGAGTCAGGACAGAAAGCTCTTCTGTGGCCCAGAAATCTTTGAAACTGTAATTGGAACTCTCACAGCTGGTGGGCACTGTGAATTGTAATTTGAAAGGAATCAACCACAAAAGCACTTTCTTTCAGTTGCTAGCTGGGGGGACTACCCCAGGACTTGCCCATTATTCTCCCGAGAACTTGAGTGGGGTTGTGATGTTATGCAAATTGTGGTACTTTTCCCCCTAAGTTCTTGAGGGCTCAGGTGTGTATACACGTGAAGGCTGCATGGGCTCAGCCCTGACCTCGAGCCTTGGAAAACTTGGAAAGAGGTATACCTATGCTGCCAGCTCTGTTCAAAGCCAAGCTCGAAGGCCAACCTGTCTTTAGAGATGTGAACTCTTTCTCTCCTCTTTTTTTAAACCACAGAGCCCCAATTGGAAGTAGCCTGCTAGGGTTCAGGAAGAGGCTTCAGATGGTGCCTGGGGCATTGCTAATTTTGGACAAACGCCCACAGTTGAGAAAGGAACCTTGCTGTGAGTGGCAGGTCTCTTAGTTCTGTACCTTGGGAAGGGATGGGAGAGGCCTCTGCATGGCGGGTGGGGTGATTGAGTGGCAACATTGGACTGAGTAGAGTTCTGTGACTGTTCTCCCACCAGCTTAGGTGGGGACCTAGGACATATCAGGCCTACACCTTCCCTACCCTATTGTCGCTCCATAATGTCACTGTAATGTGTATGGTGCTGATGAGGACCAACGAGGGTAGCTCTCCCAGAAGAGGAAATGTCCTAAGTGATAGCTGAGACCTGACTGACAATGTGGGATCTGAGGGTTTGCTGAAAGCGAGTTTTGAGGTGTATTTATTTATTTATTTATTATTTATTTATTTATTTATTTATTATACACACTGTAGCTGTCTTCAGACACACCAGCAGAGGGCATCAGATCCCATTAGAGATGGTTGTGAGCCACCATGTGGTTGCTGGGATTTGAACTCAAGACTTCTTGGAAGAGCAGTCAGTGCTCTTAACCACCGAGCCATACCTCCAGCCCTCAGTTGAGTTATAATCAGGGGTCAGGCTTTGTCATAATCTCTAGTGGACGGGAGAAGCCTGAGAGACCCCTTCAAATGTATACTCAGAGGAAGAATAAGGATTACCGTCAGGTGACACAGCAGTAACTTCTCGTTAACAGCTGACCTATGAGTGACAGCTTGCTGGGCAGGTAAGACCTACTATGCATTGTAGTTTATAACATAGAAAAATGAAGAAAATTGTAAGCGTTTTTATTGGGGACACTGGTGCTGCTACAACAAAATTCTTTCCCAGCAATTTCAAAGAACTAAAGAAAGCTCACAAAAAAGGACGTTCAGTTCCCAAGGAGAGCCAGGTTCCAAAGTAACTACAGTGAACATTAGGCCTGGTAGTAATGGCGGCTAGGAACCTCCACACAGGACCATGGTAGCTGCAATGAGGGTGAGTTGAGGAAGAGCTACCATTGTATATCATACAAGCTCAAGGGCCTGAGACATACAAAGCACAAACGGATCAATAACCAGGTCTTTCTTTCTCCTGACCAGGGCAGGAGCCATTTACGGTGAGTCTGGGGAAAGAAGTCTTGAACACCAAAATACCCCTACCGTTTTACAAGTCTTAGTCAACCAAGTCTCAAAGAATAGAGAGTGGAAGAGGTTGGTCCAAAACCAGACAGCGCTCATTCAGTGATCGTACATTTTGGAATGTAAGGGTGGTTGGAATGGACTGTTTCTATATGGGGAACTAAAGCCAGGGTTCAAGAAACCTGTGGGAACGATCGTACAACATTAGAAGTTCCTTGGTTTAGTAGAGAAAAAGACTCTACACACCCAAAGGATTGTGTATTGACCATCATTGGTTTAACTGTCTCCTGACGGGGGCTGGAGGATGCTCTTCAAGACGTTAAGAGGCAGACTGTGGGTGTGCGTTGAGGGGGATGTAACTCCGTGGGAAGGCTGTGCAAGCATGAGGACCCGGGTTCAGGTCCCAGCGCCTACATAAAACCTGGGAGGCTGGAGCTTCTATCACTAACTTCAGCAGTGCTAGGGGAGGGATGGAGACAGGTGGATTCTGGGGGCTGGCTGCCAGCCAGTCTAGATGAAACAGTAAGTTCTAGGTTCAGTTGGAGTCTGTTTCAAAAAATAAGGAGGAAAAGCCAGGTGGTGGTGGCACACACCTTTAATCCTAGCACTTGGGAGGTGGAGGCAGGTGGACCTCTGTGTTCGAGGTCAGCCTGGTCTGCAGAGCGAGTTCCAGGTCGGCCAGGGCTACACAGAGATCCTGTCTCCAAACAAAGAAACAAAAACGAAGAGGAAATCGATAAAGGAAGCCACCTCCTAGTGACCTCTGTTCTCTATGTGTTGATACACACATTTATACATACTTCACACACGCACGCACACACACACACACACACACACACACACACACACACACACACACACACACAATGTGAGGGGAGGGCACAGCAACGCACTTGGACAGCTCAGGAGAGGCTGGTTGTCGCGCAGGAATGAAGTAGAAATGCAGCCATGAGGCAGCGCGAAGGATTGAAGAGATGCTGGTGGGCCGGACGTCACGTGATTAGGCAGGCTGGTGATTGACAGGTAAGCAGTGCTTGCTGTATAGCCCCAGACCCCTTTGACTCACTAGCCATAAAGTCACCCTAGCCTAAGGTGACAGAAAAAGCGAAAGCAACACCAGGGAAGGTGGAAGAGATCTGGGTTTTAGGAATGCGTCCTGGACTTGGCTGCAACACAATGGAGCAATTCCTGGATATGACTCATCCCTGGATCCGGAGCCCTATACCGAGTGCCAATCCTGACATTCAAGGCCACCCCTGCCCCCCTCCCAAGGGAAGTACAGGCTTTAGGCAGAAAAGGCACGTCTTCGGGGAAGAGACTCCGTGGACTCAGGAGTCATTGGCATTGGTTAAGAGTTTGATGACCCTTAGCAAACACTGGTGCCCTGGAGTTCGCTGGCCAGACGGGGGATTTTTTGGAGGTCAGCTGGCGCATCCTATGTTGTTTCTGTCTTGCTGTGTTACTCATGCACTCAAGCGACTCTTCTATTTTGGCCTCCCGAGTATTATGGTCCCCACTATGGCTTGATTTACCATGCCAGGCTGGGACTTAAAATGGGCACAGGAGGGATATGAACATCCTGTGTTCATTTCCTCCTCGTTCTCACTCTTCTGAGTCAAAGAACTCTCAAGCTCTCTTCTTTGTGTGTGTTATTTTATAATGCTGGAGATTAAACCCAGAACCTTATAAATGCTAAGTAAACACTACCAGAGAGCGGTGATACTCAGCTTTTTCACCACGCTGTTACACCGTTCACGTCCCCTGGAGTGAACCCATACCTCTCAGTGCCTTTGTCTTACCAGCTCTAAACATTCCTTGTGTTTCCCTCCTGTATCAAGTGAGCAAACAGCAAGCCTCAGTGGCTTACAAGGGCTATTTATTTACTGCTCACATGAAACCCGCATCGCAACATCAGATCTCATTACAGATGGTTGTGAGCCACCGTGTGGTTGCTGGGAATTGAATTCAGGACCTCTGGAAGAGAGCAGTCAGTGCTCTTAACACTGAACCATCTCTCCAGCCCATTATTCCACCTTTCTTTACCCCCTTTCTTCTACCATTTCAACCTCCTAGCACTAGACAAGAGAGAAAAAAGGATAGAGAAGGAAGGAAAGAGATTCCTGAATGAAGTCAGGGGTCGGAAAGGGGGTAAAGGCATGGTGGGACTACTTCCTGCTGATTACGGGCATCAAGTTTGATCTTTGCCACCAGGATATTTAATGTCTTCTTGTCGTTTCTTCTTCGTGTGAGCACTTAACAAACTGCTACCAACGGCAATCAACAACCCATCCCAGCGCTCAGGGACCTAGCATTTCTATACCCTCTGAAAAGTCTGCAGAAGGCCAAACATCACACAATTGCAGAAACCCTCTGCGGCTGACAAAACCACACCTCTGCTGGAGCACGAGGCCAATCATAGTCAGCCGCTGTGGAAAATCTGAAGCAGCCCCACATCCCTATACCTGGGATCAAAATGAAAGCACGTTCTTATATTTCCGTGGCCTTAAAAGAAGAAACCTGTACTGGCTAGTTTTGTGTGTCAACTTGACACAAGCTGGAGTTATCACAGAGAAAGGAGCCTCCATTGAGGAAACGCCTTCATGAGACCCAGCTGTAAGGCATTTTCTCAACTAGTGATCAAGGGTGGGAGGGCCCAGCCCATTGTGGGTGGTGCCATCCCTGGGCTGGTGGTCTTGGATTCTATAAGAAAGCAAGCTGAGCAAGTCAGGGGAAGCAAGCCAGTAAGTAACGGCCCTCCATGGCCTCTGCATCAGCTCCTGCTTCCTGACCTGCTTGAGTTCCAGTCCTGACTTCCTTTGGTGATGAACAGCAGTGTGGAAGTGTAAGCTGAATAGACCCTTTCCTCCCAAACTTGCTTCTTGGTCATGATGTTTGCTCAGGAATAGAAACCCTGACTAAGACAAAACCCAAAACTCTAAAAATTTTCATGAGAGTCCCATAACCAATCGGCAGGAGGATAAAGAGAGAACATTCATGAGTAAGCACAGTGTAGCTGTGGGTCAGGCTGTGCGTGTAGGTTAGGCTTAGGAGGTAAACACATCATGACTACCTAAAGCAAATCCCAGATCCTGCTTAAATGCAAAAGGAGCCGAGAGAAAAGGCATTGGCTGAGCAACAGTATATATAGTCCACCCAGAGCTGGCGGCTCAAGTGTTTCTTTCTGACTCTTTTTGTTTGCTGACTGGGAAAGACTTAACTCTCTAGGGGATTGTCTCAATGGTGGGATTTTGAGGAGAGTATATTTTTAGGTCAAACAGGACAGATATTGTCTTTCACTCTTTCCTAGTTACTTTTCTATTGCAGTAAGGATACAATGATAAGGCGACTGATAGAAGTAAGAGTTTATTGGGCCTTACAGTTTCTGAGGGTGAGTCCGTTATCATCATGGCAAGAAGCATGGCCCCAGGCAAGCGGTCATGATGCTGGAACAGTTGCTGAATGCTTACATGTAACCCACAAGTGAAATGGAAACCCAAGGGTTGGTTATGTTGGATGGTGATTTGCTGGGGCACACACGTGAAGGAGTGTTTCTCTTACTGAAAGGAAAGGGAGTAGACACAGGTGAAAGACGAAGACAAACTTGTGAAGGAAGATTTCACTGAAGCAGACACAGGAGAGAGGATGTTCTGCTAAAGCAAATGTGTGAAAGGGATCGTGATGAAGGATTTTTTTTTTTTTTTTTTTTTTTGCTAACAACACACATGTGCTGGTCCCCCTTACATTGTATAGTTGAGCTGCATCCGTCAGAACTCCAAGGACTGGGGCTGATTGGATGCAAGTGCTGAGGCAAGAGAATGTGGAGGACCCATGATGTTTGGAGGCATGTGGAGGACACGAGATGTATAAATAGAACTCTACAGAATGACAACAGAGACAGAGCTTGACTTGCTGGTACAGCTAGCTGTACAGTGCTTGTGGGTCTTCACTGATCATTGGTTCCCTGAGAGAGGCACAGCTGAACTTCCGGTGTTTCTGCTGGCTTCTCCTGCTGACTGGAGGAGCTGAGGCTGAGGCCTTGCTGTCTCTGCTAGGTCATGTCACCACTGTTGTTAGCCCAACTCCACCGAACTGGACCGCTGGTGTATATGCGAAGCATTGAGAATGGATTGAGCTGCCACTGCCTGCTGACCTGTGAACTGAAAGCTGATTCCAGACAACACAGGTGGGAGCTGCTCCAAAGAACCTTTCTAAACAGGGCCACTCCCCCCACCCCCCAGATCCTTTCTTTTCCATTACGTCTCGTGGGTGCTGGGCTACGGGGGAAGTTAAAGCATTTAAGAACCATCATTAAAAGTAAGGTTTAAAAAATTAAGTTTACACACAAGTAGAAAGTTGAGAGAGAGAAAGCTAACTTGGAATGGCATCGGATTTTGAGATCTCAAAGCCGATCTCTGGTGACACACCCCTTTCAACAAGGCAATGCTTCCAAATCCTTCCCAAACAGCTCCATCAACTGTAGCATATATTCAAGTACATGGGCAGATGGGGTCCATTCTCATTCAAGCGATCACACCATCCAAGGATTCCACAGAAACTATTTGCTTTGATTAAATCCTTCCTGTTCAAACTGGCCACGCATGGGTCTATAGTCTACCTGAACCCTGGATTTTACAGTTGTTAAGACAGAGAGGCCCTGAGGCCCTGAGAAACTATGGCATAAGGGATTATTTGAGGGGATGTGGGTAGTGTCAGACCTTGTGTGTGAGTTGGGAATGATCCTCGTAGTCTTTGTAAAGCCCTATGTTTACTCTTCAGCAGTGTAAGACAACAATTCAGGATGAGCAGTAACATGGTAGACAGATGTTCGACTTCTCAGCACATGAATTGGCTACATGAATTCGATAACTACTGCTGTGGTTTGTAACTTGGATTGTGTGAAATAAATATGAAATATAGAATGTGGGTTATGAAAATGACTTAAGGGTAGCAGAATTGCCCAGTGCACCAAAGTCCTGGATTCAATCCCTACTACCGTAACAGTAACAAACAGACAAAGCAGAGTTTCTGTTCCTTTGTCTATGTACTGTCTCTCTGAGGAAAAATCACCAAGCAGTTATAGGTACTGAATATGGCTGATACATTTAAAAAGGCCAGTTCCAACAATACAGCCCTCTTATTGCAAAACCCCTGAAAATGCCAATTAACATTTCAATAATTATTTCTCTTTATGTGCGTAACCAGCTTGAGAGACACAAAGTGAAGAGGAAGTTGAAACTAATAGAGTAAACTAGAATGAGATCTGGAACATTCTTGACACCAGGATTTTAAAATCTGGGGTTTTAAGGATGTATAGGAGGTGAAATGTAAGGATGTGACCAGAAGTTGGAAAAAAGATGTCCACATCTAATAAGTACTGGAAAGATGAGGAAAAAGAAGTTGATTTCCAGAAAAGAAAAAATGAATAATTTGGGGAGCTGAAGAGATAACTTATTGGTTAAGAGCATTTGTTGCTTTTCCGGAGGACTCAGATTTAATCTCTAGCACCTATAAGGTAGCTATCTATACAATCATCTATAACTATAATCAGAGGATATCTAATTCCCTCTCCTAGCCTCTGCAAGCAATGAATGCATACGACATCTGTTAATGCAGGTAAAGCACCCACACAAATAAAATGAATAAGAAAACAAAAGATTTTGTGATGACTCACCAGATGAAAATCAAATTTCACTTAAAAATGCAAGCATGATGTACACCTAAATGGGTATGGGGTTTCAATACAAGTGAACTGGGTAGTTTGGAATGGAGTTTTAGGTTAGTAACCCAGAGCTATCTGTCAGGAACAAATGATAATCTGTTCTGGAACTGACTTTGACCTCTCCAGGTTCCTTTAGATGAAGATTAGCCAGTGCTTTGAAGTCAGAAGATTGCATCACGTTTGAGACTAGCCAGGCCAGTCATAGCCACAGAGCAAAAGTCTGTTACAAACAGCAGCAACAACAACAAAAACCTAAGGCACACATTCTCTCTCTCTCTCTCTCTCTCTCTCTCACACACACACACATACACACAGACACACACACACACACCCCAAAGCAAAACAAATAAAATAACAAAACAATCTAAATGTATTTCTTTTTTAAGTTCCGGAAGACTTTAAAAATTCACTGGACAAGATAGTGCAGGAGTTTGATCCCCCAGCACTTGAAAAAGAGAGGCAAGTAGGTCTCTTTGAGTTCCAAGCCAGTGTAGCTTACAAAGTGACCCCCCACCCCAATCCCCGGCCAGCTGAGACTACATAGTAAGACCTTACAACACCTCCTTTAAAATATGCAAATTAAAGCTGAGCTTGGTAGTGTCTGCCTGTAATCCCAGCACTTGGGAGGCTGAGACAGGACAATCACCACTAATTTGAGGCCAGCCTGGGCTACATAGAGGATTTCCAGGATAACTTCAGCTACAAGAGTGAGCGGTCTCAACAAAGAAACAAAATAGACAAAAACTAACCCAACAAAAAACAATGTATCCTAGGCTGGACTTAACATTTCTGATCCTCCTGCCTTAACCTTTCAAGTACTGGGGTCTCTTTCTTAAGTGATAGAAACTGTAATTCTGAGTGTGTGTTTTAATCCCTCTTAATTTTAACATTTCTTTTTCTTGTCTGTATGCGTACAAGCAGAGCTCAAGGGACAACTTGTTGAGAAAAAAATCCTAACCACAGGTCACTCAGGTGCTAGGCCTCAAATGCCTTTACACACTTTCTTGGTAGTTCTTTTGTTTTTTGCTTTTTGAGACAGGATCCCATGTAGCCCATGCTACCCTTGAACTTACTCTGCCCCTCCTGCCTGTGTCTCCCAGTGCTAGCCAGGTTTACTGTCCTGCGCTAGCACATCTGGCTCCCGCTCCTTCTCTCTACCACCATGTTTGTCTTTCGGAACACCTTTCTTGAGTGGTTCTAATGTTGACAGATGAAAATTCTTATTTGTTTTGTACAGCGCATTATTTAGAAACTCATATAGCACAACCAAATCAAGTCTGTGTCTCTTTCTGTTTCTCAGTATGTTTATTGTATAACCTTTTTTTTTTTTTTTCTGGTGAGAAAATTGATCTCGGCTCCTGTTCTCCACCAATCTGGAGGACTGAACCCCGGGTTTCATAAATGCTAAGCAAGTGCCTTTCAAATACTTTTAGCAATGTTCTTTCATTTCCTTAAAAATATTAGGCAGACATTTTATTTCCAGTTCCATCAAGGATTATTGTGAACACAAAGGAGCTATCATTCCAAAGTCTTTTAAATTGAACCAAAGACACACCATCCAAGTAAAAAACACTCGAGAGGCCCGGCACGGCGGCACACACTAGGGCAGCAGAGGCATGTGGATCTCTGTGAGTTTGAGGCTAGCCTTGTTTACACGGTGAGTTCTAGGACAGCCAGGTCTACATAAAGAGACTGTGTCTCAAAACAAAAACCAAATAAAAACTATGACATGAAGAATTCTCTCTGGAATATTATTACTCTTTTTGTTTTTTGAAACCACTTTCAATGTTGGATGTGTAGGTCAGATTTTAGACTTTTTAAATTTTAGGGTTTTTTTTTTCAAATTAACTAATTAAAAAAAAATCTATTCTTCTCTCATACGATACACCCCCACTTCAGCCTCCCTTCCCTCCACTCCTCCTAGTTCCTACCCAGCACCCCCTCTTCCAAATCCACTGCTTCTCCATTTCCTTTTAGAAAAGGGCAGGCCTCCCAGGGATATCAACCTGACATGGAATACAACAGCATAGAAAGGCATAGAAGACTGCCTCACATCCAGGCAGGGCGAGGCAACCCAGCAGGAGGAAAAAGCCCTCACAAGCAGGCAAAAGAGTCAGAGACGCCCCCACTCCCATTGTTAGCAGTCCAACACAAACTCCAAGCGAAGACTTTAAAAATACTTTTATTTAACCAACACAATTTAAAAACGACATTGTGGTCAGACTTACAGGCTCTTGTTTCAACGGTTACTATAAGATTTTAGAAATTAGACAGGGTGCGTTGAAGTGAGCATATAAATATAGATCAATGGAAGGGACGGGAGCCCATAAATAGAGCACATGCATGTGGCCAGCTGACTTTCAACAGAAGTGCAAAGGCGACTCAAGGTAAAAGGATGGTCTTTCAAAAACTGGTGCCGAGATGTACTCAGAATAGGCAAAGTCACAGAGTCACGAAGTCCTTCAGTGAAAAGGGAATGGGAGATGGTTGGCTAACGGACGGCATAAAAACGTCCATTTCAACCATGCGTCAGTGTGCAGTTGGGTGACATTATGTGCCTATGTATGTGACTGTCACCGCTATCCATTTCTAGAAGGTTTTCGTCATGCCAAATGAAAATGTAGTGCTATGCAAATTTTACTATTCTTTTTTGAGTCAAGGTCCTGTTATGTATCCCAGGGTGGTCTTAAACTTGCCTCAGTCTCCTAAGTGCCAAAGTACAGGTGTGCCGCTATACTCGTATGGAAGTTTTTTTAAGGGTACTGGTGAGAGGGCTCAACGGGTGCCCTGGTTTTTATTGTAAACTAGACACAGCCTACAGTCACAGGGAAAGAGGGACCCTCAGCTAAAGAAGTGCCCAGATTAGACTGGCCTGTGCCTATAGCTGTGAGAGACTGTTTTCATTGGTAATGGATACGGGAGGGTGCGGTCCACTATGAGCGACACCATCCCTAGGCTGTATAAGAAAGCTTGCTGAGCATGGGCCACTGAGGAACCAGTGAGCAGGAATCCTCCATGGTTTCTGCTTCAGTTTCCGGGCTGACTTTCCTCAGAGACTGATTGTGTCCCAGACGTAGTAAACCTTTTCCTTCTCCAAGTTGCTTTTGGTGAAGGTGTTTATCACACCAACAGAAAGAAAACTAGAACAACGGGATAAGATGCTCGCTGCCAAGTCTGAAAGCCTGAGTTTGATCTCTGGGATCCATACAGTGAAAGAGAACTGACTGACTCCTGCAAGGTTTTTCCTGACCTCTATACCCAGTTATGGCATGTGCATGGCCCTACCCCTTAAATAGTTCAGTGGTAGAGTTCTTGCCTAATATGTATGAGGCCCTGGGATTGATTCCTTATATATTTGGTTGTGAGCCTAGCCTTTAACGGCTGAGCCATCTCTCCAGCCCGGATTGATTCCTAACACACACACACACACACACACACACACACACACACACACACACACAATATAACTTTTTTTTTTTTTTTTTTTGGTGATTCGAGGATTGAGCCCAGGATCTCACACACATCAGGCAAACATTCTACCACTGAGATGTACCTCCAATCCCTGAAAAAAAAATGTCTCTGAGCAACCAGATACCCCTGAGGAAAAACATTCTTGACACTAAAACTAGAAATGAAATTTATTCATGGACCTACAAAAGTAAAACTGTAGAACTGGACGTGGTGGTATACACCTTTGATCTCAGCACTTGGGATGCAGGGGTAGGGGGCAGATCTCTGCTCTCTGGGAGTCCAAGGATAGCCTAGTCTACATGGTGAATTCTAGGACAGTCAGGGTTATGTAGAGAAACCCCGTCTCAAAATCAACAACAACAACAACAACAACAACAACACAAACAAAAAACAAACAAACAAAAAACCAAACCAAACAAAAAAAACAAAACAAAAAAAAAAACCAAACTAAGTGAAACCTATCAAACAAAAACCTGTTGGGAGTGAAGCTGAGTGGTAGAGACCTTATGAAACATATAAAGCCCCAGCACTGGGCAGGTAGATATCTGAGGAAGGCAGGAAGGACAGGATCCAAGAGTATAAAACACGGAGAAAATTTTTTTGGGACAGACCCCTACTATGTAGCCTTGGCTGGCCTAGAACTCATTATATGGATCAGGTTGGCTTCAAACTCACAGAGATCTTCCTGTCTTTGCCTCTAGAGTGGTCGGGTTAAACTTGTGTGCTGTTGGGGATTGATTCTAATGCTTTGATTTGATCGGGAATCTGCATGTCCAAATGCCGAAGGTCCTTGTCCCCAGTTGGTTTCTGATCGATTAATAAAGATGCCAGTAGCCAATGGCTGGGCAAAGGGAGCTGGGGCAGGATTTTTAGATTTGCTCAGGCTAGACCAAGGGAGAGAAGAGGAGAGACAGAGAATCACCATGGGGCAGAGAAGCTGCAGAAGAGAAAGCCAACCAGCTATGTGAGAATTCGGGTAAGTTGGCCACTTTCCTGATTGGGCCTGAGGTAGCAGGGGCAGGTTTAGGAACGTTCAACCTTTGAGGAAGCCAAGGCATTTTAAAATTAACTGGCTGAGTGCCTACGTGTGTGCTTGTGTGTGTGCGTGTTCATGGTGTGTGTGTGTGTGTGTGTGTGTGTGTGTGTGTGTGTGTGTGTGTTCCACTATTAAATCCAGATAGCTCCTGGAATGGTGCTTGTGATCCACTGGGCGCCAAAGTGGTATAGCTGAACTCACTGCTACAGTGTGCCACGAAGCCTAGAAAAATTTTGTGACTATGACATAGGCAAAGATTCCTTAGGAAGGATCCAAAGAATATTAGCAATAATACTAATAATAATAATTCTATAATAATGAAAACTTAAGCCAAGTGGGGTCGCATAAAGCAATATTCCTACGCTGGGATGAGGCAAAACTGCAGGTTCAAGGGCAGTGTGAGACATATACCGGAACAGAGTTCACACACACATATACATACACACACGCACACTACACACACACTCCACAGTAGGATGTTGTGGTACACACCTTTAATTCCACTATTACAGGTGGATGTCTGTGAGTCTGAGACTAGACTGGTCTATTTGGTCTATGTACTAAGTTCCAGGTCAGTCAGGGCTACATACTGAGATGTCTAAAATAAAATCCACAAGATTATTATGAATAGGTGAGGCAAGAAATTATAGGTTTATTTCCTGGGTTTTAAAAATTATTTGGGGGCCAGGGATGGCAGCACATGCCTTTAATCCCAGTGCTTGGGAGGCAGAGGCAAATGGATCTCTTTGAGTTTGAAGCTGTTCTGGTTTACACAGTGTGTCTCAGGATACCTAGGTCTATGTAGAAAGACCTTGTCTCAAAAACCCCAAATGAATAAAAATTATTTATGATTTCTTTTTCTCCTCTTTTTTTCCCTCCTACATCTCTCTCAGTTCTTTCCACCACCAACCCCCTAATCTCAGGTCCACGTAGTCCAGGTTGGCCAGGATTTCATACATGTGATCTTCCTGCCTCATTCTCCAGGGGTGCAGGATCGCGGCTTGCACCGCCATGAATAACTTCCGCTGGTGTCTCTACTGTCTCTGTGACTTTGAGGAGACTTACTAACCTTTTTGTTAAATGAAAGATAATAACAGTGATTCTCTCAATGACCACTGAATGAATTAATACACACAATAAACTTAGAATGGCACATAGAGTGCCTGGTATAATTGCTGTTGTTTGTTTCTTCTTAACCCAAGCAGTTTTTTCTCAAGCTTTGGCAAGATCTGGTGAGAAAGTCTCTCTCTGTGAAATAGTAACCATTGGCTGTCCTGACTAGTTTTGGTAGGAACTATATATTACCCTTTGTGTTCCTCAGGTCCCCATAGAAGATGCCTTGGACAAGTGGTCCACCATGGAAGGGACACGTCCTAGTTGCTCAGGATTCTGACGTAAATCCAAGCTGAGTATGAACTTATAACCTGAAGCATCAAGCCATCCTTGGTTCTACCTGTCCCAGTAAGGTGCTGCAGAAGTAGGGCAGCATCACCAAACTGCCACACAAGAAAACTAAAAATTTAACACAGATACAGTTGAAAAGACTTAAGAGTGAAAGAAACCCCAAAACCAAATTCAAGCGAAAGCCATATATATATATATATCCTGAGGATTTACCCATGTACCATGTAGAGCTTCTAAAAATAAAAATCATGGTTACTAGAATGCAGGCAGGATGGACAGCAAGTTAAACACAGTTAAAGAGAGAATTACTGCTTTGGAAGTCAGAATTGGGAAAACTATCCAGAATGCAAAATGTTTCCAGGTATAGCTTAGTGGTGGAGTGCTTGCTAAACATGCACAAAGTCTTGGGAGAGAGAGAGGGAGAAAAGAAGAAGGAGAAGAAGGAGGAGGAGGAGGAGGAAGAGGAGGAGGAGGAGGAGGAGGAGGAGGAAGAAAAGACTTTAAAAAACTTTTGAGTCGGGGTTGGGGATTTAGCTCAGTGGTAGAGTGCTTGCCTAACAAGCACAAGGCCCTGGGTTTGGTCCCCAGCTCCGAAAAAAAGAAAAAAAAAACTTTTGAGTCAAATAACTATAAGATTAGGATTGTATGTTGGCTCAGCTATCATTCAAACAATGAAGGTAAAAAGTCAGACATGAAGGTATACATCTGTAAACATGGTGATATAGATCTGTAAGCCTATTGCTGAGGCTGAGACAGGAGGATTATAAGTTTAAAGCCAGCCTGGGACGCATGGTAAGACTCCGTGTCATAGTCAGTATTCAACTGCTGTGAAGAGAAACCATGACCAAGGCAACTCTTATAAAAGCAGAAAGCATTTAATTGGGGTTGGCTCACAGTTTCAGAGGTTCAGTCAATTTTCATCATGGCAGCAGGTGGGCAGTCATGGTGCTAGACAAGTGGCTGAGAGTTCTACATCCAGATCCGAAGGCAGTAGGAAGAAAGAGACTCTGGCCTTGGGATGGGATCTTGAAACCTCAAAGCTCACCCTCAGTGAGACAGTCCCTGGAATAAGACCTTCTAATTCTTTCAAATAGTGGCACTCCCTGGTGACCAAGTATTCAAATCTATGAGCTTATTGGGGGCCATTCTCATTCAAACCACCACACTTAACTGTCTCTGTCTCAAAAAACTTAACCAGGCTAGAGGGGTGGCTCAGCAAATAACTGCGTCTTGCTCTTATAGAGGGCTTGAGTTTGGGGTGGCTTGTAACCCTCTTCTGGTGTCTCACAAGCAAAAGCCCCAACACAAACACACAGATATGCATAATTAAGAAAATAAATCTTGGGGGTTGGGGATTTAGCTCAGTGGTAGAGCACTTGCCTAGCAAGCGCAAGGCCCTGGGTTCAGTCCCCAGCTCTGAAAAAAAGAATTAAAAAAAAAATAAAAGAAAATAAATCTTGAAATTTCAAACCGAAGGCAAAACAAGGTCTTTTAATGAAAGACCAAGCACTAGTTACATGACAGATACAGGAAATTTCTAAGAGACTTTCAAGAAGATATTTAAGACCCAGAGAGCTTAAGAGTGAGGAGCAAGAAAGAACAGCTATTGAGGAAATTGGACAAAACAAGATGGAGGCTAAAGGAGCACTCACTGTTTGATCATGGGAGCAATAACAAAAATGGCTAATTTTTAAGTAAAAAAAAAAGGGGCGGGGGGTTGGGGATTTAGCTCAGTGGTAGAGCGCTTGCCTAGGAAGCGCAAGGCCCTGGGTTCGGTCCCCAGCTCCCCCCCAAAAAAAAAAAAAGGGCAAAACCCTATAGAATAAAAGGATCAATTGGAGCGTACTATAAATTGTTTTTGTTATATGAGAAAGTATGCTAATTAGTTCAATGTTTATTGACTGTACAATTTAAGTGTAGTTGTGAATCTGATATGAAAGGCCGCATAACTTCCAAAACAATGAGAGGAAGGAAAGGGAGACAAAGAAAGCTTGATCAATTGAATGGGAGGTGGAAACGTAAAAGGAAGTCACACAGAGAAAGGACAGCACAAAACGAATGATAGAGATTAATTAAGATGATCCCTCAACCGACGTATGGATAAAGAAAATGCGGTACATCTACACAATGGAATACTACTCAGCTGTGAAAAAGGAAGACATTGTGAATCTTACAGGCAAATGGATGGAACTTGAGAATATTATCCTGAGCAAGGTAACCCAGACCAAAAAGGACATGCATGGTACAGATTCACATATTAGCCATAAAATATGGGATACCTACGCTACACTCCAGACCTAAAGAAGCTAAACAAGAAGGAAGGTCCAAGTGAGGATGCTTGAATCTCACTTAGAAGGAGGAATAACAACATAGTCATACAGGGGTAGATGGAGGAAGGGAACTGGGTGGGAGAGGGATTGGGAAGGGCTATGGGGGGGATTCAGGATCAGGTGTGGGGAGGGACAGTAAAGATGGCCAGAGCCAGGAGAATGAATGGACATCTGCAACTTGTGGGAGTGGGGAGATGGGGACTTGACAGAGACCTGGGATATGGGAGGTGCCCAAGAATCAATGGTGGTGACCTAAGCTGGGACTCACAGCCTTGGGGATACAGAATCTGAAGAGGACACTTCCTGCAGCCAGGCAGGAACCCCAGTGGAGCACTAGGGACATCAACCCACCCGTAAAACTTTCGACCTAAAATTTATCCTGTCTACAAGAAATGTAGGAATGAGAGACGGAGCAGAGACCGAGGGAATGGCCAACCAATAGCTGGCCCAACTAGAGACCCATTCCAGGGGCAAGCACCAATCCCTGACACTATTAATATACTCTTATGCTTGCAGACAGGAGCCTAGCATGGCTGTTCTATCAGAGGCTCCACCCAGCAGCTGACTCAGCGGGATGCAGACACCCACAGTCAAGAAAGGACAGAGCTCCGGGACTCTTATGGAAGAGTAGGGGGAAGGATTGAGCGCCCTGAAGGGGATAGGAACTCCGCTGGAAGACCAACAGTCAACTAACATGGACCCTTGAGGCTCTCAGAGACTGAGCTACCAACCAAAGAGCATACAAAGGGTGGACCCCCTCCCCCATGTAGCAGCTGTGCAGCTTGGTCTTCATGTGGGTCCCGAACAACTGGAGAGGGGCTATCCCAAAAGCTGTTACCTGTCTGTGGGATATGTTCTTCTAGCTGGGCTGCCTTGTCTGGCCTCAGTGGGAGAGGATGTGCCTAGCCCTGCAGAAACATTACTGGAGGTGGAGGGGAGGGGGACAGCCAACGGGATGTAAAGTGAATAAATTAAATTAAAAAAAAAAGATGATCATTAATTCAATATATATATACACATACAAATGCTCAGACTGGCTTTCAGTTTTTGGTGCTTGAAAACATGGATTACATGTATTAAACCTTAAAAAAGAAAAGATTTCTAACGATTTTATGTGCAGGAGTGTTTCGCTTGAATTTTATGTATGTGCACTGAACACATGCAGTGCTTATAGAGGCCAGAAGGGGGCATCAGAACCACTGGAACTGGAGCTACAGATCATCTGTGAGCCATCCTGCAGGTGTTGGGAACTGAACTGGGTCCTCTCCAAGGACTGCAAACGCTCTTAATCGCTAATCCATCTCTCCACATTTTGTTTGTTTCCTGTTTTTGTTTTTGAGGACAAAAATGGTCTGTGTAGCCCTGGCTGTCCTGGAACTCACTCTGTAGACCAGGCTAGTCTTGAACTCATAGATCTACCTGTGTACCACCATGCCTGGCTTGCTTTGTTTTTTTGAGGTGTAATTTCATTATGTAGTCCAGGTTGTCCTAGAATGTGTCATTTTTTCCTCCTTCAGCTTCAAGATACAAGGAAATTCTTCACTAACTGCACCAGTATTGTCCAGACCATCTCCCCTGGACCATAAGGCAGGAAGAAGTCACTGACAGCTAGTCCGCAAGTACATAATATACATTTGAAAATGTAAATAAGCACATCCTGGTAATCCCTGAGCCAAAATACCTAACAGAAAATTAAAAAATGAAATAAAAATATTACACATCAACACTATAACTCAAAGGATAAGTGGAGATTAACCGTGCTAAATGCTTGTGGAGAACTTAGGAAAAAAAAAATGAAACACTGGAAATGAATCGGGTAACTATCCAGCTCAGGGAGTTTAGCAAAACTAAAAGGCAATGAGGAGCAAAACGAAATAGCATGAAATGGAAGGAGCCAAGCAAACCCAACAAACTTGGAGGCTGACGCACTGATGGTGAGTTGGAGGCAGCCTGGGATACACAGCAAGACTATCTCAAACACAGAACAGCTAAAGGCTGAATCTTACGAGATTCTTATTCCTAGAAAAAGAAAAATCAGACTTGAGATGAGATGAAATATGAAAACACCTTTAGATATTACATAATCAGAAGCAATAAACACACATACACGCACACACACAGACACACACACACACAGACACACAGACACACACACGGTGGGCATCTAGACAGCTTATAGTCAATTTATCACTCAAGAGTTTCAGCTGCTCCACAGCGAGGAGGTCTGAGCTGAAGTTGGGTGTAACCTTCTAGGTGACGGTTTAATCTCTGACTTACTTATGTAGCTGACAAGCTGAGCTGTACTGGGCACCAGGGCTTGGACACAGCAGAACCAGAGAGGCTAGTAAGACCTGTTTCTACCACCTCTGGCAGGGAAAGACAGATGCTAAGCAACAACAACAGAAAGGAATCACGGGTGTGTTGAAAGACAATGGCAGCTTTACAAAAGAGAAACCAAATCGGGGCAGATCAGAGTAAGCCGTAAAGAAGCATGGGGTGAGGTGGGTTCACAAAGGGAGAGATCGCAGCCTGGGAGAGGAAAGCATCTCGGGGATGGCCTGGGTGAGCTGAGTAACAGGAGGGAGAGGGCTGCCTGCAGGAATGATGGAAGGAAGGAAGGATGTGGAAGAGAGGCAGATTACCTAGCAAACAGAGGGGCCTACAGGCCAAGCGAGGTCAACCAGAGGGCCAGTGGATAGGGATGGAAGAAGTATGAATCACAGGCCACAGTATACTTAGGATGTGGAAGGCCCGAGCATGGAGGCTGTCACTGGAGATTTGAGTGTCTCCAGGGCATGCTTAAGCAGTGGACCCTTGGCCGTGGCCCAGGGAGCAGCTGCAGGAGCAGTGGCTGAGGAGGACGGTTGTGCGTTCGCTCTCAACCCTATCCACATGCCATGCACTGTTCTGGATGCACTAGTCACAAATCTTTCTCCGCCCCCAAGTCTTTTGAAGCTGTGTAGCCAAAAGTGCACCAGGAGGTGGGGAAGCAGTGTGGATAGTCAAAATAAGATCTTTCCAGAATTTTGGCCCCCGTGAAAGGAAGGAATAACTAAACAGGCCCTGGTATTTGAAGGTAGGGCCAAGGCAGTGTTACCTTGCCTGAGAGATGGGGTTTGATGGGCCAGAGGGATGAGAGCTGGGGCTGCTCAAGAGACTTCGGAGGAGTAAGGAGGAACCTGGAATTATTCTCAATAAAATAATGGCTAGAACACCTCTATCCCATGAATCCACTCTCTGGGAACCTATCAGGAAGACACCATGTTTAAGTGTTTCTGGGCATTGCTACTGTTTCGGTTTAGCGGGAAGCAGGCTGGGGTACTGTGAGAGTCACCAAGTGTGGGCCAGGCATTGTGCAGGCCTCAGGCTTGATGTCACCCTGGGAGTGAGAAGGTTAGTCTGCAGGTAGCTGGTTAACAAAATGTGAGACTTTCTCCCCAAAAGCTTGGCAACAAAGGTCACAGGTAATTAGATTCACTCAGCAAGGGAGTTGTCAGGGGAGGCTAACGCGGTTTCCCCAGGTCCAGTTTGGGATAGTGAGCCTGAAAGGGTAAGACCCAGGGCTCTGGGTCCATTCAGGTCAAGGACATGTTTACAGAGTGCCGGATGCTGGCCCCCTCCCTGACTGGGGACATGGGATTCCTTCATTCCTGCCTTGTCACTGGTGAATTCTGGCCATCATTTTCCACCAGCCAGCAGCTAGTTTAGGGGAAAGGGAGGCTGGAAATAAAGTTGGGAGGAAGTTTTGATGGGAGGGATTGGGTTTAGCCAGAGGGAATTGGGGGCGTGGGTCAAGGCGGAGAGGAAAGAGGCAAGGGAGGAAGATGTTAGAGACTTCAGGGTCAGGAAGCAGGGTTTCCTCTCTGGGCTGGAACACAGGAAACCCGGCCCTGAGCTTCCCAAGGTGCTTCCTGGAGATAAGGGCGACTCCTTCCTCTCCTGCCCCTCTTACATCCTGCCCTAGCCCCTAGGGTACCCTAAGTCCCACCACTCAAGTCACACCTTGGGAGGGGCTTGGAGGTCAGAGCTTACTGGGGCTTCACTCCCCAAGCACGGAGGGGCCCACCCAGGCTTGAGGGTAGCAGGGAACGGACGCACAGACGCTGGAGACTTAGCTCTGTCGGGTAAGCGGTTCTTTTTGTTTAGGGAGAAGGCTGTTCCTCAAGGGGTAGTGATGTAGGAGTGAGCCAGGTGGTCCACGGAGGACAATGCTGTGTGATTGCGATTGGTCAGAGAGCCCTACATGGAGTCATGAAACATTTTGGGAAGGTGATGGATCCGTGAGGGATTGCAGGCTGTTCTGGGGGGGGGGAGTCTAACCAATCACTGTTCTGTGTGGGTTGAGGGCATTTCTAAGGTGACCCAGGTGGTCAGGGGGTGGGATCCGGGGAGGCTCTATTGTGTATAGGACCAGGGCAGTCCAGGGTTATTCCTGGGATGCTCAGGAATAGCCAGTTTTGTGGGCGATCCAGGGTTGCTCACGGAAAGGGTAGGAGAGGCTGGGGCTGAGGGGATGCTTTCTGCCACTGGCAGAGTTCCCGGCCAGGCTGCTCCGCAAAAGCTGTCCAGTGTGTGCCGCCAGCGATGAGTGGCTCTCTGGGGCCTAGGGGGTGAGGTGTTAAGTCTAGGTATGCGGGAGAGTGCGGTGGAAGGCCGGAGTAGACCCTACTGAGAGTAGGGCAATTCATCCATTCAGGGGCTGCACCTTTTCTCAGCCGTGGCAGCTGGGCCCCCGTGCGTTGGGCATTTCCGAGGCAGCGCCGGGCTAAGGCTGGCACGCCACGCGGGCGGCGCCTGAGTTGGTTCACTCGCAGCGCTCCCCTCCCCGCCCACTCGTCACCCCCTCCCGCGTTGCCACGACAACGTGTGAAACTAAAATTCAGTTCCCCGTCGCAGGTGGAGACTAGTGGCGCCCCCTCCCCTAAGCCTTTCCTCGTAGGTCGCGCCCCCAGCCTGCTGTCGCTAAGGTGACGGGGAGGGGGCGACCAGCTGCAGGGTTGGGCTAGCCAAGGTGCGGGAGGCCACAGAGTCCGAACAGGCTCCCCAAACTCGGTTGCGGTGGGGGCCGAGAGGAACACCCTGGGCGCGGTTAGAAGGGTTGGTTTGGGGGGTCGCTTCCGTGGACTGCAGGCCCTGCTCGCGCCTGGGGTCTGCAGCCTTCCGACTCCCACCCAGCACGGTGCCCGGGTGACCCCACCACATCCTTGGGGTCTGGAGTGGGGTCGGCAGATTAGGGAGATTTCTACCCCGGGACACCAATTTTCCTGCTTGTCTCTCCCTCTCAGTCGGCCTGTGGGTCCTCTTGCCCCGACGCGTCCCCACCCAGCTCCAGAACCCTCCGTCACCCTAGTACGGTGGTCTGCGACGCTCGCCTGCAGCGGAAGCGCGGCGTGCCATCCCCCCCCCGCTGTGTCAGCCACTCCCCCTCGACAGCCAACCCCCCCTCCCCGGCGCGGGCCCCCGGCCCCCGCCCTCTGCACCACACGCCCACGCCGCCCCGACCCCGCGGGGGACCCCATTTTCCCGGCCGCGGGCTTCCCATCCCCGCCTCCGGCGCGGCCCCCTCCCCGCCTCCGCTCCGCTCCGGGCTCGGGCCCCCTCCCCCCGCCGCCCCCGCCCCCGGGGAAGGCAGGCGCCGCTCGAAGCCGGGGCCGATGCAGCTAAACCGTGCCGCCGTCGCCGCCGCCGCTGCGCCTGCGGAGCCCCCGGAGCCGCTGTCCCCCGCGCTGGCCCCGGCCCCGGCCCCCCCCGGCCCCCTCCCGCGTAGCGCGGTCGGCGGGACTCTGGCGGGGGGTCAGGGGGGGCCAGGGCGCCGCGCGGAGTCCCCGTGCGCTCCTCTCTCCGCCGGGAACAGTCCGGGCCCCGGCGCTAGCACCGGGATGGACGGCCCCGGGGCCAGCGCCGTGGTCGTGCGCGTCGGCATCCCGGACCTGCAACAAACGGTGAGCCTTCGCGATCTCGCCGTACCCCTGTGTGGCCCGCTAGCAGTGACCCCCGCCGGGCGCGCCCTGCGCTAGGACCCCCGGCCGTGGCCACTCGCCCCTCCCCCGCCGCCTCCGCGGGACCCTCCCCATCACCGGGGCGGGGCCCTGGAAGCTCAGCCCCGGGGCGGGGCCTCGGCCTCCAGCGCGGTGGCGCGGGGTCCTTGCTCTCGCTCCCCAACTAGCCCTCCAAAGCGGGGCCCGGGGCGCGGTGCCCTGCGCCCGCAGGTCCGGGCTCACGACTCGCTCCGCTGCAGAAGTGCCTGCGTCTGGATCCAACCGCGCCCGTGTGGGCCGCCAAGCAGCGTGTGCTCTGCGCCCTCAACCACAGCCTTCAGGACGCGCTCAACTACGGGCTATTCCAGCCTCCCTCCCGGGGTCGCGCCGGCAAGTTCCTGGATGAAGAGCGGCTCTTACAGGACTACCCGCCTAACCTGGACACGCCCCTGCCCTATCTGGAGGTGCTGGGCAGACCAGGGTGGGGGTGGAATGGAGCGCACAGGGTGTGTGATCTTTGAGCTCCGTGGCTGGAGCAGTGAAGGGCAGGCCGGGAGGAGTTGGCGACAGGAGCGGTGGGGGGCTGTGTGCAGCCTGAGCAGTGTGCTGAGAGACCGAGGTGGGTACACCGAGTGCAGTGGGTAGGGTGAAGTGCGAGCTGCATGTGTTACCACAGTGGTGTGCTGCAGCTTAAGCCTGGAGAGCGGGTAGTGTAGAGAGCGCTTGCGGCAAGCAATATGGACAGCACACAATGAGCACATGCAGCACACGCACTCGGGGCACATGGTGTGAGCAGTCTGAGCACCGGAGGGAGAAGTGTGTGTGTGTGAGAGAGAGAGCGTGCGCGCGCTAAGGGTCTCGTGGCGTGAACGAGCAGTGTTATTTGGGTACACATGTGTCTCTTGCCTCTCACTCCCAAGTCTTCTGAGGTTAGCCCAAAATATTAACACCATTTATGACATATAGAGGTGATTGGAGTGACATTCCATAGGAATGGAGACTGAGTCCTAATAGGAAGGTCTTTGTGTGTGTGTGTGTGTGTGTGTGTGTGTGTGTGTTTGTGTTTGTGCAGCAAGGTCAAAGTTGGTCTGACCCTCATGGGTAGCACCAGGAATTGGGTTATTTCTCCTTGGAGTGGAAGTGTGTAGGAAGAGAAGCTTAGTTTCAGATCTTGGGAGAGCACTAGAGCTTTCCAGGTCCTGGCGGAGGACACGAGGCAGACAGGCAGGCTATAGGCCTGCCAGGCTGTGAATTGGCCAAGTACTTCTCTGGACCACACATCGTTTCTGTGTGGTAGGGGGTCGTCAGTGGCTGTCGGCTCTTGTCTGTCCACTCTGTAAGTGTGCGTCCGGGACTTGTATGGCTGTGCTGCAGCGACGGTGTGGGCAGGAGGGAGGTGAGCAGTGAGCAGCCACGAGGTGGTGGCCACCGCTTGCTCACATGGGCCTGTGTGGGTGCCTTCTCTCCACCTTTTCTTTATCCGAGCAGTTTCGATACAAGCGGAGAGTTTATGCCCAGAACCTCATAGATGACAAGCAGTTTGCAAAGCTGCACACAAAGGTAAAGAGACAGTCCCTGGGGTGGGGGAGGACTCCCCAAGACCACTGCCCCCATCCTGGCTTGGTCTAGCCTGCTTTCCCTGAAGTGGGTTTCAGGACCTGATCTGGAGCCAGGCATAGACTCTATGCCCACAGCTGTTTAATCAGAGTTTGGCTGGGATGGGGTGAGAGCCTTGTTAGAAGCTGAGGGGCGGGGAAGGGAAGCGAATAAGTATTCAGTGTGTTTGGCTCTGAGGGCAAGAGTTTGAATGCTTAATGTTCCCTAGTACGAAGGACACACAATTAGGCATCTCATTAGTTCTCTTCCAGGTGGGATTTGCTACACATTTACAGGTGAGGCAGAGAGGTTGAGTCACCTGCTGTGAAGCTGGCCCAGATCTGTCTGACTAGGGAGGCTCTGTTGCCTGGGTACATAACTTGTTCTGGAACCTACTCCCTGTAGACCTGACTCCATTCGATTTTTTTGAGGGGGGTACTAAACTCCTCCTCTTGGTGTCCAGGGGGCAAGGTGGGTGTCATAGCCCCTTTCCAAGTCCCCCAGTTCCTTGAGCCAATGGGAATTTGTTCAGGGGACACTTCCTTGACGATCTTTGAAGTTTAGGGGAAGGTTTTTATGACTCTATGGTCCCAGATCCTCAGGCTTCTGTGGCAGACTTTTATGTTGCCCCAGGACAGGTGACAGTCAGTGGTCATGACTCTATGCTGGGTAGAGACCATGTCAGAGAGGTCTCTGTCTCCCTCCACTGGCCCTTGTGTGACCCCGTCACCCTGGGTTCTCCAGCACTTTTCTCAGGTGCCCCTAAGACACGAGAACTACTTGCTTTATTTTTCAGAGAGTCATTTGGTTTTAGGATGGATCTGAACTTCTAACTGCCGCCCTGTCCCGTGGCTTGCCTGGGTTCAGCTATCCTTACACTCTCTCTGTTACCTCGGGACTGGCTAAGGTCTTCCTAGAGGATTTGCATAGTTTTTCTTCTATGGTTTCATCACCCTGACCCCTGATGCTGGTCCACAAGGCACCCTTTTTTGTCTGTGGTACATGCTGCTTGTAGATGCCTGGGCTGGGACACCTTGCCCTGTGTGGGTGGCATCTGTGCCACCAGACGAAGCCAGTGAAGCTTTGTCTGGGGAAGGAATAGAAAGACAAAGTCATGTCGTGGGTGTGCTAGGGGTCTACCATCGAATGTAGAAGGACCCCATAAAGTGGGCCGGAGGAATGAGACAGGAGTTGTTAGGATCTGACACTGGCCGGAATGGCCTCACTGCTCTTTTAGGCTGAGGGAAGGGTCTTTGTTGGGGTCTGTGACTAGGGTGACCAGTTTGGGATGAGAGTGACCAGGCTCAGGATGATAGCAGAAAAAGGCTTTGAAAGCACATGGGTCCAGCCAAGCTAGAATGAGTTCTGGATTTGAGGATGAGCAAGGTGGGTGACAGGTTAGACCTGTCGGGGTCGGGGACAGTGTTTGCCTTACAGGTGGTCTGGAGCTTACTGGAGGAAGGGGGTGATGGTAAGATGACCCTAGCTGTGGCACCCAGCTGACTGGGATGGCTGTTGTTCTAGGCAAACCTGAAGAAGTTCATGGACTATGTCCAGCTACACAGCACAGACAAGGTGGCCCGCCTGCTGGACAAGGGGCTGGACCCCAATTTCCATGACCCTGACTCAGGAGGTGAGGAGAAGAACAGGGAGGGCCTGTATTATTGACTGGCTGGGGCCCTAACCTTTATTTATGTCCAAACCCAGAGTGCCCTCTGAGCCTTGCAGCACAGTTGGACAACGCCACTGACCTCCTGAAGGTTCTTCGCAATGGCGGTGCTCATCTGGACTTCCGAACCCGAGATGGGCTAACCGCTGTCCACTGCGCCACCCGACAGCGGAATGCGGGAGCATTGACGGTTAGTGAGGGCAGGACCCCGGTCTGGAGGGACTCAATGCAGAAAGCTGGGCTTGGCATGGATTCTGAGGTGCCTTACCCTCAGACCCTGCTGGACCTGGGGGCTTCACCTGACTACAAGGACAGCCGCGGCCTGACGCCCCTGTACCATAGTGCCCTAGGGGGCGGGGATGCCCTCTGCTGTGAGCTGCTTCTCCATGATCACGCACAGTTGGGGACCACTGACGAGAATGGCTGGCAGGAGATCCATCAGGTGAGCAGGGTGGGGGACCTAGGTTGGGTCCAGGCTGTATGCAGGTGGCCCTGGCCTCTGTCTGGGATGCTTCAATACCTCTCTTCTCCTCAGGCCTGTCGCTTTGGGCATGTACAGCACTTGGAGCACCTGCTGTTCTATGGGGCCAACATGGGTGCCCAGAACGCCTCGGGAAACACAGCCTTGCACATCTGTGCCCTCTATAACCAGGTATGTCTTGAGTCTCACCCCTCTGTGGTAAAGCGTGACTCTGTGTGTGGATGTGCCTGCACACAGGTGACTGTACGTCCCAACTTGTATGGGATGCGTGTACTCCATGTGCATGTTCTGTGTCCAGTCTGAGTAGAGGTCACTGGGTGGCCTACTCAGAACACATCTGTTCTCTGAACGCACATGTGTCAATAGATCCCCATGTATGTTCTTAGAAACTAGCTCTCAGATGAGAGCTACCTACCCTGGGTATGCACTGAAGACACTTGAGTACGTGTGTGTGTGTGAAGCCTAGGTATGCACTGGAGGGCTTGTGTACACCGCATGTCCCTGCTATGGCCTAGCCCTCCCTTTCCTGCTGCCCAGTGTGACTGATGGCTGCTGCCCCCCAACAGGAGAGCTGTGCCCGCGTCCTGCTTTTCCGTGGTGCCAACAAGGACGTCCGCAATTACAACAGCCAGACAGCCTTCCAGGTACAGGCTGAGCCGGGAGGTTGCTTTTGAGTCCCCATTGTCACTTGACTCTGAACCTTGACTCTTCTTCAGAGGGCAAAAAGGGAGTGCTCACTCTCAAGACTGCCATGGAAGGTGGAGCTGTGAGTGGGCTAGCGTGGTGCCCAGAATTTGAGGGAATGTTTGGTGCTTCCTTCTATCCTCCTACCATGGAAAAATATCACATGACTCCAGAACCCTGGGAAAGTTAAATGGAGAAGACAGAAAGACAGTCGTGGTGGGCCTGATTCCCCAGAAGCAGGCAGGGGTTCAGGAAACAAAGTTGAGATGGCTGTGATCTCTACTACACATGATTTGACCCAGGTTATATTTCTGAGTGGTTTGTCTGCTAGGCTGGTTGGCACTGGCTAACCAGGTAGCTATCATCTCTGTGGCCTGGAGTTTTGGAGGAGCTGAAGGTGTCGTGGAGATTTATGGACCATGAGAACAGCAGGAAGGGAGGTGTCTGTTATTCTTAGTTGGAGCAGAGGCCCCGAGAATGTCAGAAAGACAAGCTGCTTTGGCCATGTCTGGGAGTGTGAGGCAGAGGAGGAAGGTTTGAGCACACCCAGAAGTAGACTTGTCAGGCCTATTCTATGGCCGGGTTTGGAGGACACAAGAAGAATGAGGGCTGAAAGCTATGGGGCCGTGACTGAGATAGGAATTGTGGCTGCATATAGGAGCAGATTAAACGTTCTACCAGTGTGAGCAGATCTGTTCATGCTTTAACTTTAAGCCTCATGTCCCAGAAGCACCCCAGGACTTAGGCAGATGACGGTAGTGGGCCAGCCCTACCCGGCATCCTTGTCTCTTGTCTGTAGGAAGTGATGTCCCTGGAGACATCGATGGCTGACTTGAGAGGAGAGTGGCTTTGGGAGGAAATGCCTCACGGAGGATCCCAGTAGGAGCTGATGGGATGAGGGTGGGCTATCTGGGTTGCTGAGTCACCTTGACCTCTTGTCTTCACCTTTCTCCCAGGTGGCCATTATTGCAGGGAACTTTGAGCTTGCCGAGGTAATCAAGACCCACAAAGACTCGGATGTCGGTGAGTTCTGCCCTCCTCACAGATCCTTCCTCGACGTGCTGTGCTTGTCATAGGCAGTGGTGGTGTAACAGGGCCCCATACAGTTGTCACGTAGTGACCTCTGCTGACACTGGGCATTCTGAGATGAAAAAGGGCTTGTGTGGACTGAACAGAATTCTAGGGCTGGGCCTAGAGCACCAGGTCTCGGCTCTGGGCTGGGATAGCACAGGGTAGCAGTTAGATCATGGCTTGTGTGTCCCAATAAGTGTTAGGAAGGATCTTCTGGGACCACAGGGTGGTAGAGCTCCCTCCAGCCTGGAACATGACTGGGTTTAGCTTCCCATGGCTTTCTATATGATGAGATCCCATGAACATCCCGAAGAGAAAAAAAATCATAGTGAGGATGAAAACTGAAGTGGGAATAGGTTTGTGGCTGGTGACTTGGCCAACAGGTTTGAGCTCCCAGGAGGCAGTGCTTAAAACAGACTTGGCATATGTGTAACTCCTAGCAGGAAGGGCAGTGCATGTATAGCTTTAGCTCCAAGATAGGCAGAAGGGTCCAGTCTATGCTTGTGTGTGTGTGTGTGTGTGTGTGTGTGTGTGTGTGTGTGTGTGTGTGAGAGAGAGAGAGAGAGAGAGAGTGTGTGTGTGAGAGAGAGAAAGAGTGAGAGAGTGTGTGTGTGTGTGTAAGAGAGAGAGAGAGAATGAGAGTATGAGAGAGAGAGTGTGTGTGTGTGTGTGAGGGAGTGTGTCTGTGTGTGAGAGAGAGAGAGTGTGTGTGTGTATGTGTGTGAGAGAGAAAGAGTGTGTGTGTTTGTGTGTGTGTTTGTGTGTGTGTGTTTGTGTGTGTGTTTGTGTGTGTGTTTGTGTGTGTGTTTGTGTGTGTGTTTGTGTGTGTGTGTGTGTGTGTGTGTGTGAGAGAGAGAGAGAGAGAGAGAGAGCACACTCGAGTGTGATAATTCTGGAGCCAAGCTGGTTCACACACTGGGTACAGGTGACTAAGTGTGCAGGCTACTGTGGGCCCCTCCTCCAGTAAAGGGTCACTGTCTAGCTTCAGCAAAGCCTTATAGCCGTAGGGATCTCTTAATGTTCTGGTAGGCTTTTCTGTCTGTGACTCTTTCTGGAACACAGAGCCCCAGGCTTCCCTTTCTTCTGTGAGTATTACTTGAAGTGTCCCCATTTTTTTTTTTTTTGTTTCAATTTTCAGTGACATTGGGCAGCAAAAGGCTGGGGCTGGCATTAAGCTTTGAATATTCCTCCATTCTCTGTCAGTCTGGCCTGGAGGTTCATTTTTGGATGGGGTTAAGATTAAGGTCAGTTTCATGTTTAGGGCTCTTCCTTGAGCTGCTCTCTGCTAATAAGGCTCAGTTATGAGCCCCCTGACCCTTGCAAGGTGGGGCTGTCATGATGGTTGAACTGAACATGGGTGGCTTCCCCAAGAGAGCTAAGTGACTTCATCTGGGTACAAAGCTGGGCCCAGGTTCAAAGAGTGTGGCATAGTTCTGGGTTGATATAGGGGCAAGAGATGGGTACAGTTTGATTGGGGCTGACAGTATTAGAGACGGTGTTTGCTAGGCCCACCGTGCTTGTGGATACTTGGGGTCTTGTTTTACCTGATTGTCTAGTCTTGAGAGAACTGTTAACAGCTGTGGCGCCCCACCATGCCACAGGTGAAATATAATCTTAAGAATTATCGAGTCTTCTTTCACCTATAGCATTTCTCCTACAGCATTTGATTCTGGAAGTGAATGAACGAATTCTAGGAAGTAGCCTATTCGTAACTAGTTTTTCAAGGGATGGAGAGCTTGTATAGTGTCTAACATGAGGGGTGGAAATATTTCTCTACCCTTCATCCTAGGATTCTGGGGGTCCCTAGCTTAAGCTCACTGCCTGTTCTACCCAAGTGTGCTGACTCAGTTGGGGTTAGGCACATCATGGCTGAGTAGAGTGGGCGTGTGTGTCATCTGGTCCTGATGTAGGTATCTGCTCTCGTTGCCATACGCCATCACACATTTTGATGTCACAAGCCTGGCCTTGTTGGGTTTCTACTGTTGAGGTAAAACACCATGATCAGAAGCAACTTGGGAAGGAAAGGGTTTATTTCAGCTTACAGTCCATCACGAAGGGAAGTCAGGGTAGGAACTGAAGGCAGGAACCGGGAGGCAGGGACTGAAGCAGAGGCCATGGAGGGGTTCTGCTTCCTGGTTTGCTCCTCATGGCTTGTTCAGCTTGCTTTCTTATATGATCCAGAACTGCCTGCCCAGGGGTGGCACCACCCATAATGGGCTGGGCCTGCCTACATCAATCAATCAATAATCAATCAATCAATCAATCAATCAATCATCATCATCATCATCATCATCGATCCACAGACTTGCCTGTAGGCCAATCTGATGGGGGCATTTTCTCAATGGAAGTTTCTTCTTCCTAGATGACCCTGGCTTGTGTAAAGTTGTGAACAGAACTAGACAACATCTAACCAGTTGTCCCTGTGTAGGATGATTTGCTTTGAACTTTCTTATCTCAGTTTACCTGCCAATACCATTTTGTGAAGTTGATTATTGGGCCTCTTTACAGGGAGGGAGACCAAATTTCAGAGGGTTAATGACAAAACCCGTCCTTAGACGTGGGGACTCAGGTCTGTCATCTGCACATACTCACTCCAAGGACATTTCCTAAGTGACAGTGTGAGATACCATGTCTCTCTCTGGCCTTTGGGCAGAAGCCCGCACATGGAGAGCCATGTGGAACGCTCTGCCTATCCATCCTCTGCTTCCCTCCTCAGGGCAGTGTATGGTAGGCACTGATGTCACGTCCTGTGTCTCGGCACTTCTCTTTAGGGACCAACAGACCTTCAGTGGGACTCGGCCCTGTCAGTGGCTTTCTCTGCTTCCTGTTTCTGTCACTGGACTATCTTCTTTCAGGCACTCGCCTGTGCCCATGAAAACACTCTATGTATGTACTGATGTTCTCATGGGCCGTTTATCTCATTTTTAGTAAGTGCCCCTGGAAATGCGCCTCCTGTGGTGAGGTCACCTGGAGAGCTTGTTCAGGGTGGGTTCTGAGTCTGGGCCTGGATGGGACCTGCATTTCTTTCTTTCTTTTTTTTTTATGCTTTGAATTATTACGTTTTATTTCTTTATCCCTGTGTAAATGAGTACATGGCCCACAGGACCACTGTGGACATCAGAGGATAGCTGGTGGGAGTCAGTTCTCTCCCTCTACCGTGCGGGAACCTGCATTTCTATACTGGTCATGAGCTCAAGGTGAAGCTTGCTCTGCCGATCCTACCTCTTCTTTTTATAGACGAAGCTGACGGGTCGTGCAGGCCCAAGCCTGCCCACAGTGTGGTTTTCATCTTTCAATTAAGGTGAAATGTTCCTTACCTGAAACTGCCTACTTTTATTAACAGTCCAGGGCCATTCTTTACGTTTATGGTCTTGTATGCCAGGTTGGTTGGATCCCAAAATATTTTCATCGCTCCAGAGAATGTCGCAGACATGTTAGCCATTTTTCCGAGTTGCCCTCTTCGGCTGACCAGTCAGCTGAGAACACAGTTTCTCTTCACCATTATTGCTGTTCCATATCAACGGGATTATAAGACGACTCTCTGAGTTTGGCTTCTTTTACTCCTTCGCCTTTCTGAGCCTCACCCGTCTTGTAAGATCATATCACTTCACTCTAACTTAAGGCTAGAAAAATATTCTATTGTCTTTATGCATGGTATTTGGCTTATCCATTTATTTGTGGGTGGATATATAGGTTGTTTCTATTTTAAAACATATCAGGTGTATGTGTGTGTTCTCACATGCACATGCCTGCTTGACTGTATGTGCACCACATGCATATGCATACAGAGGCCCTTGGGGGCCAGAAGAGGGCATTTGATTCCCTGGAACTAGAGATACAGCTGGTTGTGAGCCCCCCAATTGGGTACTGGGAATCGAACCTATGTCCTTTTGCAAGAGGAGCATCTGCATATGAGTACACTGCAGCTGTCTTCAGACACACAAGAAGAGGGCATCGGATCCCTTTACTGATGGTTGTGAGCCACCATGTGGTTGCTGGGATTTGAACTCAGGACCTCTGGAAGAGCAGTCAGTGCTCTTAACTCTCCATGCCTTTTTTTGTTTTGAGGCCGGGTTTCTGTGCAGTCCTGGCTGTACTGTAACTAGCTCTGTAAACCAAGGCTGGCCTCAAACTTACAGCTACCTTTCTCTCCTCTCTCTCTCTCTCTCTCTCTCTCTCTCTCTCTCTCTCTCTCAAAGATTTATTCATTTCATGTATATGAATACACTGTAGCTATCTTCAGAAGGCATCGAATCCCATTACAGATGGTTGTGAGCCATCATGTGTTTGCTGGGATTTGAACTCAGGACCTCTGGAAGAGCAGTCAGTGCTCTTAACCACTGAGTCCTCTCTCTACCTACCTTTGTCTCTTAAGTGGGACACCACCGCTGGGCTGAGCTAGGTCTACCCTCTTAACGGCTGGGCCATCTCTCCAGCTGGTTCCTATTTGCTGATATGTGAATATTGCTACCACCAGCACAAACATGTTTGTTCACGTATTTATGTAATACGTGTTTACACTTCTTTCTTTTGGTTCTGTCCCAAGGAATGGAATTGCTAGGTGATATGACAGCTTTGAGGAACTTCCAAACTCTTTCCCACCAAACTTCTATCATCTGTGCATGAGCTTCTAACTTCTTAACTTCTTTACCTCCTGGTTCCTGAAGCCTGTCTGGTGCTTATTTCTTTCTTTTTTTTTAATTGCAGTTATTCTGTCGGATGTGGCGTGGTATTTGATGGTGGCTTTGTGGTTTCCTAGTGTGCAGTGATGTTAAGCTTATTGACGTGAGTTCGTTGTTCATGTGTGTGTCTTTGGAGAAAAGTGAAGGCGTTTCCTAACTTACAGATCACTTTGCTTATTGTTGGGCTATAAGGATTCTTTATGGATTTTGAATATACAAAGAATGTAGGGCCAGCAAGATGGCTTAGTGGTTAAAGGAGCTTGCTGCCAAACCTGACAACTAGATCAATCCCTGGGGAACCCACACGGTGGAAGGACTTTCACACGTGAGCCATGGAACATGTATGTGCTCATATGTATACATGCACAAGTAAATAGATGTAACAAATTTAAAATATATGTGACGATGATGATGACAGTGACAATGACGATGATGATGATAATATAAGGATTCGCTGTAGCCCAGGCTGGCATCAAACTCTTGAGAGTTCTTCTGCCTCAGCCTCTGAGAATAGGGGCTACAGGAAAGAGTTCCTGTACACTCCCCTGTTTTCTTGCCCAGATTCATTTTGAATTCTGGTCTCAGGTGATCTTCCTACCTCGGTCTCTTGAGCAGTAAGGACCATAGGCACTTATCTTCATAGACACGAAACCCATTTGTTTTTGTTGTTATTGAAAATACTTTTTAATTGCTCATGCTTTTGATGCTGTAGCAAAGAGCCCATTGCTGAATATAAGGTCGCGTAACATATCGTCGACGTAAGAGAAATGTATGCATTCTCAAGTTTTTAAAGTATTTATTATTTTATATGTATGTGTATTTTGTCCACACGCACAGATATGTGCGTGCCTGGTCTGGTGGGTCCCTTGGAACTGGATTTACAGACAGCTGTGAGCTACAATGTGGGTGCTGGGAATTGAACCTGGGTCCTATAGAGGAGCAGCTGGTGCTCTAAACCGTTGAGCCATAAAGAGTTTTGAGTATTCTGCTGCTCATAAGTGGAGGTTGTACTCTGTGAAGGAGCAAAAGGTCACGTATTTGTAGAGACAGACAAGAAAAGCTTTTTTGTTTGTTTGTTTTTTTGTAATTAGTTGGTGGTCTGATTGTGTGGTCTCGACTTGGCCTGTTCGGTAGGAATTTAAAGCACCAGCGCCACTCTTATTAATGGCGTTGCAATTAGATAACTTTGTAAAATTTATTATTTTTTGAGACAGGGTTTCACTATGGCTGGCCAGGAACTCACTACAGAGACCAGGCTGGCCTCAAACTCACAGAGACACTCACGTGCTGGGTTTAAAGACATGTTCCACCATGCCCGGCACTTAGAACGAGGTATCCACTTAGATCAGAATGTGGGGCATAATTGTAACCATAATGTGTCATGGGTAAGGTGTCTGGCTCAAATCATACTGTTCAGATGTTGAAGGTTTTTTTAATTTTTGGTGCAAGCATACTGTAGATGACTGTGGAGGCACATTTGAGACCCTAGAAAGAACATAGGAAAGAACGGGGGAATTTGATGAGCGTCAGGCAGGTACCCAAGAATAGAGTATGTCCTTAGCAGAGGGTTCTACCAACCAAAATAATATGCACATTTTTTTTTTTGGAGCCAGGGTCTCTCTACATCCTGGAACCCACTATGTAGACCAATCTGGCCTCCAATTTACAGAGATCCACCTGCCTCTGCTTTCGAGCGCTGGGCTTAAAGGTGTGCGCCACCATGTCTGGCTCAAGATACTGTTCCCATAGGATTAAAGCATAGCAGAGGCAAATCATCAGAGCAAACAAGATCAGCCAGCGTCCAGAAAGGAGTTAGCCAAGATTTCTGGAGCTGAACTCAAAGCATGTTTCCTGGCTGGCATCTTGAATGCCCGCATTTCTGGCAGCGTGGAGATGGCTGGCCTCCCCTGGTGGCCAGCACTTGGGAGTTATCCTCTGGAACAGCATCAACGCGTCTGGAGCTTGGAGTTTCAGGAACAGAGCAGTTCCTGTTATTAGTGAGTCTATGTTGGAAAGTGTGTGTGTGTGTGTGTGTGTGTGTGTGTGTGTGTGTGTGTGTGTGTGTGTGAGAGAGAGAGAGAGAGAGAGAGAGAGAGAGAATGAATGCAGATGGAGGAGTATGGAAAGCCACTCTCCAGGTCAGTCTATAGGTCATAAGTCGTCGTAATGACATTCCAAAAATGGTTAGCAGGTCTCAGCACAGCGTACTGTAGTTTTTCTCTGAAGCATAATCTTCTTCTCTGTCGCCACACCATTCTCTCGAACCTTCGTCTATTCATACACATTTAGTAGGAGAGGCTTAGAACGTAGTGAAACTGGTAGGCCCCCTGCCCAGCTGTGCCGAGCTCTGAATAAGGCAGTCACCGTAGAGCACACCTATAATCCCAGCCCTCAGGAGGAGACAGAGGATCAGGAAGTTCAAAGTCATCCTCATGAATTTGAGGCCAGCCTGGGCTACATGGGACTATCTCCCAGCAACAACGATAACAACACAAAACCCATTTGGTAAGGAAATAGTTAATCACGTAGGCTCTTCTTAAGTTTGTTTTGCTGAAATGCTTGAGGAGGAACCTCGGTTTGGACTTTTAACCAAACCTCAGACTTTCTCTGCAGTAATTAGCTGTTTTCTTCAGGTCTTTCAAATGCCTCCAGGTTTCTGGAGGAAGCCTGGCAGGAAGTGAGGTTTTACTCGCAGTAAGGCTTGGAAAAGCTCTTGCAGGTTGGCATGCTATGCAGATTCTCAAATCACATCCTAACCAAAGCCTTGGTGGTGGGATCAGTAGTACTCTATTAAAAACCAGAAGTTTCTCACTGAACCACGTGATAAAAATGTCCACCATTAGCTTTTCCAGTGCTGGAGGATCAGCTGGGGAAAAGGAGTAAATACTTCAGTTTTCTAATTTCCAAAAAGTAACCAATAGGCCACAGATAGTCTAAAGGACAAGGGGAGTATATTTCCTTAGATCTAAAACTTTAAAATGAAATTAAAAAAAACCCCTCAATTACACATGCAATCATTCACCTCAACTTCTTTTCTTAAAAGAACTTTATTTAAAAAGTTGAGAAGGGGGCTGGAGAGATGGCTCAGCGGTTAAGAGCACTGACTGGTCTTCCAGAGGTCCTGAGTTCATTTCCCGGCAACCACATGGTGGCTCACAACCGTCTGTAATGGGGATCTGATGCCCTCTTCTGGTGTGCTTGACTGGAGAAAGCAACAGTTACTCACATAAAATAAATAAATAAATTTAAAAAAAAAGTTGAAGACGGTCATTGGCGGCACACGCCTTTAATCCCAGCGTTCGGGAGGCAGAGGCTGGCAGATCTCTGAGAGTACCAGGTTAGCCCGGTCTACAGAGCCCCAGGACAGCCAGGGCTATTCAGATCGAATGGAACTGAACCAAACAGAACGGAACTGAACCAACCAACCCAACCAAACACAAAAAAGTTAAAAAAGAAAAATCACAGACTCAAATGAATTGGACTCAGACACACTGAGATAACTCACCTGTTTTCCCATCTGTGTTATTACTTCTTTTTCTGCTTGTTTATTATTTTGAGACAGAGTCTCATTCTGCATCCTAGAAGGCCGGGGCCGAACCTTCTCCTGAAGACCGGTCTTGTATTTATGGGGCTCCTCTTACCTTAGCTTCAGGTGCCAGGATTACAGGAGTGCACCATCCTGCCAGGCCCTTGCCCTAAGTCTTGTTTTGTTTGCACTTGGTTAGCAGTCTCCCCAAACCACCAGGTATTTCTCCTTCCACCTCCTCCTCTTCTCTTTTTTTCCTCTTTTCTCTTTCTTCTTCCTTCCCACCCCCTCATTTACTTTCCATTTGCCCTTCTCCCCTCTTCCTGCCCCCACATCTCTCTTTTCAGTGTTTCTAGATTGCCCAGGCTGGCCCTGGACTCCTGGGTTCACGACGTCCTCTGGACTCAGCCTCCAATCTGCTTGTGAACACATACCACGGTTCCTGGCTTCCATTTCCTCATCACAGTTCTGGAAATTCTTATTCAAGCTAATGGCATAATCTTAAAGTTACCAGAGACCTGCATTCCCCAGCACTTGTCTAAGTGCAACAATCTCTTGGAAGGAGAGATAATCTCGGGCTGTAGCTCGCTGCACACACCTTTAGAGAAGAACAAGAATAACAGTATACTCGCCAGGGCGGAAGGCAGCCATGGTTGAGATCTGATGGTGAGGTCGACAGACAAGCGATTGGGTTACCTCTTAGGGCTTACAGGATTTTTATCACAACCAGACTTGTGACTGAAGAGCTTATATCAAGACAGTCCAAACGTCTAGGAGTTCCGTACAATTTTATCAGGAAAGTATGTGAAAATATAGCCTAAAATTTGGTACCTGGAGGTTGTGTGCCTGTGTTGCTAGTACTCTGGAGGCTAAGGCAGGATAATGATAAGTTTGGAGCCAACTTGGGCTACATAGGAATTTCCTATCCTTACCTCCAGCCTCCACCCCAAAAGGAGGTTTAGTATTACTCATGTGACAATGTTTTCAAACAATCTAATCCGTCAAACAGGCTGAATTCATTTACTATCTCTTAATAGCACAGGGACCTTTCTGGATTGTCCCAAAGCTAGTTTAGGTTTAAAAACAAATCTAGGAGTCAGGCATGGTGTCCTAGGGCTTTAATCCCAGTACTTGAGAGGCAGAGGCCAGCAGATCTCTGTGAGTTCTTGGTCTGCCTGGGCTACACAGTGAGACTGTCTCAAGACACACAAACACACAAACAGCCCACACCAAACAAACAAAAACAAACAAAAACAAACAACAAACAAACCACCCACCAAACCCCAAATTACCTAGTGCACTCTGAAATCAGTCACCTAATTTTTCTTTTGTCCTTAGGTCTGGCTGACCAATAGCATGGGTGGGAAACACACTAGGATTGGTTTTCCATAGATGTCTAGCTTTTTCTAATTCATATGTAGCCTATGTGTGGACCCCATGGTGGGGGGATTGTGGACATGGCTGTGATCCGCAGGGTGACAAACCCAGGTTCTATCGACATGGTTAGATTCCACATGAGCTCAGGTTGGAAGCTAAGAGAAAGGCAAAAAACTATTTTTATTTAGATGGGAATACCTCTATTTCTGAGCTCAAGAATTCGATCAAAGTCTAACAGTGGTTAAAGAGCAGTCTGAAAAGCTTGCTTTTGGGACATGCTGTAATTCTGGACGTAGAGGTAGGGAGATAAGAGACTGAAGGAAAGAAACCTGGGCCATGAAGTGAGATACACACACACACACACCCACACACACACACACACACACACACACACACACACCTGTCCATTGAGGTATGATGTAAGACAGATAGACAGACACATACACACACAGACACATACACACAGATACACAAACATACACACACACACACACACACACACACACACACACCGCACACACACACACCTGTCCATTGAGGTATGATGTAAGACAGACAGACAGACACATACACACACATACACACACACACACACACACACACACACACCTGTCTATTGAGGTATGAAGTGAGACAGACAAACACACACTAATTGCCTATTGTCACTGAAGTGAGACAGACAGACAGACAGCCCATTGTGGTTTCCAAGCTGGTGATTTTTCTTGTTAAGATTTACCTTTTCTCTAGCAAACAGCAGGTCCTGAGAGAGAGTCCTGGGTGCTGGGTTGAAATAATGTATTATTTCCAGCCTTCCTGGAAATTTCCTACTGAGATCTTTTTATTAAAACCCAGTTAGACACCCAGAGACTCTCCACAGGACCCACGACAGTCTTTATTTCAACTTCAGAAGTCAGTATTGACTTGAGGAGCCACAGTGAGTCAAAACACTGTCAAATAAACCCAGAGAACCTCACACAAAAACGTAGAGCCCGAGAAGGTTCTGAGTGGTGACCACCAGCCTCGACAGGTGATTGCCCCGGGTTACGTGTGACTCCAGGAAGGTCTTTGTTTCTTCTTTTGCTAGATCTGATGAAAGAAAAACTTAGCATGTTTACATTTTATCCCATTCTGTAAAGGGGCAAGTATCACTCTGCCAGGAGAAGGGAGAAACTTTAAGGCATTTGTAGAAGCAAGCCAAGACATACGATTTTGATTGGTTAGAAGTTTGTTGGTGTTTTCTAACTCGTCTAATTTCTTAGTTTCAGTTCATGGTTTACATTAGATGTTGGTTTGTTCAGGTGGAGCTTAAAGCTTGAGAGCCACCGCGTTAATGGCATCAAATAATGTTTCCCCTCCCCTTGCTGCAGTCACTGAGTTTTCTTCTAAGTTTCACGGGTTCAGCTTTTACATTTAGGTCACTGAGCAGTTGTAATTTAGTTTCTGTGTGCTCCATGAGTTCACAGTCAGTTTTCATGCAGGTCTCGTTGGAGAGAAGTTTTCTTCTTTTGTTTTGCTGGTGTACAGGAACGAGCTGACTTTTGTGCACAGGTCTTGAACCAACTTTGCTGCATTTGCTTTAGTTCCCCAAATTGGTGGATTATTGGGGTTTTCTATACATAAGATTACTCTGTCTGCAAGTAGAAATGGACTTACTTCTTTTTTTTTTTTCTAATTTGGATACATTTCATTTTTTATTCTCCCCCCTCTCCCTCCCTCCCTCCCTCCCTCCCTCCCTCCCTCCCTCCCTCCCTCCCTCCCTTCCTTCCTTCCTTCCTTCCTTCCTTCCTTCCTTCCTTCCTGTTTTTCTTTCTTTGAGGTGGAGTCTCACTACATAGCCTCGGCTGGCCTCAAACTCCTGACCACGGTGACTGAAAGCACGGCTGTCCTGCCCAGCCTTATTTGGTTCTGTTGCCTAAGTGCCCTAGCTTGAACTTCTCTATGCTGAGCAGCAGCAGGGAGAACAGGCATCCTGGCACTGCTCCTTATGTTCGGAGAGAGCTTTTCGTCTTTCCCCGTCGAGTGGGATGTTAGCTGTGGGTTATAAATAAAGACCCCTTTCATGTATCGAGTTCGAGTTTCATCCCGTTAATAGTTTCCTGATGTCCTGTCACTAAAGGACGTGCGACGATAGCAGATGCTTTTTTTCTGCGTCCGCTCACCCATCGACGTTGGTTTTTCGAGGCACCACGTTGGTTGTTGACTTCTTTGGCTCTGCCCTCGGAAAGCTGTACCTAGCTTGGGTGTCGGTAAGACAGAACCAGCTAGACATTGTTTTCTCCTTTCCCGTCTCGTTGGAAGCGTTTGAGAAGGATGGGTGTTGATTCTTAAGTGTCTGTAGTAATACCATCTGTTATCACTTTTCTGTCGTTGGTAGGAAGAAGGATTGCGATTTCTCAGCTTCTTTGCCTGTTTCAGGTCTGTTTAGACTTTCCTGTTTCTTCTTCAGTCAGCTTTTGTGATTTGTCGATTTTTAGAAAGAATTCCTACCTTATCTAATTTGGTGGTAAATGACTATTCATAATACCATCTTGTATTTTTACTTCTGAAAGATTGGTTGTAATACCTTAAGCCAGCAATTCTCAATCTGTGGGTCACAACTCCTTTGGGGGGTATCGAATAATCCTTTCACAGGGGTCTTCTATCAGCATACCGGATATTTATATTATGACTCCTCTAACAGCAGTGGAATTACAGTTAATGAAATAAAAACGGAAATAATTTTACAGTTGGGGGTTCACCGCAACACGAGGAACTATACTTAGAGGCCCCAGCATTAGGAAGGCTGAGAGCCACTGCCCTAAATCATTTCTGATTTTAGCTTTCCTTTTCCATATCCTTTTTAAAAAGTCAGTCCAGCTAAAAGTGTGTTGACTTCTTGGTTTATTTTACTTTATTATTTATGTATAAGAAGATTTTGCCTGCATGTATGTCTGTGTACCCTGCCAGCAAAAGCCAGAAGGTGGCTTCTGGATTCCCTGGAGTCAAGGAGGGTGGTTAAGCTGTTTGAACTGCATCAGTTCAAATAGCGACGTTGGTTTTCCCTCTTTGTTCTACTGATACTTGACATGGGTTACGGAAGTCTTTAGCTTTATCCTTGGCATCTGGCTTGAGTATCAGTAATACCGATAAGCTTTTGTTTTCTTCTTCCCTTCGTCTCTTCGGAAGAGTTCGAGATGTGGTGGTGGAAATTGAACCCAGGTCCTCTGCAATAGCAACAAGTGCTCCTAATGTTTGACCCCCACCCCCCACCCCCAACTTGGTTTTTTTTCAACCAGGGTCCTCTCTCCAGGTAACTGGCTGTCCTGGGATTTACTTTGTAGACCAGGCTGGCCTCTAACTCACAGAGAGCCAACTGTCCCTACCTCCAGTGCTGGGATTAAAGGGTGTGCCACCATGCTTTTGTTGTTGTTGAGAAACTATTGTTAGGAAGTCCTGCCTGGTCTTGAACTTGCAGTGACCTTCCCTCTTTGTTTCCTCAGTGCTGGGATTATGGACCCATTATGCTTGGGTCTTTCTACTTTTTTTTTTTTCAATACTGGGACTGGAACTGGACACTCGGGTATGCTAGACAAGCTACCACTGAACTACATCTCTACTTTCTTACTGCTTTTTAAATGTAGGTGTTTGCTGTCAAGTGAAGTGTCCTAGATGTGTTAGTCAGGTCTAATTGTCTTCTTCCTATGACCTCGTCTATCTCCTTCGATCTTCTGTTCATTACTGGAAATGAGTATTGAGGGTTTTGGATATTACGGTGGAACTGCCTATTTCTCTTTTTTAATCAATGGTATTTGGTTTTGGATGTCTTGCTTTTATTATCTTTAGTGTATACATATATATTAATAATTGTTAACCTTGATGAATTACTGTAACAAGTCAGAAAGATGCATTATACATCAGTATCTATCTATGTATCTGTCGTGTGTGTGTGTGTGTGTGTGTGTGTGTGTGTGCATGTCTGTGTGCAGATGTGTTTGTATGCCTATCTAGTCAACTTCCAGTGGTATTCCTTCGCAGCCATCCTGAATCTTGCTTGTTGAATCATGGTTTCTCATTGGACTGGCTTGCTGACTAGATTAGGCTGGCTGACAGTCCCAGAGATCTTCTGTCTCTGCCTCCTCGGCTCTGGATAAGTGCAGGCAACGACACTGATCTTATGTGGGTGCTGGGGATATTCATGCACGTATATCAAGCACTTTACTATATTATTATATGCGCTATATCTTTCCAGGCTTACTGTTTTTCCTTTTAAAGTTTATTTAGTCTCTACTCAGTTTTTTGGTTACTATTTACATGAGTTATTATTATTGATATTCTAATTTTAGCCGGGCATAGTGTCACATGTCTCTAATGCTAGTCCTCGGGACTCAAAGGCAGACAGATCCTGTGGGTTTGAGGCCAGCCTGGTTTACCTAGTGAGTTCCAGGACAGCCAGAGCTTCATAGTAAGACCCTGTCTCAGAATTCAACAAGCAAACAAACAAAAATATTCTAATTCTCAATATATTTATGACTTTGGGTCTAAAGTGGTTCTCTTCTAAACAACATACAGTTCAATATGTTATGTGTTTTTGAAATAAAGTTTTATTGGAACATAGGTGAACCCATTTGTTTACACACTATGTGTGGCAGTTCTCACGCTACTGAGATAGAGTTTGAGACAGAGACAGGCTCTGTGGTTTGCAGAACCTGGAATTGTTACTGCCTGGTTCTTTTTAGGCTGTTTTCTGGCTCTGGTCTAGAATGCCTTTTTTAGTTTCCCAGGCTGTAATCAATAGTATATAGTTTCATATAGCAATAGTCTGATGGGATTTGTCACATGTAGCCTGCTTTATCCCGAAGCTTGTAAAATGGGAAGTTCTGACAGCAGATCTGGGCATTCCAAGGCCTTAGCTGGTTGGGAAGAAGAGGAAGCTTCTATCTGTGAGGTTAGGGTGGGAGGGAGCATGGGCAGGATGTGGTCACCCAGTGGTGACTTCATTAATGTGGTTAACCGTTCTGATTTCCTGGGATTGGGGCACTTCCTAGAACGCACTTTACATTCGTTTATTCATGTGTGTATGTGTAAATTTACATATATGCAGGTAAGTGTGTGCATATGTGTGCTGAAGCTGGAGGTCAACCTTGGGTATATTTCCTCAGGAGCTACCCCAAATTGATTATGGAGACAGGGTCTCTTGGTAGGGCTTAGGGCTCATGGATTATGTTAGACGGGCTGGTCAGCGAGCCCTAGGGGATCTATCTGCCTGTCTCACATCCCCAGCACTGGGATTACAAGTGCATGACAACATTCCTGGCTTTTTACGTGGGTGGTGGGGATTGGATTCAGGTTCCTAGTTTTGCACACAAAAACACTTCAAGGACTGCACTATCTTCTGGCCCAGTATTTTAGTTTTAGAAGATCAGTTGCCCTGCACCTGATCTGCAGGCAACTGAGGGAGGCATGCTGGGAGTGGGAGACACCGTCTTCTCCAGAGAAGCACACACTAATTGGCCAGCCCTGAAGTCATCCATACAAGTAACGTTATATCTGCCCAGCCGTTCATACTCGTGCACATACGTACATGCTTGTAAGAACAAAGCAACAGAGGCCATGGATTTGAAAGAGAGCAAGGAAAGGAATACGGGATGGTTTGGAGGGAGGGAAAGGAGAAATGTAATTATAAAATCTCAAAAAAAAATCAATGAACCTCGAGTCTCACTCCTGCCCCTCTCCTCCAGTACCATTCAGGGAAACCCCCAGCTATGCAAAGCGACGACGTCTGGCTGGCCCGAGTGGCTTGGCATCCCCTCGGCCCTTACAGCGCTCAGCCAGTGATATCAACCTGAAGGGTGACCAGCCCGCAGCTTCTCCCGGGCCCACTCTCCGAAGCCTCCCTCACCAACTGCTGCTCCAGAGGCTTCAGGAGGAGAAAGACCGGGACAGGGATGGTGAGCAGGAGAACGACATCAGCGGTCCCTCAGCAGGCAGGGGCGGCCACAGCAAGATCAGGTAGGAGGGCCTGGAAAGGCTATGACAAACCTGAGCTGGAAGGCAGGGAGGAAAGGTACTACATGGTACCTGTGCGGTGATGGGCTGGGGCTGGAGGTGGAACTCCTTGACGGTTTTACTCAGGTTGATCTCTGGAAGAAGCTGGGGCTCGCTCTAAGGCTCGAAGGGCAGCCGAGGGAGCTTTAGGTAATCCACTTGTGGTTAGGACGCTCACCAAAGCATGAAAACTGGTGGTAAATTGGTTGGGAATGTCTTTCTGTTTAGGCTCAAAGCCTACAGGTGAGAGATATGGCTGCCCCCCCCCCCTCCAGCAACACCCTCCCGCCCCCTGCCCAACCCTGTATACTAATAGTACTCTTAACCTCCCCCTTGAGTTCCGGGACGCTGAGAAATCAGGATATTTGTAGTACTGGCTTCCTTATAATCTAGAGTTGGAAAAAGAACAGAGCCTCAGTCTCTGTAGGCTTAAGGGTGGCCTCTACCAGCTGGTTCCTCTACCAGTACAGTGTAAGGCCTTTCCTTTGAGAAGCCCCCCTGGGGTACCTGTGAGGGGTAATCTTCTTGGACCCTTGTGCACTGCCTATGTTGACCACTGGCTGTACTAAGTTCCTGGAGCCTTGAGGTCTGGAGCTATCTTTCTTGCTTCCTGCCGTTTCCCCAGAGCCAGGTATAGAGAAGGTGTTTGGAAGCCTGTTGGATGAAAGCGTTACATAAGCTGCTTGTTTTTCAGTGTCAGACAGCTCCGATAGCCCTACGGGTGGATGTACCCACTGGGCTGAGCAGCAAATGCGTGCCACTTCGTTAATGTCTGTCACTTAGGCCGGGCCTGTCAACACCGTTGTACAGGCTGGGGTCCCCCGCCCCCGCCCCCCATGTCCAGGTTGGGTCAGAGACTCGCTTAAAGTCACGGAGAGGGGGAATCGGCTTTCGTGGGTACAGGTGTTTGGTAGAAGGCCTTTGATGTAGCTAGCATGCAGGAAAGCTCTTCCTTCTGCATTATCCCCCTGCCTGTGCAGTCCAATTTCCAGGCTGTGGACTTACTGGACCCCCAAGGTTGTCTGTCCGGTTCCAAAAAAAAAAAATTCACATTTCTCCCATGCAGCTTTGGCAGGGCCCCTTTGGGTTTTCTAAGAACTGAATGGGTCGGTGGCTGGAAGAACGCATCCTGGGATGTTGCAGTTTGCCAAGAGGGCTGTGTGCGAGTGGAGCTGTGTGGCTGTCACAGGTCCCTTTCATTTGTGTCTGTTTACACTGGCAGCTGGCACAGACTCTAAACTCCTCTAGTCTAGGTTCTCCAGTTCATCTGCTCTTTGGGAGGGCAGAATTATTTCCTCTCCATATGTTTATTAGGTGACTGCAGTGCCTCTGTGTGTGTGTGTGTGTGTGTGTGTGTGCACAAGCGCGCATGTGTGTGCACACATGCACGTGCCTGCACACGTCTTGCCTCTGGCACCCCACCTCTACCTACTTTCCCATCTCACAGCAGGGCTCCTGACTGGTTCTAAGGAGGTAGCCATCTGGGCTCCTGGCTGAGAAGCACTTAGATGAGTTGTGATACAGGTTAAGGAGGCTTACCTGTTGTGACAGTGGTCTGCCAGTCAGGATGTGGCCGAGCATGTTAGGTGTGCTGAGAAGGAAGAGACCCCTCTGGCAGAGATTGCCTGTTAAAATAAAAATGAGAGAGAGAGAGAGAGAGAGAGAGAGAGAGAGAGAGAGAGAGAGAGAGATTGATTCCTGGACCCTGGTGGGGCTGCAGTGGCTTCTTGTTGCTCCCTGTTGGCTGAGCCTGGCATAGAGCCCAGAAATATGGTCTGCAGGTTCTGGCCCCGGCACCACAGTGGAGCCTACAAGGGCAAATTTGAAGCCGAGGCAGTAACTTAATCTCTGGCCAAAAGGGAAGGGGCACAATTGCTTAGGTGGTGGGAACAGCATAACATATCTCTAAGTCTCAGAGAGACTGGTCATTGGCAGTTGAATTTGGCCTGTCTGGGTACTAGGGAGCCCAAGCAGGCTTTTGGGTAGAAGGGAAGATCAAGACCTCAGACTCTATACCTAAGCCCGAGAAGTGAGTGGTATGGGAAGGTGGTCAATATAGAATGAGCATAGGGGTAGGGGCTGGTGGCTAAGACGACAGGAGACAGCCCCAGAGGCCGGAGAATTGGGGCTCCCAATGCATGTTGCTGGTCAGGGTGTGAGGCCAGACCACTGCGCCCCGCCTGCCCTTCCCTGGGACCCGAAGCCTGGGTGCCAGCCCTTCTCCAGCTCCTACCTGGCAGTTCTGCCCGCCGTTCCCCAGTGCGCCCACCTCTGGCTCTCGTTGTTTCTTTCCAGCCGCCCGCGTGGGGTCTGCGGGGGGCACCGCGGACTCAGGGCGCGCCGGCCGCCGCCGCCCGCAGAGGGAGGAGCTGGCGGAGGAGGCGGGGCGCGGAGCGGCCGTGGCATGGAGCGAGCCCGGCGCGCCCGGGAGCGCAGCCCCGCGGCCCCCGAGCCCTGAGCGGGCGCGGCTCGTGCGCTGGCGGGAGCGGGCCGGGCGCGGCGGCGCGGCCCATGGAGCGGCCCCGGGCCGGGCCCCCGGCGGGCGGGCGGGCGGCGGGCGGGCGGTGGGCGCTGCGGCGGCGGCTGCGGTGAGGCCGGCGGCGGGGCCGGGCCGTGCGCCATGGAGGCCCCGGGCGCCGGCTTCGCGTGCCCGCTGCCCCCCGGCATCGCGTCCGTCACCTACGTGTTCGTCTACAGCCCCAGCGGGCCCGGCGGATCCGGCCCCGCGCCCGGCCCCGGCCCGGCGTCTCCCGCGCCCCCCGCGCCGCCGCCCCGGGGCCCGAAGCGGAAACTTTACAGTGCCGTCCCCGGCCGCAAGTTCATCGCTGTGAAGGCGCACAGCCCGCAGGGCGAGGGCGAGATCCCGCTGCACCGCGGCGAGGCCGTGAAGGGTGAGGGGCGCGGGCGGGGTGAGGGGCGCGAGCCGGCTTGGGGGGCGGGCCCCGGGGCACGCGGCCTATTTCATTGCCATTTGGGGGTCTCCGTGTTTGGGGTGTCCCTGGGTCATTACAGCAAGCTGCTGTACCGGAGTCTCCGTCTCTGGCCCTGGTTTTATGGGCTCCTGGCATGAAGCTCTAGCGCTGTCATGGTAGAGGCTTGGCTCTTTTGGGGCGGTTCTTGTTACGATGGGGGCCAACGACAACTGGGTCCTTGCGTTGGAAGGACCCTAACCCGTTTCAGAGCTCCCACACCTTGTAGGGTTCCTGTCACTTTTGGGGCTTCTTCATTGGCAATCCTTGGGATACAGGTGAGGGGGGCTTGCCATCTTCGGGAGATCTGTAACAGTTGGGGTTGCCTGTGACAGCACACATTTCTTCCATGGATGGGGAAGACAAGCCCTCCCCCTCAACTCCCCCAGGCATGGGCCTCTCTGCCATTATTGGGTTCCTACCTTGGGCGCTCTGTCTGTGAGGTGGAAATAGTTGTGGAGACCAGCCCTCCTGGTCTATAATGTGGCTTGTTCCACTGGCTGCCTCGAAGTGACCCTGAGCTCCGGGCAGTGACTCTGGGGTGGATGTCCGATACCATGGTTGGGGGGAAGTGGTCACTGTGGGCAGGAGTAAGAGTATGGCCCGGGGTTTCTGCCTCTGTCCTCTTCGAGTGTGCCCATCTGTGTCTGTCTGTCTCCCACATGTCCATCCTTTGCCGAGGCCATCTGTTCAGTTCTCTTCTGTGTGGATTCCAGAACCCCCCACCCCCACCCCCCAGGGAAAATGCTAAGAGGGATGTTGGTTTGGAAAGAGAGCAAGGGTCAGGGTCGTGGACAAAACCCGAGCCTCAGGTGGCAGGGAAGTGGGTACCCTGCTGTCTTCCTTTGCCCTGACAACCTGTCTGGCTTCTTTCCCTAGTGCTCAGCATTGGGGAGGGCGGTTTCTGGGAGGGAACCGTGAAGGGCCGTACAGGCTGGTTCCCAGCTGACTGTGTGGAGGAAGTGCAGATGCGACAGTATGACACACGGCATGGTAAGTGACCCTGGTGTTTGCTCAGAAACCTCCCAACAGGGCAGGCGCTTCTAGTCCCCCTCCGGTCCTCTTGGTAACAACATTTGGACATTTCACTAAGGCTGAGAAGTAAACTCAAGTGCACTCAAGATACATTCAGACTTGCACACGTACATGGTAGGCAAGTGTATATGTCCCTAGGAGCATGAGTATGTGAACCTCACAGTGGAGAACCTTGGCCATACCGACTGGAGGCAAACACTCATGGTATTGAGTTGGCACAAGAGTCTCCGGTGAGGGTGACCCCCGGTCTGGTATGTTCTTCACGGAAATACCAGGTTCATGGAGCTCCCAATTCATGAGCGGCCGGCACATCAGTAAGGAGGTCAGTGTGAGAAAAGAGGCGTTTTTCCAAAGTGGACAGATTGTCCAAGTGGGCAGAGCAGGAGGCCTGGGCCAGCTAAGAGGAAATGGGGCCAGTTGGGCCCCAAGGAGTGGTTCAGGGTACCTGGGGTTGGTATGGTCTGAGGGCAGCTGGTGAAGGACGGCTTCTGTTATTACAGGATGTGAGGTGAGGGTTGCAGCTCCTGGGGCTGCAGAGGAACTGTGGTCCAATCTTGCTGAATGCCTGGACTTCTAAGAGGATCCCTTTAGGTGCCGGTGAAGACAGTGGCTGGTCCCTGTGTGGGCTGGTTTCCTGTCTGGGGTATACTCTTTCATTGAGCCCTTGGGGATTCTGGGAAGCCACAAGATCGATTATCTTATTTCCAGCCCAGAGAGTGGGAAGGATAAATGAACTCTGGGGGTGATTCTCAGTGGTATGTCTGGATCAGGGTACCAGTGCCCCTTTCTGTATACAGAGAGTTTGGGTCCTGGGTTATGGTGACCTCTACCCTAAGTTGGCAGTTTCCCATGGGAGCCCCCAGTCAGGTGGTTCTGTGTCAAACTTGATGGGTGCCTAGGTTATCCAGGAACTCAGTTACCGACCTACTGCTGGCTAGGTGCCTTGCTTTCTTTCGTACGTGGCTTCATTGGTGGCTGGGAGAACAGAAGGGGCTGGTTGCACTCATTCGCTGCCTGTGGAGGTGTGGCATCCAGGTGGAAATGATTTCGGAGGTTTGGGGGCCTACTTCCAACAGGACAGAGTGAAGGACAGGGGTGGGGGGCTGCACACCTGTTGAATAGGCGCTTGTCTAACGCTCTCCCTAAGGGTGGGGTAAGGTGCCGAGAGCTGTGGGTCCAGGAACCTTGGTCTGAAGCTGGGGAAGGAGAGGGGTTTGAGTTGGAGTCAGAATCCAAGAGGAACCGTTTTGTTTCAAGCCGGACCTTGTGTTGGCTGTCAGTGGTTACGGCACGTGTACCCCTGGCCCTGTGGTGCACAAGCCACTGAGATGGGGGGGGGATCCAGAGTTAGCCTGACTGAGGAAGCAAAAAAAAGGGGGGGGGGCTAAAGGGCTTCAAAGCAAAGGTGTTGTTGAGGTTGAATTCTCTGGGTAGTTCGCAGATGGGTTCCTCGTGTTTGTAGAGATCCAGCCCAGCATTCTAGAACTATGCCGGTTGCCAACTTCTTCTGTATTTGAGCAGCGCCAGACATGATTTTTTAGCATTTTTATGTGAATGAAGCTGTGGACATCTCCTAGCAATCCTAGGAGGTGGGGGCCAGTGTTTAGTATGTTTCTAGGATGTCGTTACCCACAAGGGCTACTACCCATAAGCGGTTAGCTTTGTGAGGAGTTGTCAAAGCTGGAGTGCTGGCATGAGTCTAGTCACCTGTCCTTAGGGTCAAGGTAAAGAAGTGTCTTGTAGTAGGAGATGACCAAACAGATGTTTTAGGGACAAGATCAAGAGCTGGGCAAGGCGGAGAGGTGAGTGGGGGTGTGTCAAGGTCACAGGGAAAGGAGAGGGTCACAGAGCAGCCAATGTGGGGGTGATGGGGCTGGAGGCTCTCTAGCAGCCACAGGACCCCCTTAACGGGGCCATAGATATCATAGATGAAACAAGGGAGTAGGGTTCAAAAGTTCCTAGGTGATTGGGAGTTACATTTATGGACATATGGTGAGGGCCCTGCTGGGCTGCCTTTTGGGAGGGTATAGGAGCAATAGTGGCCTCCCTCTGACCTCAGCCACAATGTCCATCCTGGTGCTCTGGGCAGAACTTCTTGTCTGGGCCTTAGGCTGAGGTGTGCCATAGAGCAGAGGGCGTCCTAGCAACTGAAACCTGTTTCTAACAGCCCTCACACCCCCGGACTCTGACTCAGGGACCAGAGAGGGAATGACAGACTTTGAAAGACCAAGGACAGGAGCTGTGCTGGTCCCAGAGGTTAGGTCAGCATCTCACGGGACACAGGCCCTGGTCTTTACCGGAGCAAAGAGGCGGGTCTGGTCTCCTGCAGCGCTGAGGGAGTTGAGGAATGCTGCGGGTAGGAGATGCTGAGGCCAGTTAGGGCAAGAATCTCAAGGCCTGCCATACCTCCCGTACAGCTTGCCTTCCTCTTTCCACTTGGAGGGAATGCTCCACTTGGGAACTGGTGCTGGGCACATTCCTTTCAGCTGGCTTTCCTGTGTGTGATTAATAAAACCAGAACATGAATCTGTGTTACATAATAAATAGTTTGTGTGGTTGATAATAATTTAAAAACAAGATGCTTCGAAACAGGACCTGACCAGGATGAGGCTGCTTAAAACTATGTCTTCTTAGGGTGAAGATCTGGGTAGGGCGGAGCAGAGAGGTGGGTAGGGGTGAGCCAAGGTCATACTAGTGTGAAGGCAGCGGAACTGGAGGCTTCCTGTCCACTGCAGGGCTCCCAGACATGGTTCAGCTAGCATGGTGTATCTGTGACTGGGTGAGCCTGAAGAAGGCCATGCCTGAGGTCAGGAGGAACTGAGGAGTTGAGAGCCCACTTACATGATGGTGAGGCTTCACCTGCACTGGTCTAGGGACTGAGTGGCAAGTGTACGTTTATCTCTTAGTCAGAGTAGGACGGATGGGAAGGGGTAGGAAAGCAAGTCGACGCGGCCAGAATGAGGCTGTTAGAATCTAATCAAACAGGCTAGTCGAACCCAGTGCTCTCCCAACATGACTTTTCCTGCTGTGGAAAGAGAGGTTCAGATGTTACGCTTAACTTATGGAGAGTCTCACCCCAAGCAGGAGGGACCTGGAGTCAGGACTAGGACTTTTTGTGTTAGCCATGTCATCTGAGGCCAAGGTCCTCTAACCATTGCTCCACCCTGTTTCTGTCCATCTGTCTTTTTAACTCACCTACTCATCCTTCTGTCCACCTACTTATCCAGCAGCATACCCGGCCCACCCAGTTTCCTCTTCCCTCTGCTCATAGATCCTGTCCATATGTCCATCTATCATCCATCCATCCATCATTTGTCTATCCATCCGTCTAGCCATCATCTGTCCATCCATCCATCCATCCTCCATCCATCATTCATCCATGCATCTGTCCATCCATCATTCGTCCATCCATCTGTCTAGCCATCATCTGTCCATCCATCCGTTGTCTGTCCATCCATCCATCTATCCATCCATCATCCATCCATCTATCCATCCATGATCCATCCATCTGTCCATCCATCATCCATCCATCTGTCCATCCATCATCCATCCATCTGTCCATCCATCATCCATCCATCTGTCCATCTGTCCATCTGTCCGTCCGTCCATCCATCCATCCATCCATCCATCGTTTGTCCATCCGTCCATTCAGCCATCATCCATCCATCCATCTGTCTGTCCGTCCATCCATCCATCCATCCATCCATCCATCCATCCATCCATCCACTCATAGAGCTATATACCTTGGCTCATCCTATATTCCCTCCAGCCTTCAGCAGCCCGCCCATTCGTCTACACACTTACTTTTTGGGTTATCTTCTTTTCCTACGTTCATCCATTTGTGCACGCATCACCCACGAACACGCTCACCTAGCCTGTGTTCCTTCTGTTATAGGGGAGGTGCTCCGTTGGGCCCCGGTACCACAGGATCAATTACATCTGGCCTTTCGCTTTAGGGAGCTCCTCGTTGCTGAGAAGCCGGGGCCACAAAAGAGCTGTATATTTCTGCTGGGTGTGGAGGCCTGTGATCCTAGTGACTGAGACACATAATCCCAAGTTCAAGACTCAGACTGCGTGTAGTGATATCTTGTCTCAAAACAAACAAACAAACAAACAAACATCAAACAAAAAAACAAAACAGAAACAAAACCAAATCAGAGCCAGGCACTGTAGGACTCTGGTACCCAGCACCCACATGGTTCTCTATAATTCTGGCTCCAGAGGAATCCAGCTCCCTCTTCAGGCCTGAGAATGCACGAAACATACACAGGATACACATATCATGTAGGGAGCACATGAAGTAAAAACAAAATCTTTTAAAAACTCAAAATAATACAGAACCCAGCTTAAAACAAACAAACAAACAAATAAACAAAAAAACCAGCACAGGCTTCTGATGGCTGCACAGACTCGACACAGTTCCTGCCTGCTCCAGATTAATGCCTTTGACATGGTCTTTGCCTTGCCTGCCTCAGCCCCAGAAGCCCCGCCCTCATGTCCATAGGCTGCTCCCTCCACTGTCTCCATCTTTGCTCAGCTCTTCTTTCTGATGAGGCGGTCGCTACCCCTAGAATCGTACTTTGACATCCCTTTTCCTGGTTGCTTTTCTCCTGCTGGCTGGCGTTTTATATCTATTGCTTGTTGATTCCACTTCTCAGAATAGCTTATTAACTCCTTAAAGATGGGGGTTTTGCTCTATTCTAAAATAAACAGTGCCTGGTAGGTGAATGGTTGTTGAAGTAAAGAAAAAAAAAAAAATTGAGGTTTGAGAAGTGCTATATAGCCAGAGAGGACGAGGGAGGGAGAGGTGGCGAGGGATGCAATTGAAACTGTAGTGGTGCCATCTTGAGGCCGTCTGAGGTACTGCGAGTGCAGCCAGTGGAGCCATTCTGTGAAGCTTGAGGTCTAGTTGTAGATTTGAACCTTCAGGAAGTCTCTCTACCAGGCTAAGTGAGGTTCAGCAGGAGGTATGTCCTGGCCAGCTCCATAGTGTCCATGGAGAACTTTGAGGTCAAAGGGCATATCTGAATAAGGACAGATATGGATGTAGGCCTGTGGAATATAGTCAGGGTAAGGGACTGAACACTTGATAATCCCTTTCCTCTTCCTTTGAATTTGTGTACCCGGCTGCTGTGAGGAAATCAGTGGACACGGTGGGACGCTTCCATACCGGGGCACATATAGGCTGATAGCACGGCATGTGTGCGTGCATAAGTTCAACACCGTATACACTGTGGGCTACACAAACAAGTGTCCGTTACTAAATCCTGGGCTCACATACAGATAGCAGACACAGCTCTCATTTGACACGCATAAGCACCGACAGAGCATTTATACCTGACCGTGAGGCATATGCATGCGTACTCTCAGCTCTAAGGCTTGCCAGCTGGACCGGTCTGGCCTTGTATGGTTTTCTGTGTCTAGCTGCATGTTAAGTAAGGAGAAACGATCAGGGTTTGTTTCCCCTTGGCTCTAACTCCCAGAGGCCAGGATTCCATGTATGGTTATCTGAGCCTTACTCCCTTAGGACTTTTGGGCCCTGGGTCCTAGGATTTGCCCCCACCCCCAGCCCCCACCTACATCTAGGCCCAGAGAGGGTGGGGGCAGAGACTGATCAGCACAGTTGGGGGGAGTACAGCTAGGTGGAGGGCCGTGACCATTTCTTAGCCTCTCATGCTCCCTCCAGAAACTCGAGAGGACCGGACGAAGCGTCTTTTCCGCCACTACACTGTGGGTTCCTATGACAGCCTCACTTCACACAGGTACTGGCAGGGGCACAGGCATGCAGGGACACCAGCTGGATGTAGTGTGTCCCATGAAAGGGGAAGTCGGGATATGGGGAGGCGGGAGGTAGGCAAGGAGGGTGGTTAGCATCCTCTGCCTTTGTTGTTCTGAGTTGTCTAGTGTGTGTGGTACCTTTAGGATCAGCCTGACTGCCAGGTTCCCTGCAGACTCCCCTCACTCAACCTTGCTTTCCTTTGTCAGTGATTATGTCATTGATGATAAGGTGGCTATCCTGCAAAAACGGGACCATGAGGGTTTTGGCTTTGTTCTCCGGGGAGCCAAAGGTAATGGGTGTAGATTTTGGGGGGTATTACCTCCGCCCCTTCCCCCTTTTAAAGCCCCACCCCTACTATGGTTGTATGTCTTGGTTTGGAACGTACTGGGGTACATTCTCTTTTTTAGCCTTTCGTTTCCTTGTGGGGATCTCTACTCTTGGTGGAGCAGAGGTCTTTTTGCTGAGGGTAAATGTGGGAGTTCACAGAGGGATGAGCAGTGGTTTGGTATCCATACCTGCTGCCTACTCCACCCCAGGTTGCTATGCCTTGGTAGTCAGGTGGCTTCGTGGGGCTTCCTGGCATGATCTCGGCTTGTGAATGCCTTTTTATCTTGCTCTCCCTGCAGCAGAGACCCCCATTGAGGAGTTTACACCCACACCTGCCTTCCCTGCGCTCCAGTACCTTGAGTCTGTAGATGTGGAAGGTGTGGCCTGGAAGGCTGGGCTTCGCACTGGGGACTTCCTCATTGAGGTGAGGCCCTTCCCGACTCTGCCCAGCGGGGGGTCTGAGAGGGGGGGCAGCTGGCCCACTACCTAGCTGCTTGTCTATCCCAGGTAAACGGAGTGAACGTCGTGAAGGTTGGACACAAGCAAGTGGTGGGTCTCATCCGTCAGGGTGGCAACCGTCTGGTCATGAAGGTTGTGTCTGTTACCAGGAAGCCAGAGGAGGATAGTGCTCGGCGCAGAGGTGAGAGTCCGAATTGTTGGCCTTTCAGACCTTTGACTTCAGGCCTGCATTCCTCTCCCCATCTCTGATCCTACACAGCTGACATCACATTCTTGCCCGAGATTAGACAAAATGCCCTCATTGGCTGCACAGGTCCTTGGTGTTAGATGCCTGACCTCTGACCAGGCCTCTGACCCCTGACCCTAGATCACCCCTCCTCAGATCCCTCTCCCCTTCTTCTGCGAATCCCCACCAGCCCTGGTGTGACAGAGCCCTCCTTCCCGACGCCAGCAGCTGCCTGGAGGCCGGGTTGTCATGGCAACTGTGAGGTTGACGCTGCTGCTGCTGCTGCTTATTGTGCAGGGAAGGGGGAGGCGGCACCTGAGGGAAGAGGAAAAGCGTCTTCTCCCGGCGCCGACGCCAAAGACGCGGCACAGCCTGGGCCTAAGAGGCTTTGCCGCCGGCCCAGCCCAGGTGGTGCCGCTTGCCAGGTCACACTCTGGTCTCACAAAGACCAGTGGTGCCTGGGCCTGGGGTGCTTCAGGCAGCAGGAGGTAGTCTGGCAGGAGATTTACCCAGCCCCCATGGGTGGTGCCCACTCACTGGGGCCTCGGAGCCCGCAGGGTGGATCCTCAGAGCGGAACCAGCCAGCCTAACCTTCGCTGGTGCTTTTTACTACCATTTGAGGCCTTGGTCCTGGGAGTCTTAAGGGCCCTTGGGGCCCCGACTGCCCTGGCTCCACTGCTCCCTGAGTGCCTCACGCCATGAAGAAGTTTGCGTCTAGCCGCAGCCTGAACAAGATCTTGGCACAGTGTGACTCGTCTTCAAGAGAGTACGAGGAGGTCCAGGCAGTGGAGCGCAAGTGGCACTTGCACCTGGCCACGCCGCGCCGTCTGCTGCTAGACCGGAGGGCCAAGGCCTCCCTCTTCTTTGCAGCCCCACCACCTCCCAAGAGGGCCCCCAGCACCACGCTGACCCTGCGGTCCAAGTCCATGACGGCTGAGCTCGAGGAACTCGGTGAGCATTTCGGGTGGACAGTGGGTGAATGGCCTGAGTGGGGTGGACGCAGGTAGTTAGGGGAGGGCAGTGGTCTTGAACTGGGGCTCAGGCCAGGTAAAGAACAGAGGGGTTTGGAGACAGATCAGCAGTTAGGGTTGAGACTAGAGCTGTGGGGAAAGTGGGTACCTTGGGTGAGGAATGTGATAGCAAGTGAGGAGATGAGGACTCAGGGCAGCATGAGGAGCCAGAGGTGGGCAGGGCCAGGGAGGACAGATGGCTGGGGAGCAAGGTCTGGCCCTGTAGCATGCCCGCATGCATGCACATGCATGTGTGTGTGAGCGCTGTCCCTGGTTCTGTGCTTTTCCACTAAGACTTTGCACTTGCATTTCGATTTAGCTGGCAGAGAGCAGTGGCAGGCAACCTAGTGTCTGCTCCTGGATCTGCCTGGCACCAGCCGGGTCACCTTTGCGTTTATTTCTCTCAGTTGGTACCCGCTCACTTATCTGCCAAGTGAGTCTACTGACCCAGTAGAGGGATTTGTGAGAATCTCTAACATAGTGAGGGGATGGGGCTCTGTGAACTGCAGGAGGTGGACGGAAAGTGTGTTATCTCTTTAATGGACACAGCCCCAGGCTGACTGCAAACAGCCTCAGCCTGGGGATGTCCTGATAACACATGGCCCCATCGTGACATAGGGCAGTCGCCAGCTTCCTTATGGTCATATGCATAATGCATCCCGTATGCATGTGCACACAGAGGGCAGTTACCAGCCTTGTTCTAGGCATGTCTCGTGTACATGACTATGATGTTCTGACATGTATACAAGTATCCAGCATCATCACGGACATGTCCCGTGTACAGGAGCCGCACATCTTGACGGGTGTATTAGTTACCAGCCTTGTCATGGGCATGTCCCATATGCGTGACATATTTTGACACATATGCCAGTTAACCTTGTCATGGGCATGTCTCATATTCACAGCCATGTCCTGACATGTGACATTTACCAGCCTCGTCCTAGGTATGTCCTATATGCATGGTCACATCTTGACACACAGGACTGCTGTTAGTCTCATCCGAGGCATGTGCGGATATGTGTGATTTTATTGTCATTGTGGGCATGTGCTAACGTGTCTGACTGTTAAGAGCCTTGTTGTGGGCACATCATAACTGTCAACGGTCCCGTGGTAGGTATATTCCAACACATGTGACAGATTGAAACAGTCTTTGCTTTTGTGGTCTGAGCCTAGTCTAATTCCCAGACTTTCCTCTGGCTCCAGTCATAAAAGGAAACCCTTATCCTGACTCTCAGACCTGTCCCCGTCTTTGCTTATAGGCTGACTTGTTACATTCCGAGTCGGTGCCTTGACTGGAGTTTAGTTTAGTTTGGAAAACAGTTGCCAAGATAGAAGGGGCTGACACGAGCAGGATTGTCTGTGGTAAAACTTTGAATAAAATAGAAAATTACAGATTGTGTAAAGGAGGAGGAATACTGTGGTCTCAGAAATAAAGCAGGAAATCAAAGCTCCCGATGGCGGTTCTCAAGGGCAGTGCTAGGGTCTGAAGCCGCTGTAAGGCTAGAAGATGTGCTGTGGACTTGTAAAAGCCAGAAGCAGCCATAGACTCTGGGATTAGCATTAAAAAGGGGGTCTCGAATGATGAGTCAGCATTCAAGAGTGCTTGTTACTCTTGAAGAGGACCCAGGTTTGGTTCCCAGCACCCACATAGTGGGTCTCAACCATTCAACCCTTCTCACCTCTGAGGACCAGGCACGAACACGGCACACATACACACATGCAGACAGCAACACTCAAAATAATCTTAAAAAAAAAATTTTTTTTTTTGAGAAAGACTGGAGTTAAGAGCATGAGAGTGAAGGGAAAGGTTTCAGTTATATAAAGGCAAGAAATGTAACGGAATTAGTGGGACGAACAGCAGCAGCAAGTTTCAGATGCTCCTTAAGTTACGGAAACAAACAAACAAGCAAACAAACAAGCAAACAAAAACAAGAAAGCTACAGAGAGGAGAGTCTGTGGTTTGGAGACACAGAATCCAGGACTCATTAAATCAATCAATCAATCAATCAATCAATCAAACAAACAAACAAAAATCCCGTAACAGTGAGCGAGGAGATCAGTCTGAGACCACCCGGAATCAGCTTAGGAAGATGAGGTGGCCATCTAGGACCAGTTTGGGGACCTAAGGACAAACGAGGAGACCTCAACGTCTACTTGATGGGAATGCCAGAGGACATGAATAGAAAGGCTAAGGCTCTCCCAAGAGCCAACAGAGACGTAAGACTCCTTCCTGAAGAAGTGTGTCACAAATAAATAGGATGTGTCAGAGTGGAGATTTAAAATGCCACAGACAAGCAGAAAAAAAAATGTTTAAAAATACCAGCGCCAGCAGAGGGAGTCAGGGGCTCTGAGCGAGCGGTGGTTTTAGACTTCATCAGCAGTGAGAGAGACAGAAGATGATGAAAATCATCCCAGCCAAACTGGGATAACTAGGGAGAGCAGAGAGAGACACCAGTGGACTTCAGGCCCTAGGGCCTAATCTAACCCAGGTCAGTCATAGAGAGCAGACCTCTGGGCATGGATCAGTAAACCAATATGGTGGACCGCTGGGTGTGACTGGGTCTTGGTGCACAGTCCTGGAGTCTCTAGCTAGAAGCTGCTCTAATACTAGGTCAGAAGGACCCTTCCTGCTTCCTACTAAGAAGCGTTATCCATCCTGAACTCTGCACTCCAGGACCCTAGAGACATTGCTGTGTGATTAGAAGAGCTCTACCTGGCTATGGCTTTTGCCTGTAGAACTGGGAGCAGAGGAGTTGAATCTTTTCCCTCTGCTCCAAGGCTACAACTGTAAGTGCAGCTACAGTTACAGATCTTTGGTGGGGCAGAGGAGCAGGGCAACACGGTGTTCCTTAGTAGAGGCTGGAAGGGTATGGGAGCAGCTTTTTGCACCCAGGGTTATAGCTATTGAAACGGGAACCAGGTTCTAAATGGTTCCGTGTTTAGAGAAAAGCCAACCAAAGTCAGGGGCTCAATAAGCTACCCGGACTTAAAGACAGCTATCTTGGGAGGTGACCTGATCCTCCTATGAGTGTCTGATTTCAGGAAGGCAGACCACCACGGAGTTCTCCAAATACCCGAACGTCCCATAGTGTACTGTTTGTCCTTTCAGTCGTCCGTTTGTTTGAGACCGGGTGATTCTGTAGTCTAGGCAGCCGTTAACTGCCTATACCTTTTGAGTTCTAGGGTTACAGTCATGCTCTACCATGCCCGGATTTGTTTGTGTTTTTAGAAGGTAGAAATAAGACGCATTGAGTCACCACTGTTATAAACATGTCTTTCCTGCCAGTCACCGGTGGAACCCTTTAGGAGCTGCGTTTGTCAAAAAACAAAACAAAACAAGACAAAACAAAACAAAACAAAACAAAAAACCAAAAACCCCTGAACCCCTGGACTGAAGAAGCCCCTGAGGCGAGGGGGAAGTGGGTGAGCGGGTTGAGGCTCGTGCTGTGTAGAGGAGGAGGTAGGGCGAGGTAGGAGGAAGAGGGTTGAGTTCCTGGGAATTAATGGAGTGAGCAGAGGTTGATCCAGATTAAATTAATTCGTTAAATAAAATGGAAGCGGTGGTGTCTGGCAAAAACAACAACAACAACAACAACAACAACAACAACAACAACAACAACAACAAAAACATTGGGAGAAATCTGTGGTGTACCTATGGCTCAGAAGGTTGAGGCAGGAGGATTGCTGTGAGTTCCAGTCCCGACTGGACTATAGAGTATGAGTAAGGCCAATCTGGACCACATCTCAAAAAAACAAAAACAAAAACAAAAACAAAAAAAACAGAAAAAAAAAGTTGTTCATAAGAGATGGGGGGAAGTGAGGGGACAAGCTCAGATTAGCCCCTTTTCCATTCTCTTTCTAGTCTGGGGTTCCTTTACCAAGTACGCATATGGCCAGCTTGAGTCAGGGACATGGGTTAACAGGGACCCACATCAGGGACCTAGTGTGGTCAAGCTGTTCCCGTTCATTTATTTGGGTGAAGTTAAGACTTCCCTCAATTTCTGGGTCTTTCTTTTGTGATCAGAGAGGTCGGTGTAGGTCCCTGCTTCTGCCTTCGTCTAGAAAAGATTTCTTTACCAAATGTGGATCCTGCTTGCTGTTACAGACCCGCTTTGGGATGTGGAAGTGCGTCTTGGTAGTGCCGTGCTTACCCAGCATGTTCAAGGACCCGGGCTCCATCTGCAGTACCGCAAAAGCAAAGCTAGACAAAAACCCCAGTAGAGTGTTCAAAGGTCACCCACCGCCTTGGTGAAGAGTGGACTTAAACTTTGTTTTTATAGCTATATATCTTTGTTCTGAACAGACATCTGGCTGCTCCAAATATGGTTTAATTGTGCACATCTCTGTGTGTGCATGTGTGCACATGTGTGTGCGTGTGCATGCTTGTGAGTATGCATGTGTACATGGTGTTTATTCCCGCTTTTGCTTGCTCCCTTCTAGTTTTAGAGCATTTGGTAGCCTTGTTCTATTGGTCTCAGAAGGAGGTGTAGGCTGGGACAGACCTATGGGACCTGGCTGTTGGGGAGGTGGGGATGTGGAGAACAGGACCCGGAAATCATTGTGCAGAGTGGCCCAGGGGCCATGCAGTAAAGTCTTCCTCTTAACTCCCTTTGCTCTGTTTCTCAATCCTAAGCTTCCATTCGGAGAAGGAAAGGGGGTAAGTCCGCTGCTATGATTCCAGGCCCAGCTTGCCTGTCCCTACCAGGGGGTGCTGGTGTGTGATGGGTCCAAGTCAGAGCGGTCTGGAACCTGGCATACTTATCTCGTTCCTGCTTGGGGATCTGGTAATAAAGGAGTTCCCAGAGGTATCCCTGGGATTAATAGGAAGCACAACCACAGTCCTTGTGGACTCAGGCGAGCTAGGGATGTAACCTCTGAAGTGTGGTGGGGAGAAGGTGAGAGAACGTATGGTGAGGGCCCCTGCAAGTGTCCAGGCCCAGAGTTGGAGAGGGGATGGTCTCGGGGGGGTGGGAGGGTGTCAGGCTGTGGAGTTTGGAGGAGCGAAGTGCTTGGGTTGTGTTGGGAGGGGAGCGTCCGGGTGTTCAGCTCTTCTCTGTGCTGTATCTTTTGTCTTCTCCTTCCCCTAAGCCAGTTTCATGCTGGTGGGTTGTAGCCCAGAGCAGAGTTGCTTCAATTAGGAGTTTGAATCTGGCGGCTCTGGGAAAGGAGCTGGACTCTCCCGCTCGGAACCCTGCCCCCACCCCTTGCCTGTTGAGTTCACTATCTTCACTTCAGGTTCCACCCCTGTGTCCTTCGAGGCCCTTGGTCATATGACTCGTGCATCCAGCATGGCTACAGGGAACACTATGTGGTGTCAGAGACACCAGGGCCTGGACTGGGTGCTGAGGTCCAACATCTGGGCAAGTCTTACCTGGCTTCTGATGTTGCCTCTGCCTCTTGGGTGGATGGGAGTCAGGCTTAGATAGGCCCAAAGCCCAGGGTGTGTGAATTTGTGTATCCAGCATCCCTCTCCCTCTCACTTCTGATGCACTGGACTTTGCCTCAGGCTCACAGTATATGATCAGTAGGTTCTCCCTACCCCCCAATCTCTTCTCGTTAAGATCTGTATTCTAGCTGTGTAATAGTAGGGCTCCCGGGATGCTAGGCTGTGGTCCCCCACTTCTTCCAGCTGTGGGAGAAATGGCTGATTTGTCAGTTCCCCGCACTTTTCTTTTCATCCCTGCTTGGGTTCCCAACACACTCTGCCCTGTACCCAAGGCGAGGTGGGTGTGAAGACTGGTGGGAATGCCTATACCTGGTTCCTAAAGGATTCTATTTGATTTTTAAATATCTAAAATCATTTAGGGTTATGTTTTTTTCTAATTTTGTGGTGGATTTATGTTGGGGAAAAATGTTCAACTTTTCATATGTAATTTCAGTTTTTTAGTTCTTAAGTTTTTCCTCTCTGGAGATAATCCTGGCTTGGCCTCAGCACCATTGCAACAGAATCCCAAACAGTTGCTTTGTTGGGCCTTGTGTGTAAACAGCTTGGATCTGTTAGGTCTTTGTTTTAGAGACACACGATCTCCAAGTCCATGGCTTAGGTGACTGTGGCTTAGTAGGAAACGTCACTGTGTCATGGACTGCTCTTTCTCCTTCTGTCTTTACTTCTTCGGTTTCTGGGATGGATGGCAGTAAGGATCTGTGATCTGGGGTGGTGCTCTGTCTGTGCCATTTAGTTCCTGGGAAACAGGAGGACAATGGCAGGGTGTTGAGGTGGTTACTGTGGTAGTTGTGTGAAAGTTGGCACTTGCTGTATAACACCAAGGACTTGGCCAGGGTCGTGGCTTCCCCTTTTCAGAAGGAAGTTATTTGTTTCATTACAAAGACAAATGAGAAGGCCTTTTGCATGTGTCTCTGCAGTTACTGGAAGCCATGCTTCGGCCCTACCAGTTCTCTATAGTGGGAACATGTTTTGTTGACTAAGTACTGTATTGTTCAGTCCTCCCATGGGGCAGAACATTCTCATTCTGAGGAAACTATGGATCGTTAGTGAAGATGAGGTAAATGCCTGACTGTGTCCTCAGCATCTGCAGTGGCCAGTGTGGGCTGCAGTGGCCAGTGTGGGCTGTAATGGCCAGTGTGGGCTGCAGTGGTTAGTGTGGGCTGCAGTGGCCAGTGTGGGCTGCAGTGGCCAGTGTGGGCTGCAGTGGTTAGTGTGGGCTGCAGTGGCCAGTGTGGGCTGCAGTGGCCAGTGTGGGCTACAGTGGTTAGTGTGGGCTGCAGTGGCCAGTGTGGGCTGCAGTGGCCAGTGTGGGCTGTAATGGCCAGTGTGGGCTACAGTGGTTAGTGTGGGCTGCAGTGGCCAGTGTGGGCTGCAGTGGTTAGTGTGGGCTGCAGTGGTTAGTGTGGGCTGCAGTGGCCAGTGTGGGCTGCAGTGACCAGTGTGGGCTACAGTGGTTAGTCTGGGCTGCAGTGGCCAGTGTGGGCTGCAGTGGCCAGTGTGGGCTGCAGTGACCAGTGTGGGCTACAGTGGTTAGTCTGGGCTGCAGTGGCCAGTGTGGGCTGCAGTGGTTAGTGTGGGCTGCAGTGGTTAGTGTGGGCTGCAGTGGCCAGTGTGGGCTGTAATGGCCAGTGTGGGCTACAGTGGTTAGTGTGGGCTGCAGTGGTTAGTGTGGGCTGCAGTGGCCAGTGTGGGCTGCAGTGACCAGTGTGGGCTACAGTGGTTAGTCTGGGCTGCAGTGGCCAGTGTGGGCTGCAGTGGCTAGCAGTGTATGGGCTTCTTTATGCTAATTTCCCCTAGATCTTTATGGCATAGACACTGCTCATGACTGTTTCATTAGGTGAAGGCACTGGCTCTTAGAGGTGTTCATCTAAACAGAGTTGGTGTGCAAGGTGGGGGGGGGTCTCAGTATATATAATATATACTGATATATATAAATAAGATAGTCTCAGGAGTTAATTAACCTCTACACAACAACCGTTAAGTTAGGTGGGTGCTGCTGGGCAGCTGGGGTTGGATTTGGAAAGAATAGGAGATATCCAGGCTGACCCCAGAAGTTCTTCAGCAGTGGTACTTTGAGAGCGGATGTCCCCTCTCACATGTCCCCTGATGGTTGGTACAGCCTTCAAGAGTTGGATGTGGTGTGGGGACAGGAGGAGCCTGAGGCTGCTGAGTGAGGTTAGTGTAGCGGTCAGGCAGAGGAGAGCACTGGCCCCACCTGTAGTGTACACCTGCGCCCTGACCCTGAGTGGACTCTGAGCAAGACTTACATAATTGTGTCTCAGCCCTCAGCCTTAAAGGTCTCTGAAACTCTTTCCCACGCTGAAATGTTTTCCCCTTGCAGTTCAGTCTGATTTCAAACTTGTAATCTTGCCTCAGCCTCCCAAAGAGTGGGATTACAGGATTTTATTTCCTGCCGCCGTGATAAAATGCAATGAAGTAAAACGCTTGAGGGAGGAAGGGTTTATTTTTATTTGGCTGCCAGTTTGAGGGCTTTTCCGCCTCTAGTCGTGAAGAAGAGGGTGGTCAACGTTCAGTTTTTTGTTTGTTTGTTTGTTTGTTTTTGAGCGGTTTGGAAGGAATGGGGAGCTAAGGAAATGGTGTCACTGGAGTTCAGGCTGGGCCCTCCCACATCATTTACATAGTCAAGATAACCCATCACAGGTGTGTCTGGAGGCTGGTCTCCTAGGTGACTGAATTCTCTGTCAAGCTGACAACATACGTGGTGGGCTGCCACACTGATCTCTGTACATCTTTTTTTGATAAGGAAAAGTCTCTCTCTCTCTCTCTCTCTGAGTGTGTGCTGTATGTAAGTATATGCACGTGTATAGGTCAGAGGTCTACCTGCTGACTGTCTTCCTCAGTCATTTTGTCTTATTCTTTGAGGCAGGCTCTTTCACTGGACCCAGAGCTTACCATGTTGACGAGACTGTCTGGCCAGGGAGTCCCTAGGACCTGTCTGTCTGTTATAGACATATAGTACCACACTCAGGTTTTTATATGGGTGTTGGGAGTCTGAACTCCGGTCTTCATGCTTGTGCAGCGAGTACCTTACTCACTGAGCCATCTCCACAGCCCCCAAAGTCCCATTTTAAAACCAGTAACTTTAATAAAAGACAACTACACGAAGGTTTTCATTTTATAGCGGATGTGACAAGAATGTGCCTGAGGCCGCCTGGCGCCTCTCAACCAAGCCCTTCTTAGGCATCAGCCTTAAATAGATCTGAAGTCTGAGGAGTTTGAGTAGGCTTTTGGAGAGGAGAGTCCTTTCCACACTATCCCGATTTCTCCTCTTTCCATACCTCCCATTCCATTGGAGCTGGGTAAGAAGGAAGGAGCTGGAGCCTCCTGTTTTGTATTGAAGCCATCTTAGATCTCTAGCCCTCATTTTCTTCTTAGGAAATAGCTCCCCTCTGCCAGCCCAGTCCTTGGTTATTATTACTTAGCCATTCAGCATCTCCTGCTTGAATGTTAGTGTAGAGTCTGTCCCTGGGGCAGCCATCCCACTAGAAATATCTTTCCATGGAAAAGTGGTGGGTAGGCCACGTGCTGAGAAAAGGCACTGGGTGAGGTGAGAGGGAGGAGAATTGATCCAAGTGGTCTGCCCCCAGGTCTGATCTCCCTATGGCTATCTCTTTGTGACTTGCAGGGTGTCTGGAGGCTGGTCTCATAGGTAACTGATTTCCCTGACAAGTTGTCAATAGTGACCGTCATACATGGTGGGCTGCCACACTGAACTCTACATCTTTTTTTTCTTCCAGGAAATTTTAACAGGAGTATTGTAATTGTTATAAGGTTGAACTGTTGAAATGTGTTCACTGAAGCATTTCGCTTGCATTAATGCTTTGCATCTTGCATTTATATTAAAAATGCACACACAAATGAACGTGGAGAAACTGCCAAGACCTGATTCTGTCCCCTATGTTTCCACTCGCAATCATAGACTTAGGTACCTTTGACCCCCCCCCCCCCCCAATAAAAAATATCTAACGTTCAGAACTACTGATAACAGGAAGAAGAGGAAGAATATATATATTTTTTGAGAATGAAATGTTTTCCCTCATAGTGGACTCTTAAGCACATTCTCCGCGTATGCAGTGCGCTAGCTGGATGTCTTTTGGCATAATTGTTACATGTTTGCACGGATAGCACACAGGTTGCTATCTTCAAAAAGGCCAACCAGACAGGCCTCGCTCGCCGCTTGCAGAGCACCAATCGCTGCTCTCCGGGAGCGCAGGTCTGTTTTGAAGTCCTGAGCAAATCGGAATCACTTCCTGAGTGAATCGGAAGTTCAGTGGAGTCTGATTTCAGAGAGCGTCACAGTACCAGGCATTAATGATGAGGTTTCTTCACCCCTCCAGTAGAGGGCGCACTCTTGAGAGCGGCTTTTCCAGCCAGTTGTTTTCCAGCCAGTCTGTTTTGTATGAGCCATGGTGCAGGTACCTCCTTACTTACCCCCCTTCTCCTTCGGCTGGAGCTCAGCAAGCAAGAGGTGGCGCTGGCGTTAGAGAGAGACGGTGACACAACCGAGACTCATATTTCTTTTTCTTTTTTGATAAGCAAAAGTGCCACTCCCCCACCCCTCTTTTGAGGGGAGCGTGTGTGGTGTGTGTGAGAATGGGACTGGCAGTGACTGCAGAGATACTCAGTGTCTTCCGAAGGACGGATGGGGTTTGGCTGGTGAAGGAACTGGGACCTGGGGTTTTTGAGGAGCACAGACGGGATGTAAGATCTAGGTCTCTGGCAGTGAGAGACCCAGGGGGGGAGGGTTCGTTGGCTCCTATCAGTGCCACGATGCTGGCCTAGGTGGGTGTGGCAGCCCCGGGGCTGAGGTGGCATCTCTTTGGTCGTGCAGAGAAGTTGGATGAGATCCTGGCGGTTGCTGCGGAACCAACGCTGAGGCCAGACATTGCAGACGCTGATTCCAGGGCAGCCACTGTCAAGCAGCGGCCCACCAGCCGGAGGATTACCCCTGCCGAGATCAGCGTAAGCCAGCCTTGGGCCAGGGCTCTGGGATGGTCAGGTCCGGGCCTGGGGATCAGAGGGTCATGCACCTCTCTTCTGAGGTAAGAGTTCTTTATCTGGATCCCTTCTCCAGAGGAGGTGGAGCTCTCCGTGGCCTCTCTGGGAGACACTTGGGACCATTTCACCCCGTAGAGTGGCCATAATTCAGCGCTTCTGTGGTTGTAGCTTTTAGTGCTTCTGACCTTAGTCAGATTCTGTGTTGCTCTGGGGTGAGGAGGCTCCCCAACTCTGCTGAGCTTATGGCACAGCACGTCCCTATCCGGAAGGTGTCCGTATTCCACCTGATACCCCTGGATTCTTCCTCCCTCTCTGTTCAGACTGTCTGAACTTTCTATCGTGTGTTCATTTCACTGCCCGTGTACTGCAGGCCCCAAGTGAACATGGACACCAATGCCTTCGGGGTATCTGGTGTATGGGGTATCTGGTCTAGCTTAGAATGGGTGGGGCTGGAGGGAGATCGTGGTGGCTCCAGTGCCCTGGAACTTCCATGTCCCTCCCTGACCCCACAGTCATTGTTTGAGCGACAGGGCCTCCCGGGCCCAGAGAAGCTGCCGGGCTCTCTGCGGAAGGGGATTCCACGGACCAAATCTGTAGGTACGGCTGGGCTGAGGGACTGCTTGGGGTTAGGGATGGCTGGGCTGGGGTGGGTGGGTTCAGGGTTGGGGGACCCCATCTCTCTCTGCACAGTCGAAGGATGCCACTTTGTTTTTGGATCTGGGTTTGTTCGTCCACCCAGAGGTGTGTCGTGGGAAGACACTTTTGAAATTCTTTTCCCATCTGCTGCTCCCCATCCTTGGTCACCCCTTTAGTCCTTCTCTTCCTGTCTGTCATTTCTGCCTTGCATGGACAGCAGCTGCCACCAGCACAGCCACCTCCCTGTCCTGTCAGCCAGAGCGCAGGTCCAGTTTCTCAAGCTAAAAATCACGCTTCTCCTTGAACCTATTCCATCTCTCCAGGTAGCATCCTCTCCTGGTCCCTTCATGGTCAGACCCAAAAGGTCACCCGTAATTGCTCTCTTGTCTCCATATGCTCATGAATTTGAAGCAGCTGGGTCTCTCCACAGCCAGATTGAAGCTGCTCTGAGCTAGGGTCAACAGTAGCCTCAGGGCATCCCCCCCTGGCAGGCACCATCAGCTTCCTTCCCACTGACCTCAGCCTGCATTTGTTTCTCTGTTCCCTCCTATGTGAAGTTCCTAGCATTGTGGGAGCGAGTTCTTGCTCTCCCCTCCTTTCTTGGCTGCATTTGTTCAGCACATCTGAATAGTGGGCCAACCCCAGGCTGCGTCCCCGGGTTCCTTTTCTTCTGTCCATCATCGTGTGGGGCTTTATCAGACCCTGGTCAGGATCTCTAACAAGCCCTGCTGTCGACGTGTTTCTCGGGTATCCGGTCTCCTTGACTCGTTGACCCACACATCTGTCCACCTGTTCTAATACACCCTGCCACACTCACCGTCTGTTCCACAGCAGCGTTAACTCCTGCTCAGCCCAATGACAGGGTAGCCACGAGCTGCTTATACGCACACTGGCTCATTGAATCCCTAAGTAACCATATGGGGGTGGGAATCATTGGTCTTTCTTAATGAGAGTTAAAAATGGCTTGCCCCAAAGTCCCATAGCTGCCCTGCCTCTTTAAGAGTGGATCCAGGCTTAAGCAAACAGCTATCCAAGAGTGCTTGTTACCCATCCCGGGACTCCTGCTTACAGTCAGCTGGCCCTAGGCTGGATCTGGGTCTCAATTGGAAGGCAACATGTCTACAGCTAGGTCAGTTCGGCAGTTATAATGTGGGTGTCAAGGTACGCATATAAATGGAGACTGACCGGGGAGGTCTAGACACACAGGAACATCAGCAGTTATATTTAGAATCATGGGGCAAGTGGACATTTCCTGGGGACCCTGGGGCAAATGTGTGACAGAGGCCAGTGTGCAAAAACACGGGTGTATATGTGGCAGAGTCCTTCATGGGCTAACAGTGATTCTTGCGTTAGTGGATGGATGGAGAAGGGCAGCTGGTGAGACTGCAGTTACTGTGGAACCAAGAGATGATACCTTATGTTCTTCCAGGCATTCCGGACGCCCTCCGTGGCTTCTTTATTTCGTGCCTTACAAGTCTTATAGCAAGCAGGCTTTTCTTGTACCCGGTCCTCAGCTTGGTTTTCCCCGTGTCCTCTTGCCACGGGTCTGTTTTCTAGCCTATTTCTCTGGCAAAGGAAGCTTTCTATAGCATATTTATAACCCCATGTTCCTCCAGCCGGTCCTGTGTGGGTTCCTGTTGTCTCGGGTCTCCAGAGCATCAGCCCTGCCCTGCTTCATCTCGGGTATCTGCTGCTGCCTCTCTGTGGCACGAGTCTTTCCACATCTGTCGTTGCCTCTCGGCCCTCACTCTTCCCGGATGGTCTTTCCCAGAGCTGACTACCGTAGATCCAGGCCTGTGGACTTGTTGTATAAGCCTCAAGCTCCTTGGCAGGCCTGCCAGTTCCTCCCACCTGAACACAGCTGATCAGCGGGCTAGCATGTGCTCAACGTTAGTTCCCGTGTGCCAGCAAGAGCATTGGCCGAGTTGTGAGGCTCCTTGGACACCCACCTCAGGTTTGGGCTCTGTGTCCCTGGGCCTGTAATATGCTTTTGGAATCTCAGGACTAGAGTCTGCAAACATGGAGATAGCCAGTGAGGACAGCTCAGCTTTCTCCTTAAACATTCCTGTTGCAGATGGAGAGGACCTTTCTTTAGTCTGGTGACAGCACAGACCCCTGTTCTGTGTGTCGCAGGTGATTTTTTTTTTTATCCTGAGGCGCAACCTACCATGCCATTGGTATTAAATTCCACCCCCTCTTTTACTGTCACGCATCATTCCTGCCTTCTGTAACCTTGAGGTCTGTGCGAGTTCTTCCTACATGGCTTCACCTAGTGCACAGACTTGTGAATGTTCAGTACACGTTCCTGTGCTGAGGAGGAATGGCATCAGGAGGGGGCACCAAGGGCAGCAGCTAGGCAGACCTTAAAATACCGGTAATGACCTCTGTCATCTTTCGTGGTGTTGCCGCCTGCAGCCTGGAGTTGTAATCTGTAAATTGCTCCGTGACAGGGGCAAGTGAGGTCCTGCGGAGAAACAGACTCCTAAAGGCGACTTGAGTGAAGCTGGAATTCAAGCCCAAGTTCGCAACTCACCTAGCCTTGCTAGTCCTGAGGCAACAGAGCCAGAGACACAGTGTGTCACCGCTACGCCTGTCTTCTACTCCTTGGTCGGGCCAGTGGGCATTTCCAAGCCTCACTGTGTAGTGCTCTGCACGGGTGTCTACCCTCTGTCTGAAATGACACGGGAGGGTCTATAAGGATCTAGTGACATCTCTAGACAAGAGGATGGGGGTTCGTTTTCCAGGGAAGCGTAGCTTATAAGAGACGGGCCCCAGTGGTGCTTATACCCCAGCCTGGGGTGACATAAGACCGTAGGGTGAAACTGGAACATGCCTTGTGTGCTCGACCCTCAATTCCAATTTAGTTACCCATCCATTCTTCCTTCCATCATCCTCCCCTCAGGTGCTCTAACTTTCAGCCTCTGGCTAGGGTACCAACTTCCTAGTTTCCTGCAGGTCCATCCATGAGGGTCTCTCCATGGAAACAGTGAGGCTTCTTTCCCAGCCTCCTACCCTGGCTATCAGTGTCAGTTCTTGCAGATGCACGAGTCTGCTCTCCTGCATCCCTTCATTGATGTTTTGCTTTCAGTGTGTGTGTGGGGGGTGTCCTTTCTGACCACCTTTCTTCCCACCTCTGGTTGCCATCAGTGTGAATGTTTCTGAGCTGCTTGTCCTTGATGGGAAATCCCTAAGCGGCCCCTAAGTCCCCTTCAGTAGTTTTAGGGGGCTGGCTGTACCCTTCTGGTGTCTTCACATGGCCTGCTCGGTGCCCACAGGGCTTGGGGAGATCTTGGCTTCAGTTCAGGCAGTCAGAGTTTGGGTCCTGTCCCAGATCCTTGTAGGAGCAGCCCTCCGCCCTGTGGGTGGGGTCCCTCCAGAACCTTCCATCAGAGCTCTCCCTACCTGCAACAGGACTTGGTATGGAGTGTGGGTGTCCTGCTCAGAGCTCTTGCTGTCTCCCTTCGCCTTTCATGGACCCTGATCCCATCTTCCTTGGTGGGGCTGTGGCCACTCTGGGGTGGAGGATAGGACTAGCCAGTGGCGCTGGGTCCAGAGAAGTCTTTCTATGGCCAGCATCCTTGCCAGACTTACCTGGCCCCTCCGTCTCCAGGGGAGGATGAGAAGCTGGCATCCCTACTGGAAGGGCGTTTCCCACGCAGCACATCAATGCAAGACACAGTGCGTGAAGGCCGAGGCATTCCGCCCCCACCGCAGACCGCCCCGCCACCCCCACCCGCGCCCTACTACTTCGACTCCGGGCCACCCCCCACCTTCTCACCACCGCCACCACCACCGGGCCGGGCCTATGACACTGTGCGCTCCAGCTTCAAGCCAGGCCTGGAGGCTCGTCTGGGTGCAGGGGCAGCTGGCCTGTATGATTCTGGCACACCTCTGGGCCCGCTGCCCTACCCTGAGCGCCAGAAGCGTGCACGCTCCATGATCATATTGCAGGACTCTGCGCCAGAAGTGGGCGATGTACCCCGGCCTGCGCCTGCAGCCACACCGCCTGAGCGCCCCAAGCGCCGGCCTCGGCCGTCAGGCCCTGATAGTCCCTATGCCAACCTGGGCGCCTTCAGTGCCAGCCTCTTTGCTCCGTCGAAACCGCAGCGCCGCAAGAGTCCGCTGGTGAAGCAGCTTCAGGTGGAGGACGCTCAGGAGCGCGCGGCGTTGGCCGTGGGTAGCCCGGGACCAGTGGGTGGAAGCTTTGCACGAGAACCCTCCCCAACGCACCGCGGGCCCCGACCGGGCGGCCTTGACTACAGCTCTGGAGAAGGCCTGGGGCTCACCTTTGGCGGCCCTAGCCCTGGCCCAGTCAAGGAGCGGCGCCTGGAGGAGCGACGCCGTTCCACTGTGTTCCTGTCTGTGGGTGCCATCGAGGGCAGCCCTCCCAGCGCGGATCTGCCATCCCTACAGCCCTCCCGCTCCATTGATGAGCGCCTCCTGGGGACAGGCGCCACCACTGGCCGAGATTTGCTGCTCCCCTCCCCTGTCTCTGCTCTGAAGCCATTGGTCGGTGGTCCCAGCCTTGGGCCCTCAGGCTCCACCTTCATCCATCCTCTTACTGGCAAACCCTTGGATCCTAGCTCACCCCTAGCTCTTGCTCTGGCTGCCCGAGAGCGGGCTCTGGCCTCGCAAACACCTTCCCGGTCCCCCACACCCGTGCACAGTCCTGATGCTGACCGCCCTGGACCCCTCTTTGTGGATGTGCAAACCCGAGACTCCGAGAGAGGACCCTTGGCCTCCCCAGCCTTCTCCCCTCGGAGTCCAGCCTGGATTCCAGTGCCTGCTCGCAGAGAGGCAGAGAAGCCCACTCGGGAAGAGCGGAAGTCACCAGAGGACAAGAAATCCATGATCCTCAGCGTCTTGGACACGTCCTTGCAACGGCCAGCTGGCCTCATTGTTGTGCATGCCACCAGCAATGGACAGGAGCCCAACAGGCTGGGGGCTGAAGAGGAGCGCCCGGGTACTCCGGAGCTGGCCCCAACCCCCATGCAGGCAGCAGCTGTGGCAGAGCCCATGCCAAGCCCACGAGCCCAGCCCCCTGGCAGCATCCCAGCAGATCCCGGGCCAGGCCAAGGCAGCTCAGAGGAGGAGCCAGAGCTGGTATTCGCTGTGAACCTGCCACCTGCTCAGCTGTCCTCCAGCGATGAGGAGACCAGAGAGGAGCTGGCCCGCATTGGGCTAGTGCCACCCCCTGAAGAGTTTGCCAATGGGATCCTGCTGGCCACCCCACCCCCAGGACCGGGCCCCTTGCCCACCACGGTACCCAGCCCGGCCTCAGGGAAGCCCAGCAGCGAGCTGCCCCCTGCCCCTGAGTCTGCAGCTGACTCTGGAGTAGAGGAGGCCGACACTCGAAGCTCCAGTGACCCCCACCTGGAGACCACAAGCACCATTTCCACAGTGTCCAGCATGTCCACCCTGAGCTCGGAGAGTGGAGAACTCACTGACACCCACACCTCCTTTGCCGATGGACACACTTTTCTACTCGAGAAGCCACCAGTGCCTCCCAAGCCCAAACTCAAGTCCCCGCTGGGGAAGGGGCCGGTGACCTTCAGGGACCCGCTGCTGAAGCAATCCTCGGACAGTGAGCTCATGGCCCAGCAGCACCATGCCACCTCTACTGGGTTGACTTCTGCTGCTGGGCCTGCCCGCCCTCGCTACCTCTTCCAGAGAAGGTCCAAGCTGTGGGGGGACCCCGTGGAGAGTCGGGGGCTCCCTGGGCCTGAGGATGACAAACCAACTGTGATCAGTGAGCTCAGCTCCCGTCTGCAGCAGCTGAATAAAGACACTCGCTCCTTGGGGGAGGAACCAGTTGGTGGCCTGGGTAGCCTGCTGGACCCTGCTAAGAAGTCGCCCATTGCAGCAGCTCGGTGAGCAGGGTGATGTGGGGAGGGGCCCGTCCCCCTGTCTTCTGTTCCTTTTGTTCATCTACAGGCTTCCCACTGTTCTTCCTCATTCTGTCCCATCTCTCATCTATCCATGGCATGGGTTCTCCCTGTCCACCTTTTTTTTCTTTTATTTTATCATCTTTGTCTGGTTTTGCTTTGCAGTCTGAGGTAGAAGGCTCTTTAGTGCAGATGCTCTGTGGATCCCTTTTGGTGCAGGCAGTGGGACTGGGTACCTGTGAGACCCAGGTATGTCATGAGACCACCCAGGACCTGCTGGAGGCCCTGCCACAGGCTTGCAACTTTGTATTCCAGCTTCTAACTCAAGCTGCCCTTGCCCTTTGCTGAGGATCGTCTCACCTTGTTCTCTGGAGCCACGGTCCCTCTTACCAGCTGTTTGACCCCGAGTCTACTGCCCTGTGGCTCCATGTTGGTTCTGTTTCTGATAGTACGGCTGCCCCATATGGCTGCCCCATATGGCTGACGTCGCCTCTCCTGGAGCAGCCTCCTCCCTTGATTCTTTTTCAGGCCAGAGTACATTGGTTCCTTTTCTTTAGGGACTTGATACAAATTTCTTACGTTCTGCCCTAGAAACATTGTATTGTGGCAGCACAGAATCCTGAATTTGATGCATAAAGCTCCATCGGAAGAGTTGGAAATCACACCATCTTCTCTCGCCTACTTTTTCTTTCTTGTCTTGTTTGCCTCATCCCCTCCCTCCCTGTGGTGATGGAGAAGAGGGAGATGACGGAGGAGGTCTGGGTGCTACTAGGGTTGTTAGACTTTGTAGGCTGAAGCTGCCAGAGTACTGGGTTGGTCCTTCAGGCCCTTTCTCCGCAGCCTTCCCCAGGGCTTCCATGTGGACGGCACGCATGGGTTCTGGTGACAGCTGACCGGTTCGTGGCCAGCCTCTTGTCTGGGTTCCTCAAGCTGCTTCTGCCTCTGCCCCAGGGTTCTCCTGTTCTGGTTTGGGTGGGTTACCACTCCTGACTCCCCTCTCATTTCCTAGATGCTCTTCGCTGACTGTTGTGGAGGACAGAGTTCACAGCGTAGTGAGCAGCGCACAGCTTAAGTAAAGACTTCAGGTCTTACTCAGAGGGCCTTGCCCGGTTTGCAGCCTTCCAGTTTAGGGTCCAGTAGACAAGCGGGAGCTTAAGGCGCTCACATTGCTCTCTGAGAGGTCCAGGGATATTCCTGTCCTTCTAGTGACCGGTTCTTGGACTTTCTCCCCTTTTGGCCTCCTCCATCTTTTAAGTCTGAAAGCCCTTTCCAGTACTGTGGTGATGATGACACCCTTACAGTGGGCGGAGCTACGGACCAGCCACAGAACTGGGTCTTCAAAGATAGAGGCATCCCATTTCAACCTCACTCGACCATTTTCTTCCTTCTTTGTCTTTTCCCCATCACCAGTCCCCCCTCCCTCCCTCCCTCCCTCCCTCCCTCCCTCCCTCCCTCCCTTCCCTTCTTTCTCTCTCTCTCTCTCTCTCTCTCTCTCTCTCTCTCTCGATCTCTCTTCCCTCCCTCCCTCCCTTCCTCCTTCCCTCCCTCCCTCCCTCCCTTCTCTCTTCCTTCTCTCTCTTCCTTCCTTCCTTTCTTTCTTTCTCTCTCTCTTTCTCTCTCTCTCTCTCTTTCTTTCTTTCTTTCTTTCTTTCTTTCTTTCTTTCTTTCTTTCTGCCTCTTTGCTCGATGGAAGGTCACTTAAAGCACAGAGCATATTACCTAGCCTTAATAACACGTATTAAGGCAACAAGCGGAGTAGGCTTAGTGCAAGCGCTGTGCCCGGAGGCAGATTCCATGGAAGTGCAGATCTACTGTGCCTCTGGCAGCACCTTGTGGTAACGCTCCATTTGTGCTCAGGGATTTCACGTTGCAGAGGTAGCCGTTTTCTGTACTGTCTTAGCTACCGCACATCTTCAGTATGTAAGTGACTTTACCGAATGTCATTTTAGCTTCGCTGAAGTACCTTGCACCCTGTCCTTCCATTTGCCTCTGTGTTTCTTGTTCCGTTCCCACTCACTCTTCTTCCCCATTTTGGGCTTTTGGTGGTTGTTTTGGAGAAAGGGTCTGGCTCTGCAGTCTGGGCTGGCTTTGATCCTCCTACCTATCTCCTTAGTGTGAGCTGTCACATCCTCGTACCTGGATGAAACAGTGGCCATCTGGACTGTGTCCTGCCGCCTACCACAGTGCTTTCGTTTCTGGCTGCAGGCATGGGGGCACTTGTGACTTTGTGTATGTGTAGCTTATTTCAGACCTGGTCTTTTGTCTGGTCTTTGTGGGCACCCTTACTTTGATGCCTGTTGGGGCTGTGCCTCAGCTCTCTCTGGCTTTGTAGCCGGTGGGGGCTGGAACCTAGCACTTGGGTCTTAACTTTGGGATAAAAACCACTAATGAGACTTTCCCTTAGAGAACTGTCCAAAGCTTGTGAAGTTCTGGTGTCTAGGTGTCACCCTGTCCTTCCCAGGACCTGTCCTGGCAGAGGTCACACCCCTGAGGCCCATCTCTGGTCTGGGCATGGTTCCTGAGTCTTACCTATCACGATTATCTCTCTCTCCCCTGGATGGAGTTCTTTCTTCACCTCCCTGCAGATGCCTCAGGCTGGGCCATGATCCGATCCGGCCACAGGGGCAGCTTTGCAAAGACAAGTTCAGCTTCCCCCGTGCTTCATGGGAAAAAGCTCAGTAACTCGTAGATCCACTCCTGTACACTGAGCCCGTCGATGGGCTTTGGTTGAAGCTGGAAGGTACATTATTCTTGGTGCTCTGCTGAGGTCTGTGATCCCGCCTTTCACTTCAGCTTGCAGGTCTCTGCCTGCTGAGAGCCCTGGGCTGCATCTTGTTCATCATTTAAAGCTCAGCCTTGGGTTCCACCCCTGTGGTGGAGCTCTGCCTGCCATTCATGCGACCTGCGCCTGTCCCTGGTGACCTGCGCCTATCTCTGGGTCCACTTGTCTTCTGGGTCTCACGTTTGGACTTGAATCTTACACGTGGTTGGAAACCCACAACCTCGCGGTTTTGCTTTGGCTCTTGGGGTCTTTCTGGGGAAGGGTGGTGGGGGTGGGACTCAAGGCCTTGAGCATACTAAGCAAGTGGTCAACCACTGAGCTACCTCTGCTTTGTTTTATTGAGATACGAGAGCTTTTTCTCTTTTCTTGAATTTAGTGTATGCGTGTGTGCGTGTGCGTGTGTGTGTGTGTGTGTGTGTGTGTGTATGTGTGTGTGTGTGCACATTATACACACTGCATGGCGTACATGTGGAAGTCAGAGAACGGCTTGTGGGAGTCAGTACTCCTGTTACTTTGTGGGTCCCAGGGACTGAACTCAGGCCTTCACCATCTGAGCCGTCTTGCCACCCCGAGATAAAGTTTGTCCACAGAGCTTAGGTTGGTATTGAACTGTGTAGCTTGGCTTAGCATTCAGTTTAAAATAAACCCTCCTGCTTTTGCCTCCCAAGTGCTGTTTCCCCAGCTGTGTCCTGGCATGCCAGCCGACTCAGTTTCGTACCTGGCTGGTCGTCACTTTTTTTTTTTTTTTTTTTAAAAAAACAAGGTGAAATGGCTTTGGAAACATTTGCTGCAGTACTTCACAGAGCCTTTAAATTTAAAAAAAAATTATCACATGTTTGTGTGTGGGTGGCCAGAGTGTGCCCTGTTCTTTAGACCTATTGAGGCCACTGCCGAGATTTCACAGGAGACCTACTTTCCAATCAGATTGCTCCACAAAGCCCTGTCCTGACTGTTTGCTATATAGGCCCTGCCTGCATGTTAAGGGTTTGGACAAATCCTAGGTTCTTGAGTACGGTTGGATACTGGGGACAGGATGTATCGTGTCCCTGCAGAGCACTTGCATGAAGTCATATGCAGGTGCATTTGTTAGAGCCCCAAACTCTGCTGGGAAACAGAGAGAGATCATAGAAGAGGAGACTTGGGGACACGGGGCACGTTAGTGTTAGGGACTAGGCAATGAGGAGTGAGGCCAAGACAGCAGAAGGGACGCATGCAGAAGCTTCAGAGCCCTGCCTGGTCTGTGTTCCTACTGAGAATTGTCCTGTAAAAAGGCCTCCGAGTTGCCAAAGGCCACAGGCCTAGGTCTGACCCACATGAGTGCGAAGGAGGTAACCCTGATGTAGAAGCCAGGCTTGAGTATGAAGGGACCTTTTCTTGACTGTTGGCACCAGTGGGCTGACTGAGGTAAGGGAGTCCCAGGAGGAAGTGAAGGGCCAGGATGTAGCCCAGTGGTTAGAGGGCTTGCCTGGTATGCATGAGGCCTGGGCTCTGTCCCTAGCAGAGAAAAGGGGGCAGGGAGAGTAGAAGAGAAGAGAAGGAAAGGAACAAAGGAAGGAGGGTAGGTGGTGAAAGACGCTGAGGCTACGAGGGTCCTGGACTCAGGGGACCAGGAAGACTTGGGTTAATGGGAGGAATTGATGACATTCCTCAGAGCTGAAAAGGTAAGGGAGTTCCAGTCCTTTTGTGGGTGTTGCCCACTGAGGCAGGGTTGAACATCCTGTATGTTAAAAGATGTCGGGGGTTGGGGATTTAGCTCAGTGGTAGAGCGCTTGCCTAGCAAGCACAAGGCCCTGGGTTCGGTCCCCAGCTCTGAAAAAAAGAAAAAAAAAGATGTTAGGAGATCCCAGTGGAAACCTTGAGCTCAGAATGCACCAGTGGGCACACGTCATTCCTGGGCTTGTTAGTCATAGCAAACAATGGGTAGATGACATGGGCTGAGAAGGTGCAGACCAACAAAGAGGGTGGGGTGGAGAAGCTATCCAGGAGGGAGGAAGCTGAGGGAAAGCCTCTTCCGAAGGGACCCCGGCGTACTGCCTTGGTGACTGCCAGGAGCAAAGGCCAGGTCTCAGTGGCTTCGAGTTCCTGGGGCAAGATCGAATGTCTTAGAGGGAGTGCCAGCCAGAAGCACTTTGGAGGGTAATGGATGCTATGAGGTGACCTCGTGGTGGACGCAACCTGAGAAGAATGTGATTGGCCAGTCACCAGTGGTGGCAACAGCCAAGAGTATGCAGAGATATGTTGACGTTAAACATGTTTAACATGCATAAACATGTTAAAATCAGATTTGCACACTTCTAGGGTTTCTGCCCTGGGACAACGTGGGTAGTGCTCTTCCCCAAGATGGTGTCAAGGAACAGACACTGATACCTTGGTCTCCCCTTCCTGTACAATACCCTTCCTTAGGCCTTCCCCCTGGGCCTCCCAACATCAGCAACACTGGTGGAGTCTTTGAGGGATATGACTGGCTTTCTCTCAACTCCCAGTCTCCTCTGAGACTGGGCTGCCCTCAGCCCAGGCCTCCAGGTCACCCCTGCCAGGAAGGCAGGCTTTGGTGCCATTCAGACAGGAATAGCTACTTGTCCTGGCTTAGATCTTTTGGGCCCAGAACTGCCCCACCGCACTGCCTTACGGCTGTCTTGTGCCCTCCAGTTCAGCTGCTGAAACCCTAACCGTTGGGGTAGGTCGTGCCTAGAGGTCTGTTCTGTGATGCAGGTGCTCAGGCTAGGGTCAGCGTGGTTTCTGGGGAAATGACCACAATCTGACCTCACAACTCTGCCTTTAGCAACACCTCCCCGAGGACCTTACCACCTCACCTCTCCTGTCCCCTCCATTTTGCCCCAAAGCCAAGGTGGCTCAATGAGGCCAGGGTCCACAGGAGTGAGAATTTCTTCTGGAGGCTTTGCCTGCCTGGTCCCTCGTATGGGCCTCAGATGCTTCTGGAGTCTATGTGTCGGTGGCACTGTTTGGCTTGTTCAAGCAGCTCAGCCCTGGGTCTGAGCACTTGGGAGGAAGCAGGGGGGACGTCGGAGGAGATAGCTGTTGGAAGTGATGGAAGTGAGGTCTGCAGGGAACGACTGATCTTGCACAGGGCAGGGTCAAAGTTGAAAGTTGCTGGAGGGGACATGTTTGTTAGCTCGCCCTTCTCTGTGAGATTTCACCTCCCGGGAACAGTTTGAGGAGGAGAGATGCACTTTGGTTCATCGTTTCGGAGATTTTGGTCCCCGTGGTGGCTTGGCCCCCATTGTTGTATCATGGTAGAGAAGGTTCAGTGAATCGTTTCCTGGCAGCCCGGGAGCAAGATGGGAAAGGAGGAGGGGAGGAATAAGGCCATCAAATCATGAAATCATCCATGTGTTGTTGTTGTGATCTTTATTTTTTTGGGGCGGGGAGGGAGAGAGTCTCAACAGGTAGCCTTAGCTGACCTGGAGCTTGCTTTGTAGACCGGGCTGGCCTCAAACTCGCAGAGATCTGCGTGCCTCTGCCTCCTGAGTGCCGGGGTTAGAGGTGTGTGCCACCGCCGCACCCGGCCCCACTCTGTATTAATTCATTGCTTAGGGCAGAGCGCTCATGGTCCGGTTACCCCGCAGTGATCACCACTGCACCTTCAGAATGCAAGCCTTTTTTTTGGGGCGGGTATTGCAGAGCCGAGCTATGTAAGGAGGAGAGGGGCTGTTGAGAAGACTCCTGCTGGTGTGCGATTGGTGCAGGTGGGCAGGAGCTTTCACCATCCTGAGAGAGGGCGTGGTGGGGGCAAGATGGCCGCTGGAGAGAAGTTGGTCAGACGTTAAGACTGACTGTCAGGTTGCGAGGCATCGCACAGTGCAGACAGCCAGCGAGCTACACCAGGAGGGCAGGCAAACCAGACGCCTTCTGTCCAAGCTGTCTCCAGTACTTTCTCTTCCCTGGTACCTCTGCAGCAGGTGGGCCTTACCTTCTGAGTTCCGACCTCCATAGAGTGTCCCACAGGGCTCCCTGAACGTGGCTGCCCGTTGTGTGGCTGTGACTGGAGGCGTTGTGGGCCTGGCCTGCTAACACTCTTTCTCATTGCTCTCTCCTGCCCATCTGCATGTGGCTGCTCTGTCTAGCTGCGCGGTGGTCCCGAGTGCCGGCTGTGTAAGTGAGCATGCTCATCCCATGCCTCTTGCAGATCACACGTTGTGCCTGGCTGCCCCCCTGGCTGTGCTGCATGGCTACGTGGGGGGGCTTTGGTGCTGACGACAGCTACCGAGGCTATCCTTGGACGCAGTGAGGGGTAGAGACGGGGATGAGGGGCTGTAGGAGTAGGCTTCCTTTAGAGCAGCCGCCTGCCTGCCTGCCTCGGGCTGGCCTCCCTCCAGCCAGGCAGGCTGGGGCGGGGCCGGAAGTCCAGGATCCTGGCAGGTGAGGCCGGGAAGTGAGGTACCATCTGCCTTGTGTGCCTGCCTACGTGCTACTGCGTTCCTGTCAGTACTGCGGCATGTCCGCAGCACATGTAGTCACCGTTGCTGCTGTGGTGTGCCCTCCTGTGCAGGGAAGACTGTCTTTCCTGTTAGCCGTGGGTGTGAGCCCTGCCTGGTGTTTGTCTTCAGTGTTCATGGACCTGTGCCACTGCCAGCCTTTAACATGACTCGGCCATCCCTGAAATTGGCCTTGGTTGCTCTGGCTCTCTTCAAGCTTGAGAACAGAGTCGTATGTGGGGAGTGGTGAAGATATTGTTCAAATCCTGTAGTCGGGAGCATCTGTGGATGGAACCCACGCCCAGAGGCCGTGTTAGAGGCTGGCAGGGAGGGGCAAGCAGCTTTTGTCCATGAGAGAGTTTCCTTTGGTGAACTGCCCTTGGGGCCTCCATGGAGAGCAGTGTGGGGGGACAGTCTTACTCTTTAGATTCCAGTCAGTTTAAGAACACCTCTCCCTCCGCCCCCCCCCCCCCCCCAGAGCAAGGCGCTGGTCGGTCCTGTCTTAGGATGGTTGTGTTTTTTTTTTTTTTAAAGAATGACCACAGGATATTCCTCCAGCCCTAGTCCTCCTGGCTCTGCTGCCCTCTGTCCATTCCGACTTTACTTTCCACCCCTCACCTGGCCCTCACCCACTCTCCCTCCGCAGGCTCTTCAGCAGCCTCGGTGAGCTGAGCACCATCTCAGCGCAGCGCAGCCCCGGGGGCCCGGGCGGAGGGGCCTCCTACTCGGTGCGGCCCAGCGGCCGGTACCCCGTGGCGAGACGAGCCCCGAGCCCAGTGAAACCCGCATCGCTGGAGCGGGTGGAGGGGCTGGGGGCGGGCGTGGGAGGCGCGGGGCGGCCCTTCGGCCTCACGCCTCCCACCATCCTCAAGTCGTCCAGCCTCTCCATCCCGCACGAACCCAAGGAAGTGCGCTTCGTGGTGCGAAGTGTGAGTGCGCGCAGCCGCTCCCCCTCACCATCTCCGCTGCCCTCGCCTTCTCCTGGCTCTGGCCCCAGTGCCGGCCCGCGTCGGCCATTTCAACAGAAGCCCCTGCAGCTTTGGAGCAAGTTCGATGTGGGCGACTGGCTGGAGAGCATCCACTTAGGCGAGCACCGAGACCGCTTCGAGGACCATGAGATCGAAGGCGCACACCTGCCTGCGCTCACCAAGGAAGACTTCGTGGAGCTGGGAGTCACACGCGTTGGCCACCGCATGAACATCGAGCGTGCGCTCAGGCAGCTGGATGGCAGCTGACGCCCCTCTCCCTCTCCTGTTCCTGCTGCGCCCTGCCGGCAGGGCCCCCACCCCTACTCCAGGCCGCAGGCTCGGCTCGCCCCCTACCACGGCGCCCGGGCCAGGAATGTTGCATGAATCGTCCTGTTTGCTGTTGCTTGGAGACTTGCCCTGTACATTGCTTAGTGCCCTCCCCTGCCGCTGAACCCCACCCAGCACACAGTAAGGGCGCGGACCAGGGGGGCTGGGTGGAAGGGGGTTGGGGCAGGGTGCTCTGGCCTGACCACCTCCTCCACAGCTCCTGGTGGCCATTCTTCCAGAGGGGGAACCTAGTCCAGCATGCGAGGTCAGGACACGCCTTGGTGACTCGGGGGGAGGGGGGAGACATTGGGGTTCTCGATAGGGGCCAAGGAGCCCCCTGTTTTACATATTTTAATCCACTCTATATTTGGAAAGAGAAAAGGAACAAATATCTCTGTCCGTAACAGTTCCCGCCCTCTTCCCCTCAAGTCCTCTCGCTGGTCCCGCCACAGCTACCCAGTCTTCCATCTCCGGCCCCTCACTGCCACCCCATATAGGGCAGGGGACACTCCAGCTGGCCTGGGGTTAGCCAGGGTCCTGGCAGCCCACCCTGGGGACCCCGGCTCAGCCCCCTTCCCTCGCTGAGCTATAGTATGCCCCACCCACCCTTTAGGTGCTGCTCAGGGGGACGGGTGGCAGGCATTGCCTGCTGGGCACTAGCAGGGCCAGGTGGCCTGGGAGATTATTGCCCTGGGGCTGGGCCCCGGTAACCCAACCCCAGCCATCATCTTCACAGGGTCTCTCCCAAAGGAGGGGTCTAACCTTTCCCCACTTCTTGGGCAACTACAGCAGAGAAGCCTCCCTGCCTCGCGCCCCAAAGACTCCCCAATTCCTGCCCTGTGTGTGTGCACCACATGTGTGTGTGCACGCCTGCGTGCTTGTGAAAATTGGGTGTGGCTGAGCGCATGGGTGCCCTGTATGTGCTTGATTGTGGAGTGGTCCCCAGGGGCTGTTCTGGATGGGTGGGAGGTTGAGGAAGCTTGCACAGGGGTGCATGCATGGGTGTGTGCCTGTGAAAGGGCCCTGTCTTCTCCAAAGAAAGGCTGTCCTGCTCTTGGGTCCTGCTGTTTTCTCAGCCTGTTCTCCCTGAACCTCACCCAGCTTAAGCAGGGGTTCTTGGTGAATCCTTTCAGCTTTGGGAGGCCTCAAGGGCTCCCGTGCAGGCAGCACCCCTTTGGGCTTCTAAGGGAATTGTGGGGACCACTAAAATCAGGCCACAACAGCCCTTGGAGAGAGGCAAAGACTCCTGAGGGTACCCTGGCCCCCCTTACTGTGACTCCTCACAACTCAGCAATGACCTGTGGGGCGGGGGGCCCTGGGGCATTTTTAAACATAGGGTTTGGAGTCTGGACTAAGCTCCATCCACGTCACTCACAAGTTTCTGTTTCTATTTCTAGCTTTTTTTAATAAAATATATATATATATATATATAAAAGACAGAAAACAGGTGTTTTCATGGCCCAGGGGCTTGGCACGCCGGTCTGTGCCCACCCGCCCCGCCCCACCCTGGCCCACCGGCCCCATTCCTTAGACACAGAGTCACGCCCACTAACCCTCTTACCAACAGAGCAGGTCACACACACAGCAGCGGTCACTGTAACAGACTGCCACATACACAGTCTCACATTTACCTGTGGGTTTTTGGTTCTGTTCAGTTTGGGTTTTTAACTTTACAGGGTCAGTTCCGCTTCATCCCCCTTTTGTATGGAGTTCCATCTCGGGGCTTTCAACCCCCTGCTCCAGTCCTGAGGCCTCCTGACCCTGACGTTGTGATACACCCCACAGAGATCTATGTTTCTTATATTATTATTATTAATAATAATTATTATAATATTATGTAATAAATTTATAAGAAATGAAACCATGTCTCCGTTTGCTTGCTTTAGGGTTAGGGAATAGGGCCTGTTCCTCAGACAGGTCCCACAGGCCCACGGCCTTGGGTCAGTGTGCTGTGGACTCAGCAGTGTCTTTGGAGCAAGCCTTTCTAGATCTTCTTGGTGGGTTGATCTCCTCCGGTTTGCTAGACCCCGGCTGGCTCAGGCTTTCTGCAGACTTTTTAGTACCCCGCTTTTTAAAAAAAAAAAAAAAGTCTAACTATGTCTGCGTAAGGATGACATATGTGTGTGGGAGGGTGCCCTTGGGAGGTAGCTGGTGTTTAAGCAGTTGTGAGCTCCTCAGTGCGGGTGCTGAGAACCGATCTCTGGTCCTCTGCAAGAACAGCGAGTCCCCTTACCTGCTGAGCCATCTCTCCAGCCCTGGGTAGCAACCTCTAGACTGGTGGTTTTCTGGGATCCCTGTCACTATTTCTTCTTTGCTTTCTGGTGCTGGGGATGGAACCCAGGCCAGGACTTTGCCAGTGAACAACGCCTCCCATCCCACTTTTAAACCTGGGACTTGGAACCTTCCTGCTGTGGCTAGTACTTTAGACTTCAAATCCTACATCCCTTTCTACGTGCTGGTCCTCTGCAGCTGTGTCTGGCCTCACTTCCCATGGGTCGATGCAGTGGTTTCCCACCTCCACTCCTACCTTCTGCTCCGACCCGCGCCAGAATGAAGCTGGTGAGTAGTCCCCTAATGTCCTTCTGGCCTCTCCTACACTTTCTCCAGCCTGCTGTTCCCAGCTTTGCTCTACCCCCGACCTACTGTGGCACCCCTTCAAGGTTCACTCTCTATTCTCCTTGCCTACATCACCTACCTTTACCACCCTTATTGACTGTGCCCTACATCCGCTCTTCCAGGGAACCCTCCTTGCTCTGCTTTTCCAGGGTCCGGATTGGATCCTCTGGGCTCTCACTATTGTCTCAAGTTAGAGGAGATTGGTGCTACTCACATCGCACTGTGTCTATTCCCTTAAGGATCAGGGCTAGCTTCTCAAAGATGTGAGGTGTACCTTTTTCCTGTTTCCTCTGGTCCGTGCACTAAACAGACTTGACCTTCAAGAGCACCTTTACAGACAAGGCCAGCAGCCAGCTGTCACCAGCCAACCACATAGCAGGGGTTGGGGGTTGGGGGTCGGGGGACACCTACACTTTGTGGTGTCAGGAGGGGCAGGTTAGCCATATGCACAGTCAGGTGAGCTGGCAGGAGAATTCCTACCCAACAAGAAGTTGGAGAGGGGAGTTGGGGATTTAGCTCAGTGGTAGAGCGCTTGCCTAGCAAGCGAAAGGTCCTGGGTTCGGTCCCCAGCTCCGAAAAAAAGAAAAAAAAAAAAAGAGAAGTTGGAAAGACAGCCAGGGATCAAGGGATATAATGGGCAGGGAGGGAGGGGCTTCAGAGAAAGCAAGCAGGTTCGTGGCTTGGTCATCAGGAATGCAGACCACAGATTCTGATGCTCCAAGGGTTATCCTGGAATCGAGGGTGGGGCTAAGGAGGAGCTGGTTAAGAGACGCAGGAGCAGAAGTAATACCGATAGCAAGGGGTGCCTTTGCCCTCTTCACCCAGGGGAAGCAGCTGCCTCAGGTGGCTTCAAGGAGGTGAAGTCTGGTGGCCTAGAGCACATGCTCCCTTGAAAGGCATGTGTTTCCTTGAAGCTGAATTACAAACTTAAACCTAGCTGGACTGTGCACCTCACATTTCCCCGTGACCCCGGGGTAGGTACCAGGCTTGCAGCCTGTTCTGGAGAGGGCTCATTCCGCAGGGACTTGTTTGGTCTTCTGGAATGTAGGCCCTGGGTCTGCGGACTCAGCCCTTAACATACTTTCTATATAGTTTCCGCTAGGTAACTTGTCTTTGACTTTCAGGTTTATAGTCACTGTACACCCGGGGTCAACAAGGCTGCGGTGCCACAAAAATGGCACACATGAACATTTAAGATACACGTTTTCTCTTAAAAGAGTTCTGGGTTTCCACATAGAGCAGAAGCCCCATCTCTGGGAGCCCTGTCAGGCAGTGTTGGGCCACTTGCTCCCCATGTACCCATCGAAGAGCTGGGTAGCAGTGGAAAGTAGAGAGCAGATTTAATCAAGTGGCAAATTGGGAAGGGAAATCCAATCTGACGTGGACTTGGGGCAGGAGGCAAGAAGCATGCATGTTAAGCAGTCCAGGTCAAGAGTGGACCCACTGGATCACTGTGTCAAATTTCATTTTTCTGAGGTGGCAAAAGAAGTTCTTACTGCACGAGGGAAGCAATGTAAAGACTCTCACAGTACAGTACGACGGTCCCCGCTTTAGGGGGCAGTCTATACCACCATAGGCAAACGTCCACCCTCCCCGAGTGATCTGTCTGCAGGGCTCTGCTGTTCGAGGCACCCAAAGCGGCTGTGGGTTTAAAATGATGGCTAGACGACCTCCAGGGACCCTTTCTGGGGTCCGTGGCAGGACAGTATAGAACTGACAGTAAGGGGCTGGGAAGTAAGAGGTCGGTGGGTCAAGTATATGCCTTGCAAGCAGAGAAGACCGGAGTTCCAAATTCCGGAAACCAAGCACAGCCGGGTGCGGTCGCCTGTGTTTGTGATCCCAGTTCTTCCGTAAAGAGAAATGGGGGCAGAGACACGTGGTTTTTCAGAAGCCTGTTTGCCAGCTTGTTCCCTAGCATACACAGCATCGAGCAGCAAAGAGAGGGCAAGCCCTGCTGCCCAAACATAAAGTGGGGCATTTGAGTGGTCATAGGCATAGGAATATTCAGGTATATACACGCACATGCACATGCACAGGCATACACACTAAAGTCCCAGTGAATGTGCCTTCAGCCTTCAAGGCTGATGTGACATAGGTGGATGTCAGTGGTTCTTAGACACTCTGATTTCCCTGTGGGCAGAGTCAGGCAGGCCTAAAGTAAACGGACATAGAACATGAAGGCAGGTGTGCTGGGCTTCCACTCTGCTTTAAGTTTTTTCATGGACCCAAGAGAGGAGTGTGTGCTTTTTAGCAAAATCAAGTTTCTAAATGTTTGTTAAATTTGTGACTTTATGCCCATTAAAATTCTTTTATCTGTAAAATTATCATTATTATTATTTTATTATTCTGATGTACTATCTGCAGTACTAATGGGGTTCGTTCTCTTTCAGTTTTTTTCAAGACAGGGCTTCTCTGTGTAGCCCTGGTTGTCCGAGAACTTGCTTTGTAACTAGGGTGGCCTCAAACTCAGAGGTTTACCTTACCTCTGCCTCCTGAGTGGTGGGATTAAAGGTGTGCGCTACCACACCAGGAAGATGTTTATTACTATAATTATTAATGTTGTAGTTCTGGAGTTATGACCCAAGGCCCTAAGCATGTCAGCGGAGTGCTCTGTAACGGAGATGTATCCACAGCCTTAACATCCAAAACTTAAGTTTAGTGTCACTGTTTGAATTCACGTTGCCATGTTATGAAAATGTTTTATTTGTTTGTTTATTGTATGTGAGTACACTGTTGCTGTCTTCAGACACACCAGAAGAGGGCATCAGACTCCATTACAGATGGTTGTGAGCCCCCATGTGGTTGCTGGAAACTTAGGACCTCTGGAAGAGCAGTCGGTGCTCTTAACCACTGAGCCATCCCTCCAGCCTCTTTTTGTTTTAGTTTTTTGTTTGCTTGTTTGTCTTTTTTGAAACTTTTTTTTCTGGTGTAGCCCTGGCTGTCCTGGAATTCCCTCTCTAGACCAGGCTGGCCTCAAACTGAGAGATCTGCCTGCCTCTGCCTTCCTAGTGCTGGGGTTAAAGGTGTGTGCCATCTGCACCCGGGTGCCATTTCTTTTTTTAAAACATATTGTTGCATATTCATTTATTTTGTGTGTTTGTGTGTGACCTTGCATGCCATGTTGCCCAAGTGGAGGTCAGAAGACAACGTGTGGGGGTTGGTTCTCTCCCACCATCGTGTGGGTTCTGGGATTGACCTGTGATCATCAGGCTTGGCGGTAGGTACCTTCCCTTGCCCACCCATTTTTCTGGGCCCCCTTTCTGCTCTATTTCCCAGTTGCTTATCAGGTACAACCTGGCGCCCACTTACAATAAATAGGCTTTCTCATACTCTGTGGTTAAGCTGAAACTTACTAACTCTCGGGTTGGTGGAAAAGGACTGTTTAGCCTTCGTATAGAGAAAACAAGACTTACAATCGAACATGAAGGTTAAGACAGAGGGACCTTACATTCTGATGCGGGAGAGAAGAACTCTCCTGATGTGGAGAAGAGGAGTATCTTTGTGATTCAGATAAAAGCTCCTGATGACTGTTGGAGCACTTGAGAGCCCTCCCCACAATTGACCTCAGCACTCCTGCACATTCAGGAAGAAGAGGGACCATTTTAGGACGTGCAGGCAACAGAGATACAAATCTCACGGCCCCTACCCTCACCCCTTTCTGGTCTTGAACTCATTCTGTGGGATTTGAACCTGTGGCCTTCCTCTTGCCCTGGTTTCTGGAACTGCAAACCTTCAGCATGACGTTCTCCTGGCATTTGGATATTTATGTCATACACGACTTTCTGATTTATATCACAAGATCTAGTTCCTAACACGTAGAATAAAAACAGAGTCATGTAAAGGAATTCGAGGAATTTGCTATTTGAAGGCTGGGCATTGGTTCACATTTTTCATTGATGATGTAAATTCGAAAATGAACATTCAGTATTTCTACAAACTAACGAGGAGTGGCAGAAGGGACGTTAATTACGACCAGAGATTATATGCCTTCTTCGTGTTAGCTGTCTAAAGTTATATAATGCCATCTCAGTCCCGTTAGCAGTTGCGTGGGATCAGGCACATATTACCCCGCCTGAGAAAAGTAGCCATTCCTGTGGCTGAGGGAAACATGCTTTGTACGTGTTAGAACTGGGGTCCTTTGACCTCCGAGGCTGACCTTTCCCACAGGCCACATTGTCACAGCCAGTTTAGCGGCTGTGACACAGGGCAGAACATCAAGGTGAGAGCCCATGCATTAGGGAGGAAGTCACGTACTAGTGCCTTGGCTTAGACTCTAAGTTCCTCTTACTTGTACTTAGGAGAGACAAGACCTCCTTAGAATATAGGGAGAGAACACAAGTCAATACTGAGGTAAGAGTTAAATCTTCCTGCCATTCAGAGTGGAAATGAGTTCTTATGAAGCTTGGCCCAGGATATCTGACCCGGATGGGGAGTAGGCGCTGACACACTTGTGGTTCTTAAGCATCAGGGCTGTGATGCAGAAAAAGAGTACTCGCTCTTCCAGAGGACCTGAGTTCGATTCCCAGTTCCCATGTCGGCAGTTCATAACTGCCCGTGACTCTAGCTTTAGCGACTCTAAGTGCCTTCTTCTGACCTCGGGGTACCCATACACACACAGCACATCTTCACAAAGACGATACGCATAAGCAAAAATTAAAAATTAAAACAAAAATAATTTAAACGAAAGCATCCAGACTACAAGTTGAGACATCAGAACACAGCCTGAGACAGGGTTGGGCAGGGGGGGGAGAGGCTCGGATTATTCAGCAAAAGAGATGAGAATGCTTGGTGCTGAGGTAGGAAAGATAAGACTTACTAGTGTTCTATTACTGGAGATATGCTTATAGCCCAAGAGGGAGGATGAGACCTTCTAGTCACTTACAGAGGAAAGACAAAACCTAGAAAGCAGTGCTTCTCAACCTTCCTTTTTTTTTTGGTTCTTTTTTTCGGAGCTGGGGACCGAACCCAGGGCCTTGCGCTTCCTAGGTAAGCGCTCTACCACTGAGCTAAATCCCCAGCCCCTTCTCAACCTTCCTAATGCTGCAACCCTTTAATATAGCTCCTCATATTGTGGTGACCCCAAACAATAAAATTATTTTATTGCTACTTCATTGCTGTAATTTTGTTGCTCCTAAGATTTGTAATATAAATATCTGATGATCTGATTACGCGACTCCCCCTCCCCCCCAAAGGGGTTTGCAAACCACAGGTTGGAAAACACTGCTCCAGGTGCATGACTGAAGTAATGAGTCCTGGTTGTCAGAGGCTCTGATGCCCTGTGATACTCAGATAGGATATGTAAGACCTCCTCATACTCAAACAGAAGATAGAGAGTTCTGTGATCCTTAGGCAGTGGGAAATAAGACAGGCAGAGATGATATTCTTGGAGAGGGGGAATGACATTTAGGTAGGGAGATGAGGCTACTCAAGCAGGGAGAGGAGACTTCTTTTAGGAGAAACGAATACATCTGATACTTCATTATGGGAGTCGAGACTCACAGAACATTCATATAGTTAAGGTACAGTCTGTACTCAGGTAGAGGATATAAGATCTCTTGATTCTTGTACAGAACGTGTGACAAGGTGCCACGCAGAAGAAAGAAATAAGACCTTGGGCCCTGATGTGGAAAAGAACAGTTCTCACACATGGAGAGGGGAAGTCAGCTTTCTGATGCTTAGGTAAAATATTCAAAACCTTATTGGGCAGCCTTGGGAGATGTGACCTTCTGAAAGCTACAGAATGAAGTAAGACATTCAGTTAAATGTGCCCAGAGAAATCAAGATTATCCCATCAGGGATTGGGGATTTAGCTCAGTGGTAGAGCGCTTGCCTAGCAAGCACAAGGCCCTGGGTTTGGTCCCCAGTTCAGAAAAAAAGAGAAAGAGAAAAAAAAAGATTATCCCATCAAATGAGAACTCAACATACAGGGGAAAATAAAAATGTCTCGATGGGTAGGAGCATTCTCATCTCGTGACGCCCCCTAGAGGAGATGTTAGCCTTTCCATGCTATAAGAGGCGGGTGGGGACTCACAGTCAAGGGGAGAGGATACCTTCTGACATTGTTACTGGGAAAGAGGAGCATCATAGTACGTGGCACGCACCTGTCATACTGTCTTCTGATAATCAGATATGTATAAATAAAGACGCTTGCTACTCAGGTAGCCGTGACAAGAATTCCGCTGCTCGAGTATAGACGCTCCTGTGTGGCTGTACTTGTGTACAAAAGAGGAGACCCGGAGAACTTCAAGAAGTATGTGATACTCAGAAATGGGCAAGAAGGTAGGCTTTGAAATCATAAGTCAAGAAACTTCAAAATGGCTCCTTGAAAGTGTTCTGGTAACCCCCCCCCCCCCACGCCCCTGTACTGATGATCCCATCAGTCAGCAGAACCCGATTTCTTTTCGATGTGAACATCTCGGATGTATTACCTCATTACAGGAGGGCCGAGCTGCTCTTCAGACCGTGAGCCTGTTGTGGTATCATCCTCCACAGAGCATATCCCAAACATTCATAAAGTGAGACGTCAGAAGGCTCGCCAAGGATGAATGAAGGTCTTAGGACTGAGGAAACGGGTTGGTCGCTCATGAGTACCTCACCACCCTGAGGCGGGAGAATTCACGCAGGAGGTTTGGATGGCACCTCAGCGTGGATCAGTTAGTCGAGGAGGCCTGCCTGGCCTAACTGCTGGGGTGGGGGTGGGAGATCACCCTGCTGATTGGCCAGAAGGCTGCAGAGCTTTGTGAGGTCACAGCTTGCAGGCCAGGTTAGGGCAGGAGTATGGTAGAGATGCTGCCAACTGTCGTTGCGCTGGTCCTGGCAGTGTCCGTGGTTGCCAAGGATAACACCACGTGTGAGTAAGTGTTGGGCACCTTGGTGGGTAAGGGTGCTCATGAATAACAGGTCCTATCCAGACGCCCTCTGTCTGGGGCTAGAGTGAGTAGCACATTGCCTTTGCAGGCTCTGGATAGTTTCATAGTTCCTGTGATCCACATCCCCAGTTCAGATCCTTCCTGCTTCCAGAACTGTGATCCTAGAATCATTAGGTTTCCAGCTGCCCCTGGCTTCCCAGGAAGGTGGGGTGAGGGGTGAGGATGACCCATTATTCCTAGATCTCTTCCCACTACCTCAGTGACTGACTTCCTTGCCTGTCAGGTATCGGGGCCTAAACTTTGGGAGCCCCTGTTCTCCTCTGGATGATTGAGGTCAATCACCTGTGTGTGAATTCAAAGGCATCGTATGCCTTTGCACCTCTATTCCACCCGAAGACTCTCATTCCTAAGGGACTCACAATGCAAACAACTCTAAAACTCTAGGTGGCCTCCCCCCACCCCCCATAAGTCCCCAGAACTTCCGGCTCAGGATCCCCTCTGCTTCTTGTGTGATTCTAATGCTCATGAGACACTGTATTTGCGTGCAATTATCTGCAGTTAAGATCTCCAGACCCAGCTCCACAGTTTCTACAACCTCCTTAGTCATGTGACATTTGCCTGAGTCTCCCATCCAAGATTGGTCCTGAAAACCATTACACCTCTCCGAAGCACTTTCGATTACCACCATGTCCAGGGGTTCCCTTCAATACCTTTAGGGCCCGTCTAGATATTTCCCGGAGACTGTGACCTCCTACATACCCTAGGCTGCCTCTCTTTCCCCCGAAGTCCCTCCCCATCTTTCCCAACCCTGTGTCCCTGCCTCCCCCCAGGTGTGGAGGTACAAAGACTGGATGCCTCTTCTTGGTTTGAGCAGTTTCCTGGTCTCTCCTCAGTGGCCCCTGTGGGTTACGATTCAGGCAGAACCCACAAGCAGGTATCCGGATTGTCGGAGGGCAGACTTCGTCGCCTGGGGCCTGGCCCTGGATGGTCAGTTTACAGATCTTCACGTCCCATAACAGCCGTAGGTATCACGCCTGCGGAGGCAGCCTACTGAACTCCCACTGGGTGCTCACGGCTGCTCACTGCTTCGATAACAAAAAGTAGGTGTGGGGCTCAGAGAGGGAGGTCTCTAGGGTAACCTTCACGGACAGGGAAGTCCCCCAGAGTCTCTGTGGAGCTCTGGGACCACATGGTCACCAGACTCCAAAAGGGCTCTGAGGGTCACACCACAGGTTTTTTTTTTCCCCCCCTCTGGCCAGTCTGTGAACGAGACCGGCTGGGGCACCTTTGTCTCCACAGAAAAGTCTATGACTGGAGACTGGTTTTTGGAGCCCATGAAATTGAATACGGAAGAAACAAGCCAGTGAAAGAGCCCCAGCAGGAAAGATACGTGCAGAAAATTGTCATCCACGAGAAATACAACGCTGTGACCGAGGGGAACGACATTGCCCTCTTGAAAGTCACTCCTCCTGTTACATGTGGGGACTTCGTTGGGCCTGGCTGCCTACCTCATTTTAAGTCTGGTCCTCCCAGAATCCCCCACACCTGCTACGTGACTGGGTGGGGATACATAAAAGATAACGGTGAGTATATGCTGGGCTCCTCGGTGGGCACTGGCGTCCATTCTCCTTGCTGGCTGTCTTTGCACGGCAAGGGTCACGATGTGTGGCTAAGCTGTTTTACTCCTCTCAGCATCATGAATAGAGTCTGGGCACAGACCCTTTCATGGCTGGAGAATTCAGGGTGAGGGAAGCTGAGTCCCATGTCTGAGGTCATGGTGTCAGGTTGTCAGAAGGCGTGACTGGCAATAGCCCAGCTATCTATGGGAAGGCTGAACGGCAGGTATAGTAGAACCTTGACATGTTTGTGAATGCAGCAATAATGAGTGTGTGTGTGTGTGTGTGTGTGTGTGTGTGTGTGTGTGTGTGTGTGTGTATCAGCTGGAGGTCCAGCTGGATGGATTTTGGACATTGGAAACTTGAACTGAAGCAGCCTTTGCAAAAGACCTCTGGATGTGGTGGTGTTGCCATGAGAAACACAAGGTGTTTCCCTCACTTGTGCACAGTTGAAGCCTCTCTGACTTCTGTGGTCTTAGGGGTGTCTTAGTTCACCATCAGCAGTCGGTACCTAGGCCTGTTCCCCTCTGTGGATAGTCGTAGCACCAAGACTCACTTTTCTTTCCAAATGATGTTCTTTACGTGGACCGGGAGGGATATAGTCGGTGAGTACACTTTTCCTAGGTCCATTAGTTCAAGACTCCTGGAAGGGCCCAGCAGATCTCTTGCTATTCAAGATGACCTGAGTGAGTAGGGGAATGTTTTCCGTAGTAGGCAAGCTGACGGGGACACAGGAAGTGTTCTAGAGCCACCGATGACTCCACAGTTATACCCTGACTCCCAGACCACCTCCCCACATCCTTAAAGTCTAGGGCCACTGTCAATACTAGAAGTAACAGGTCACTCTCTTAAGTCCCAACCTTAGGCCACAGGGCATCCCTGGGACAAGAAGACCTAATAGAACTTGTTCTCTGCCCATGAACAGGGCTTTTGTCTTCACAAGTACGATTTTTTTTATTGCCACATTAGAGATGTGAAATGTGACTGAAATTAACAGAGGCATTGGTTTCTTCTTTGGTTTTTGGAAAACTCGGCCTTCCTGATTTGAGACAATTGAGTCATTTGAGGCTTGCCTTTTTTCTTTTTTTCTTTCTTTTTTTAATCCCGGATTTCATCTCTTTTTCTAGAGGTGATCTCAGTCTTCAGAACTGTGGCTCTTAAGCTGTGGTTTGGGGGTCCTTCTGACAAACCTCTGCTCCCAAAGACATTTACATTCCGATTTGTAACGGTAGCAGAATTACAGTTATGAAGTAGCAAGGGAAATAGTCTCATGGTTGGGGGTCACCACGGTACGAGGGACTGTATTAAAGGGTCACAGCATTAGGAAGGCTGAGAACCAGTGTTTTTAAAGGTTTACGGCCCGCCCTGTCCTGCTTTAGTTTCCGATTGCTCCTTTGGTATGTGACGGCAGCTATCTGACGGGTGCGGGCATCCCATCCCATCTGCTGGTGCCCTGGCCCTGCTCAAGCATGCGCACAGCCCGATTCAGCCCTGTCTTATCTGCCCTCCGATCACTTACATAGCCCGTGTTCTTGTAGATCTTGGGTAGCTGGTCTCTGGTTCTAGAATCCCCTTAAATCAGTGGGGGTATCATTTTCGCCCTGCAGACACAGTTTCCTATCAAGGCCTCAGTCTTTAAAAATCCCTAGGCCCCAGACTCCCATGGCCTGTTTTATGTGCTTTGTTTTGCCTCCTTCATGAGTTTATCGGCTCTGGGGTTGGAAGCGCCACCTAGATACCGTTCCTTTAGCTGGGACTTTGAGGTCTTGTGGGCCTCTTATTTAAATGGACTGACACAGATGACTTTCGGTCTTAGCCACAGACCTAAAAATGTTACTCATCTTAATGGCCGGTGAGTTTGGGTTGCTGTGGTTATTTAAGTGTCATCCCCACCTCAGGGGCAGAGCTTGTGCAAACCTCTCAGTGATGCTCAGATGTGGGGCGGGGCAGGGTGACAGCTCTATTGAAAATGGAAAATGAAATAAAACATCCCATGTTTTAAAAAAAATCCTTTAAATACCCAAAGCTCAGGAAACACACGTTAAGCAGATGCCTCCTGAATGCTTGGCCCTGCATATACTGGCCCCATGCTTTTCCTATCTTATCCCCTGCACTGCCCGTGACATCTAACCTAAAGTGCCATGGGAGGGGGCTGTCCGAGCCACACCATGTGGCAAAGAGGCACAGCTGTGCTGGTTCTGATGCTTCGTCTTGAGTCCGGTACACGCCAGCTGCCTGAGCTGAAGCCTAACCCCAAGGATAGGGTCAGTGGTGTGAATGAGGCCTTGACTCAGTTTTCCTCTTCCAAAACTCTCCTTAAAGCAGAGCTGAGGCACACGGGAGGAATCTGTCTGAAGCTGGGAGGAGGAGTCCCAATGAAGTTGATAAAACAAAATCAAAACCAAAAACCACAAAAACGGGGAGGGTGACTTCTAGACACACGATGGAGAAGGAATGGTGTGTCTCAGTCATGGGTGTGGAGAGATGTGATCCTGGCCAAATTCTTGAAGTAGGTGGGCAGCGCTCCAGTCCCTGAACCAAAACCAGGAGGAAAAGGCCCTCGGACTTAGCGCTTGGCAAACAGTAGCTATGCTTATCAGGGAGAGCTACAGCTAGTCTACACATTTCCTCATCCATTGCTAAGGTAGACACCATCTCTCCTTCCTTTCTTCCTCCAGGCAAAATTCTTTTACCTCTACTCCCACCTGTCCTTTCACTGTGCCTTTCTTCCCCTCAGGAGTGTGAGGTGAGCCTGAGGGATCTTGGTTTAACCAGAGCACTGCATAGGATGGACGGAAATTCATGGTGGGGGAGGAGGCAGGGCTTTCTCCGTCTCCTCCTTGGGCACTGACCGCTGTGTGGCCTGGCTGCAGCCCCCAGACCATCACCTGTCCTGATGGAGGCCCGCGTGGATCTCATTGACCTCGACCTGTGTAACTCCACCCAGTGGTACAATGGGCGTGTCACATCAACTAATGTGTGCGCAGGGTATCCTGAAGGCAAGATTGACACCTGCCAGGTAACTTCCTTCTGGTACCCCAGACCCTTGGGGTCCCTCTTGGGATCCTACCCCACCCCCTGAGGAAAACCTCATTTTAAGTTCCGGATCTCCATCCTCTCCTCCCTTGACCCCAGGGCCAGCAGCTCCAGTGACTTGGGATAGTGTCTGCCATCTGTTCCTACTGAGAACATGTCGTCACACTTAGCATCTGACCCCAACATTAGCATACAGAACACATTGCCCCAAACCGGTCCTCTTTTCTTTTTTTGCATTTTTTATTGGATATTTTTAATTTACATTTCAAATGTTATTACCTTTCCTGATTTCCCGTCCATAAGCCCCCTATCCCATCCCCCTCCCTTTCTGCTATAAGGGTCAAACTGGCTCTTGAAGACAATGCTTTTCTCTTCCCCATAACACCAAGCTCCCAGAGCCACCAGTGTTCACGCATGCACGTAAAGCCACATGCATGTCTTTGTACGCTCATCTTATAGCAAGGCGTCTCAGGACCCCTTCCCCACCCACCCTCCGCATCCCAACGTATATTTGCAACACTCAACCTTACCAGTTGAGTCTAAGGCAGGCAGGAAACTATGTGGCCGCTGGCATTGTTCTCCCATAGCCCCATGAGCCTTCTGGGAAGGGAGAGTGGTTCAGGCTGAAAGTGACCCCTCTGTCCTTCTGGACAGGGGGACAGTGGTGGGCCTCTCATGTGCAGAGACAGCGTCGACAGCCCCTTTGTGATCGTGGGGATCACGAGCTGGGGGGTAGGCTGTGCCCGTGCTAAGCGTCCTGGAGTCTACACAGCCACCTGGGACTACCTGGACTGGATTGCTTCCAAGATCGGCCCTACCGCCTTGCACTTGATTCAGCCGGCCACCCCTCACCCACCTACAACCCAGCAACCGGTCATCTCTTTCCACCCTCCTTCGATCCACCCTCCTTGGTACTTCCAACACCTGTCTCCTCGGCCGCCTCACCTACGACCGCCTCGGCCTCTGCTCCATCAGCCGTCTTCAGTCCATACCTCCTCAGCTCCAGTCATACCTCTACTCTCCCTGCTCACCCCAGTCCAGCCTGTGTCCTTTACCCTTGCTGCGTACCACACAAGGCACCACACAACGCTGTCTTTTGCTCGGCGTCTACAGCATCTCATAGAGGCCCTGAAGATGAGAACTTACCCTATAAAATATCCCTCCCGGTACAGTGGACCTGTGAACTACCAGCACCGCTTCTCCACGTTCGAGCCCCTTTCCAACAAACCCAGTGAGCCCCTCCTCCATTCCTGAGAAAAGAGAAAAGAGTGAAATACACACACACACACACACACACACACACACACACACACACACACACACGAGGACATGCTTTCTGGACTTCTGTTTTCTCCAACTCAACCCAAATCTTCCTCCATCAAATCTACGTCCTCCCTCCTCAGCTCCAATAAAATGGAATTTCTCATACACTCATATTATTTTTTTTAAATGTTGGATTTTAATGCTTCAATAAGCAAACTCGGGTCACAGGCCAACCATGGTCCTTATCTGACCATAAGTAAGTGTCCTTACTTGACACCTTATTGATACTGACAGGTGTTAAATGCCTCTGTGTATGTAGCTGGAGGGTGGGGGTGAAAGTGCTTGCTCTACCTGCTAAGCTGACCAGAAAAGAAGGAGCAGGCTTCCCCCAGGAGGCCATTATCTTGATGCAACCTTGAGGCTGGCCCAAGGAGATGCATCTGTGTGAAAGGGCCTGGATCCCCAGAGAACAAGGGATGACCAAGCTGCTTGGAAGCCACCACTAATCTTACTTGTGGCTGATCAAACGTTACCTGTTCTGGGTTATTACTGGCCTTTAGCTAAATCTACTGGTTCCTGGACTCAAGCCCATAAGGTCCTCTTTGCTAAGGCTTTCCCAGGAATAACAGGGGTGGTAGGGGTTGGGGGCAGGGATGGGGTGGGGGTGGGAGGGGATCTTATGGATGTACCTGAGTTTGGAATGGCTTTTTACAGCCATTAGATGTTTAAGACTATTCATTGTAAGGGACAGAAACTGGTTTGAACCTTTGTAAGGATACAAAGATACGCAGGACCAATAGGAACGGGTCAGAAGCATTCTCAAGGCACAGCGAGCCCAGCCAGGTGTGGGAATGGTCTGAAGCTTCCTCAGAATGGCTGCTGGACCCCCAGTCTAGACCTGCCCCACACTGCCTGAGGCTGGGGTCAGCCTTCAGCCTGCCCACATTTGTTTGCCTAGTCCTGGGAAGGACACCCTCATGGGCTCTGTTCTGCTATCCATTCTGGTCAAGAAAGTAAATCAAACCTGGCGTTTGGATTAACCACTTGTGTTTATTAGAGATGGCAGGGCAGAGAGAAGCGACACTTCCTCAAATCAAAATGTCCTTACACTCAAGGATGCGATCTATTCTCAAGAGTTGTGCTTTGCTTTCCAGCTTTGGATTGATAGGAGTGCAAGGCCTCTGACCACTCAGAGTGAGGCACAAGGACCCCCTTGCATTAGGAATAAAAACCGTAGCAGGACGTCAGCTGGGCATGCTTGCCTGCTTGATTTGACCGTGCCTATTCACCTGTGTGCAGAGCTGACACTCTTTCCCTTACTGGCATACTTCGGATTGCACAGTCCCTTTCTTGGGACCCCAGACCTATTTCTAAAAGCCTGGCCGGCAATGTGAGAGGCTCCCTGTGACCAAAGGTCCTGGGAACTGACTCCCTGCCACCTTGTTGCCGCGGTCCTGGATATAGACAAATATCTCAGGCTCCTGAACTAACCGAAACCCATGTGAAAGGAATCAGCAGCGTTGAGATAATTAGGGACATTGAATGAATGTGGCAGCAACTAGGTAACTTCTGTGCACAAGCCAAGGCAAGAAAATTGGGCTATAGAATACTGATATAGAATACTGATGTGGTTGGGCCTTTTTTTTTTTTTTGAGGGTGAATATGTGACTTAGATGTCTGTCACAGGGTACTTGGAAGTGGAAAAACAAAAGGTCCAGGGGGGACAACACATGGGACCAGTACAGGGGGTTTGAGTAACTCCCAGGGGGACTTGGGAAGGGAGGAATGAAGGTCCTTTGTCTGATGTTCACCATTTAGTCCATTAGGATGGATTTTTGAGTTTCTGGGAAGAAAACTTCAGAACCAAGAGAAGAAAAACAAAGCAACAGCAAAACAAAACAAACAAAAAAAAATGTGAACACTGCTTTGGTGGGCGGGACATCTGGAAGGCCGTTTGAGCGTGACTGAAATGTTTAATCAGAGAAGCGAATATAGATTCCCGACCTGCAGTTCCAGTTTCCTGTGTGGGGAAAAAGCAGTTTGGGCAGAGTTCAGGTGGTATAGGGAGTCCACAGCAACTGCAGTAGATAAAGGGCCTCGGTGCTCCTCAAGGGTTATCAAGAATCACAGTTATAAGGATGGGAAACCAGGCTCCCTCTCTGGGTAAGCAGATGGATAAAAGGTCTGAGGCTAATAATAGTAATGTCTCCTAAAGCCCATGCTGCAGCAGTGGGGTGAACAAAAAGGAAAAGAAAACCGATTAAGATGGGGTGTCTTAGGGTTTCTATTGGTGTGATGAAACACCGTGACCAAAAACAACAGGTAGGAAAGGGTTTATTTTAGTTGATAATTCTCAGGTTTATATTTCATCACTGAGGGAGTCAGAACAAGACAGGATCCTGGAGGCAGGAACTGAAGCAGAGTCCATGGAGGAGAGCTGGTTACTGGCTTGCTCCTTATGGCTTGCCCAGCCTGCTTTCTTAAACCTATCTAGTCCACCTGCCCAGGGATGGCATCACCCACAGTGAGCTGGGTTCTTCCACACCAATCATCATAATAGCATATAGACTTACCTTATAGGCTAAGCTTATGGAGGCATTTCTCAAGGTTCTCTCTTCTCAGTAACGAATAGATTTGGGTCAGGTTAACAACCACACACTGGGTATGTAAACTTATAGAGCATGTTAATGATGAAAGAATGGGGAAGAGGTGATTCTGATCTTGCTGGAGAAGGGACCCAGGACCCTCTTTTCTCTGATGCAACGGCAACAACGTAAACAAGAGAAAAGAGAGCCACTTCCTAAGGGGGATCCACTGGATCACTTCTCTTTCTCTGTGCTGGGAGCCCAGTTCTGTACTGCCAGCTCAAGTTCTGACTCTCTTGTATACCCCAGTGTCTAAGAATGAACCTTGAAACAATGGCAGAAGGATATCCAAAATCCACAGAGGAATCCCCTTAATTGATGTTCCCATCCAGGGATGTTCTCAATTTGTCAACGTCCCCCTTCCCAGTTCAGAGGTCTTAAATTACAAAGGGGGCCAAGGCCTCTGGTAGAACACCCATATGTGATCTTTGCTCTATGGGATCAATATCTCGGGCCTCAACTCTATGCCTGGCCTGAGGTACTGTCGATCTATTACTTTCTGTAATGGACAGAGAGGATGATTAGAGCTGTTGCTACACACAGACATTCATGTAGGCGAAACACACATAGAATATTTCTAAAAAGACGAGGTTTCTACTTAAGTGGAGGTCACAATCTCTTTGAGGCAGGAGAAATGCCTCGGCCGTTAAAAGCACTGCTGCTTTTATGGGTGACATGGATTTGGTTCCCGGCACCCACATGGTGTTCCGAAACCACCTTTTTAGTTCCAGGGGCTCTGGCATCCTCTTCTGACTCTGAAGGTACCAAGACCACCCAGTGTACATGCTGGCAAGATACCCATTTAATCCAAAAAACAAAAACAAATGCCAAAACCAAAATTAACAATAAAAAAGAAGGAATGCTATGTCTGGATAGGGCGTCATGATGAGAGATAAAAAGATCTCAACCAACAACTCACATGGAGTAACAATGAGGTCCATCAAAGCCATTTGAGGAATCGTTGAAACTTGGCCATAAAGGGGATTGGAAAATCAGTACTCCAGTCTTAGACTGGATAAAAATAAAAACATTTAATAATACAAAGAGAAATTAACATGCAGTTGGGAAAAGAATGGCCGACATTATTTCTAGGAAGGCAAAAGGACTGGAAGAAAAAAGTGTTTGGTGTTAAACAAATTAAATTAAAGAGCCGTTGGGACGTGGGATGGTGAAGTTGCACTTTATAAGAAGAGCTGGCCATTACACTGAACAGCTGCAAGAGACTGAGGTTTGAAAGGAAGATTCTAGAGGCAGAAATGAGGGGAGAAGGGACGTTTCAAGAGGGAATTTCCTGTCTTAACAAGAAATAATACCTCACATGACCTTTGCAGAGGATTAAAAGACATTAATAAAATACCGTTTGTCACCTCAAACTGAAAGTCCCAAACTAACTCTCATTTTGGCTCTGTATGCACTTTCTCTTCTGCCTTTTCTTGTTCTCAGGGAGTGTCCCCTCACATCCAGGGTCATTCTGACAACGTGCCAAGGCTCATGTTAAAATGTGTATTTTTTTTTTACTACAGAAAAGGAAAAAAAAAAGGATTCCAAGGGAATTAAAAGCTCGCTTAAGAGTTGCAATAGGAAAAAAGCTTGATAATCAAATTATGGGTATGGGTATTCTTAACTCTCACTAATGTGCCATGGATTTCGATTTGGCTCTTATTTAGGGAAGAAATAGTAAATGTGCGTGAGAGAATTATTGAGAAGGATGTAAGTGTGCGTTCATATTTCTGGTAAAGGGGTTAAAAAGGAAGGTATTTTAGATAAGGATGGATTTTATGTAATAAAACAAGATTTTTGTCCTAAGAATGAAAAACAAAAGTTTAGTTACTGTTTTATTGCTATGGAGAGACACCTTGACCAAGGGGTCTTCCGAGAAGAAGGAAGACTTTATTTGGGGCTTACAGGTTTAGAGGGTGACTATGCTGGGTGCTCTTGTGTCAACTCGACAAAAGTCATCGAGAAGGAGGGAACCTCAACTGAGAAAATGTCTCCATAAGATCCAGTGGTTGAGCGTTTTCTTAATTAGTGATTGATTGGTAGGGCGAGCCCAGCCCATTGCGGGTTGTACCATCCCTGGGCTGGTGGTCTTGGGTTCTATAAGGAGGCTGAGCAAGTCATAAGGAGCAATTCAATAAGCAGCACCCCTCCATGTCCTCTGCATCAGTTCCTGCCTCCAGGTTCCTGCCCCTCTTGACTTCTTGTCCCAACTTCCTTTGGTGATGAACTGTGATGTGCAAGCACAAGCCTAATAAACCCTTTCTTCCCCAAGTTCCTTTGGTCATGGTGTTTCATTACAGCAATAATAACCAAGATAGTGAGTTCATGACCATCACAGTGGGGAGCATGGCAGCAGGCAGGCAGCAGGCAGGCAGTAGGGAGGCAGGCAGGCAGGCAGGCAGCAGGCAGGCAGCAGGCAGGCAGTAGGCAGGCAGGCAGGCAGGCAGGCAGGCAGGCAGGCAGGCAGGCAGGCAGGCAGGCAGGCATGGTGCTGGTCCAGTAAATGAGAGTGTATATACTTTTTGACAAGTAGGAGGTCCACAGAGAGAAGGGTAACTGGGCTTTTGAAACCTCAAAGCCCACCTCTAGTAGTACACCTCTTCCAATGAGGCCACACCTCCTAACCCTTCCCAAGTAGTTCTACCACCTGAGAACCAATATTTCAAATGTGTGAGCATATGGTGTCCATTCTCGTTCAAGCCCCAGAAAGAACAAAACAAAGTTAAAACCAAGTCACAGCAGGTTGGAATATATTGTATAAGGTTCACGGAGAATGGGACTTGAGGGTGATATATGTTTGATGATAAAGTTACGAAAATTCCTAAGATTATACTGATCTATGTGTAAAATAGACAGGGGCTCACTGTAGCTATATCTACCCTGGAACTCAGTTTGTGGTCCAGAATGGCCTTGATCTTTCAGTGATCTGCTTGTCTCCGACTTTTCAATGTCACCACACCTGGCTCCACAGCACTCTCAATAACTAAAATGCAAACAGGTCAATTATTTGTCAGTGGATGAATAAACAAATTGTTGAGTATGGACACGATGGAACACAGTCCAGCTACGAATGAGAGACAATGTACATGATGCATAGATGAATCTCTGACTCTCACCTCTCTGTCTCTGCCTCTCTGTCTCTCTCAGAAACAGGGTCTTTCTTCATAGTCCTCACTGTCTTGGGGCTCACTATGTAGTCCAGACTGGCCTCTGCCTCAGTGCTGGGATTAAAGACATGTGCCGCTGTGCCCTGCTCTGGATGAGTCTTGAAAGTGGAAGAAAGACACAAAAAGTCACATATTGTATAATTTCATGTATATGAAATATTCAGAATAAACAGATATCACCAGTGCGGACTTCACTTTGGAGTGATGGGACCACACAGAATTGGCAGATGTCCCACATTGTGACTGAATGAAATGCGCTGGAAGCTTAGTCATGTGCATTCACCTCAGACATTGCATCCCTATGTAGTCTATTTAATTTAGTCCCTTCAAAAACTGGTTAAATAATAAAGTGTGGCAGTAGAACCCCTAAAACTTACAAAAGGCGTGACTTAATGACAGCTGTTGTGCAGTAGTTATCTATGAGCACTCTGACCCCAATACCAGTATTGATGGACTAATGCAGTTTCCCCTTCCCCAGAGAAGTGTCTGAGCTAAAGTAGGGGCTGCTTGGCCCTGGAGGACACAAGCTATCTCCCGCATCTCATGTGTGCACTTGGTGACAGTTCTCTGGCCTTCAGGCAGGACCAAATCTGCCACAGTTTGTCCTTCCTCCTGTCCCAGGGGTTGGAGGTTGTGGTAAGGTTGGCCTTCAGCTGAGATAAGAACTTGGATTCTCACCTCACTCTGTTCCCCTTGCTCAGCTCAGAAAGCAGCCCTAGTAGCCCATCTAAAAATTGTCTTCTTAGGCTCTGCTTCAAGGAAATCTAGTACGAAACAGTATGGGGGGTTGGAGAGATGGCTCAGCGGTTAAGAGCCCCGACTGCTCTTTCAGAGGTCCTGAGTTCAACTCCCAGCAACAGTATGGGAAAACCAATAATAGTACATTTTTGAGTATGTGAAATCTATCTCAATAAAGCTATTTACATAAGAAGAAATACCTACTGGCTGGAATATAGTTCAGAGGTAGGACACTTACTTAGCTAGCTCATGAGGTCCTGGGTTCAGTGCTCAAAATTGCAACACACTCATGCGTACAGGCACGCACACACACACACTCACACTCCCCGATTATTAACTGATTATTAATCATTTACAGTAACTGTTGTTTGTCTTTTTAGGAGGAGTCTCACTTTGTAGCTATGAATAGCCTGGAATTCACTCTGTAGACCAGACTGAATTTGAATTCAGAGATCCACCCACCTCCGCCTCGAGACTGCTGGGATTAAAGGTGTGTTTCACTATGCTCAGTAACAAGTTTTTTTCTTCTAAAAATCTTAACTCATCTGAGTAATGCATTCCTGAGAGTCCCTGATCAGAAGTCAAAGTTGAACATTTAAGTATTACCTACTTAAAGGTGAAACACACTTGTTCCTGAGATCTCAAATCTACATTTAATTATAAAAAACCCCACAAACAATAAATTCTACTGAAATGGTCTCTATTGTTAACCAAGAGCTAATTTGGACTACAGCGTAGTAGCCTATCAAGGCAGTCTTCCTTCATCTATGCGGCTAATGTCTTTGTTTACTTCAGACCACAAAGCACAGATACTCGGTGTGATGGTTTGAAGGAGAATGGCTCCCGTTAGTTCCTGTTTGAGTGCTCGTGCTGGTGGAGTGGTTGAGAAGGATTAGGAGGTGTGGCTTTGCTGGAGGTGCGTCCCTGGGGATGGGCTTTGAGGCTTCAAGGACCTTGCCATCTACCATTCCCATTGGTACTCTCTGCCTTGTGCCTGTGAACCCTCAGCTACTGCACCAGCGCCATCTTCCTGCCTGCTGCTGCAGTGCTCCCCAGGATGATGGTCCTTGACTCACCCTCTGACACTGTGGGCCCCATTAAATGCTTTCTTCTAGGTTGTCTTGGCCATGGAGTTTTGTTATGGCAACAGAGAGGTAATTAAGACACTCAGTGTTTATGAAACGTACTCTTTATTGTAAAAAAGGAAACAATATAAACAAAATGATAATGCAAATGCTCGGGACAAGGCAATCCAGCAAGCTGCAGAGCGCAGGCGGCTCTCTTCTGCTCCTCACTGCTACCCTGACCACGACGCAGTGTGTGGCTCGCCCCAGAGGTGGAGGAAGCTTTCTACCCTGAGATGGAGGTTTAAAGGGGGTTTTTGTTCATGTGGTGGGGAACAGTAAAGTGTGTGTAAGCAGATATGGCTAGACTTGTCTTCACTCCACCGCAATAGTTCTGCTCCTGTGCTCTCAACTGACCTAGAAGAGCTCCTGAAACAGTCGGTGCTAAAAACAAATCTGGAATTAACAGTTGTCTGTCAAAATATTGTTGAGAAAGTTGGTTGGGAGACAGGGACAGGGGTATCATGGATGGATTCTGTAGGGACACAGTCCTTTTGCATCATTCTCTCGGCAAAAAGGAAGTGACAGTCCCTGAGGTCAGTTTGGGAAGAAAGACCAACAAACACCTAAATGTCTACTAAGAAGACATGAGCATGTGCACTGTTTCTGCACTGTCAGGCTGCTGGGGTGGGGGTGGGGGATGTGAAAGACACGGATCCCTCGTCCTGATGCAGGAAGCTGGTGGGTATCACATCTGTCTAGTTTTTGTTGACCTCATCATGTACCACAGAGCAGTGGGTTTGCAGGAAGTTGAGCAGGGGTAGTCTAGAGAGGTTCTCCAGCAATGTAGGGTGTTCCAAATGGTCCCCAATACCCCAATTCTGCCATGTGTGGATGTCCTCTGGTTAAGAAGGAGATGGGCTCTTGCTCATGTCACCCTGCTCTTGGTCTGGTGTATCCTCTTCTTTCTGCTCCAACTTGAAGTTCTGTGAAGGAGTTATAGGTGAAGCCTGACCCTACACTTGTCCATTCATAGTTCTGAGGCAGTTAGGCGTTGCAAAGGCAGGCAGAACCCCATGTGTTAGGTTGTACTGCACACTCTGAGGAATCATCCTTTCCTATCATACCTCAATCAGCCTGACTTACCTCAAGCTCCTGTAAAACCTCATCCATGAAGTCCTGGGAACTTTTTTTGTAAGCCACAGCTAACCGAATAGCATCATTGAAGAGCTGAAGGTGGGACAGAAATGGCAGAAGTGTAGTCGTGGGTAGGACCCTGAACCTTGCCTTTATAAACCAGTCTCACCAGTCACTGGCCCCTCTCTCACGCTGGTCCCATAGACTATCTCACCAAATGTGGTCCTCCCAACTTCTCTCCTCTGCTGCACCCAGCCACACCCTGTTCTTGCCTCCTCCTTTCCCTTCTTGCCTCCCCAGGACTCCAGCACTCCTAAGCCACATCAGCAGACTGCCTAAGGCCTACCATTACCTTCACAACATTGGTTCCATCAGCAGCCGAGACAAAGTACAGGGGTAGGGAGAACTTCTTGGCAAAACTGAAATTCTTTTGAGTCATCTGTATGTCTGCTGCAGAGAGAAGCAGGGCACTGGCTTGTCTACCCGGGCAAAGGGGAGAGTTTGGAGGCAGGGTCAGTGGAGGCTCTGGGCTCTGTCAGGGACTGCCCTGGAAATGGGTACTAGGGGTCTGTGTCTTGGGAGGACAGGGTCTTGCTGCTGGCATCCCTATGAGAAAAGGAGTATCTTGGGAAGGAGAAACAAAGGCTGCCCATTCTTTGAAAGAAGGAAATGTGTGGAGCTTGGTCCCGGGAACTACTGTCACCCAGGTGCAGGGATGGCCCACCATCAATTTTATTGGCCACCAGGATGCATGGGATCTCCGGCCTGAACTCCCGAAGTTCTGCATACCAGGTGCCCAGGTTCTTATAGGTGATTTTCCTCTGGACATCAAATACCTACAGAGGATAGAAGACAGTTTAGACACAGTTACATTACTTCATTTGCCTTATTTCACACTCTTATTTAGTACCCTTGGTTATTAGAATTAAGACTTTTTAAGTTCTCGGGGTTGGGGATTTAGCTCAGTGGTAGAGCGCTTGCCTAGCAAGCACAAGGCCCTGGGTTTGGTGCCCAGCTCCGGAAAAAAAAAAAAAAAAAGAAAAAAAAAGACTTTTTAAGTTCTCAAGGGCTTTTGTGCTTAAAGGACTGTGGAGGAACAGGTCATGAGTCCCTTCCATGACCCCTTCACTGTCCTCATCTGACAGCTGGCAAGCCCCTTCAGGTGGCCTCTATGTGCACACACAACTATCTGACTATGAGCTACCAGTGTGCACACTGGAAAGTGAAACGATACATCGGAGGAGGCTGCATAGAGACGGCGGCATCTAAGCAGAGACTGGACCATGAGCAGCGTTTCTGTTGAATGGGTATGAACTGCAGAGAGCTGAGGGAAGAGCAGTGGGGGAGGGTGAACAGACCAGTCTCTTGTGTATCCCTTTCGTGCCACTCCTTATGGATGAGAAGGCACCCACTCATGAGAGCAATGGTGTGCATACTGTAGGAGGTAGGGCTAGAAGAGTTAGGTGGTGTCAACTGCTATAAAGTGCCAGGGCAAACTTACATTTTGTAGGGAGACACCACAGCAGTGGTGTCAACTTGTGTTCTTATCAGAGCTGTAGCGCCAGCTTCCTTCCCTTGTGATTAGGACCAGAGTGACTTACAGAGCGGTCACAATACAACATCTACCTGGGGACCTCAGTCTTGAGGTCTAGCTGCCATTCCGTGAGCTAGTCCACATCGGCTCTACTGACAAAGTGTCCTCACTTGGTGACAGTCCCTAGGGTTCCTAATTCAGAGACCTAGACTATGGGACTGGGGCTCAGCTCAGGGGTAGAATGCATACACCTATGGGTAAAGTCAGTCCTGTTTACTCCCTAGTATCAAACCTCCAATCAGCCTACGGACTCGTGTGTCACAGATGCTTGCCATTCATGAAGATGTTTTATCTGTGGATTAAGGAGGACATATTCCTTCTCGGCATGTAAGGGAGGTGGCCTGGAAAGCAAGCCTGGGAGCTCAGAGGCAGGGTCGCCCTCCCAGAGGCAGGTTTTCTCAGTCTTACTAGAGCCTACGCACAGGTGACTTTGGGGAACTTTTGTGCAGTCTGTCACCCATGGTAACCATCCTAGACAGCACAGGGAGAGCCTGAGAGGCAGGTGAGGGCTGCTCTGAGAGGGGAAAGGCTTTTCAGAAGCTGTGGGTGAGGTACCCGTGATGTTTCCCTCAGTAGCCGGCGGTAGCCTTGTCTCAGCCATGCTTTCTTTGAACACTGAGTGGTGAAGCCAGCCCAGTGCCTCTGCTTTTCTTTCCTTTGCCCCCATCTGAGGCAGCTCCTCTGGCATATTCTGTTTTAGAAGCTATGGGGGGGGGTTAAAGCATCTGGGTGGCCTTGAACAACCTTCTCCTACACATCTATATTTGGTGGTGGGGCCAAGGACCATTGATCCCTTGTCTCCTTTGTCTCCTTACCCCTTAGGCTGGAATAACCCAGTGGCTTTTTTTTTTTTTAACTGCCCAGCTGGTTTCATACCATGATGCAGGCGTGAGCCTTGTGGTAGTAGGAGGCATGCATGCTCTGGAACCGCTCCTGGCCTGCTGTATCCCAGAAGTCTGCAACGAGAACACAACTGTCTGCCCAATGGGGCTGAGGGACAGGGAGACACCCCGACATGTCCCAAGCATTTCCATGCAGGTCTCTGCAGAAACATGAGTGTATTGTGAGAGGAAGACATCAAAAGAAGGAAGGACAGTGCAGATAGGAAATCCCGGAAGGAAGAGTGTAGGTGTCCCTTGTCCCCATAGATGGTGGACAGTCAGGATATATGGCCTGGTGACCCCAGGGAAAGGTCATGTCTGACATTTGAGAAGTGGTTAGGCCACAGATGGATCTATGTATGCTAGCCAAATGCTAATCCCTGAGATGAGAAGGTTTACCCCGTCAAAGGCCTCTGTACCCCTTTCCCTCTGGAAGAACAGTCTTCCAGTGTCTGCTTGTCTAACTCCTGCCCTGCACACTAGTCCTGGCCTGGGTGCTGTGACACCGTATGTCCTTGAGTACCTCCTTTTCTGCTCCTTGACTTCCAGTTTTTCCTCCTCCACTCTCTCCCACGAACCTCCTTTCCTACCACCTCCCACCCCCGCCCCCACTCAGCGTGGCCTGAGGGCCCATGCTGCTCACCCACAAGGATGGTCTTGCCGTCTACTGTGGCCGTGTGTTTATACAGGGTCAGAGCATATGTGGACAGTTGCTGTGGCTGGCTGGATGCAGGTTAAGGAGCCAAGGTGACTCAGCAGAGGTAAGAGAATGGGGACGGGGCTGAATGGGTCCCCTTCTTACTTAGTTTTTCTTAATTTTTTGAGACAGATCTCACTATGTAGTACTGGCTGGCCTGGCACTCACTATGTAGACCAGGCTGGCCTCAAACTCAGGGATCTGCCTGTCTTTGCACCCTAAGTGCTGGGATTAAAGGTGTGTGCCATCATGCCTGGTCCTTTTTTTGTTGAGGCAGGTTTTCCAATGTAGCCTCAAACTTGTGGATATCCTGACTTTGTCCTCTTTCTAAAGAAGTTAGATTTCAAGTTGAATAACTTCTACAGACAGACAGAGGCAGCATCAGGGGCACAAGGTCTAAGGAAGGGGCTGGGAGAACGTCCTGGATACCTGAGTGTGAGGTCACATGGAGCAGGGTTTTACAGAGAAGTGGTGTCACAATGCTCTAAAAGGTAACTGAGGACACTTTAAGACTTTCATGGACAGAGTTCTAATAGGCTAGGACATCATGATTATTCCAGGGTAAAAACCACTGACAGGTCTGGAAGCTGACAAAGCATTCACAAACAGAAGTTCAGGTTTGTGTGTGAAACACCAACAAAATACGTGGGGAACAGCGTCTTGTGAGGCTGAAATAGGCTGGACAGTTTAGTGAGCCACGCTGTGGGCTTGGTACACAGTGGATGGCACCAGTGTCTGGGGAGAGAGTAATTGGCCCTGCAGTTCTCAAATGTAGCCCTCAGGGTCCACTTGGGGAACTTTTAAAAGAAGCTCTAAGTTGCAGCCCCTTACTCCAAATTTGTACAACAGCTCATAGGATGAGGAAAAGCTGATACCCACAACTTATAAGGCGTATTCCTACTGAAGACGTTTGAGGCTCTGAGGAAAGAGGTTAAATGATTTACTCAAGGTCAGAACTAGTAAATTTGTTCCAGACTAAGTGCTGTCTGCTATTCTTCCTGGTACAGATCACATGTAAGTAAGCAGCAGCCTGGACTGCATAATGTGGTTTGGGTCACCCAGTGAGGAGCCAGCATGAGGGAAACCCACTGGTCTTCCCTGGACTGCCGGCCTGGAGGTTAGGATGCACGAGAGTGGGAAAAGCCACAGGAACAGAGGACATTTCAAGTCTTTAAGGATACAATCCATCCATGAGAAACCTCTCCATGAGTCTGTAAGGGAAATGTGTGAGGTCACAGGTCACGTACCATCTCTAGCTTCTTCTCTCTACTTTGTCACCCCCCGGGCTGACAATGTGGAAGCCACCTAAGGCTTCCTGTCACTTGTGAACCCTCTGTCACAGTTTCTCTTCAAGCCTGCACATGGGAATCACCATTACCAAGCTCAGAGAGCCAAACCAGCGGTGTCATCCCAGCGGTCGACCTGCACGGGGCGCTCCAGTCCCTTACTTCCATCCCACATACTGCTACATGCACAATTACCCCTGCTTGTGCACGGGGAAACTGAGGCCTAGAAGCCTGTATTTGTCATCCAGTGGTCATTTTCTCAAGGCTCTGCCATTCCTTAGGGCTTTGCTCAAATGTCATCTGAGCAGGATGGGTGACTCTGTGATAGGTAAGAGGCTTGCACTCCTCCATCCCTCTCTGCCCTGCACAGAGCTCCAACAAAAACATTAAATTACTGGAGTGTCGCTATCAATCGGTCGCTATCAATCGGACAGAGGGCGTGGCATAGCAGTTTGCCAATCTTTAGTCTGCTGCTACCTCGCCATGTCCAAGGCAATGCACTGGCCCTCAGTCAGTATTTGAACACATGAATGCGGGCAGCTAATAAGTTTAATTTAGTACATATTTTGCAGCCATGGGGCAACTCTGAAACCTTTTCTTGGTATTATAGCCACTGACTACGAATCAGTCTATATAATAAATCTACACAAAAAACAACACAACAAACTTTGTACCCCCCTGAAAGACATTAAAATCACACACACACACGCACTCACGTGCACACACACACACACACACACACACACACACACACACACGAAACAGCATACATACATTTTAAATAAGAACAAAACCAAGATTTTAACACTCCTATGGTGGATAATTTCAAATGTCAACATGACATGGTTTAGAATTACCTGGGAGAGGGGCTTCTGGGTATAGACATACTGAAAACTGGCAGAGAACTCCCACTGAAACTGATCAAGGCCTTCTCACCCGCCAACCTTCCTCTAGACACAGATTCCATCCTGGTCTCTCTCTAGCATTCTGCTTAAGATATGAAAGGGGTGGGAACTACTTGCCTTCACAATGTACAGAGGCCAGGACTGTCAGTCTTTTCGTGGTCTGTTAGCTGCTTAGACTTTTTACAAACTGCATTGAGTTAGGTTAGTACTTACTTAGGCCTTCCCTGGGCTTCTCGCCAGTCCACATTTCCCTAAAGGTCTATCAATTATTAACCCAGGGACTGGTCTCCCCTCGCCTGACACTCCTGTTCTCTGTGTCAGTTCTAAATTCAAGTGTGGACAAAAGGCTGCCATTTTCTGGGTAATCTTCCAAATCCTTACTTTCAATGCATGGGATATTGTTGAGGTTAGAGCAACTGTAAAATACTCAGCCCAGCTTCAGTGTAGGGAAGAGAAACGGATGCCAGTTCAGGAAGCTGGCTCCAAACTAGCAAGGCCCCTGGGAACCACTCATTGCTGAGTCTGGCGTAGAATGTGAGGTATCTGCGGACTTGAGGGTTGGGAGACTAAAGCAGAGATTTACGTAGGAGCAACTCTACCCTCATCCTTTGAAGGCAGAAATGAGCATGCGTCCTCAGCACCTCACACTGCGCAGGTGAGAGGCAGGGTGTCTGATGGAGATAGGCCGAGAGGAGTGCAGATCTCCAGGTGGAGAGTTCAATACCCGCACAGGCAGGCACTGTGCAGAATAATCCGGTCGTTCACAACATCACAGTCGATTATCGTTCAACCTCAGGGAGTCCCTCCAAGGAAGTGTTACTGCCTATACCCTACCTGTCCTGTTCCTCTCGCCAATCCCCACTGTCCTGCTCTAGCAACCCCTCGACTTCACACAGGTCGTAATATCTCACGTGCTACCCCTGTACTACACCAGTCATTTCCGGGGTGATCCATCAACAGCTTCTGTAAGGACTCAGAAGGCTCCCTGATTTCTATCTCTTTGACGCTCTCCCATTTCCCCCATGAACACCGTTACGGACATGATTCCGAGGCTTTCCCATGCACACCTAGGCTCCAGTCAAGGCTCCTCCTCACCAGCTCACAGAAACCACACACACTCTCTTCATCTCTGGAGCACTTTTCTGATCCCCCCAGAGCCACTCTGGGATTGTTTTTTCTTCCCCAGTTTCCTGACGTACTTGGACTTGCCCACTGCACTGTCCCCCAGGCAGATGATCTTCACGTTTTCATGAGCATCGTACTTCTCTTGGTCCAGCTCACCCTGCTTGCTTCTGTCCCCTGCCATTAGCTCGTGTCCGTGGACAAGTGTCAGCCTTGGAGTCTTGTCACCGTCTGGAAGAGTCAACAAGAGTCCACTGTTAAGAGATGAGAGCTCTTTTCAACTAAATCTACTTTCTTCTTTTTCCTGAACGGCTGATGAGAGAAACCAAGCACAAGCATCCCAACAACTTGGTCACCATGTGCTCTCTGTCTCTATCTCCTGTCACTTCCCATGGCAGATGAGTTTGGGTCACATCTCCCTTCCTACCTTCCTACCTTCCTACTAGATTTACAAGTTCAACATATGCGTTCTCTTACTTGTAAACTCAGATGTTTAACTGCTCATCGGTTTTTTAAATAGGAGACGAGGGCATATAGCAATGTTACGCGTTAATCATAAACAGTGCGTTAGTTCAGTGCACACTCATACTTCTCATATCTCCACAAGTTTAAGACATGACTACTACCCGATGTCAACACCGGTGCGTAACATCATCTCTAGCCCGCTCCACTCGCTCCATTCCCAAATACGACTCGGCGAACACTGCTTCGAATGTACAATAATCCAGATTCTTCGCCCGCTGGGCTGCAATTACACTACAGCCTGTACAGGGAGTGGTCCGTTCGAAAGCCAAATCCCGACTATCGACTCACAGTGGAATCCCTCAGTGACTGTCACTGTCTTCATGCGGTCAAGCTCTCTTTCGTGTGACAAACGTTTTTAGGCGCTCATCGGGCCTAGCCACCATCTCCCGTAAAGGACCCGCGATCTGGGTCGGGTCTCGGCTGGGCCTCTGCCTTCCCTCCGTCCCATCTCTCGGGCGGGTGTTCCCAGGTACTTTGTCCTCAGTTCGGCTTCGCGAAGGCTCAGAGGGACCCGGGACACCGCAGATGCGCTCTCCCACCACAGCCCCTGGACCTCAAAGGCAGCCGGCTTACCGCTTACAGGTGACCGTAGTCCGGTAGCGGCTCGGCCGCGTCTCTGCCGCTGCTACGCGACCGCACCAGGACCCCGAGCTGGGCTGTCCAGCAATGGCCTGAAGGACCCCAGTGGTGCGCGGGCTGGCCAGCGCAGTGCCTGTCTGCCTGTCGACTCCCAGTTTGCGCATCTGTTCCACTGACCAGGGCATAACAGAGTGGGTGCACTGGGCTACCGGCCTGGGGTGGGAGTGGGAGCCGCAGGTTGAAGAGGCATCTGACCAGCAGTAGGTTGCTGCAGTTTGTGATACATTGCTAGGATAAACCTAGGCAAATTTCTAGACTTTTTTTCCCTCATTATTCACTTTACTTACCTGTCGCTGCCCCTCCTGCCTGACTCCCCCTCACACAATCCCTCCCCACAGCTCCTCCTTTGCTCTGAGAGGGTGGAGGCCCCTCTCCTCCCGGGTATTCTCCCACCCTGGCACATCAGGTCTCTGCAGGGCTAGGCGCATCCTTTACCACTGAGGCCAGATAGGGCAGCCTAGCCAGGGAATGGATTCCACAGCCAAGCAACAGCTTTAGAGAGAGACCCTCTCCCCACTCCAGTTGTTGGGGGACCTCCATAAAGACTGAATTTCACACCAACTACACAGGAGCTCGTGCATGCCTGCGTGCGTGAGTGTGTGCGAGCCTGTGTGTCCAACCCTTGTACGCTCTTTGGTTAGCGGTTCAATATCTGAGAACCCACTAGGGTCCAGGTTAGCTGACTCTGTTGGTCTTCCTGTGGAGCTCCTATCCCCCTTGGGGTCCTCAATCATTCTTCCAACTCCCGCATAAGAGTCCCTGAGCTCTGACTTTCTTAATCTGTAGTCTATGCAGTCCTATGAACGTGTAGGTTGTAGGAAAAAATCGGTAACTGTGTAGTCTCTGAACATGTAATTGGATGGAGATTAAAAGGAACTAAAAGGAAGCACATGCTGCTCCTAGGTATGGAGGAGAAAGTTTATTGTAGATGTGTGGGAGAACATAGCCAGAGCAGGGACATCCTGGAGAGTCCAGGATAGATGTGACCCTGAGCCTGGTCATGTGAAGAGAGGAGGCAGGGGAGAGGGGACAGCCAGGAGGTCAGGAGAGTAAAGGGTAGACAGAAGGACTGGGTACCAAATGTCTGGGATATATAGGAAGGGACAACTGGGAAAAAGCCTCCTTCCCCACAGCACTTGTACTGGAGAAATTTAGGGCAGGTTCAGGGGATGCTAGCCCCACCCTATAACAGGTAGAGACTGGGGATTCTGGGAGAACCCAGGTCTGCACTGATAACATTAAATAGGCACCTTAGTTAGCCATTTGCTTGAGACCTAACAGCAATGATCAAAAATGATTTAAAAAATAAGTATTCGTGGTGTTTCTGGGAGCCTTCTCTTTGTGGACTCTTACGGATTTACCTCAGCTTTACTTCTGAATACAACATGCTCGTGCTACACTGCCATACAGAGTCAAGAACACTGCTTGAAATACTCCAGGTTCGAGGCTATTGTGTTATGCATTGCAGTGTTTTACTGCACATATAAAATATAATGGTTTGCTTTCAGGAAGCAAAGTCTCCTACCAGCATTTCAACTAGCATTTATCAAATTGGTATATCTTTGGATTATGTTGTGTTAACACATTTGGTTTTAGAAATGGTGTTTTGAGTCGTTGACTTGAGTTTCGTTTAAAAAAAAAAGAAGACTAAATAAATTTTGGCTTGGGATGAGGGAAAAATTTTCAACAAGTTTTGAGATTACTCTAAACACACCCCTGCTGTTTTGTGGTATATAGCACCATTCTCAGCACTATCCGCTATGAAAAATGTAGCATCAAATGTTCAGCCAAGATTTAACATTCTATCAAATAAAGCACATGCAGATTTTGCTTTTGGTCTTAAGTAAATGGTGGAATTAATATACAAATCAAAGAATTGTTCTAAAATAAAATTAAAATAAAATACTATATAGTTTATCGTGAGGAAATGTTTGAGCTGTGTACCTGTACCATATACCTACATATCTGCGTTTGCCTAAAACTTCTGGGGTGAAAGGGGCCACGAGCAGAAAGAATTTAAGAAGCTTTGGCCTAGATGATCTCATGTGAGCAGAAGTTAGGAGAGGACCCCCGACCTTGCCCCAGTGCAGTATGAGTTTACCTGGCAGATGCTTGTGAAAGTTGCCTTATGCGATGTATTCCCTAAGACCCGCAGCTACTGAGTCCTCCTAGAGTAACCGCTAAGGTTGTAAGATTGCTGGCAAGTCCTGGAGAAGGTTGGAGAATTGGACCAAGTGCAGCAGAGCAGGGCGGATGGCATACGCAGCCTTTGTAATAAAATCGCCAGGGAGCTGTGATGTCAAGAATGAGTCTAGGCAATTGGTAAATATCATATTTGCTCTCTAGTTACTTGTCATTTGTAACATTAGAGGGAGGTGTAGCAGTATCCAATTAATCACCTCTCAAATTGATCCTGACAGTGGCAGCACATTCCTCAATACTCATCCCGAAGTTCTGCATTCCGGAATGAAAGACGCACGCACGCACGCACACACGCACACATGCAGCCTTTATATAATATGCCTAAAATTGCTCAATGGCTGGGCCGCTTCCTAACCTCCAGGTGGCTAACCACCTTCCTCCATCCCTTCAGTATTACTGAGTTATTACTTACTAAAACCTATATTCTACCTGACTGCCCCAGAGCCAGTCGTGCAGCCCTCTTGGGCTGTGTTCTCTAGCTCCTACGTCAGAAAGCACAGATGTTTTTATTGCTATTCATAACAGTAACAAAATTACAGTTATGAAGTAGCAACTGGAATCTCCTGCAAATTCGGAGATTAACCCAAATTAACACATATAAGTGGCATTAGATCAAACTCACTACAGGGAGGGAAATAGGTAGGACTTCCAATGTGGACCTTCAAGCTGATGAATTGATACCTTCACTGGGGCCAGGCCTTGTGTGACGGTTCTGTGACTTCAAGCCCACTTTAGATTACCTGGTTGTTGTCTTGCATTCTGTTTTTTGTTTGTTTTTAAAAATAGGTCCTTTTTAAAAATTCTTTTCCCTCCAAAGATTTATTTTATGTATGAGTACACTGTCACTGTCTTCAGACACACCAGGAGAGGGCATCAGATCCCATTACAGATGGTTGTGAGCCACCATGTGGCTGCTGGGAATTGAACTCAGGACCTCTGGAAGAGCAGTCAGTGCTCTTCACCTCTGAGCCATCTCTCCAGCCCCTGTCTTTTGTTATAGGACGCATTTCAACTGTGAATTTAAAGCAATGTTTTTGAGAATTTTTTTTCTCACTCTATGGCCCAGGATGGCCTTAAATTCACGACAGTCTTCTACCTCAGCTAAGATTACAGGTGTGTCCCACCATACTTGGACCAACTATGACCTCTTGATGGCTGTGAAGAAGCTGTATTTCCTTTGGGCGAGAGATATGGGTCAGTGGTTACGAGCACTGACTGCTCGTCCAGTGAACCAGGATTTCATTCCCAACACCTCCATGGTGGCTTGCAACCGTCTGTAACTCTAGTGCCAGGACGTTCACCGCCTTTTTCTGTCTGTTGTGGGTGTCAGGCATTCAGGTGGTACACAGACACGCAGACAAAAAACACCTACGTAAGAGTAAACGAATGAACGAATGAATGAATGAGCAAATAAAAGAAATTGTAGTTTCTTCCTGGCGAGGTGAAGATACATTTACACACATACCACTTTTGATCTGCGAAACCCACCAGCCTCAGCAGTCTTGCCCTAGCAGACATTTCCATATGCGTATAGATATGATGATATACCTCACTGTCCTTAATGACTGACTGGGATGGACCACTGAATGTTTGAGATAGTTTGACTTCTCCTGCTTCCCGCTGGGACAGAGACTGAGAGGTTTGAACCTAAAGAGTGGTGTACTCTACCACTGAGCTATATCCTCAACTCTATAAAGTGGCTTTTGATAGCTAACATCTGACGCTCAAAGTAACATCAATACACTTTATGTCCTTTGAATGTATTCTAGCCTCAGCACCTGGAAACCTGCACATAAACTATAAAGTCTGTAGCGCTATGAAGTCTTCTGAGTGAGACATATACTCTCTGAGGCCTCGTTTAGGAGGTGACATCTGTATTTAGCCGTGATGAAGAACAAAATCTTATTATAGATGGAGATTGTCTAAGGCAGGGTTCCATTGCTGTGAAGAGATACCATGACTGTGGCAATGCTTACAAAGGAAAACGTTTAGTTGGGGCTGGCTTACAGTTTCAGAGGTTTAATTCAGCATGGTAGGGTAGCGTGCTGGCATGAAGGCAGATATGGTGGCGGGGAGGTAGCTGAAAATTCTACACTGAGATCTGCAGATATCAGGAAGAGAGAGAGAGACTCTGGGACTGGCTTGGGCCTTTGAAATCCCAAATCCCACCCCTAGTGACACACTTCCTTCAACAAGGCCACACCTACTCTAACAAGGCCGTATCTTCTAATTCCTCTCAAGTAGCACCACTCCTGAATAACCAAGCATTCAAATGTATATAAGCCTATGGGGGACATTCTTAGTCAAAGCACACTGATGTCAACAGGCTAATAGTTGCCAATGATTTGGATAACAGGAGATGTCTTCGTACCTACAAAAATTAAAATGTATTTATAGTATCTAATGTAAAACAAAACAAGGGTAGATGAAGAGATGGCTCAGAGGTTAAGAGCACTGGGCTCTCCTGGAGGACCTGGGTTCTATTCCTAGCACCCACATGACACCCTACAATTGTAACTCCAGTTTCAGGGGGGGATCCAACACCCTTTTCTGGCCTCCGAGTGCACCAGGTATACATGTGATATAGATACATACATGCAGGCAAACCACTAACGCACGTAAAATTAAACGGGACGTCACGACATGAACGGTGGAATCATATTATCTGCGTGCTATCACGGCACTGCCTTAGGCAATCGCATTGTGTCATCGGGTCATAACAACACTCCCATGTGATGCCACAGGACTCCTTGTGATGTCACAAAGGGAAAGTGAGATAATTCAAGGCTCTATTGTGCCAGCATGTGGTATTGTGATGCTGCAGAATTCTTGTGATATCTGAATGCCTCATGGACACCAGAATGTCCACTATGACAGTATAGTGCCTCACAATGTGCTACTGTGCCCCACCACATGTATCACAGCCCCGCAATGCTCCATCCTTCCATCGAGTCGATACGACCTCTATTGCTCCAGTACAATAATCTGAAGTGGAAATGTAAGAGTTCTTTGGGGCAGTCAGTTGTGTTGGATGGCGTTTTGCTGGGGCAAATGCGTGAAGGAGTGTTTTCCGGAAGTGGGCACAGCTAAAAGACTAAGGCAGACTTTTGAAGGGACGTTGGTTGACTCAGACACAGGTGAAAGGATGTTCCGATAAAGCAAGCACATGAAGGGACACGTGATGAAGGATTCTTTGCTAACAACACAAGTGTATCGGTCCGTCTTACATTGTGTAAGTTCAGCTGCATTTGTTGAGACTCCATGGAGAGAAACACACCAAAAGATTTCTGGTGGTGTGCTGCAGTTTCTTTCTGCTTCTGTGGGCTCAGGCTGACTGACAGAGGGATGTCGGCATGTGCTGAGCCACGTGGTGACCCATGGTTTGGAGGGTATAAACAGGACTGGACGGACAGTGACGGAGACAGAGCTTGGCTTGCTGGTACAGCTAGCTGCCCAGTGCTTGTGGGTCTCAAGTCTCCACGGATCTTCACTTCTCTGAGAGATTTCACAGCCTAGGACTTCTCCTGGCATTCCTTCTGGTTCTTCCTGCTGACTTGTGCTGAGGCTGAGGCGTGGCTGTCTCTGTTAGGTGGCACCACCAATGCTGACTCGTGTTTGCTATCCCGACTCTACTGAACTGGACTGCTGGTGTATCCATGAAGTATTTGCCAGTGGAGCGAGCTGCCGCTGACCTGTGAACTGAACTGCTGATTTCTAGCAACACGGACAGGAGCTGCTCCAAAGAACCTACCTAAACAGATCCACTTCCCCAGTACCCTTTCCCTTTTCATTACCTCTGGTGGGTGGTGGGCTACGAGGGGGACGGTTAAAGCATTTAAGAACCATCATTAAAAATAGGTTTTAGAAAAAAGAAGGAATGAGAGAGCTAAAGGGAATGCCGCCCCATAGGAAGAACAACAATATCAACTAACCAGACCGCCCAGAGCGCCCAGGGATTAAACCACCAACCGAAGAGTACACATGGAGGGACCCATGGCTCCAGATACATATGTAGCAGAGGATGGCCTTGTCTGGCATCAACGGGAAGGGAGGGACAACATATGAAATGTAAATAAATAAAGTAATCAATTAAAAAAAAAGAAAAAAATAAAGTTACAGTACTCCATTGTGTCATCACCATGTGATTGTGGCACAGCTGAATTATTGCCATCCCAACCTTAAATTATGACATCACAGCATGCCATCATCCCATCAACTGAACTGGGAGATCTTAAGTCACAATGGTGACACAGGAGAACCCCATTGTAACATCTGATGTTTCCTTATGATGTCACGATCTTTGAATACTATATCACAATGCTTTACTGTGACACCATAAAGCGAGTGCTGGGCTTGGCGCTGTACATCTGTAATTCTCAGGAAGCTGTGTTAGAAGGATGGAGAGTTTTGAGGTCAGTTTTGAGGGTTATAGAGAAGGATCCTTTTCAGAACAAAAAAGGGAAACAGACTGGAGGTTATCTTGGATGTTTGCCTGCCTGACACGCTTGAATCCTTGGGGTTCACCCCGAGCACCAGAAAAACATGTCGTGATGGTGCACAAAGGAAGCTGGAGGGTTTGGAGTTCAAGGCCATCCCCAGCAATATAGTGAGCTGCAGTGGAGACCTCATTAAACAATTAAGAAAGAAAAAAGGGAGATAGTAAGAAGCAGTTGAACCTTGGGTTTCCACCCAAGCACCGGTGCTCTCGAATAATAGTAATTTAGAGTGTTTTGTACTGTTTAATGTTTGTGCCTTTTGGATACTATTGCAAGCTTGTTAAATGTTTCCTAAGGACTTCATTTGTCTCTTGCTCCTGTCTCTATCTTTGCCTCTTTATCTTTCTATTTTCCTTTCTTTCCACCATTCTCTCTCTCCCTTCATCTACCTTGCCCCATGAGTGTGTGCATGCATTGGATGATTGTGTGTGTGCTTGCCCACGCAAAGGGTTGGCGGTAGTGGGGGGGGCAGATATCGACTTTAGTGGCTTCTCAAACTGTGTGTGTGTGTGTGTGTGTGTGTGTGAGAGAGAGAGAGAGAGAGAGAGAGAGAGAGAGAGAGAGCGAGAGCGAGAGAGAGCGCTCAGCTCATGAGATGTGTAAGACAAGCATTTCTCCCAGTTAAACCACCTTTCCAGTGCTCAACCTCATTTTGTTTGAGGCGGACTTTCTTGCAGAACCTGGAGCTCAGCAGTTTAGCTGGACTGGATGCCGGTGAGTCACCAGGATCCCCAAGTGGTCCCCAAGTGCTGGGGTTTCAGGTATGTGCTGTCACACCTAGCTGCCAATCTGTATTCATGCTTGCAAGGCAAACACTTTACCCAGTGAACCATCTCCCTGGGACTCACTAAATGATTTAATGCTAACAACTCTACAAGGCAGTTGTTACTATTCTTATCCAAAATAGGAGGTAACTGAGGCCCGAGAGTGTGGCGAACTTGTCTATAACGCAGTGAATGGTTCCCCGGTGAAATGGACTCAAGTCCTCTTTTTCTTTCAATGGGACAAGCATGGCGGCTGCGATATTCTCAGCAATGAAAAGAAAAGACACAAAAGTGTTGTGTGAATGAGATCTGATGATTCTCTGAAGTAGGGACTGAAATGGGGCACTGTGGCAGCTACCACAAAAGGAGGACCTTTAGGAGATTGCTCCTTTAGGCTCTGTGATGACCAGTTGTTTTATGTTAACTTGAGGGACATATGCCTCCGTTAGGTTGGGCTGTAGACAAGGCTGTACGGCATCTCTTAATTGGTGGTTGATATGTATGGAAATGCAAGCAAAACCCACCCTTTCTTCCCCAAGTTTCTTTTGGCCCCGGCAGTAGCTACCTTGAGGACTACGTTGTCTCAAGATAACAGCAGTGCACCACTAGGTGGCGGTAAAGCCCAAGATCTGTAGTTCAGTCACCTGCCCTTACAGAGTGGAAAAGTACAAAATAATTCAGGGATTTATACTCTGATCTGACCCTTTCCCCCGGTCTCTTATATCCCAAGCCAGTCTCAGACTTGTGTAGGTGAGGATGACCTTGAACTTATGATCTTCTCTGCTTCATCCTCCCTAGTGGGATTGCAGATGGGTGCTACTATGCTGGTTTTGCCCTCCTAAGAGAAGAATGGGAATCTGTGCCATATAACAACTCTGGCCAGATGGCCCCAGTTTTATTATAGCCTGGCTATAAATAAAGCTGTCAACTCCGAGGCCTAGGAAAAAGCCCTCAATACATTTGATGCTTGCCCAACATGGTTTCTGTCCAAACATTCTGGCATTAAGCCTATTCTCCTCCAGCCATTTCGCTCACCGCTCTTCTGAAGTCTGGGAATCTAAGTGGGAATGCGCTCAGGTCAGAGTTGAGGTTGCGGTGGGGAAGCAGAACCCAAGAGAAACTCTCTTCCATCAGCCAGCAAGGGAACGTAATCCTGGGGGCAGCGCTGCTGGGTGGTCATTGGCATTTCTTTCTTCTGGGGAACGGGATGCTTTTGTTTTATTGATGCTTCAGTACCCCAGTAAACGGTAAACCTTGTGGATGTTTTTCTGCTTGACCTCGAGAGAAAAGTCTCTTGTAGCCCAGACTTGCTTGAAACCTGAGGTGTAGCTTAGGCTGACCTTAAATTCCTGGTCTTTCTGCCTTTGCTTCTTCAGTGCTGGGAACACAGGCATGCACCATGATGCCATCACCCTTGGTTGTCGGATTTTTGTTTTGAGGCAGGGTCTCTCTGTATAACCCTGGATAGCTTAAAACTCACCACTGCAAGAAGCAAAAAACGGTGGGTGAGATGGTTCAACTGGAAAAATAAGTTTTATGTGCTGTGGCAGAAGCCCAGGACTCAGTGTGATGCCTGGAATCCACAATGAAGGGACAGAACCGGTTCTTAAAATTAGTTCTTTAACTCTGAGCATGTGTGTACACACACACACACACACACACACACACACACACACACACACTCTTTCTCTCTCACATACACACACTCTCACACACTCACATTTACACACTACACACACACACACATAGTTACATACACATATACTTTAATAAAATAGTGTTACTTTTATGTCTGTGTATATACATTTTTGTATTTAAATGTATTTAAAGTTTTTGTGTGTATATTCACACATAAATCATCTTATGTATGTATTTATGAATATCTTGCCTTCACGTGTTTACGTGTACTGTGTGCTGATTGTGCCTGACGAGGCCAGAGAGGGTATCATATCCCTTGGAACTGGAGTAACAGTCAATCGTAAGCTGTCTTGTGGATGCTGGGAATTACATCCAGAATGTCTCTAAGTGCAGCAAGTGATGTAAGACTCAGCAAACTTTCCAGCCCCCAAACTTATTATTCTCTTTAAGAAGTAAGATAAGGGGTTGGGGATTTAGCTCGGCGGTAGAGCGCTTGCAAGCGCGAGGCCCTGGGTTCGGTCCCCAGTTCCGGAAAAAAAAAAAAAGAAGATAAATGTAAACATATTCTGCAGCACAAATGATGGGTTCCGTGATAAAAAAATAAGACATAGCCATAGAGAGAGGGATTTCACTCATTTGGGGACATGTTCCTCCAGCATGCATGAGGAAGCCCTGGGCTTGATCCCCACACTGTATAAAACAGCTGCGGTGGGGCGTTCAATAACCCAACAGGAGTCAAGTGAACCAACGGGGCAGGTCCTCTGGTCAAATGTGACTCTTAACGGTGGGAGCAAGGGGCCTCCTTCCTCTTCCTCACCTCCTTCCCCTGTTTGACTGAAACCCAGTGTGTAGAGCGGACCACCACGAGCTCTCAGACCCATCTGCCTCTTCCTCTCCAGAGCGGAGGTCGAGGGCGTTCGCTATTCCACACTTCACTAGAGTTCTGGGTTACAGACATGTTCAGCTTTTTAAAAAACACGGCGCTGGGGGTCCTTACGGGCACAGCAAGCACTTTACCCACTGATCCATCTCCTCAGCCCCACCTCCTCCTCCGTTTTCAACATGTGGGTCTGCAGCAAGGGCAGGCTTAAGAAAGGAAAGTCTGATCCTAACACGTAGCCTTGAAAACTGTACTGCCGTAGATGAGCCCCAGAGCAGTGGGCCACAGAACGGAGGCTGCAGAGGACCCAGACCATTCTGAAAGTCATCCCAACCAACTCAGGAAGTGGAAAGCTTGCTTTGAGTTAACAGGAATTCTTACGGGCAGAGCTTGCGAAAGGAGAGCAAGTACTTTCTGAAGTCCGCGTAGGGATGCTCGCACCTGTTTTGATAGGACAATGAAAGGAAGCCCAGAATAGCTTTGCCATCCAAGTGCAGCCCTGGGGATGGGGCAGGTTTATTTCCTCTGCGTGCATTGCCTAGCATAATTCAGCCTCTCTTGTTCTGGTAAGGCATTCCACATAGCTGCTTGTCTCTGTTTCTGTGTCTATCTGTCTCTGTCCCTTTCTGTCTGCTTCTCTCTCTCTCTCTCTCTCTCTCTCTCTCTCTCTCTCTCCCTCTCCCTCTCCCTCTCCCTCTCCCTCTCTCTCTCTCTCTCTCTCTCTCTCTCTCTCTCTCTCTCTTTCTTTCTGTCTCTCTGTCTCTGTCTCTGTCTCTGTAGCTGTCTCTGTCTCTGTCTCTGTCTCTGTCTCTCTGCCTCTCTTTGGTACAGGAGGTCAACAAATCACTGTCGGTGAGAAATTCCCACCAACCAGCAGGGCTACCAGCTCTCTGGAACACCTGGGTGCAGTGAATTCAGGATCAATGGCTCCATCTGGATGCTGCCTGTGTCAGGAGCTGCAGGCCTCTTGGATGTTAAAAAAAGATCAGTTCTTTTAAGCATACACCACAATCCCAGAGACAGTGCTTTTCCCTTTTTCTTCAAAGAGTCGTGTTTTCAGACAACCATGGTGGAGGACACTCGTGTTAATCCCACCAGTTGAGAATAAGACCACTACCACGATCTTTAAGCAAAATTTGAAGTGAGCTTTATTTAAATATGGCCAGGAGTATGGGCTTTGTCCGGGTCCATTCCCGGGTTCCCAGAAAATGGTGATGAGTCACATTTTGCTGAGGCCTCAAAAGACAACCCTACAAGACCACTGTACTTCCTATCAAGTCCAATCAGGGGCAAGCATATCTCCTGACGCACATTCTCCCCCACCCAATTCGGGGCATATCCTGATGCATTTCCTGATTATATACCTCCCATCTACGATCAACTACAATCAGATATATTTGGGTCAAACTTGTTTAGGGGAGTGAAAACACGTGGCTTGTGATTTCCCGTAAACCACAGACTCCAGCATTTCAGGAACTATCTGCTCTTGGGCAAGGGGCCTACAGGTTAGAGGCAGTCTTGTTTCATGGGTTTAAAACTTAAAACATAACTGTGGTTCTCACACCTATAATAAAAGCAGTCAGGCGTCTGAGGCAAGAGAATGGCTGAAAGTCTGAGGTCAGCCTGGGCTATATAGCAAACTCTCTCTCTCTCTCTCTCTCTCTCTCTCTCTCTCTCTCTCTCTCTCACACACACACACACACACACACACACACACACAACCAAACCCTCCAAACCAGAATGAACCAACAACCACCACCACCAAAACAGCTCAGCCAGTGTGATGGTTTATTCTTGGTTGTCCAACTTGACTACAATTGGAATTAGCTAAAACCCAAATGACTGGCCACACCCGTGAGGGGTTTTCCTCTCCGTGAAATCACTTGAAGTAGGAATACTTCTCATCCAGATGTTTTGAAGTGGGAAGATTCTCCTTTAATCTGGTCACACCTCTGCTGGCAGCCATATAAAGGGCATGGAATAAGGGAGCGTGCTCTCTCTGCTTGCTTTCGCTCTCACCTGCAAGTCCATGTCACTGGCACTGGTGCTGTAAACCAGGCGCTTTGCTGACCCAGTGCATCCCCCGCCACGGCCAGGCGTGGCACATTTCCACTGTCCACGGTTGTGTATTTTCCAATGCAACATGTCCCTCCGGACATCACAGCTCTCTCTCTTGTTCTCTCTCTTGTTCTCTCTGTCTCCTGGTCTTTCTGTGTGTCTGTCCGCCTGTCTGTGTGTCTGTCTGTCTTCCTCCTGTCCCCACTCCAAGACAGTCTTTTGCTCCCCTATTCCTAATAAACCTCTTGCGTTAGCACTGTCTGTTAGCGGCACACCTCAGCCCCAAATGGCCAAGTTATGTTATCCTAACAATTGAAGTCTACTTCTTCAAGATTCCAGCATATATTGAAGAAGCTGAGGAATCCAGCCCTGTGGACTGAACAACTACTGGATTCTTGGACTGGATTCCTTTGGTAAACAGCTATTGTTTGACTAGCAGGACGACAGCCTATAAGCCACTCTAATAAATCCCCTTTATGTCTCTTTCTAGTAACGAACTATAGAAATGACCCCTGAAAGTATAGTCTTCTCTTTCTATAGACTCATTCTATAAGTTCGGTTCCTCTAGAGAACCCTGACTCAAACAGCTGATGAAGCAGGTGCCAGGTAAACACGAGTACCAGAGCTCAGACATCTAGAGCTCACACAAATGCTGGGCACGTGTGATGGCTCACCTGTAATCCCAGCAGCAGCAGGTAGGGGTAGAGATCTCTGGGAGCCAAGTGGCTAGCTAGCTAGAGGGGCAGGTGAACTCCAAGTTCAACTGAGAGACCCTGCCTCAAAATACAGAATGGAGAGGACTGAAGAGGACACTTGTGTTATGGGGTGTCTGCTGGAGAAGAACGCTCAGTCTATAGCCAATTGAACATCTTTGTTCCAGTCACTGGAACTACGCTTAGGTATTTTGGGACCCAAATGTAGCATCGAGCATTTAGAGTAAGGGGTTTTTAAAGGCAAAATGTGTTGGGTATCTCACTCAGCCACAGAGGGCAGGGTGGTGGTGGAGGGTTTACATAAGCAAATAGTTTGACAGAAGCCAAGATAAACAGCTGTAGGGGAGGCTCTACATAAGCGAGTTTAACAGAGGGGAAAATAGGTTAGCGGGGACATCTTGACCTCAGATTCTGAGAATACAATTGGGTAATTTTCCATGAGGTTTCCCGTGAAGGAGATCAAATTCTAGTTAATCCTGAAATGGCCTCCGCAGTAATACAAGATGGAGCAATCTCTGTCACGTTCCCCTCTGGTTCTATGGGCATGAGTCAAACCATTGGCTCCTCCTGTTTTATGGGAACATAGTTGGTCCCAAGGACTAGAAGCTTATCTTATTTGTATTCTGTTTGATATAGTTGGCCATGCAGTTGAGGATTGGGTGTCCTATCATTGGTACAATCAGGATAAGCATCAACGGTCTGGCTAATGCCAACAGTAGGTGGTCAGCCATGAGGATGAGGGCAGCAGAGAAAGCCTGCTTTTTTCTCTCTTAGGATAGCTCTCCACAACTGTCCTTTCTGTAGTTAAAAGAACAAAGGTCTATATGGCACTGGGGTTGCTCATCTGTAACCAGATCGATTATCTGCCTATTATTCTTAATAATTATTCTTAATTGGGGGTGATGAATCCAGAGGACGGCACCAAACACTTTCACAGCAGTTGGGGTGGTGAGCATAGCTGAGTAGTCTCCCTTCCAGGCAGGTTCCAGAGCCTAGATAGGGATATTCGTTATCCACACCAAGTCTCCTGACTGGAACTGGTGGCCATGTTCAGAGGTGGGAGATAGCAGGATTCCCTTACAGTCTGGTCAGTGGCCTAGCAAGATTCCTGCAAAGACTTGGGATGGCAGACATTAGACATTTCTGCTTGGGGGAATATCTCAGAGTTTGGGGAGAATGGCAGATGGTTTACCGAGTGTAACTTTTAAAGGAGTAAACCTCTTTCAGTAAAGAGTACATCAGACCCTGGGCAGACAGAAAGGGCCAGACGGAAGACACTGGCTTGGGTTGTCTGATGACATCAGTGCCCTGGGACTCCCTAGCCATATCGTGAAAGGCCTTCTGACTTTTGCCAGGTTGAGGGGTGAGCGTGGATCTCACTGGAGTGTGAATGTGCCATTCCTTCTTGACTGGGGTTGGCTTTATTTTTGAGAGAAGGAATGTGGCTGCCGTGAGGGTGACTCTGGTGGGCTCTAATGTTGATAGCGTATGTTCAGATGCACTACACTCTTGCTTCCACAAGGTGGCACACCAGGCCTGGTATGCATAGCCTCATCTCCAGGGCAAGCACAGAAATACCTTTGACCAGAAGAGGTCACAGAAACGCCGTCCTTCAAGTCCTCAAGTGTTCCCCGAGGACCATCTTTATACGTAGCATGGAGCTGTAGTCAGAGTGGAGGAAGATGACCTGTGAAGCCCTGTAACTAAGCCTGAGTTAGAAGCTGGCATGGGGACCCTATTCTATCATACAATGTGATACTGAAATCTTTGTCTAATACTTCCTAATACCAGAGGCACAAGAGCAGAAAAAAAGGTAAATCATTTTTATCTGCCTATGGTATGATAGCACCATTTTTATTTTTAAAATGTATTTTTATTAGTTTTCTGTGTGTGAGCGTGTGTGTCTGTGTGTCTGTGTATGTATGTGTTTGTGTGCACACATGGTGCAAATGAATAAAGTGCTATACAATCTTATTCTTAAAACATTCTGCCACCTGCACACAGAGCTCTGTTCTTCCCAGACCTTGTTCCCAGTGGCTCTGGCATGGAGTATGCATGTGGAAAAGTTACTTCAGGCTGACACTGGCAAATGTAACAAAAATTTAATTCATTTTCATATACTTGTAAATCATAATTTAAAAACTGTGTGTGTGTGTGTGTGTGTGTGTGTGTGTGTGTGTGTGTGAGATCTGGAGCTATAGATGGTTGTGCATCACCATGTGGTTGCTGGGACCTGAACCTGGATCCCTTGCAAGAGCAACAAATGCTCTTAAACCATTGAGCCATCCCTCTAGCTTCATTCTAAGTTCTAAAGTACAGAAAATATACCCTCTGGAAATATTCCCCCCCCAGTTACCATGCCTTCCCCTTGTACCCTTGCTTCTTTCTAGGATTTCCTGCCATTGTTTCACAAACACAAGCAGAGCTGTACATCGCAGCCTCTCTCCTCAAACGACAGCACCCTGTGGACATCGCTCTCCTCCACGCTTTCTCACTGACACTGTCTCAAAATAGCCTTTGCCTGCCACTGCGTTAACAGTATATGTGATGCACATCTCGGCCACCAGAGGGCAGAGGAGAGTCACTTTCATAGAAAGATGATCTTACAGGTCCTGTGAGTCTCTCTCTGTAGAGTGTGTTTCTTAGCCTGATGACACTGGACACGGGGGAATTTTCCTTCTGACACTAGCTGCCAGCAGTACACTGTCATGTGCCCTGGAGTGGATTTCAAGCTAAGTAGGAACAATCCTTGATTCTGTAATTTTTTTTTTTCTGATTATTTTCCCTTCTCTCATCTAATCCTGGGTCCTCCCCACCTCTCTACTCATCCAACTCCACACCTTTTCCCCCACTCTCTTTAGAAAACAGGCAAATAAAACAAACAAAGAAACAAAAAGAATAAAATAATCTAAACAGAAAAAAGCATGAGAAACACATATATGTGCAGACAGACGACAGGCACACACACATAAACCCAAAATCAAAAAACATAGTATATGTAAATGAAAGACCAGTAAGGTTAAAAAAAAATGCCCAAAGCGTCATGAAACAAAAATATCTTCAAAATACCATTGAAGATCAGAGGGAAGTTATGGCGACGGCTAAGGACAACCTGCACTGTGGAGGTTAAGAACCTCTGAGAACTAGTGTGACTCGGTGTGCGTAGGTTGCATTCAGAGTTGAAGGTTACAGATTCAAAGTGAAAATGACAGCTTGCACCGATATTGTATTGAGGTGAAGATAGAACTTTGGAGAACATCTTTGTGTGGGGGTGTGAGAACCAGCGTGCACCACAGCGCTTGCGTGCCCCACAGCGCATGCGTGCCCCACAGCGCATGCGTGTCCCACAGCGCATGCGTGCCCCACAGCGCATGCGTGCCCCACAGCGCATGCGTGCCCCACAGTGCATGTGTAGGTCGGCAGGAAACCTTGGGGTCTGTCTCCTGTACTGTGACTCATACTATTTTTCTTTAGCGGCTTGCTTTCAATGTTTTTCTTTGTTCTGTATATTGAGCGTTTTAGCTGTAATATGTCCTGGGGAGACCTTTTTCTGGTCTTGTCAGGTCGGGATTCTGTGTTCCTCTTGTACCTCTATGGGTGTTTTCATCTATCATTTTGTTGCCATTGTCCCGGGATCCTTTTCCCTCGTTCGTGTCTTTAATTCAAAGATTTGATCTTCTCTTGTTTTACTTTTGAGACTATCCTATAATTACATCATTTCTCCCTTCGTTCTCCTCCACCCAAACCCTCCCATAGATTCCTCCTTGCCTTCTTTCATTATTGGCCTATTTTTCATTATTGTAGTTACGTGTGTATATGCCGTTTGTACACATATATTCTTAAGTATAGCCTGCTCAATCTGTATAATGTTACTTGTTATTGTTACATGTTATTACATATATATGTTATACAATATATGTTATATTGCTATGTTATATTACTTGTTATGTTATTTTTTATTTTAAAACATTTTTATTCTCCTCTTATATGATACATCCGGACTGCTATTTTCCCCTCTCTCCACTCTTCCCAGACTCCCCACTCCCCAGATCCATTTCTCCATTTCCCTTCAGAAAAAAGCAGGCCTCTCAGGGATATCAACCAAATATGACATAATAAGTCACAATAAGACTAGGCATAAACCATCACATCAGGGCTGGGTGAGGCAACCCAGTAGGAGGAAAAGGGTCCCAAGAACAGATGAAAAAGCCAGAGACAGTCCCACAAAACCACTAAGCTAACCATAACCATGTGTGCAGAAGACTTAGTGTGGATCCACGCAGGCTCTGTGATTGCCGCTTCACTCTCTGTGAGCGCCTTTGAGTCCGGTATCCCTCCCTTCCCCTTTATTCAACGGGGCTCCCCGGACTCTGCCTAATGTCTGACTCTGGGTCTCCGCATCAACTCCCATCAGCTACTGTAGGAAGCCTCTCTGATGCTGATTGGTCTAGGCACCAATCTTGGATGAATGTTTTCATCAATGACCGCTTGACGGTGGTTACCCCATTGACGTGCACTTCCCTGGGGAACGCACCACTTCTCCCAGCCCTTAGTTTCTTATTGTTCCCCGTGTAGGGATGAGACCTCCTCTAGAGGGATGAGACCTCCTCGTTTTTTTCTTTGTTTACTCTGGCGTGTCTTGCTTTATTCTCCTGTTCACCTCCTGTTTAGACAGTCACGTTGGCGAGACTTTATATGAGTGTAGCCTCTGAGATTACAAAGATCTGATATTTTTGGTTGGTGTTCCACATTTCCTCAATGCTCATGTCTTATGCTTTAAACATTTTAAAGATCATTCTCTGCTCATTTGGTCTAAATCTTCTTTTCTTTATATTCAAATCATCATATTCTATATCCTGCTTGATTTGTTCAACTAAGTTCTAACTGGGATATTAAGTTTCTCATCTCATCTTATTGTCTCTTGGATGTTTCTATCTATTTATTGAATTTGATTTGCAAATGTCATGTAAGTTGGCTGTGTATTTGTTTTTTGTTTCTTTCTTCCTTCCTTTCTTATTCTTCCTTCATTTCTTTCTTAAAAAGAATTATCTATTTATTTTATGTGTATGAGTACACTGTAGCTGTCTTCAGACACACCAGAAGAGGGCATCAGATCCCATTACAGATGGTTGCGAGCCACCATGTGGTTGCTGGGATTTGAACTCAGGACCTCTGGAAGAGCAGTCAGTGCTCCTAACTGCTGAGCCATCTCTCCAGCCCAATATTTATGCTTTTTTAAACATCAAAAATGCATTTCTGGTTATGCTCTTGTAATTAAATAAAGTGTTTGTTCATGTCCACTTAAATTACTTGAATTCTTTGGCAATCTTTTTTTTAACATCAATTTTTCTTTTAAATTTTGTGTCCTGGGGTTCATCTTGGCAGTTCTCATTAGGAAAAACTTTGATGAAAGACTAGCTGGCTTCATCATTAATGCAGTTTTTGCTTTTATAACTTGACCTGGGAATGTGTGCTTTATTCATCCGCGGTGTGTCTGGTTTGAGAATCTGTCCTTCCGTAGATTGGGCCAGTGCAGGAGCTGCATGAACAGAGCTAGGGTAGGTAAAGCTGGTGAGTGAGCCATTTAACTCGACCAGGAAAAGGTGTCTTCAAAACCCTGGATCTGGAGCTGGGCCTGTGGGAGAGGAACCAATATCTCACAAGCCTGGTGGCTCCTGGGTTCTTTTCAGAGTGTTTTCCTAGCCCACCGTCTTGAGGAATACTCCCTCTAGACGTTTCAATGTTTGGGGTTTAAATTAAGGTCTTTGATCTTCTTTGAGTTGATTTTGTACAGGGTGAAAGATAGGGATCTAATTTGGTTCTTCTGTAGGTAGATGCTTAGTTTCCCATTTTTACCAGCACCATTTGTTGAATCTCTACCCCACTGTATGTTTTTGCCATCTTTATAAAAAAGTCGGTCGATGCAAGCTTGCCAGTTTACTTCTGGGTTCTTCCGTATACTGATCTGTCTGTTTTTATGTCAGTATCATGCTTTCTCTGTCATTATAACATTGTAGTAGAACTCAAGGTCAGCTATTGTCATATTTACAGCCGTGGTCTTCCTGCCTAGAAAACTCTCACATCTAATCGCTAATTACAGTAAAGTCTCAGAATATGAAATCAATATACATACCAGCGGTGAGCTCTCAGAGAAAGAAATTAGGAAAACACAAATCATTAATAGTAGCTGTAATAAATATACAAAGTAACAGTGAATCAACCTAAATACAAATCAACCTAAAGGAGCAAAAAGACCTCTACGAGGCAACTTGAAGATATTGTAAAGTGACACAGGACCATGCAAAGAACTTCCATGCTCCTGGATTGGCAGGATGAATTTTGTGACAATGAGTATGCTACCAACTCTGGTCTGCAGAGTCCACAAACTGCTCATTAAAGTTCTCATGACATATTGCAGATCAAGAAATTATTTTTTATACTTGCGTTTATGGAAATATTTTTATAAACCGAGTTTTGTTGGTGGAAAGTATGCAATTGCTTCATCATGGTTTTGTGTTATATATTTTAAAAATTTAATGTGACTATAATATTTCTCAGGAGTAGGCTGCACGGGCGGAGGGAAAGCATTGATCTGGAGCCTGGTTTGACTTGAGGTTCAGTCCTTTTCCTCTCGGACAAGTTGTCTTACCTTTCTGACACACCATTTTCTCCCTTATTAAGCGAAATTAAAGACATTTGACGGTGAAATTGTGCTGAAGCAAAGGTAGAATAGCATTTAATGTGGCACGGACTTTGTGCTTAAAGTGATGATCATTTTTTTTATCAGACAAGAGAGGCAAAATTATGCTAGGGTAATTAACAGCCCAACTCCCTGGCACGTACCAGAATTTTTCCGTTTGGATTTCATGTCTAACATTGGCTAGCAGGGCTTGGGGATTTGATGGACCGACTCAAGAACACAAAGTGATGTGGACCATTTCCGCATGTGCTTCTCTGATCACAGAAGCAGTAGAGACACAATTTGGCAAACGGTGCCTTGGCTCGTATGATGTCTGCCTGACAGTGACACACTCCCCTCTTATAAGGGATGTGTGTTCATGCTTATTTCAAAATAAGCAAGCCATGTGAACTCCATGTATTCTTTTTTTTTTTTTTTTTTTGGTTCTTTTTTTCAGAGCTGGGGACCGAACCCAGGGCCTTGCGCTTCTTTTGGTTCTTTTTTTTTTTTTTTTTTTTTCGGAGCTGGGGACCGAACCCAGGGCCTTGCGCTTCCTAGGTAAGCGCTCTACCACTGAGCTAAATCCCCAGCCCCACTCCATGTATTCTTAAAGGAGAGCGCCGCAGATGTTTGCTGATTGACAATGTATATATGGCTCACAGCATCTGTAGTATTCTATACACAACACATTCTCAGTGAATGGATGCTTATTGAATACATATCAATATTTGGAGGGGGGTGAATTTAAGCCTACAATTTTCTAAATTGTCTAAATCATAAAAGGGCTAATTTTGATAAAGAGGGTAGAAAATTATCAAGACCTTTATTTTGTGGATGGTTCTGTACTAATGCCGTGAAATGCCCTTTATCTCTGTCATGAAAGCCCTGTGTTTGGAGGTAGGAGAGTACTGACAAATTGTCTGGTTCAAGGTCATAGCCAGTCTTCCTTTACGGTTCCTTTGTGTCAGGCCTTCTGTGGATTCCGTAAGCTGAAGGTTTACCTAGGGTTTCTTACTGAAATACATTTCAGCGAGGTCTTCTTTTTTTTTTTTTTCCTTTTCTTTTTTTTCCGGAGCTGGGGACCGAACCCAGGGCCTTGCGCTTGCTAGGCAAGCGCTCTACCACTGAGCTAAATCCCCAACCCCTCGGCGAGGTCTTCTTAGCAGGTTTGCAATACACATTTTTTCTTTTACTTTTCAAATGCTTCAAAGTTTGGCTCTACTCATAAATCTTGATGTGGTGCTAACACCTGGTAGCACAGAAGACATTATTAGGAAAATAAAAATGATGGATGCTTTATGCTCCAACTGCCAGGTTGCTTTAATGTGATTGTTGTCTATGTGATGTCTAGGCTTTGTCCCATTTTTGGCGAATCCTGAGATAAAATATTACACTTTAGTTAGGAGCATGCCAGGTGGTACATAATGCCACCACGGAATATGCCGTTGCTATGGCATCCGGAACCCTATTCCAGCTCGATGCTTTCGCTGTCTTTCTCTGGTTTTTCTGCAGGGGTGATTGAGGCAGCTGCGAATCAGGTTTTAATATTTTAAGTGTGGCCGGGGATTTTGTTCTTTATCAGAATAGACATTCTTCTCTATCGCTCCCCTCCTTGTGTGTAAGCAGTGTCACTGTACAATCTAAAGCATCCTTGGGTGTGGATAGATGCATTCTTGGGTAGAAGGTTTTAAGTATTACTACTCTTGACCCAGAGAAAAGCAACAGCATCTGAGAAACATGAGCCAATGGAGGGTTACCAGCCAAAACGAAATGATTCTCAGTCAGTTCAGAACTTCAGGATTATGTAGGTTGTATGGTTGGCTCCTTAGATTCTGAAGGTTTAGCAAGACCTGCACAACAGGTCAAAGAGATAACCGTAGACACAAAAGATTTAGTATTTTTAGATGTTTTAGTTAACCCCTAGACCATATGGTGGTAACTTACCAACAAAGCGTTTGATATGACTTTTAAGAAAGAGGGAATGGAATTATGAGTTTTGTAATCTGCACTCCCTAAAGCATGTTTGTAGGATTAAAATGTTACACAACAAAATAATTTTGTTGAGAAATGGTAAACTAGTCAAAATTCAGCCCAATGCTTCAATGTGAATCCCCAAGAATTGCTGAAATATTTTCATCCTCATTCTTCCATGGAAATCATCATCATAGTCATCCCCCAACCCCCACACTAAGTGTGTTCGAGTGTGTGTTCATATGTGTGCACATGTGTAGTGGTCAAAAGACACCTTTCAGGGGTTTGTTCTGTAGGTTTAACCTTTTAAAAGCCTACTTTAATAAAGGTTCTTAAACGCTTTAACCTCCCTTATAGCCCACTGCCCAAAGGTAAGAGGGGAAAATGGCTAATAGGACAAGGAGATGTGGACCTGTTTAAAAGTAGTTCCTTGGGGGGCAATTCCAATCTATGTTGCCTGCCGTCCAGTCTACTAGCAAAACAACAAACACAAATTAGCAGCAGTGGCTATGAAGAAACCAAGTGGCTCCAGTGGTTGGCACAAGTCTACCAAAGCAGCAAGAAGCGGCTGGAGCACCACCAGAAGTTCTTTGGTGTGCTTCTCTCTACAAAGTCACAACAAGCGAAGATCACCGAAGAAAGCAAAGTGAGCCAATGCAATAGCATCATCAGTGAAGCCCAGTGTCAGCAAAGCCCACCGAAGACCAGCAAGGTGAACCAATGTCTTTCACTCTCTGTTGGGTTATACTTATACTCTTTCCAAACACTACGAGTTCTCTCAGGTGTCTGCTCTAGCAAAACTTTACATACCCTTTCACCAGACAGCTTCCAGAAAAACATCACTTTTCTGTTATCATCAAAACACCCTCGAATGTGTCTTCTCATGAGATAGCTTCCAGGAAAACATCACATGACAGTTGAGTCTCCAATGATGGAGACTCATGGTTCTTTCCTTCTACCATGTGGTTTCTGGGGATCAAATTCATGTGACAAGGCTAGCCAGGCACTTTTTACCTGCTGAACCATGGATTCACCCCATCCCTTTTTTGTAATATTGGTAATTGAATCCTTATGTCACAGCTGGAACTCACACAAGCACACTATCTTCTAGCCCTCCCCCTGCTTTTTAAACAGAGTATTTTAATAACCCCTTATTATTCAAAAAACACGTGTCAAGAAAGCCTGCTCTAAATTTATCTTTCAGTTTTGATTTTCATACATACCTCCTAAACGAAGCATCTCATGCTTAATTAAACAACATGCATGTGATCGGATAAGATGTAATTATTGTAAAGAACAACAGATTATGCACATCACTATCACTGTCAGACATGCCACGACAGATGACTGAAAGAGCGGATTCAGGAACCAGTGCAGGTGTAAGCACAGGTTTAAGTGCAAGGTTACTAGGCGGTTGGATGTCTCATGAGTTGAGTGTAACTGAACAAACTTCATTGGGAAGATACCATCTTCTCATGCCTGTGCCAATGGAACTGGCTAACTCGGCACACAGCATTGTGTCAGGGGCTCATGCATGATATTATCTGACCTTGCTTTGTTTATGTTCTTGTTAGAAAGGCTGGTCTAACACACACGAAAAAAAAAAAAAAACAGCATACAAATGTTGGGTTGAGTTCTAAACGTGTTTTGTAATCAACATCTGAAGAGTTCTGGGGAAGGAGAGTGTAGTGGATTGTTTGGAATGCTTTGGTCAATGGGAAACATGGAAGGGCTGTCCATGTCCAACCAAAAGTAAGATTTTAAGTGGCTACATATGACTTTGAGCTTAGTGCCACTCTCCTCTCTTTCCTTATATCCTTTACTCTAATCATCTTGGTGATGACTTTAGACATGATACAAGTAAAAGACCTTTAATCTGAAATCTCAGATTAAAAATGCTCCCAAACTTGAAACTTTCTGGGTACCAACATGATGACCTCAGTAGAAAAAATCCTGCATTAGGAAAGTTTGTTTTGTGTACAAAATTACTGAAAATATTACATGGAATATTCTTGGAGCTATGTGTAGTGTGTGTGTGTGTGTGTGTGTGTATGTGTGTGTGAGTGTTTGTGTGTGCATGTGTGTGTGTGTTTGTGTGTGTGTATGTGTGTGTGCATTTGTGTGTGTGTTTGTGTGTGTGTGTGTATGTATGTGTGTGTGTGTGTTTGATGTTTAGACTTGAGTTCCATTCCCTAATTGCCTCATTACACATATGAAATATTTGTCTGACTCTGTCACAATCTAACAATACTCTGAAGTCTTAAATCCTTTTAATCACTAGCATTTCAGATCATGGACACTCAGGGCTTGTCTGTGTAATTTAGACTGTGTCTAAAAGCCCTCATGACATCCTATATTGTCACTCTTATTTTTTGATTAACATAACAAAATAATTGCTTCACCTAAAAACTAGCATACAATTTCATTATTGATAAAAACAAAGAGATGGCAGAAAAAAATCACCATTAGTGCAGATACTTGTGTACTTTTGGGTATCTGAAAATAATCTACACCAGCAGGTTCCTGTATCTGATACATAAGAAAAATACAGACTTCAAGCTATATGGATTTATAAAATACTCTAGTTACTTATACAGTTAACATAATATTCATTGTACAAAATACAGAAAATAAAAGCTAAATCTAAAATTGAAACAAAATTCTAAGAAATACTAGTAATTTCAATTCCAAAATATAAAGCGAACCCATGGAAAATCATATAGATGCATAGGTGTAAGACGGGTCATATCTAATCATAAATGAACCCGAATTTACATACGGAGTACTATACAATCTTAAAAACAAATGTATGCTTCATATTTGGTTTATAAATATATGTTTTTATATAACAGTGGGGTTATATTGATATCAAGGATTCACTGTGGAGGACGGAATTGAGACCTTTGGAGAAACTTAGTTGATGAGATTTACTGAAGAGAAAAAAAACGGGATGAAGAAGAGGGACCAAGATTAAGCAGGGAAATCTTTGTCTTGAATTCGAGATGGAAAACAAATTTTACACTTACTGCTCCTGTCATACCACATGGATAGGGTGGGACTGTTCCTTTTATGTCTTTCTACTTCACTTGAGAATTTAATTCAGAGGCTTAATTTTAAGTATTGATGTTCCAGGCTTTGTTGGATCAGCAGTCTGGGAATACTTAGAGAGGCTGCCAAATAGATTCTCATGGAGAGAGATGGCATGATTATGTTGTAATAGTCTCCTTAATTCAGGAAAGTTAATAAGGTAGAGGTATAGCTCCCAGGGATTGGTGTTTTCAGATCATTTTTAAAATACTTCATTTAGCAAATAGACTTTATAATATGAACTCCTTTGTAATTATATCAGCCAGCAGACTCTTACCACTCGAACAGTAGATATGTCCTATACTGATTAGTCTTATGTCAACTTGACACAAGCTAGAGTCATCGAAGAGAAGAGATCCTCAAGTGAGAAAAAGCCTCCATAAGTTTCTGTTTGTAAGGCATCATCTTAATTAAAAAGATTGATGAAGGAGGTCCCATCACATTGTGGGTGGTGCTATCCCTGGGCTGCTGGCTCTGAGTTCTATAAGAAAGGAGGCTGAGCAAGCTATGAGGAGCAAGCAGCACTCCTCCATGGCCTCCATCAGTTCCTGCCTTGAGGCTCCTGCCCTACATAAATTCCTGTTCTGACTTCCTTTGGTGATGAACAGTAATGTTGCGGTAAATATTTAAAAGCCACTCTATGCTCCTGGCGGGTGTGTGCTCAACTCTGCACCCACCCCTGAACCCTCACCCACCCCTGCACCCATACCCACCCCTGCACCCACCCAAGAACTCTGGATTCACAAATGCAACCTTTATATTTAATAGCCTTAACTAGTTCAATGGTTGGGCACTTCTGAACCTTCCTGTGGCTAGCACACACTCCACTCTGATATTCCTGAATTAACACTTTCTAAATCTATATATTGTTTTTGCTGCCCTGTTTCCTTCTGGGCAACACTCCCACAGGGTTGCCTTTTCTTTACACCCACATTTTGTCCAGCTCACCCTCCTGCTTCCTCATGTCCTATGCCCCTCTCACGGTGGAATCCCTTTTTCCTCTCCCCTGTGTTTCTTACCCGTTAATCCTAAAAGTCCCACCTCTCTCCCCGTGCCCAGCTATTGGCTGCTGGCTCTTTATTGACCCACCAGAAAGCCAACTGTTGGCAGGCACCTGCAGTGAACATGTGAATTCCCATGTAAAGACAAATCAAATCCCCAATATCTTACCACTTGTGTCCAATCAAAAAGGTTCTTTTATCTTTTTTTTTCCTTTTTCTTTTTTCGGAACTGGGGACCGAAGCCAGGGCCTTGCGCTTCCTAGGCAAGCGCTCTACCACTGAGCTAAATCCCCAACCCCAAGGTTCTTTTATCTTAAGCATAAATTGAGCACAACTATAACAATTATGTAAATTATAAGTATGATATATAATTAACATCTAGTCTATCATATTTGACAATTTAGATAGATACCATCTATTCTGACTTAAAGAGTTTACAATACTCTACCCAAATTATGTTCTACTTTAACTTGTATTATCATCTGAAAACTGTTCTTTCAACCCTGGATCATCTTCCTCAATGCTAAACACCTTAAGTTTGATTATGAGACCGTAATTAGTCTTCAACCCCACCAGAAATCCTAGAACAAATTAAATATTACACAAATATATAGGAAGCACAAAAACATAGCTTCCAAAACTTAAACAAATTGTAGAGACAGCTGACTACCTGAATAGTCCCCTATCCCTCAAAATGTTGAAGCATCTGTCTTCAACCTTCTGGCCAGAACCATCTTCAGACCTTGAATGAGGCAGGAACTATGAAGGACTAGCTTACTCTGTCTTGGCAGAGCTAAGCTGTGGACTATCCTACATTTTGTGTCCTTTCCTGGATAGTATTTTTGGTCTGTAGATGAACTAAGGTAATTTTTTGTCCAGTGGCTACATTGCCATAACTGGAGCAACTCCACATGGAGGTTTTGATATTCAATTTCTTATTTGAACATGAAGGGAGTTCTGTTAGGAGCACATATGACTTTAGTCAAATGATCTTTAATAATGAATTAATATTACATGTCATATTTTGTGGATTTCTGATGTTTTAGAAGACGTCTATCTATATAACGGGTATCTGAACTGTTAAACCTTGACTACTCTTAGCTACTTCTGTTTGAATATTGTAAAAAGCACCTTAGTATAATTGAATCAGAATCTAATATAATCATGAGTTTACTATCTGGAACTTAACTTGCCTTACTTAATCATCCTAAACAGTTTGTAATAGCAATAATTAGAAGGACTGGGTCTAAGCCTTGTGTTCTTAAATGAATTGCATAGGCACAATGCTTAACTAAGAGAAACAATAGTATCAATATAAGAAATTTATACCAATAAAAACCTTAAATATTTATCAATCTATAAATTCTGTACCAATATAAAAATTATAAGTTCAATTTGCATCATTTATGAAGGTCTCTACCAATATAAGATTGTGGCTATACTTTATGATTAAATATAGTAATTCATCCCACCTATTTCCTCTCTGTTCAAAATTATGACCATTTCCAAATTATTAGAAGCAATTCCTGAAGCTGTTCTGGAAGCAAGTCTCTGGACAGCATCGGGAAGCAGGGGGCTGGAACAGCGGGTCACTTTAGTGTCTCTGTGGATGAATCTTGTCAGAGCTACAAATTCTGCATTACATGAATCTTACAACTAAAATTTTAGTACTATTAAGATATTCTATTTTTCACATTGGGAAGTGCCTTAACTACTTTCTTTTCTTTTCCTGTTAAGTCACAACATTGTTTACTATATGATTTGTTTTTTACAATGCAAGCAAAAAAAAAAAAAAAGAGCAGATATGCAACATATGGCTGCAGCTAAATGCAGAACGATGACTTGTTTCTCCTCTTCAAGAGGCCATGACTCCCATTTCTAGTAACAGGTGGTAACAAGTTGGTCTTTAGCTTCACAGTTTGCCTAGAAATGATCTTCGAATGAGTTCTACTCCTGATACTTAGCATAAAGCATAAAAAGGGACTTAAGTGATGTTCCTCGTTGGTTGCTACCATATGAAAGATGCCATATTCTATTTTAGCAGGGCAGTATATGGAGATATCTAAGTTAAATGTTATTATAAAAATGAAGCAGTCATGAGATTCTGGCTAAAAGAGCACTAAATTATGTGCGTTAGACTAAATACATTATTATGTGGCTTGTAGCAAATGACGCCTCCGTGTTATCATAGAGAAGTGTGATTTGCACTTTATTATGGAGATTTGTCAGAAGCCTTCTAGAGTCCTTTTGCTTTAGAATATTCTGTATACGAACTATCAGAACATGATTGCACAAGAGTGAAATGTTTTCATGTATTAAGCTGAAGACATCTTTTGAATTAAAAAAAAAGGAAAATGCAGAAAAGTACTTAGGGATGTTAATTTCTAGGTACACAGTGCCCTAGATAATTCAAGGCATCTTAATTTCAACCACAAACAACAATTTTTTTGTCATGCTAAATCTATCATTATGGATAAAATTGGTCCAGCAAACACTCATGTCCAAGCTGTGTATTGGTAAGTGATACACAACTGGGCCTTACTAGAGTTTTAAAGAACTTGCCTTTCTTCTTGTTCTTTTCTTGGGTTCTTCAAGAAATTTATTTGCTGAGCATCCCACTTGGCTTTCTCTTCTTCAAACTCTAATTCTTTCCCCTTAATTCCCTCTAATTCTTTGTGCCTCCAAGTTCTTCCTCATTTGTTCCTGGCGCTGCTGGAGCTCTGCCTCAGAGTCCTTCAGTTTTGGAACATTTTCTTTGACTGTCATCTCAAACATCTGCTCCATCTCCTCCTTCTCCACTGTCAGTGACATGTTCCCCCTCTTTTTTTTCCCTCCTGTGCTCGATGGCTTGTAGTAACTTGTCCTTACTGGTTGTTATCCACTCCACTGTAAGGCACTGCTGCTAGTTTTCTGCTGCCAAAGTTCTCACAGTTGTATCATTAGTGCATATACACCCTCCATGTGCATCCTTATTAACGTATTTCTTACTTCACCATCTTCAACTTCCGCTACACCCTAAGGACTCTGCCTTCTTGATCCTTCCAGCTAATTTAGCTTGGCGATAGCATTACTATACACCACAGCAGGAGGTAAATGGTCATGTACCTTCTTAGCCAGCTTATTTTCTTCTTCATCATCTCTTTCTGGAAACTTGTATATTTCAATGCGATGCCCTTGCTTTCTCTTAGGGCTCAGTGGTTGAGAGCAGTGAGTGATTGCTCTTCCAGAGGATTCAGGTTCAATTCCCAGTACCCACATGGCAGCTCACAAGTGTCTGTAACTCCAGTTCCAGGGGATCTGACACTCTCACTCAGACATACATGCAGGCAAAACACTCCACAATGAAAGAACCAGAGTTGGGGTCAATCTGGGGCCACTGGGAAAATTCCCATCACAAACCTCCGAGCATAAGGACCCCTCCCTTCCAGGAAAAAAAAAGCTAGTTTAGTTCCTGGAACAGCTACAAGCCAAACTGTCACACAAAGATACCTGTGGCTTCCCAAAGTCCCCATGCCCCTTGGGAAAGTCTTGAACGGTACACTGAGTCCAATCTGGAGGTTGTTTCACTCCACCTAATGAGCATAGTACCCTGCCTAGTTACCATTATGCAAATTTTGCTCCAATTGTTTACAAGGTATGTAACTCTCTGTTAGAGTCCGCTCAGGGTCATCTCCCCTTGAAGTGGGATGACCCCGACATGTCTGAATGATTAAACTCTTGTTTTTACATTGACCACTGCCTCTGTGAGTCTCATTCAAGAGGCCCTGGAAAAGGTTCAAATTTGTACCTCACAACTGCACATAAAAACAAACAAACAAGTAAACAAAGCAGTTAGCATTCCACTAGCGTTAGTGTGTCTGCTCTGGCAATTAGTGCAATTCATGCAAGCATTACGTAAACTCAGTACCCAATGGTTTTAGTCCATGTCCTGAAGGAGTAATGAAGTATAAACAACACTACACCCTGTTATCAGGCATCTGACTTCTATGCACTTGAGATTCTGCACAATAATTCTTGAGGATTCTTTAAAGAGCCCTCAAATTTATTATTAATGTTGTCGATAATAGGCTGCCGGCAATGATTGTTATTCATCTCCAAACCCTGGTATATAGACTATGGTCAGCAGACACAGAACATTATCTTCTTTGATTAAAACTTTGTATTGTTCCACCTGGATACTCTGGAGAATACAGATTTGTACTGGCTGGTTTTGGGTGTCAACTTGACACCAGCTACAGTCATCAGAGAGGAAGCCGCCACAGTTGAGGAAATGCCTCCAAGAAATCCAACTGTAAGGCATTTTGCCAATTGGTGATCAATGGGGGAGGACTCAGCCCATTGTAGGTGGTGTCATCCCTGTGCTGGTGGTCCTGAGTTCTATAAGAAAGCAGGCTGAGCAAGCCAGGGGGAGCAAGTCAGTAAGCAGTACTCTTCCATGGCCTCTGCATCAGCTCCTGCCTTTAGGCTCTAGTTCTACTTGAGTTCCTGTCCTGGATTGTGATCTAGAAGTGTGAACCAAATAAACCCTTTCCTCCCCAACTGGTGTTTGGTCACAGTGATAGAAACTCAAACAAAGAAAGTGAGGGATGATGAATTGATTAATGTAGACTTTTCCAGTCCAGATTTCCCTACAACCATGAGTGTGGATTCAAATCCTCTTTTCATTGATTTTTTTTTTTGTATGCTTGATTTGGAAAATTAGTTTAACTATGCAGCTGTCTGCTATCCTGCTTCCCTGGGGACATGAACTTCCCTGGCACCGGCACAGATCTGCTGCATGTCCTGAACCTCTATGTGTACATTGGGTGTATCTAGGTACTTCTGTTGCTGTGGGTAGTAGGGTCTTTTGTTTCTTCAACACTGCCTCTAAGGTTAACTGTGCTACCCTTGCCACTCATAGTTACTTTTATATTACAGTGAGGAGACACCACGACCAAGGTCACTTGTGAAAGAAAACATTGCTTCGGTTTCAGAAGGTGAGTTAAGTCCATGGAGAAGAGCATGGCAACCACAGACACGGCACTGGGCTGTAGCTGAGAGTTTACTCCTGATCCATCTGATCCACAGTCGCTAGGCAGAGAATAAGAGCTAAATAGAAGGGTGTGGGATTTTGTACCCTCAAAGCCCACTTCTAGTGGCCCATCTCCAGCAAGGCCGTAACTCCTAATCCTAATCCTTGGGACCAACCATTTAAACATATGCACCTGAGGTGGCCATTGTTGGTATTCTGTCTAAGCTCCACCCCCACAGCTACCTGGGAACAGCCAGATATGCTCCGCCCCACAGTTGCCTGGCAACGGCCAGCTCTGCTTGACTATAGAGGGGGCTGCTTGCCTCTTCCTATCCCTCTTACTTTTCTTGCTCTCTCCTTGCTCTTTGGTTTCTGTTCTCTTCCCCTCTGTCCCTGTCCCTTCTCTCCCCATCCCCCTACTTCTCCCACGTGCCCATGGCCAGTCTTTCCTCTCCTCTCCTCTTTTTCTTTCATTAAACCTCTCTACGTGGAACCATGTTGGCTTGGTGGGCTGTTTGGGCACGAGCCGAGATTTAAACCCCAACATTGGTTCTAACAACCATTCTCATTCAAACCATCATAGCAAGTCAACAGGTGCTGTCATCGTTCAGATTTTGCTTAAGAGCCATTCCTTTAGTTTTATGGGTGCGGCTTCCTCGTCATTTCTAGGGGTCACAGTTTTGCAGGAGGCTTTCCCGTCTTCCTCCTCTCAGAATCTTTCCATTTTTCTTCTGAAATGTTCTCCAAGACATCAGCGTAGGAGTTGTTTTCTAGATGAATCCAGCGAGGCTTGCTTGGCACACTATGACTAGTTGTGGTTTTCTGTAACAACTTTGATGAGGGGTTAGACATGTACTTATTTGAGGGTATAAGGATATGTTTCACCTGCATTTAGGAATTATGATGGTCTAGTGAAGAGGCAGTTGTATGCTCTGTACCTCAGTAGTCCTTGGTAATTGGCTAGGTTTCTAGTAACACACATTATTTACATTTTGACTATTATTGTCTTAAGCCCATTTAGAGAGCTGTTGGCTTCCGCCAATATATGAATAACACTATTGCCCCTTTGTGGTGTATATGTGTCATAGTGGGGAAGCTTTCACAGCACCTCTGGTCCTAAGAAGACTATTGGGAGGAGGTTCATGGTTCAGGTCAAGATCACTTGCTCCCAGTCCTGCATCCGAAGTGTGTGATATATTTATCAATAGGAGTTTACCCTCATCTTCTTCAGGGCAACCAAGGACAACGGTAATATCCAATATTGTTTTGGGAGTTTCCAGGAATACCCTAACCAACAATTCAAGAAGGTTTCTCATGCCTGATACTGGGGTTTTGTTAGGTTATCACCCAAAGTAGTATGGCATTTTAGGTCAACATCCAATAGTATTTTCCTGTCTATTTTAAACATCCTTAGTGCTATTTACCCCTCCTTCACCCCATTCCTCCCGTAATGCCACTTCTCTATCTCGTTCTGTAATGTTCTTCCTCCCTCTCCCAAGCTAAAGTCCCTCAGTTTGCTCCTTTATATCACCCATGTCCTGCTATTTACTTGGACAGAGTTCTTTTTCCATCCCATGTTTCTTTTTACTCTCCTGGCTTCTGCAGTCACTCTAGTTTATATACTCACATCTGAAGATTTCAAGCTAGGAGTCACAGATAAGCAAACACAACAAATGAGCAGAATAAATATCAGAGAAACACTTGTGTCTCTGCATCAGAGCTACTTCTCCTAGTATAATATTTCCTAGTTCCATCTATTTACCTGAAATTCTCATGGTTTCATTTCTCTTTACAGCTAAACATTCCATGGTTTATATGCACCACATTTTCACTCTCCATTTGTTGGCTGCAAGGCATTTAGGTTTTTTCTACTCCTCAACTATCATGAATAGAGCCACAATAAACATGGATGAACAAATGGAGCAGGATGTGGAGTCCCTTGGGCACATGCCAAGGAGTGGTATAGCTGGGTCTTATGGTTAGATTTAATTTTTGCCTTTTGAGAATTCTTCACACTGATTTCCAAAGTGGCTGTACCAGTTTGCAGTCCCAGTGAGGGTTCTCTTCTCCTCACACCATTTCCAGCATTTGTTGTGGGTGTTAATTTACAAATAATGAATCTGGGGATGTGGAAAATTGTTATTTTAGTACCATGGGGTACCTTATTAAAGTGCTAAGCAAAAGAGAAAATGTGTGCTCCTCTTATACATACCAAGATATCGTCCCATATTATGGGCCAAGTGGAAAAAAAGATTTGCATTTCCCTGATGACTAAGGATGTTGAACATTTCCATAAGTGCTTCTCAGCCATGTGAAATTCCTCAGTTGAGAATTCTCTGTTTAGCTTTGTACTCCATTTTTAATAGGGTTGTTTGGTTTTCTGGAGTCTAATTTCTTGAGCTCTTTGTATAATTTAGATATTAGCCCTTTATTGGATGTAGGGTTAGTAAAGATCTTTTCCCAATCTGTTGGTTGCCATTTTGTCTTAATGACAATGTCCTTTGCCTTACAGAAGTTTTTCAATTTTATGAGGTCCCATTTGTCAATTGTTGATCTTAGAGCATAAACCTTTGGTGTTCTGTTCAGGAAGTTTTCCCATGTGCCCAAGTATTCGAGGCACTTCCCCACTTTCTCTTCTATTAGATTCAGCGTATCTGGTTTTATGTGGAGGTCCTTGATCCACTTGGATTTGAGCTTTGTACAAGGAGATAAAAATGGATCAATTTGCATTCTTCTACATGTTGACTGCCAGTTGAACAAGCACCAGTTGAAAATGCTGTATTTTTTCCACTGGATGATTTTAGCTTCTTTGTTAAAGATCAGGTGACCAAAGGTGTGTGGGTTCATTTCTGGGCCTTCAATTCTGTTCCATTTTTCTACTTGCCTGTCTCTGTACCAATACCATGCAGGCTTTTTTTTTTTTATCACTATTGCTCTATAGTATAGCTTGAGGTTAGGGATAATGATTCCTTCAGAAATTCTTTTATTGTTGAGAATAGTTTTCGATATCCTGGGTTTTTTGTTATTCCAATTGAACTTGCAAATTGCTCTTTATAACTCAATGAAGAATTGAGTTAGAATTTTGTTGAGGATTGCATTGAATCTGTAGATTGCCTTCAGTAAGATGGCCATTTTTACTATCTTAACCTTGCCAATTCATGAGCATGGGAGATCTTCCCATCTTCAGAGGTCTTCTTCCTTTCTTCAGGGATTTGAAGTTCTTGTCATACAGATCTTTCACTTGCTTGATTTGAGTCATACCAAGGAGTTTAATATTTTTTGTCACTATTGTGAATGGTGTTGTTTCCTTAATTCCTTCCTGAGCCCTTTTATCCTTTGAGTAGAAGAAAGCTACTGATTTGAGTTAATTTTATATCCAGTCACGTTGCTGAAGTTATTTATCAGCTGTAGGAGCTCTCTGGAGGAATTTTTGGGGTCACTTATATATGCTATCATATCATCAGCAAATTGTAATGTCTTGACTTCCTCTCTCCCAGTTCATATCTCTTTGATCTCCTTTTGTTGTGTCGTTGCTCTGACTAGGACTTCTAGTACTATATTGAATAGGTAGGGAGAGAGTGCAGTCCTAGGTTATTACATGCACAGAAACACCAAATAATGATTAATTCAGAAATTATTAAGACAGGATGAGTGACAGTAGTCTAACAAGGTAAAAGTTATTAGAAAATAAACTCAGTGTTCATGTTTAAGGGTTCATGGCTCAGCACTGATTCACAAGAAAAGGATTTGGAAGATAACCTGACTGTTATCTCACAAGTATCATTAGTTATTCCAACATGAACTCAACAAGCATATTTCTTTCCTAGTTAACCCAGTCAAAAAGTAATATGTGATATGCGTGTGTATGACAAGATAATAAAAACTTGAATTTTAAAGTATTTCAGAAACTAAAAAGTATCCTCCAAACTTAGCATCTCTATTCTTCTACAGTTATTTCCATGTGCTGTTTTTGGTTATATTTAAATATTTCCGATCATTTGCTTTTTTTTTTTTTAAATTTGAGACAAGGATTCATGTAGGCTTGCCTTAAACTACCTATACAGCTGAAAGGACCTTATACTTCTTCTCCTCTTGTCTTCATTTCCTGAGTGCTGAATTCTAGATGGTCAAGGACTGAACCCAGGGTCCATCCGTTGCTAGGCAAGCATTCTACCAACTGAGCACATCCTCAAACTTAACTTTTGAGTTCATGGATTTTATCATTCATTTTAGTGGATATTCTCAGTACACATCACATACTGAAAAATATGAAGATTTCCACCTACTAGTCAGCAAGCAGTCAATTCTGCAGTAGACACTGGTGGTGATACCTAATTGAATCCATCTTGACACTGCACTTGAAGACAGATAGCATCAGGACCACATAGTTGAGGGCTTGGTTCCTGTGACTCAGTTCCTCAGGGGTCTCATGGACCTTTTTTCTAGGCTGGAATTATTGAAGCATGTGGAAATATGACTGAACAGAAAGGATAAGATCTACTGTAATAGCATGGGTGGAGAAACCAGTGGCCTATGGAACTCACTTCCAGGAGGCTGGTATCCAGAGATCTTAATCTGTCTTAGGAATAACAGATGACTTCAGATGGCTTTGTCAAGATGCTATCTTTTCCACTGAGACATACCAGTGTGTCAGCCAAACTTGTCATTTTTGTCATGAAGCCCATGCTCACAGAAGGCTTCGCTTTGTGTTTTTTAAGTCTCAGGCTCCACTGTAGGAAGAACTTGCTATTAAGTCTAGGTAGGAATTTAGGGAAACCTATTTTGATTATTTCTAGATTTATAATAGCACTTTTTTCAACCTAGAAATCAACAAGAGATCTGGGGGGGGGGGAAGCTGACTCTTACACACTCTCAACTGTTGCTTCTAAACAAACAATTGCTCCTTGTAACATTTCATTAAGGAAAACTATAATTTCTATCTGTCTCTGTTTTGAGAGAGTGTTATGCAAGACCTTAGACTGACACTGAACTCACTCTACTGTCTCATTTTCCTGGGTGATGGATTAACAGGTACATACAAATTTTCTGGTTTAAAAATATTTTTAAAGTGTCTTTAAAGCCATGTATAAGCAGGTTCATTGTGGATCCACCATTTTTTTTCAAGACAGAGTTTCTCTGTGTTGCCCTTGCTGTCCTGGAATTCACTATGTAGACCAGGCTGGCCTCAAACTTAGAGATCTGCCTGCCTGAGTTGAAAAGGGGAGTGCCACTATCACCCAGCTCTTATTGATGCATCGTGTAGCCTCTTGTTTCTGTTTTCTAGAAGGTGGTTTGTGTCTTTACCTTTACCATATTGGATTTTTTTTCATGGAAATAGGCACCACAATTAAATGATGTTAAATAAAAGAGCAGTGAGGTCAACTCACAGTCCATCCTACCAACTTTCCCTCCACACCCCATCACACTGTGTGTGTAGCCGAGGACCTTCTGGAAACTTCCCACTTTGTCACACGGAATAGTAAAAAAATACTTGTACAATTGAAAGATGATACATAACATGATATGTTTTAGATATTGTTCTAGTTATAGGTTCTAGGGTATTGGGTACAATACAAGACACCTTTTACTTGTATTTCACATCTAAACATCATCACTAAGGCCCACGGATCCTGCTGAAAAGTTCTCACTTACCCAAGCTTGCTTTCCCATTTCTGAAGAACCTGTCTTAGTTTATGTTCACAGAGACCAGCAGTTGTAAAGTCTGTTCTGCAGGTTTCTGCAGGGCCTGGGTTCCCAAAAACACAGAGGACTTGCAAGAGTAAATTTGTGTTTTCCATAATGCTAAGACTTTATTTCTCATCATATTGACATTTACATTCATGGATCAAGGAAGGGTTGGGTACATGCTAGTCCTGAGCAGCTGCTAAGGCTACAGCAGCCACCACTGTGGCTGTCTTCTCAGTCACTGCTGTGCACTGGTGGAGAGATAGTAGCTCTTACTTAGGAATATCTTTGGTGATAAAGTAAAAATACTAATTTTACTTTCAGTCATTCAAGTATTTTTACTACTCCATGTGAGAAAGTGGGAAGTTTTCATCAGGCCCTCAGTACACATACACAGGGTGATAGCGTGTTAAGGGAAAGTCAGTGGGATGGACTGTGAGTTGAACTAACTGATCTTTTTATTTAACATCATTGAATTATGATGTACTATTACCGTGAAAAAAATGAACCAGAAAAGAAATGTTGCCTATTAAGGTTTTCTTATTTATAGAATATCTCTCAAAAATTCATGAAACCAATCTATTACCATAAAGAACACAGATTACAGTATTTTTTTGCCACTGATTTTTTTCCTAGTGCTGGGGACTGGACATAGGGTATTACACCTGTTCTGGAATCTCTCTACCACTAAATTATAATCTTCTCTGTTTTTGTAATTGGAGACAGCATTTTCTTAAGTTTCCCAAGTAGGTCTCGTATACTTGTAATTCTCTTTCCTCAGCCATTTTAGTAACCGAGTGTATGAGTTACTGTACATGTTACAGAGGCAAAGTGTCTGATAGAAGAAGCTGTAAGGAGCCATCTAGGAGAGGCTAAAGGCTGACAGGTGATTTTCCTGAGATGGTTTACCATGAACTGCAATGGGTGAGCTCTTGGAGGCAAGGCCTGAGAGATGATGTCTCAGGGTTGATTATTGCTATTGATGTGTCTTTCCTGCCATTATTAAATTAATATAACAACCCCTGGTCATTAGCCTACCCTATTGGGCAGATTTTCTGCATATCAACAAAGATGTACTGATGCTATATAGACAAATAGATGATTTCTTAATTCCTAATGATGATTCTATAAGAATTTCTAAATTTATATTAGTAATTATTGAACCCTTTACAATAAGGCCTGTAATTAGAGCCTTCTGTAATATGAAAGAAAACTGCAATTAGGACTCTGCCAGGCTTCTTGTGTTATGAGTTAATTAAGCTAAGATAGAAAACAGGCACCGATACAGACTTACCACTTAGGAACACATTCCTTTAGGCTGCAAAACCATTAACTAAAGTTCATAAAGTGGAAATGAACAGTTTATTGTAGGTGCAAAGACAATGTGAAATATTGACTGGGTTTATCTATACAAAACTTCAATGTTAACTTAGACCTAAGAATTATAGTTTTAAACTCTCAACAAACTGGTGGATGTAATAACAGGTAATAAATTTCTAATTAGATAATTAGTCTCTTCTTTTTTTTTTTTCTTCAGAGCTGGGGACCGAACCCAGGGCCTTGCGCTTGCTAGGCAAGTGCTCTACCACTGAGCTAAACCCCCAACCCCCTAGATAATTAGTCTTAATGGAAGCACATGTAAGTATCTCTGTGGGAGCTTCTTATTTAAACTTATGTTTGAACTTTTTGTGAACTTTTGAAGGAGGCTGCTTGGAGTAACATATGATCATGTATGTTCTGAAAAAGTACAAGGAATTAGGATTAATGACATAAAGTAGGCAGAAGGAGAGAGCAGAATTAAGGAGGCAAAAGAGATACAGAGTGGAAGCAAGATAGAAGCTGAAGAGATAACAGAACACAGCAGGATATACCAGACCTTAAGAGAGAGTTGCAGAGAGAGCAGAAGAGAAGGCAGGCTTCTTTTTATCAGGTTCTTATGACAGGTTCTTTTTACTAACAAGTTTCTTATTAGTAACAAAGATGGGGCTTTTTTTTTTAATAAAAGGGTAGAAGTTTTCCCTTTGTTTGAGCAATAAAGCTTGTTTTTCATCCAGAATGAGTGAATTCCTTTTGCATTTTGCTCAATGAAACCTGCTTGTGAAGGCTTTTGCTCTTTCCATCAAAAATACACACTCGTACCAAGTATAAGTATGTGTTTGTAAGTATGTAAGTTGGTTAGACAAGTGGCTGGACCCAACAGAGGTTTATGAAGGTGCATGAGTATGTGTGTATGAATGTATGTGCGTTAATGCATATTTGCTTGTGTAAAAGTTTTTTCCTTTTGCAAATGTGACTCTCTTCTCCTGCTTCAGTAAAAGTTAATTGCCCCAAACCTCCCTCCCACCTGGCCATCTAGAGGCAAGGCTTCTGGGCAAGAGAGGAAAGGAGCCCTAGCGATTAATCCTTTACTCAATCCCCTGCTGTTTTAAAATAGTGTGTCAATAGGCTTCAAGTCTATTAACAGGCTTCTGGCCTCAGAGTAACTTAGAGACAAGACAGGTGAAATGTAGAAAGCAATTTTTACACTTGCAAGACAAAGTCTTGCCCTGCCAACACTCCACCCAATTGGCTGCCTCAGGGAGGACCCAGTGCCCGGGGCAAAGCTCCCAGAAAGAAGCTTAAGTGAGAATGTTCTAGGGCATTATTTATCTTGGCGGGGAGTCACACTGGCAGAAATTTGGCAGAGCTTGCCACATTGTATCCTCAGTAAAGGGGGTGCGGAGGTGTGAAAGAATGCTTTCTCCATTTCATACAGACCAGGGTCCCCTGTCTAGGGGAACTTGGAGGTTCCATTCATAATCAAGATGGGTGATCCTACATCAGCTAATGTAATCAAGATGATATCCCACAGGCATGCTCAGAGGCCCATATTCCAGGTGATTTTAGGTTCTGTCACACGGACATTTAACAATAACTATCTCACTGGGACACAGGGTGCTACCTGTAATAATGAAACTTTCACATTTTACAAAGTTTATAAATTTTAAATTTGGCACCATGAGCTTAACAACTTCCCAACACTTAAATATCTTGACCCCCCCAGCCCAACTGTTAAAGTCAGTGTTAACACAAACAAAGTTCTGGGATCCAGATCTGTACTTACACATTCGAGTTCCCAGTCTGCCTCCTTGTGTCTACTTTGTTTTTCTTTCTGTTTCCCACAGTACCAATGAAATCTTAACCAATAACCATGGGACTGATGATCTTTCCACAAAACGGTCTTCCTTTTTTGTTTTGGTTGTTTCCCTCACTTACATCAGGTTTAATCACAGTGTGTTCTTTCCAAGAAAAGAAAGTTGACCTTTTGAAACTTGAATGTGAATTGTAGCATATGCGCAGCAGTGCACAGTGGTGCAGTGGTAGAAGAGGCTTAAGACAGCTGGTAGACAGCTAAGAGATGGAATGGACAGGCTGTTCATTATCAGAAAACCAAAGAGGAACTTACCTGAATGCAGGTACATTCATATATTTAAATCATTCCAGGCAGAGGCCAGAGGTTCAGGTTTGGCTGTTTATAAGCATTAAAGAATACAATAAGGAGGATAGCTAAAGCTATCCTCAACAATAAAAGGACTTCAGGGGGAATCACTATCCCTGAACTCAAGCAGTATTACAGAGCAATAGTGATAAAAACTGCATGGTATTGGTACAGAGACAGACAGATAGACCAATGGAATAGAATTGAAGACCCAGAAATGAACCCACACACCTATGGTCACTTGATTTTTGACAAAGGAGCCAAAACCATCCAATGGAAAAAAGATAGCATTTTCAGCAAATGGTGCTGGTTCAACTGGAGGGCAACATGTAGAAGAATGCAGATCGATCCATGCTTATCACCCTGTACAAAGCTTAAGTCCAAGTGGATCAAGGACCTCCACATCAAACCAGACACACTCAAACTAATAGAAGAAAAACTAGGGAAGCATCTGGAACACATGGGCACTGGAAAAAATTTCCTGAACAAAACACCAATGGCTTATGCTCTAAGATCAAGAATCGACAAATGGGATCTCATAAAACTGCAAAGCTTCTGTAAGGCAAAGGACACTGTGGTTAGGACAAAACGGCAACCAACAGATTGGGAAAAGATCTTTACCAATCCTACAACAGATAGAGGCCTTATATCCAAAATATACAAAGAACTCAAGAAGTTAGACCGCAGGGAAACAAATAACCCTATTAAAAAATGGGGTTCAGAGCTAAACAAAGAATTCACAGCTGAGGAATGCCGAATGGCTGAGAAACACCTAAAGAAATGTTCAACATCTTTAGTCATAAGGGAAATGCAAATCAAAACAACCCTGAGATTTCACCTCACACCAGTGCGATTGGCTAAGATCAAAAACTCAGGTGACAGCAGATGCTGGCGAGGTTGTGGAGAAAGAGGAACACTCCTCCATTGTTGGTGGGATTGCAGACTAGTAAAACCATTCTGGAAATCAGTCTGGAGGTTCCTCAGAAAATTGGACATTGAACTGCCTGAGGATCCAGCTATACCTCTCTTGGGCATATACCCAAAAGATGCCTCAACATATAAAAGAGACACGTGCTCCACTATGTTCATCGCAGCCTTATTTATAATAGCCAGAAAATGGAAAGAACCCAGATGCCCTTCAACAGAGGAATGGATACAGAAAATGTGGTACATCTACACAATGGAATACTACTCAGCTATCAAAAACAACGAGTTTATGAAATTCGTAGGCAAATGGTTGGAACTGGAAAATATCATCCTGAGTGAACTAACCCAGTCACAGAAAGACATACATGGTATGCACTCATTGATAAGTGGCTATTAGCCCAAATGCTTGAATTACCGTAGATCCCTAGAACAAACGAAACTCAAGACGGATGATCAAAATGTGAATGCTTCACTCCTTCTTTAAATGAGGAAAAAGAATACCCTTGGCAGGGAAGGGAGAGGCAAAGATTAAAACAGAGACTGAAGGAACACCCATTCAGAGCCTGCCCCACATGTGGCCCATACATATACAGCCACCCAATTAGACAAGATGGATGAAGCAAAGAAGTGCAGACCGACAGGAGCCGGATGTAGATTGCTCCTGAGAGACACAGCCAGAATACAGCAAATACAGAGGCGAATGCCAGCAGCAAACCACTGAACTGAGAATAGGTCCCCTATTGAAGGAATCAGAGAAAGAACTGGAAAAGCTTGAAGGGGCTCGAGACCCCAAAAGTACAACAATGCCAAGCAACCAGAGCTTCCAGGGACTAAGCCACTACCTAAAGACTATACATGGACTGACCCTGGACTCTGATCTCATAGGTAGCAATGAATATCCTAGTAAGAGCACCAGTGGAAGGGGAAGCCCTGGGTCCTGCTAAGACTGAACCCCCAGTGAACTAGTCTATGGGGGGAGGGCGGCAATGGGGGGAGGGTTGGGAGGGGAACACCCATAAGGAAGGGGAGGGGGGAGGGGGATGTTTGCCGGGAAACCGGGAAAGGGAATAACACTTGAAATGTATATAAGAAATACTCAAGTTAATAAAAAAAAATTAAAAAAAAAGAATACAATAAGGTTTAGGTGACTAGAGATTGATCTCATAGGTAATTATGAAACCAGATAGAGAATTTTGATCGTAGCAATCCAGAGCCTAATTAATTAATAACCTGGGAAAAAATGTTTGGGGGAATAGCAAGATTTACCAGTCCAAAGCAATGGCACCCAGTCAAAGCATGACCCCTGAAGTGGATTTCCACTTAGGCAGGGAGTGATGACTAAAATTTATGAGCTTCAAATTGAGATGATAGAAAATTGGCAAAGAGAATTATAGGGGCTGGGAATTTGGCTGAGTCATAGAGCATTAGGCCAAATTATGTGAAGCTCTGGATTTTATCTTTCATTAATCTGTTGATCAGTTAATCAGTCAATCAATAAAGTGTGTGTGTGTGTGTGTGTGTGTGTGTGTGTGTGTGTGTGTTTTGGTGTATTTGAGCCAAGGATTAAGATGATGAATTATTTTAGGTCCCAATAGATGTACTGAAGTGAATGTAGAAATATGAAAATCAGTTTAAAATGTTAGAGAGGGACAGTTAGGACAGGGTTTTCAGCTTGAGGTCGGGAACCCAATAAAGTAGAGACAGCTCAAATAATGGGCAAGATTCCACGCAGCAGATTCAGGTCAGATTTATGAGCAAAAAGGAAACTGGCAGCAGGTTTTAAATAATCATGGAAAGGCTAGCAGTTGAGGATTAACCACGAGAAGAATAAGCCATCAGAACGTTGCAATGTCACTTAAGGAATGTGGTAGAAATATTTTAATCTCAATCCTGGGTTTCTAAGTGGACTTTGACCACTTAGTGCCTAGATAAAAGACACACACACATCCTTTATATTTACAATAAGCCTTAGTTAGCACTAGTCCCGGGAAGATATCTATCCTCTATGTTATTATGTCTATTTCCTAGCCAATTTGCCCTGTTTGATCTGGGATGCTCTTAACTCCAATTAGTCAACCCACATGGCTATTAATTGAAGATTCTTACCCCATGGTGCTTTCTCCTCTCTTTACCTTTTCTTTTTCAATTCATGGTCCTCCTCCAACCTAAACCCTGCCTATGTCTCTTCTGCCCAGCTATTGACTGTCAGCATCTTTATTCAAAAACCAGGAATAACTTGGGGGCAAGGTCACATAGGACTGTCTGGGTCTATGTGTGGGTCTTGTTGGGGAGCAATCGGTATTTAGCATGGCAAAAGACCAAACCTCAACAAAAGATTTGAGTTACTGAAGACCTGGAGTCCAGATGAAAGCCTCAGTTTCAGGATGACAAAGTGGTAAGAATCCAGTTTCCAAGATCAAATATGAGCAGCTCCAAGATTGACGTGGTGCTGAGCTATGAACCAAGATAATTTATACTCCTCACCCCAAAGGCCAAGATAGAGCAAAATGAAAAGATGGAGAGATGGCCCAGCAGTGAAGAGTACTTAGTAGCTATGCAGTGGGCCAGCCTTGGGTTCCATACCTATATTGGGGGAATTCATCTGTAACTTCAGCTACAAAAGAGGGCTCTAATGCCCTCTTTTGACTTATGACAGGAGGCCATCACATTCCATTTTAACCAGTTTTGAAAATTCAACACCCCTTTATGATAAAAGTCCTGGAAAGAATAGGAATTCAAGGCCCATACCTAAACATAGTAAAAGCCATATACAGAAAACCAGTAGCTAATATTGAACTAAACGGAGAGAAACTTGAAGCAATCCCACTAAAATCAGGGACTAGACAAGGCTGCCCACTCTCTCCCTACTTATTCAATATAGTTCTCGAAGTTCTAGCCAGAGCAATCAGAAAACAAAAGGAGATCAAAGGGATACAGATGGGAAAGGAAGAAGTCAAAATATCACTATTTGCAGATGATATGATAGTATATTTAAGTGATCCCAAAAGTTCCACCAGAGAACTACTAAAGCTGATAAACAACTTCAGCAAAGTGGCTGGGTATAAAATTAACTCAAATAAATCAGTAGCCTTCCTCTACACAAAAGAGAAACAAGCCGAGAAAGAAATTAGGGAAACGACACCCTTCATAATAGACCCAAATAATATAAAGTACCTCGGTGTGACTTTAACCAAGCAAGTAAAAGATCTGTACAATAAGAACTTCAAGACACTGAAGAAAGAAATTGAAGAAGATCTCAGAAGATGGAAAGATCTCCCATGCTCATGGATTGGCAGGATTAATATAGTAAAAATGGCATTTTACCAAAAGCGGTCTACAGATTCAATGCAATCCCCATCAAAATTCCAATCCAATTCTTCACAGAGTTAGAACAATTTGCAAATTCATCTGGAATAACAAAAAACTAAGGATAGCTAAAACTATCCTCAACAATAAAAGGACTTCTAGGGGAATCACTATCCCTGAACTCAAGCAGTATTACAGAGCAATAGCGATAAAAACTGTATGGTATTGGTACAGAGACAGGCAGATAGACCAGTGGAATAGATTGAAGACCCAGAAATGAACCCATACACCTATGGTCACTTTGATTTTTGACAAAGGAGCCAAAACCATCCAAAGGAAAAAAGATAGCATTTTCAGCAAATGGTGCTGGTTCAAATGGAGGTCAATATGTAGAAGAATGCAGATCAATCTATTCTTATCACCTTGTACAAAGCTTAAGTCCAAGTGGATCAAGGACCTCCAAATCAACCCAGATACACTGAAACTAATAGAAGAAAAAGTGGGGAAGAATCTTGAACACATGGACACTGGAGAAAATTTCCTGAACTAAATACCAATGGCTTATGCTCTAGGATCGAGAATCAACAAATGGGACCTCATAAAACTGCAAAGCTTCTGTAAGGCAAAGGACATTGTGGTTAGGACAAAATGGCAACCAACAGATTGGGAAAAGATCTTTACCAATCCTACAACAGATAGAGGCCTTATATCCAAAATATACAAAGAACTCAAGAAGTTAGACTACAGGGAGACAAATAACCCTATTAAAAATGGGGTTCAGAGCTAAACAAAGAATTCACAGCTGAGGAATGCCGAATGGCTGAGAAACACCTAAAGAAATGTTCAACATCTTTAGTCATAAGGGAAATGCAAATCAAAACAACCCTGAGATTTCACCTCACACCAGTGAGAATGGCTAAGATCAAAAACTCAGGTGACAGCAGATGCTGGTGAGGATGTGGAGGAAGAGGAACACTCCTCCATTGTTGGTGGGATTGCAGACTGGTACAACCATTCTGGAAATCAGTCTGGAGGTTCCTCAGAAAATTGGACATTGAACTGCCTGAGGATCCAGCTATACCTCTCTTGGGCATATACCCAAAAGATGCTCCAACATGTAACAAAGACACATGCCCCACTATGTTCACAGCAGCCTTATTTATAATAGCCAGAACCTGGAAAGAACCCAGATGCCCTTCAACAGAGGAATGGATTCAGAAAATGTGGTACATCTATGTGGTACACAATGGAATATTACTCTGCTAACAAAACAATGACTTTATGAAATTCATAGGCAAATGGATGGAACTGGAAAATATCATCCTGAGGTAACCCAATCACAGAAAAACACACATGGTATGCACTCACTGATAAGTCGATACTAGCCCAAATGCTCGAATTACCCTAGATGCATAGAACACATGAAACTCAAGAGGGATGACCAAAATGCAAATGCTTCACTCCTTCTTTAAAAGGGGAACAAGAATACCCTTGGGAGGGAATAGGGAGGCAAAGTTTAGAACAGAGGCTGAAGGAACGTCCATTCAGAGCCTGCCCCACATGTGGCCTATACATATACAGCCACCAAACTAGATAAGATGGATGAAGCAAAGAAGTGCAGGCTGACAGGAACTGGATGTAGATCTCTCCTGAGAGACACAGCCAGAATATGGCAAATATGTAGGTGAATGCCAGCAGCAAACCACTGAACTGAGAATAGGACCCCCGTTGAAGGAATCAGAGAAAGAACTGGAAGAGCTTGAAGGGGCTCGAGACCCCATATGTACAACAATGCCAAGCAACCAGAGCTTCCAGGGACTAAGCCACTACCCAAAGACTATACATGGACTGACCCTGGACTCTGACCCCATAGGTAGCAGTGAATATCCTAGTAAGAGCACCAGTGGAAGGGGAAGCCCTTGGTCCTGCCAAGACTGAACCCCCAGTGAACTAGACTGGTGGGGGGAGGGTGGCAATGGGGGGAGCATGGGGAGGGGAACACCTATTTAGAAGGGGAGGGGTTGGGGGATATTGGCCTGGAAACCCGGAAAGGTAATAACAATTGAAATGTAAATAATAAATACCCAATTTGATAAAGATGAGAAAAAAAAAGTTCATAGTCCAAAAAGCTCTCATAGAAACCTCTTAACTTTACCCCTGAAAAAAAAAAAAGGCAGATCAGTACTCCCAACGTACAATGCAGAGAATATACAGTACTGTTCCGAGAGGGAAGGCAATGAGTGTACTGAGGAAATACTGGGACAAGGCAAGACCTAAAACCAGCAGCACACATTCCAAACTCTGCTTCTCCACATCTGATGTCAAATTGCTCTTCAGATCTTCAACTCCTCTCAGCTTTGTTGACTGCCACACACTTCTCTCTCTTGGGTTGGTCACCTTTCCTCGGTAGGCATCCCATAACTCTGGCATCGCCAACCTCTTGGTGTTTCCAAGGCAATCCAGACCTCACCGTACAGCTTCCTGAAATGGTCTCTCTGGGTCTCCGTGCACAGACAACCCCGATGCACGCTTGGCCTCAGCAGCTTCCTTAGCTCAGAAATCCCACAGCAGCTTTCTCGTATCCTTGACTCTAAAGCCAGAGCTGTGTGGTCTGAGCCGCCAAGCTCTGCTGCTTGCTGGGGCTGGAACATGGCCTCCTTGTTCAATTACATCTGCATCAGCTTTCTGTGGTCAATCATTTCCCTTACTGCTTATTTTTTTTTCCTTACTTTCCACAAGCTGGAAGCTTAGCTGGGCGGGTCTTGCCATGAGGTCATCACTCCATTTTCCACTAGGTTTTTCTCTATCTCTTTGAGCCCTGGACTTAGCTCCATGTTACTTCCCGGTGCTCCTTCTCTTCTCGAAGTGTACGCATTGTATTTTCCTTGCTCAGCTCGTTCCTTTTCATTATAGATATGCGTACGAGTAACCACTAACCAATCCACGGTTAGTACTAGGCTGTCTTTAAATCTGCCAGTGCTATTAATATGAAACGATTTAATTTTGCTTCAGGTAGATTTTTTTGGACAAAGGCAGAAAGCAACCATATTCTTTGACAAAATATCAAGGCCACTTACTAATATTGTTCTCCTCTGAAACCTCTTGAGCTAGACTGTCAGCTTGTATTTCTCTCAGCACCAGTCATCCACGTTCCTACTAGTATAGCCCATTAAGCTCCACTTAACTTATTCTACTGCTTTTATTTATTTTTTCAATATATAAGTCTTTTATTGTCCCCAAAGAGCCCACATTGTCCTTGTGATCAGGATCTTGTTTCTGGAGCCAGGAAACTGAGGTCTCACTCGTCAGCCTGCTGCACGATTCCCTTCTCAGACACACAGATGCCATCCTAAAACTTCTCGATATCCTTGTTTTTAACCACGGTGGCTTGCTCAATCAGAGCTTGAATTTGAAACAAGTTCAATATCATTTCCTTCAAGGAATAATTCTTCCTTCTGGGCTCGTGAGACTGAACAAGGAATACCTGTCCCCATCTGAACCCTGCGGATGTAGTTTTCACCCAAGAAATTTTGGATTTCAAAGCATCCACAGACCTCATCCTGTAACAGAAGACCAACATAACACCCTTGAACATGTTCTGAACCCGGCTGCGGATGGTTCTGACAGCGTCCAGTTCCTTCCTGTTACCCCACCATTTATCTACACGGAGCTTTTTCTTTTTCTTTCTGAGAAAATTCAGCTCTACACTGACGTGATTGAAGTCCTCTGCAGAGTTCCCCTGGGGTTCTTCACAGTGACCGTGCACCTCTTCAGAGTGATGTCGACTTTCCTGGAATGTCAACAGTCTGATTGCTGAGAATGGTCTTCATTCTCGAAGTAGATGGGGCAAAGAGCTTTCAGTTGCTTTCTTAATCCAAAGTTCCAAAGTCCACATTCCTCCTACAAGAAGCATGGTCAGGCCTGTCACAACTATACGCCACTCTCTGGTACAACTTCTGTCTTAGGCAGTGTTAGACGCCATGGCCAAAGTAACTCCTGTAAAGGAAAAGTGTTTAGTTAGCGCTGGCTTACAGTTTCAGAGGTTTAGTATAATATCACAATGGTGGGGAGCACAGTGGGACACGGTCAGGCCCTGGAGCAGCAGCTGAGAGCTATAACCTGATCTGGAGAGAGAGAGAGAGAGAGAGAGAGAGAGAGAGAGAGAGAGAGAGAGAGAGAGAGAGAGAGAGAGAGAATATCTGAGCCTGACATAGGCTTATGAAACCTTAAATACCAGACTGGAGAGATGGTTCAGTGGTTAAGAGCGTTGACTGCTTGTTCTTCCAGAGGGCTCTGGGTTCAAATCCCAGTAACCACATGGTGGCTCACAACCATCTGTAATGGCCCTTTGGGAAAGAAGGAAGAGGTCTTAACTGCTGAGCAGTTTTTCCTTCCCCCCTTTCTCCCTCCCTTTCTCCTTCCGTCCTTCCCTCCCTCCCTCCCTCCTTTCCTCCCCCCCTCTCTCCCTCCCTCTTTTCCTCCCTCCCTTCCTTCCTTCCTTGAGACAAAATTATACTATTTAGCTGGCTGGTCTTGAACTCTGTCTCTCGCATGTTGGCATTTATTATTATTAATTATTATTATTAATTATTACTATTACTATTATATGTTTTATATATAGCACAGTGGGTTCTGGGATCAAACTCAGGTTGTCTAGTCTGTGCAGCAAGCATTCTTGCCTACTAAGCCCCTTGGCCAGCCCTGAGAATACCTTCACATCATTTAATTTGTGTGCAAATTGGAAACTGCTGTTGAGTCCTTGGGTGGGGAATATTTTGTGGAAGAGCTGATAAATATTTCTTGAAATAGGATGAGAAGTACTTTCTAGTGTTTGTCCTATCTCTCACATGTGGAATAATAGCTTTTATTCTTGTTTAATTTGGTATACCTCACATGTAACTCTTCGTGCTTATTTAACGTTTGTTATGATCGTCGTTGAATGCACAGAGATGTTAGGATATAATTGACTTATCTGAGGCACTCACAGCGTTTTATTCTTTTTGGATCATACTCCCTGCTGCTGACAGACAAAAATAAGTCACTTCACAGGCCTCTTTCCGTGTGGAAAGAATCCTTTTTTTTATTCACCTACTGCACCTCTGAAATATTTCTGTGATAGCAAAAGTATTTAAAAAGACTAAATTTTAGATTTTGTTTTTCTTTTACCCTCAAAATGAGTTTTGGGAGGCTAAGGAGATAGGTCAGGCTGGTAGAGCGTCTGCGGCTCAACCTTAGGATCTGGGTTCAGATGTCCGGCAGCCATGTAAAAAGCTGGCGTGGTGCCACCATCTACCCAAGCTCGGCTCTGGGGAGAGGCAGTGGATGCCTGAAGCTCACTGGCCAGCCTAGCCTAATTGGTGAGCTTCCCGTTCAGTGAGAGACCCTGCATTAAAAATAAGATGGGAAGAAACCGAGGAAGGACTCCTGAAATCAACCTCTGGCTTCCACACGCACGAGCACACAGTGTGTGCCCACGCGCCCCAAACCACACACACACCAGAGCTTGGTTGGGTGATATTTTAAGCTCTCAGATAGCTGTAACTTCTACACTGTAATGTAAATCAGTTAGTGGCTTTGGCAAGGGTAAGGAACGCATAGGGTGTTACTAAACTCGAAGGTCTTTTATGACCACATGTATAATGAATGCTGTGTACTTCAGAGCACTCTACCTCAGGCCAGACGGGATTTCATTTGTTGTTAGTTGAGCACACGGTGTGTATACTCGTCCTTTAAATCCTTGTTCTGACTGGAACGACTTAAATGCGTTCTAATCGATAACGATTTCACAGATGGAGGTTACATGGGAAATACACAGAACAAGCAGACATAAATCCAGGCAAAACGGGTGGATTTTACATTGTAGTGCATCCTGTACATGATACCAGTGTCCTCCTGTATCGTGTGTGGTTAAATGACTGAGGGTGGGGTTTTGCGTAGCACGTGACCATGACAATATAAAGACCGACAGCAGCGAGTAGCTGGAAAACCATCTGGGACAGATCCCTGGGAGAGAGGTTTTTATTTTATCCCCCTTGGCCTCATTCTGATTTTTATTAGGACTGAACTTTCTACTTCTTTTCCTTGTGAAGGCTGCATTACAGGGGACTTTTAAAAATAGCACAGCAGACAATGAGAAATGGTGACAGGTCATGACAAGATGTTTTGGTTCTAGAAATCTGTTGAAGAGACGTGACATGTTTATGACTAATTAATTTTATTGAGGCTCGCTCATAGAACACGGGCACCATTTCAAGTGAGAGACAACAACCGAAGTAAGAAATCTGGTACGTCGTAAACCAATTAAAAAATAAAATAAGAATGAAAGTAAATGATATTCTTTTATAGGTTCAAAATCGAAGTGCTGGTTTATAAGATATTTGAGAGATGCTGGTGAGAGTAAAGTTGGAAGATGGCACACATTGTAGCTGTCCCTCCTCTGACAAGGATGACGGGAGTCCGGACTAAAGGATGGAAATATTTCAGTCTGACAAACGCTTGCCTAGAACTCCCACCCTGAACTCGCCCATGCTCAAGAATGACCGCCTGCACAGACAGTTCCTATCTGGAATTGTAGAGGCAGAACTACTTCCAGGAAAAAAGAAAGAAAAGAAAAAGAAAAAGGAAATACCCACTGAGCTCCAACCCTCATATACCCTTTTCCCAGTCAGGTCCCCAGTGCCACAGCACACAGTCTCTACCTCCTCAAAAAGACTGTGTCACTTGTTCTGATTAAAACAACAGTTCTAGACTCTTTTTGGTTTGGGCTTTTATTTTGTCTTGGTTTCATGACAGGTCTTGTATGCAGTCCAGGTTGGTCTTGAACCTTTCATCTTTCTGCTTCAGGGTCCTGAGCTTAGGGACTATGGGCATGCACAAACACATATGGCCTCCATAGTGGATTCTTTCATTGGATTCCATTAACTTTATCAGATATCATCAGAGGCCTTATGGTTTTCTATCATCTTAGGGAATTTTTTTTATGGCAATACATTGAGTGAAGTAGTACTCACCAGTAAACAGTTCTTGGGAGGCTGAGGCAGGAGAACAATGAGTTTAATTAAGCCACAGCTTTAAGTCTGAATCGTGAGACTTTGTCTTGAAGCAAAAACATACACAGAAGCAAACACCAGACCACATCCTCCTTGCTGCTAAGACAAAACAAAACAGAAACGAACAAAACATAAATCTATAACACAAACAAAAACCTGGCAAGGAATTGTTCAAGTTGCATTGATTAATTAAAAAATTGTATAAACCACTAGTGTTTAGGTCTTCGGTTATATCTAAGAAAAGCATTGGGGTATTCTGTGCTTTGGAAGCCTAAATATTTCTGTGATCTACCGATAGAAGGTCCTTCACCCAGCCTGTACCCAGGAGGGGTGTAACTGGGTCATGTGGTGTTCGAGAAGTCTCCTGTTTTTAGGAGTAAGAAGAATCTCAGAATGTAAGCACGCATGGAGGGACTGCATACACAGTGACAGTCTACATTACCACCGATGTCGAGTAACCTTTTCTCTCTCCCTTTGATTCCCCATCAAGTATTTGTCACCATTCATTTTGTTTACAGTAGCCATGCTGCCCAGAGTAAACAGGATTTCTTTTTTTTTTTTTTCTGCACTATTTCTTCTCTCCTCCACATTGCTTTTCTTTCTTTTTTTTTTTTTTTATTAACTTGAGTATTTCTTATATACATTTCGAGTGTTATTCCCTTTCCCGGTTTCCGGGCAAACATCCCCCTCCCCCCTCCCCTTCCTTATGGGTGTTCCCCTCCCAACCCTCCCCCCATTGCCGCCCTCCCCCCATAGACTAGTTCACTGGGGGTTCAGTCTTAGCAGGACCCAGGGCTTCCCCTTCCACTGGTGCTCTTACTAGGATATTCATTGCTACCTATGGGGTCAGAGTCCAGGGTCAGTCCATGTATAGTCTTTAGGTAGTGGCTTAGTCCCTGGAAGCTCTGGTTGCTTGGCATTGTTGTACTTTTGGGGTCTCGAGCCCCTTCAAGCTCTTCCAGTTCTTTCTCTGATTCCTTCAATAGGGGACCTATTCTCAGTTCAGTGGTTTGCTGCTGGCATTCGCCTCTGTATTTGCTGTATTCTGGCTGTGTCTCTCAGGAGCGATCTACATCCGGCTCCTGTCGGTCTGCACTTCTTTGCTTCATCCATCTAGTCCAATTGGGTGGCTGTATATGTATGGGCCAAATGTGGGACAGGCTCTGAATGGGTATTCCTTCAGTCTCTGTTTTAATCTTTGCCTCTCCCTTCCCTGCCAAGGGTATTCTTTTTCCTCATTTAAAGAAGGAGTGAAGCATTCACATTTTGATCATCCGTCTTGAGTTTCCTTTGTTCTAGGGATCTAGGGTAATTCAAGCATTTGGGCTAATAGCCACTTATCAATGAGTGCATACCATGTATGTCTTTCTGTGACTGGGTTAGTTCACTCAGGATGATATTTTCCAGTTCCAACCATTTGCCTACGAATTTCATAAACTCGTTGTTTTTGATAGCTGAGTAGTATTCCATTGTGTAGATGTACCACATTTTCTGTATCCATTCCTCTGTTGAAGGGCATCTGGGTTCTTTCCATTTTCTGGCTATTATAAATAAGGCTGCGATGAACATAGTGGAGCACGTGTCTCTTTTATATGTTGAGGCATCTTTTGGGTATATGCCCAAGAGAGGTATAGCTGGATCCTCAGGCAGTTCAATGTCCAATTTTCTGAGGAACCTCCAGACTGATTTCCAGAATGGTTTTACTAGTCTGCAATCCCACCAACAATGGAGGAGTGTTCCTCTTTCTCCACAACCTCGCCAGCATCTGCTGTCACCTGAGTTTTTGATCTTAGCCAATCGCACTGGTGTGAGGTGAAATCTCAGGGTTGTTTTGATTTGCATTTCCCTTATGACTAAAGATGTTGAACATTTCTTTAGGTGTTTCTCAGCCATTCGGCATTCCTCAGCTGGGAATTCTTTGTTTAGCTCTGAACCCCATTTTTTAATAGGGTTATTTGTTTCCCTGCGGTCTAACTTCTTGAGTTCTTTGTATATTTTGGATATAAGGCCTCTATCTGTTGTAGGATTGGTAAAGATCTTTTCCCAATCTGTTGGTTGCCGTTTTGTCCTAACCACAGTGTCCTTTGCCTTACAGAAGCTTTGCAGTTTTATGAGATCCCATTTGTCAATTCTTGATCTTAGAGCATAAGCCATTGGTGTTTTGTTCAGGAAATTTTTTCCAGTGCCCATGTGTTCCAGATGCTTCCCTAGTTTTTCTTCTATTAGTTTGAGTGTGTCTGGTTTGATGTGGAGGTCCTTGATCCACTTGGACTTAAGCTTTGTACAGGGTGATAAGCATGGATCGATCTGCATTCTTCTACATGTTGCCCTCCAGTTGAACCAGCACCATTTGCTGAAAATGCTATCTTTTTTCCATTGGATGGTTTTGGCTCCTTTGTCAAAAATCAAGTGACCATAGGTGTGTGGGTTCATTTCTGGGTCTTCAATTCTATTCCATTGGTCTATCTGTCTGTCTCTGTACCAATACCATGCAGTTTTTATCACTATTGCTCTGTAATACTGCTTGAGTTCAGGGATAGTGATTCCCCCTGAAGTCCTTTTATTGTTGAGGATAGCTTTAGCTATCCTGGGTTTTTTGTTATTCCAGATGAATTTGCAAATTGTTCTGTCTAACTCTTTGAAGAATTGGATTGGTATTTTGATGGGGATTGCATTGAATCTGTAGATTGCTTTTGGTAAAATGGCCATTTTTACTATATTAATCCTGCCAATCCATGAGCATGGGAGATCTTTCCATCTTCTGAGGTCTTCTTCAATTTCTTTCTTCAGTGTCTTGAAGTTCTTATTGTACAGATCTTTTACTTGCTTGGTTAAAGTCACACCGAGGTACTTTATATTATTTGGGTCTATTATGAAGGGTGTCGTTTCCCTAATTTCTTTCTCGGCTTGTTTCTCTTTTGTATAGAGGAAGGCAACTGATTTATTTGAGTTAATTTTATACCCAGCCACTTTGCTGAAGTTGTTTATCAGCTTTAGTAGTTCTCTGGTGGAACTTTTGGGATCACTTAAATATACTATCATATCATCTGCAAATAGTGATATTTTGACCTCTTCTTTTCCGATCTGTATCCCTTTGATCTCCTTTTGTTGTCTGATTGCTCTGGCTAGAACTTCAAGAACTATATTGAATAAGTAGGGAGAGAGTGGGCAGCCTTGTCTAGTCCCTGATTTTAGTGGGATTGCTTCAAGTTTCTCTCCATTTAGTTTAATGTTAGCAACTGGTTTGCTGTATATGGCTTTTACTATGTTTAGGTATGGGCCTTGAATTCCTATTCTTTCCAGGACTTTTATCATGAAGGGGTGTTGAATTTTGTCAAATGCTTTCTCAGCATCTAATGAAATGATCATGTGGTTCTGTTCTTTCAGTTTGTTTATATAATGGATCACGTTGATGGTTTTCCGTATATTAAACCATCCCTGCATGCCTGGGATGAAGCCTACTTGATCATGGTGGATGATTGTTTTGATGTGCTCTTGAATTCGGTTTGCCAGAATTTTATTGAGTATTTTTGCGTCGATATTCATAAGGGAAATTGGTCTGAAGTTCTCTTTCTTTGTTGTGTCTTTGTGTGGTTTAGGTATAAGAGTAATTGTAGATTCGTAGAAGGAATTCGGTAGGGCTCCATCTGTTTCAATTTTGTGGAATAGTTTGGATAATATTGGTATGAGGGCTTCTATGAAGGTTTGATAGAATTCTGCACTAAACCCATCTGGACCTGGGCTCTTTTTGGTTGGGAGACCTTTAATGACTGCTTCTATTTCCTTAGGAGTTATGGGGTTGTTTAACTGGTTTATCTGTTCCTGATTTAACTTTGATACCTGGTATCTGTCTAGGAAATAGTCCATTTCCTGAAGATTTTCAAATTTTGTTGAATATAGGTTTTTATAGTAAGATCTGATGATTTTTTGAATTTCCTCTGAATCTGTAGTTATGTCTCCCTTTTCATTTCTGATTTTGTTAATTTGGACGCACTCTCTGTGTCCTCTCGTTAGTCTGGCTAAGGGTTTATCTATCTTGTTGATTTTCTCAAAGAACCAACTTTTGGTCCTGTTGATTCTTTCTATGGTCCTTTTTGTTTCTACTTGGTTGATTTCAGCTCTGAGTTTGATTATTTCCTGCCTTCTACTCCTCCTGGGTGTATTTGCTTCTTTTTGTTCTAGAGCTTTTAGGTGTGCTGTCAAGCTGCTGACATATGCTCTTTCCTGTTTCTTTCTGCAGGCACTCAGCGCTATGAGTTTTCCTCTTAGCACAGCTTTCATTGTGTCCCATAAGTTTGAGTATGTTGTATCTTCATTTTCATTAAATTCTAAAAAGTTTTTAATTTCTTTCTTTATTTCTTCCTTGACCAGGTTATCATTGAGTAGAGCATTGTTCAATTTCCACGTATATGTGGGCATTCTTCCCTTATTGTTATTGAAGACCAGTTTTAGGCCGTGGTGGTCCGATAGCACGCATGGGATTATTTCTATCTTTCTGTACCTGTTGAGGCCCGTTTTTTGACCAATTATATGGTCAATTTTGGAGAAAGTACCATGAGGAGCTGAGAAGAAGGTATATCCTTTTGCTTTAGGATAGAATGTTCTATAAATATCCGTTAAGTCCATTTGGCTCATGACTTCTCTTAGTCTGTCGACATCACTGTTTAATTTCTGTTTCCATGATCTGTCCATTGATGAGAGTGGGGTGTTGAAATCTCCCACTATTATTGTGTGAGGTGCAATGTGTGTTTTGAGCTTTAGTAAGGTTTCTTTTACGTATGTAGGTGCCCTTGTATTTGGGGCATAGATATTTAGGATTGAGAGTTCATCTTGGTGGATTTTTCCTTTGATGAATATGAAGTGTCCTTCCTTATCTTTTTTGATGACTTTTAGTTGGAAATTGATTTTATTTGATATTAGAATGGCTACTCCAGCTTGCTTCTTCTGACCATTTGCTTGGAAAGTTGTTTTCCAGCCTTTCACTCTGAGGTAGTGTCTGTCTTTGTCTCTGAGGTGTGTTTCCTGTAGGCAGCAGAATGCAGGGTCCTCGTTGCGTATCCAGTTTGTTAATCTATGTCTTTTTATTGGGGAGTTGAGGCCATTGATATTGAGAGATATTAAGGAATAGTGATTATTGTTTCCCTTTATATTCATATTTGGATGTGAGGTTATGTTTGTGTGCTTTCATTCTCTTTGTTTTGTTGCCAAGACGATTAGTTTCTTGCTTCTTCTAGGGTATAGCTTGCCTCCTTATGTTGGGCTTTACCATTTATTATCCTTTGTAGTGCTGGATTTGTAGAAAGATATTGTGTAAATTTGGTTTTGTCATGGAATATCTTGGTTTCTCCATCAATGTTAATTGAGAGTTTTGCTGGATACAGTAACCTGGGCTGGCATTTGTGTTCTCTTAGGGTCTGTATGACATCAGTCCAGGATCTTCTGGCCTTCATAGTTTCTGGCGAGAAGTCTGGTGTGATTCTGATAGGTCTCCCTTTATATGTTACTTGACCTTTTTCCCTTACTGCTTTTAATATTCTTTCTTTATTTTGTGCGTTTGGTGTTTTGACAATTATGTGACGGGAGGTGTTTCTTTTCTGGTCCAATCTATTTGGAGTTCTGTAGGCTTCTTGTATGCCTATGGGTATCTCTTTTTTTAGGTTAGGGAAGTTTTCTTCTATGATTTTGTTGAAGGTATTTACTGGTCCTTTGAGCTGGGAGTCTTCACTCTCTTCTATACCTATTATCCTTAGGTTTGATCTTCTCATTGAGTCCTGGATTTCCTGTATGTTTTGGACCAGTAGCTTTTTCTGCTTTACATTATCTTTGACAGTTGAGTCAATGATTTCTATGGAATCTTCTGCTCCTGAGATTCTCTCTTCCATCTCTTGTATTCTGTTGGTGAAGCTTGTATCTACAGCTCCTTGTCTCTTCTTTTGGTTTTCTATATCCAGGGTTGTTTCCATGTGTTCTTTCTTGATTGCTTCTATTTCCATTTTTAATTCCTTCATCTGTTTGATTGTGTTTTCCTGGAATTCTTTCAGGGATTTTTGCCATTCCTCTCTGTAGGCCTCTACTTATTTATTAATGATTTCCTGTGTTTCCCTAAGTGTGTTCATGTCTTTCTTGAAGTCCTACAGCATCATGATCAAATATGATTTTGAAACTAGATCTTGCTTTTCTGGTGTGTTTGGATATTCCATGTTTGTTTTGGCGGGAGAATTGGGCTCCGATGATGGCATGCAGTCTTGGTTTCTGTTGCTTGGGTTCCTGCGCTTGCCTCTCGCCATCAGATTATCTCTAGTGTTACTTTGTTCTGCTATTTCTGACAGTGGCTAGACTGACCTATAAGCCTGTGTGTCAGGAGTGCTGTAGACCTGTTTTCCTCTCTTTCAGTCAGTTATGGGGACAGTGTGTTCTGCTTTCCGGCGTGTAGTTTTTCCTCTCTACAGGTCTTCAGCTGTTCTTGTGGGCCTGTGTCTTGAGTTCACCAGGCAGCTTTCTTGCAGCAGAAAATTTGGTCTTACCTGTGGTCCCGAGGCTCAGGTTCGCTCATGGGGTGCTGCCCAGGGGCTCTCTGCAGCGGCAGCAACCAGGAAGACCTGTGCCGCCCCTTCCGGGAGCTTCAGTGCACCAGGGTTCCAGATGGTCTTTGGCTTTTTCCTCTGGCGTCCGAGATGTGTGTGCAGGGAGCAGTCTCTTCTGGTTTCCCGGGCTTGTCTGCCTCTCTGAAGGTTTAGCTCTCCCTCCCACGGGATTTGGGTGCAGAGAACTGTTTATCCGGTCTGTTTCTTTCAGGTTCCGGCGGTGTCTCAGGCGCAGAAGTCCTGCTGCTCCTGGGCCCTCCCCCACGGGAGCCCAGAGGCCTTATACAGTTTCCTCTTGGGCCAGGGATGTGGGCAGGGGTGAGCAGTGTTGGTGGTCTCTTCCGCTCTGCAGCCTCAGGAGTGCCCACCTGACCAGGCGGTTGGGTCTCTCTCTCACCGGGTCTGGGAGCAGAGAGCTGCTGCGGGCCGGGATCCGCGGGTGTGGGACTTCCGGTAAACACAGACCGTGCCTCCTAGAGAAATTCTGCTTCCGTGTCCCAAGCTCACCAGGCAGCTTTCTTGCAGCAGAAAATTTGGTCTTACCTGTGGTCCCGAGGCTCAGGTTCGCTCGTGGGGTGCTGCCCAGGGGCTCTCTGCAGCGGCAGCAACCAGGGAGACCTGTGCCGCCCCTTCCGGGAGCTTCAGTGCACCAGGGTTCCAGATGGTCTTTGGCTTTTTCCTCTGGCGTCCGAGATGTGTGTGCAGGGAGCAGTCTCTTCTGGTTTCCCAGGCTTGTCTGCCTCTCTGAAGGTTTAGCTCTCCCTCCCACGGGATTTGGGTGCAGAGAACTGTTTATCCGGTCTGTTTCTTTCAGGTTCCGGCGGTGTCTCAGGCGCAGAAGTCCTGCCGCTCCTGGGCCCTCCCCCACGGGAGCCCAGAGGCCTTATACAGTTTCCTCTTGGGCCAGGGATGTGGGCAGGGGTGGGCAGTGTTGGTGGTCTCTTCCGCTCTGCAGCCTCAGGAGTGCCCACCTGACCAGGCGGTTGGGTCTCTTTCTCACCGGGTCTGGGAGCAGAGAGCTGCTGCGGGCCGGGATCCGCGGGTGTGGGACTTCCGGTAAACACAGACCGTGCCTCCTAGAGAAATTCTGCTTCCGTGTGTCCCAAGCTCACCAGGCAGCTTTCTTGCAGCAGAAAATTTGGTCTTACCTGTGGTCCCGAGGCTCAGGTTCGCTCGTGGGGTGCTGCCCAGGGGCTCTCTGCAGCGGCAGCCAGTAAACAGGATTTCAAAGCAGTTTTGATCTGCATTCCCCAGGTGCCTAAAGACGGTGAGCGCTTTTCCCAAACATGTATTGGCCATTTGCGATTTCTCTTTAGAGGACTATCTGTTTAATTCATTGGTCTATTTGTCGACTAGATTTTTTTTTCTGTTTTATTTTTGGGATTAAATCTTTATAGGTTCTAAGACATCAACTCTTTGTCTGATGCATAGCTGGCGAAGAGTTTTACTACTGCACAAATGAGAATTTCATTCCGGTGGGTTGTTTCCTCGCCTGTGTGGGAAAGCTTTAATGTCCTGTAACATTGTTTATTAATTTGGGGGGATTATCTTCTTTGAGATTAGAGTGCTTTGCAGGGAAGTCTTGGCCTTTATTTAGATGTAGGAGTACTTTTGCATATTTTCTTCTAGTAGCTTCAAGTTCATGTCTTAGATCAAGATCTTAGATTGGTGTTTAGTTGAGTTTTGTACAGGTGAGGGAGGTAGATCTAGTTTCATTCTTCTACATGCAGAAATCTAGTTTTCCCAGCATCCTTTGTTGGAGAATCTTTATTTTGTTGGAAAGTTGGCACTTTGGTTAAAGTGAGGTATCTGTAGCTCTCTGGGTTAATTTCTGGGCCTTCTATGTTATTCCATGAATAGCATTTCTGCCTCCGTGCCAGTACTGTGTTGTTTGTATTACCATGACTACATAATTTAAGACAAAGCACTGTAAAACGCTCCAGTATGGCCCCTTTCTGCAAATACTCAGAATTGCTTTGATGATCTGGAGTCTTCGGTGATCCTGTATGAGTCTTAGGATTGTTTTACTACTTTTGTGAAAAGCGCTACTGGAATTTTGATGGCGGTCATGTTGAACCTGTAGATAACTTTTAGTATTTAGATGCTTCTACAATATGATTCTACCGACCCGTGAGGACGAAAGGCTTTCAACTCTCACAGTGTCTTCTTCAATGTCTCTGCCAAGTGCTTTAAGTTCACTGTTATAGAAATCTTTCACTTTCTTGGACAGGTACATTCCTTAGCATTCATTTAAAAAGTCATTTAGATGTTCTGTTTGTTTCTTGACGTGTTCATTGTGGCTACATATAAAGGTGATTGATTTCCATATGCTGACTTTGTATATTTGCCATATTTATGAGTTTTCAAGATTTATTGATTTAATATATATATAGGTACAATGTAGCTACCTTCAGGCACACCAGAAGAGGGCATCAGATCCCATTACAGATGGTTGTGAGCCACCATGTGGTTGCTGGGTGTACTCAAGACCTCTGGAAGAGCAGTCAGTGCTCTTTTTTTTTTTTTTATTAACTTGAGTATTTCTTATATACATTTCGAGTGTTATTCCCTTTCCCGGTTTCCGGGCAAACATCCCCCTAATCCCTCCCCCTCCCCTTCTTTATGGGTGTTCCCCTCCCCATCCTCCCCCCATTGCCGCCCTCCCCCCAACACTCTAGTTCACTGGGGGTTCAGTCTTAGCAGGACCCAGGGCTTCCCCTTCCACTGGTGCTCTTACTAGGATATTCATTGCTACCTATGAGGTCAGAGTCCAGGGTCAGTCCATGTATAGTCTTTAGGTAGTGGCTTAGTCCCTGGAAGCTCTGGTTGCTTGGCATTGTTGTACATATGGGGTCTCGAGCCCCTTCAAGCTCTTCCAGTTCTTTCTCTGATTCCTTCAACGGGGGTCCTATTCTCAGTTCAGTGGTTTGCTGCTGGCATTCGCCTCTGTATTTGCTGAATTCTGGCTGTGTCTCTCAGGAGTGATCTACATCCGGCTCCTGTCGGCCTGCACTTCTTTGCTTCATCCATCTTGTCTAATTGGATGGCTGTATATGTATGGGCCACATGTGGGGCAGGCTCTGAATGGGTATTCCTTCTGTGTCTGTTTTAATCTTTGCCTCTCTCTTCCCTGCCAAGGGTATTCTTGTTCCCCTTTTAAAGAAGGAGTGAAGCATTCACATTTCTGTCTTGAGTTTCATTTGTTCTAGGCATCTAGGGTAATTCAAGCATTTGGGCTAATAGCCACTTATCAATGAGTGCATACCATGTATGTCTTTCTGTGATTGGGTTAGCTCACTCAGGATGATATTTTCCAGTTCCAACCATTTGCCAACCAATTTCATAAAGTCATTGTTTTTATGGCTGAGTAATATTCCATTGTGTAGATGTACCACATTTTCTGTATCCATTCCTCTGTTGAAGGGCATCTGGGTTCTTTCCAGCTTCTGGCTATTATAAATAAGGCTGCGATGAACATAGTGGAGCACGTGTCTTTTTTATATGTTGGGGCATCTTTTGGGTATATGCCCAAGAGAGGTATAGCTGGATCCTCAGGCAGTTCAATGTCCAATTTTCTGAGGAACCTCCAGACTGATTTCCAGAATGGTTGTACCAGTCTGCAATCCCACCAACAATGGAGGAGTGTTCCTCTTCCTCCGCATCCTCACCAGCATTTGCTGTCACCTGAGTTTTTGATCTTAGCCATTCTCACTGGTGTGAGGTGAAATCTCAGGGTTGTTTTGATTTGCATTTCCCTTATGACTAAAGATGTTGAACATTTCTTTAGGTGTTTCTCATCCATTCGGCATTCCTCAGCTGTGAATTCTGTTTAGCTCTGAACCCCATTTTTAATAGGGTTATTTGTCTCCCTGTAGTCTAACTTCTTGAGTTCTTTGTATATTTTGGATATAAGGCCTCTATCTGTTGTAGGATTGGTAAAGATCTTTTCCCAAGCTGTTGGTTGCCGTTTTGTCCTAACCACAGTGTCCTTTGCCTTACAGAAGCTTTGCAGTTTTATGAGATCCCATTTGTCGATTCTTGATCTTAGAGCATAAGCCATTGGTGTTTTGTTCAGGAAATTTTTTCCAGTGCCCATGTGTTCCAGATGCTTCCCTAGTTTTTCTTCTATTAGTTTGAGTGTGTCTGGTTTGATGTGGAGGTCCTTGATCCACTTGGACTTAAGCTTTGTACAGGGTGATAAGCATGGATCGATCTGCATTCTTCTACATGTTGCCCTCCAGTTGAACCAGCACCATTTGCTGAAAATGCTATCTTTTTTCCATTGGATGGTTTTGGCTCCTTTGTCAAAAATCAAGTGACCATAGGTGTGTGGGTTAATTTCTGGGTCTTCAATTCTATTTCATTGGTCTATCTGTCTGTCTCTGTACCAATACCATGCAGTTTTTATCACTATTGCTCTGTAATACTGCTTGAGTTCAGGGATAGTGATTCCCCCTGAAGTCCTTTTATTGTTGAGTATAGTTTTAGCTATCCTAAAGCAAAAGGATATACCTTCTTCTCAGCTCCTCATGGTACTTTCTCCAAAATTGACCATATAATTGGTCAAAAAACGGGCCTCAACAGGTACAGAAAGATAGAAATAATCCCATGCGTGCTATCGGACCACCATGGCCTAAAACTGGTCTTCAATAACAATAAGGGAAGAATGCCCACATATACGTGGAAATTGAACAATGCTCTACTCAATGATAACCTAGTCAAGGAAGAAATAAAGAAGGAAATTAAAGACTTTTTAGAATTTAATGAAAATCAAGGTACAACATACCCAAACTTATGGGACACAATGAAAGCTGTGCTAAGAGGAAAACTCATAGCGCTGAGTGCCTGCAGAAAGAAACAGAAAAGAGCATATGTCAGCAGCTTGACAGCACACCTAAAAGCTCTAGAACAAAAAGAAGCAAATACACCCAGGAGGAGTTGAAGGCAGGAAATAATCAAACTCAGAGCTGAAATCAACCAAGTAGAAACAAAAAGGACCATAGAAAGAATCAACAGAACCAAAAGTTGGTTCTTTGAGAAAATCAACAAGATAGATAAACCCTTAGCCAGACTAACGAGAGGACCCAGAGAGTGTGTCCAAATTAACAAAATCAGAAATGAAAAGGGAGACATAGCTACAGATTCAGAGGAAATTCAAAAAATCATCAGATCTTACTATAAAAGCCTATATTCAACAAAACTTGAAAATCTGCAGGAAATGGACAATTTCCTAGACAGATACCAGGTACCGAAGTTAAATCAGGAACAGATAAACCAGTTAAACAACCCCATAACTCCTAAGGAAATAGAAGCAGTCATTAAAGGTCTCCCAACCAAAAAGAGCCCAGGTCCAGACAGGTTTAGTGCAGAATTCTATCAGACCTTCATAGAAGACCTCATACCAATATTATCCAAACTATTCCACAAAATTGAAACAGACGGATCACTACCAAATACCTTCTATGAAGCCACAATTACTCTTATACCTAAAGCACACAAAGACACAACAAAGAAAGAGAACTTCAGACCAATTTCCCTTATGAATATCGACGCAAAAATACTCAATAAAATTCTGGCAAACCGAATCCAAGAGCACATCAAAACAATCATCCACCATGATCAAGTAGGCTTCATCCCAGGCATGCAGGGATGGTTTAATATACGGAAAACCATCAACGTGATCCATTATATAAACAAACTGAAAGAACAAAACCACATGATCATTTCATTAGATGCTGAGAAAGCATTTCACAAAATTCAACACCCCTTCATGATAAAAGTCCTGGAAAGAATAGGAATTCAAGGCCCATACCTAAACATAGTAAAAGCCATATACAGCAAACCAGTTGCTAACATTAAACTAAATGGAGAGAAACTTGAAGCAATCCCACTAAAATCAGGGACTAGACAAGGCTGCCCACTCTCTCCCTACTTATTCAATATAGTTCTTGAAGTTCTAGCCAGAGCAATCAGACAACAAAAGGAGGTCAAGGGGATACAGATCGGAAAAGAAGAAGTCAAAATATCACTATTTGCAGATGATATGATAGTATATTTAAGTGATCCCAAAAGTTCCACCAGAGAACTACTAAAGCTGATAAACACCTTCAGCAAAGTGGCTGGGTATAAAATTAACTCAAATAAATCAGTAGCCTTCCTCTACACAAAAGAGAAACAAGCCGAGAAAGAAATTAGGGAAACGACACCCTTCATAATAGACCCAAATAATATAAAGTACCTCGGTGTGACTTTAACCAAGCAAGTAAAAGATCTGTACAATAAGAACTTCAAGACTCTGAAGAAAGAAATTGAAGAAGACCTCAGAAGATGGAAAGATCTCCCATGCTCATGGATTGGCAGGATTAATATAGTAAAAATGGCCATTTTACCAAAAGCGATCTACAGATTCAATGCAATCCCCATCAAAATACCAATCCAATTCTTCAAAGAGTTAGACAGAACAATTTGCAAATTCATCTGGAATAACAAAAAACCCAGTCAGTGCTCTTAACCACTGAATCATCTCTCCATTCCAAAAGTTTTTTTGCAAAGTCCCTAGGGCAATGGCTCTCAACCTGTGGGTAGAGTAACCCTTTCACAGGGGTCACCTAAGACCATCAGAAAATACAGATATTTATATTTTTAGTCATAACAAATTTCTAGCTATGAAGTTGCAATGAAAACAATTTTATGGTTGGGGGTCACCACAACATGAGGAACTGTATTAAAGGGTCACAGGGTTAGGAAGGTTGAACACCACTGCTCTTTAAGGTGTTTAAGTATAGGTTTTCTGTCATGAAAACATGGATAATTTGACTTCTTTTTCCATTTGTTTCTCTTTTTTTTTTCTTTTGGTTCTTTTTTTTCGGAGCTGGGAACCGAACCCAGGGCCTTGCGCTTCCTAGGTAAGCGCTCTACCACCCCAGCCCCCATTTGTTTCTCTTTTATTTCTCTCTGGCCTTACTGCTCTAGCTGAGATATTGAATAAAAGCAGAGGGAGTGGACACCTTTGTCACATTCCTGAGTTTAGTGGAAACACTTTCTACTTCCCCCAGTTAGCACAACTTTGGTCTTATGTTCGTTGTATATAGCCTTGTTCTGTTGAGATGTTTCCCTTTTAGTACTGGCTTCTCTTAGGCCATGAATGGATCTAGGACTTTGCTGAAGGTCCTGTCTGTGTCTACTGTGATATTTGTGTCATTTCTGCCCTGCAGCCTATTCATATGCTAAATTATATTTATTGATGTGTATTGAACCTACCTTACCTTCATCCCTGGACTGAGATCAGCTTAGTCATGGTGTATGATAATACTTTTTGGGAGTTCAGTTTGCCAGTATTTTAATCATATCTTTTCCATTTGCGTTCACCAAGGAAGGCGGTCTGCAGTTTTGTTTGGCGTTTTTGGCATCCTTATCTAGTTTTGACATTAGGTTAATTCCACTTACGCGGAATGAGTTGGGCTGTGTCTTTTCTATTCTCTGGAACACTATGAGGAACTTAGAGTGTCAGCTCTTCCTTGAAGGTTTGACAGAATCTAAAGGTGAATCCATACGATCCTGGCCACTTTTTATTTTTTTGTTGGAAGATGTTTTACTACTACTTCATCATTATTTGTTACGTATCTTACATATGTTTATACACATTTGATTTAATTTTGATGGGTCGCACGTTCATAGGAAATTGTCCATTTCTCCTGCATTTGACATTTCTTTTTTTTTTTTTTTTTTGGTTCTTTTTTTCGGAGCTGGGGACCGAACCCAGGGTCTTGCGCTTCCTAGGTAAGCGCTCTACCACTGAGCTAAGTCCCCAGCCCCGACATTTCTTTTAAAATATAATTTTTCAAGGTATCTTTGAATTCATTGGAACCCTAATCTTACTACTTTGAGTCGTCTTTATTTTTCTGCTAGCTTGGCAAAGGCTTGTCAAATTTGTTTATCTTTTCAAAAAACAAGATTTTTGGTTTGATTGATTCTCTATTTTGTTTCTAGTTTATTATTTTATCCCATTCTTTATTACTTCTGGCTATAACTTCTTTTTTTTTATCTGATTTTGTTCTTGTTTTGCATTAGTTTGTTTGAAAATTCTCTCTCTCTCTCTCTCTCTCTCTCTCTCTCTCTCTCTCTCACTCTCTCTCCTTTTACTATAAGTACTTATAGATACAAACTCTTCAAGAACTGCCTTAGGCACAAGCCAGAGCTTCTGATAAAGGGTGCTATCATTTTACCTTTATTCTAGTTACTTACATTTTTCATTTTTTGATATCTTTAATGACCTACTTTCTACTTCATCTTTTTTTGGGGGGGGGGACAGGGTTTCTTCCTTGCTGTCCTAGAACTCTATATATCAACCTGGCCTTGAACTCAAAGATCTGTCTGCCTCTGCTTCCTGTGTGCTGGGATCAAAAGCCTGTGCCACCACCATCTACAACATACGTTCACTGAAGTGTGTGCTATTCCCTCTCCAAGTATTATACTTCTGTTGCTCCTCTCGCTGTTAACTTCTAGCACAAAATGATTTTGATTATCTTGTATTTATTAAAACTTGCTTTGTGTCCTAGGAACTGATCTTTTTTAGAGAAGGTACGGTGGATTTCTTGGAAGAATATGTATTCCATAGCTGTTGGATGGAATATATAGTTACTCAATGGCTGTGGTTTCTCCTCCTCCACAGATAAACATACACTTCCTGTGCTGCTGTCTTGGTTGTTTGGAATGGTCTTGGTTTGTTCTTGTCTTTCAGTGTCCTTTATTTCTTCATTAATTTTAAGCGCAATCTTTGCTGCATCTGGCCATCTGAGTGTAGTAAATTTATCATTCTATGCTTTCCTAGACTTAGGCTTGCTGAGGAGAAATCTGGTGTTATTTTTATAGTCTGCCTTCTGAAGGTAGGTTTGTGTTCTTTCCTACCAGCTTTTAGTATTGTTCCTTCTGTTTGTACCTTTGACATTTTGACTAAGGAGGAGTTATTCTTTTATCATGCCCATGTGAGTATTCTCTCTCTCTCTCTCTTTTTTTAATGACTCTTTCCTTTCTTTTATTATTATTTTTCTTTCATTCAATTTGGGAAAATTCTGATGCAATTTCATTGAATAGATGCTCTATGCCTTTAGTTTTTATATTTAACCTCCCTTTTATATGTTATGGAGTCTTATATTTGTTCTATTGAATATTCAATATATTCCAGAGCTCTTGGACGTGTGGGCATGCTCACACATCTCTCTATTTCTTCTGCTTGGTGCTCTGTCAACAAAAGGTGATACCTTTGTCGGTGTTTGTTTGAATTTAATATATTGCCCCATTTCGTGCTTTATTCTGTTCTTCTTTTATTGCAAATAGATTTTTTTTCACACAATATATTCTGGTTGTGACTGTCCTCCCTCTACTTCTCCCAGCTCCTTCCCACCACGCTCCTACCCAGACCCATACCATATCTATCTCTTGTTAGAAAACAGACAGGCATCTCAAGAATAATAATAAGATAAAACAAAACTGAACACATTGTAATAGGACCAAACAACCAAACAAGAAAAAGGGCCAAAGAAGCAGAAGCAGAAGCAGAAGAAGCAGAAGAAGCAGAAGAAACAGAAGAAGCAGAAGAAGCAGAAGCAGAAGCAGAAGCAGAAGAAGAAGAAAAAGAAGAAGAAGAAGAAGAAGAAGAAGAAGAAGAAGAAGAAGAAGAAGAAGAAGAAGAAGAAGAACATGAACAAGAACAAGAACAAGAACAAGAACAAGAAACACGTATAGACAAAGAAGTACACAAAGTCACACAGGAATCTCATAAAAACACAAAACCAGAAACTGTCGTATACATGCCAAGAGCTTATAATGTTAAAAAGCCATGACAACATTATGAGACCAAACACTCCTCCAAAGACACTGCCCAGTTCTTTTGTGTTGGGTGTGGCTGGGTCTACCCTTTAGAGGTGAAGAAAAAGAAAGGACGGTCATAAATTATTATTCAGGCAAAAAATATGCAAGCTAAAACAGAAGGAACAATACAAATACACAAGTATGAAATAAAAAAGGAAATAAAATGAAATAGATGATTTAACGTCACTCAGCATTTCCCCCTTACCAGTTAAATGTGCTTTTCCTACCTCCTCCTTGTTTTGTGCAGTTGAGAGTGCAGGTGCGTAGTGCTCCAGAAAGGTCCATCTCTATGGAACTCAGTGTTCTACAGCATCCTGCTCTGAAGTACCCACCTGTCAGCTACCACCTCTAGGGATTTCAGTGTCTGAGCCCGGAGGCTTTTTTGTAAGGTGCAGCCATCCCTGTGTCTGGTTATGTGTTCTGTCTCCTTGTCTGGGTTTCTGACTGTTTTATTCCCCAGTGTCTCAGTTCATACCTGAGAATACTTGAGTCTGGGAGGCTGTACCAGGTCCGGCACAGTTTTGTCCCCAAGCTGTCACATGCTGTGATGGCTGTTCTCAGTTGTCAAACTGACTACACCTAGAAGCCAAGCAGATGGGCACAGCTGTGAGGGATTTTCTTAATGAGATCCTCAGACCTGGGAAGGCCCATTTTTAATTCAGATCATTTGAGGTCAGAAGACCCACCCTAAATCTGGGCCACATCTTCTGGTGGTAGCCTATAAAAATGTAGGAGGAGGAAGCTTTTGATTTTGCTTACTTGCCTTCAAGCTTGATGGCAAATTCATTCCTTCGTTGGAATTATTAGAGCCTACTTCTTCAGGATTCTGATGTATGCTGAAGATCAGCTGAGACATCCAGCCGCGTGGACCAAATGCTATTGGATGCTTAGATGTTCCTTCAGGAGACAGATGTTGTTGGGCTAGCTGGATCACAGCCTGTAAGGCACTCTAACAAAGTGTGTATGTGTGTTTTCATTTTATCAGCTCTGTTTCTCTAGGGAACCCTACATTCTTCAGGCTTGTCATTCTGTGGTGCTTTTGGAAGTTCTGTTTTTAGTTTCCATTGCCTTTCTGCTGCATTCTACATCTGTCTGTCTGTCTGTCTGTGGTGGCCAGGGTGGTGTACCCCAAACTATTTGTTTGTAAAGTCAGAGGTATGGATGCGACTAACTTCCTCTGTTCACGTATTTTTTTTTTATCAAGATGAGAGGAAAACAATACCCTTAAATATAGTCTCCCATCTTTTAAAACCCATACGATAAGCAACAATTTAATTAATAGGACAATCTTGTTTAATGAGAAGAATGAGAAATGTAGCTACAGCTTTCTTTCCATGGTGCCAGGAGTTTAATGGAGTCTTTTTCTTTGCTTTTGAAGTGGCTGAGAACTACTGGAATTGCACATCACTCAGAGTTTTGTGGTGCTAAAGAGGCAGCGGTTTGGCACTGGGTTGCTAAAGGGAAGGGGGGGCGCCATATTTACCCTGCTCTCTTTACCTGGCCTGCTGGGAAACAGGCTAGGAGACCTAGGAGGTGATCCTGTGGCTATCTTCTTGGAGTCAAGATTGTTGCAAATTGTTTCCAAAGACCCCTTTGAAAACAGCCACTTTGTCAGGCAACTGGCATGATCATGACCTGGACTTCTTTGGCTTTCCCTGCCTCCTCCCAACAAAATAAGTCATTTTCTCTGAATGTGCACACCCTTGTCCCTGCTTATGGAATTAGTTTCCAGGCTTGGTAATAGGTCTTCTGCATATATTGCAGCTGCAAGTGGTTCTCCACCCTCACCGCTGCTGTTCCTATGGCAACAGGTGCATTTAAATTCACACCAGTATTCAACTTTTCTCCCTCCCCTCCTCTGCAATTTGGGAACAAGAAAGAGTGATGTTTTTGAGAAGGAAAGATGTTGCCATGAAAGAGACGGGGGGGGGGGAAAGAAAAAGAATTTTTAATGATAGGAAATAATGAAATATTCAATACAAGCAGAAAACTGTTTGCTTTCAGAGGATCGCAGTGACTGGAGGGATGGTGACTTTGTGGTAGGCACAAAATCAAGAACAATCCAGTCTTCAATATAGTAAAATGCCGTATTATACGGGCAAAAGCTGTTCCAAAATCAACTGCAGCCAAAGGTGTGTGGAGACTGGCATTGGTTTAAGTCTCTCATATCCATCTCTAAGCTTTGTCTCCCCAAATATGACATTTTTTTGAGTGACCAGGAAGCTTACAGAAACTGCTGTTTAGAACTGAGACAGCCCAAACACTGAAGCGGGATGGGCAGTGTCCTTGAGACTGCCTAGGTCCTGCTTGTTAAGGCTCCACTGGTGCTGCCTTAGAAGCTGCATCTCACGTACAGTAACCTGGAGTGTTAGGAAAGCATCGGTCATGCCTTGAATCTGTAGTCTTTCTTGTCATTTGAATCCAGAAATGTAGAGAGCCACTTTTATCCCTGTGGGTGGGAGTTGGCGAATGAGCAAGACAGGAGAAAACAGAAGTTCATAGATTCATCTTCTCCACATAGCCAGACAGGAATGAAAGGATTTTCAATATAGGCCAAGCAAGTAACATATGCATTGAATTCACATTTTAGAAGGTTACTGGGAAAGGTCTGTGGGTTTGTTGAACAGGAATTTGGGGAGAAAACAGCTAAAAGAAGATTGTAGCGTGTAGACCTGTCAGAGCAGCGAGAGCCAAGGAAGAGTAGAGAAGAAGACAAGGTGGGCTTTGGAAGGAAGAGGAGGGAAAAAGGAAAAAACCAACCAACCAACCAAAACCCCAATCAATCAATCAATCAATCAATCAATCAACCAACCAATCAATCAAACAAACCAACCAACCAAAACCCCAAATCAACCAATCAATCAACCAACCAACCAAACAAACCAACCAACCAAAACCAAACCAACACAAAAAGCCCTTTAGACTCAATGAGTGAATGAATTGTTATATAAAAATGTATTTTATTTGCCAAAGAAAAGAAAAAAAAAGAAGAGTGAAATGCTGTGAGGAGGGGCTCTGGTGATGGAACGCAAGGCCGCGTGCATAGAGGGTAAGAGGGCTTTACAGATGTGCTTACCGCGTGGTGTACACTTCCTTTGCTGCCTCATCCAGGGTCTTCTGGGGAAGAGCTACATTAATTTTTCAGTGTTTTCCAGGTTGAATATGTCCTTACAAATTATAAAGTGTAAACTTATTAAGCAAGATAGCTATCGATGTTTACCTATCTACAGTAACTGCACCTACTCTCCTGCATCTTGAGTTAAAGTGAGAGACGGCTCTTCTCAGAGCCCTGGGAATCTGTCAAAGTCATGTCTGGATTTCTCATAGCATCCTTACCTCCTGTCGAAGTTTGCTTTCTATTCTTGTGATAAGACACCATGAGCAAAAACTGCTTGGGAAAGACAGGATTTATTTCATTTGTACTTCCGTATCACGGCCCATTGTCAAAGGAGATCAAGGCAGGAACTCAAGGCAGGAACTGAAGCAGAAACCACAGGGAACACTGTTTATTGGATTGCTCCTCATGGCTTGCTCAGTCTGCTTTCTTATATAATGCCTGACTAGGGGCGGAATCACTCACAATGGTATAAACCCTCCATCACTAACCATTAATAATAAAGACAAAACTCCCATAGACCTGCCCATAGGCCAAACTTGTGGGAGCATTTTCTCAATTGATGTTTTCTTTTCTTGAGTGACTCTAGCTTGTGTCAAGTTGACAACAAACAAACAAACAAACAAACAAACAAACAAAACCCCCTAAAACAAAACAACTCCCCCAAACAACTAACACACTTTCTTAATCTTAACACGTTGCCTTTCTGCTCTTTCTAAAATAGATATTAATGCCAAAGCGGAGGCTAAATTCCAATCTTTTATGACAGGGCTATCATAATACAATGTGGGTTTATGTTTACATATGGGGTAGCAGATCCTATATCTTAGAATTAGGTTTTTGACCTTTCTGCACATCTCGCTTCTCTGACAATTTCTGATGTCAACAAGACAGAACCTTGATCACTAAAACTTCTTGTTCTGGGTCAATGTCCTGGGTATCAAGTGGGTCCAGAATGAGCCTGTGTGGTGGAAATATCTCAGAAACTGTAATTTGCTGGTAAGTACCATTTGAGCTACATACAGCATGACTCCATGAAGTCAGATATTCAGAGAAGAAAAAGGAATTGATGTGGAAAAATATAGAGGCTAAATAGGAGGTGACCAGGGTTACTGGTATTTTTGGCCTGGTCCATCCATGTCTTTTATGAGGCTCATTGTGTTTTATAAAAAAGAAAAAGGCCCAAGGATATGTTTGATAGAGTGAGGTATGATGTGGTGGGAGGGGTGCCTTGGTGGGCCCATGCCAAGGCATCCCTTCCCACGGAGGTAACTGCCACATGAATAAAGTTTATTTAGGGCATGGGAAAGGGAGTTGAGAAAGGAAGAGAGAGAGAGAGAGAGAGAGAGAGAGAGAGAGAGAGAGAGAGAGGAAGAAGAAGAAGAAGAAGAAGAAGAAGAAGAAGAAGAAGAAGAAGAAGAAGAAGAAGAAGAAAGGAGAGGAGAGGAGAGAAGAGGAAGAGGAGGAGAAAGGGAAGGCCTGCCAGGAACATTTGGAAAGAGAGGGGGAGGGGGAGGGAAGAAAGAGAGAAGGGGCAGGGAGAGAAGGGACAAAGAGTAACAGAGTAAGAATGAGGAGGGGGCGAATAGTCCCCTTTTATAGTAAGCCAGGCATACCTGGCTGTTGCCAGGTACCTGTGGGGTAGAGCCCAGAAGGAATGCTAAGAAGGCTAGTCTTCATTTCTAGTTCTTTGGTTTTACAAAATTCTCTAGTCCAATCCATTCACACAATTCCTACCATTGGATGGAACAGCTTTTATTTGCTGAAATTAATATTCCTAAATAGCTACTTGAGAAATCTCTGAAAAGGAGAAACTGTAACAGAGTGTGCTTTACTGTTCACCTTGACTGTGATTATGAACACGAGGAGCAAGAAGAGACTTGCAGGGAGATAAATAACTGAGAAGGAGGGTGGGCTTCAATTGAACAGAAGCATTATTAAAAGCTCCCTTTTTGACAGAGCTTTAGTACCCTCAACTGAAATTCATTAGGCCCTGTTCAATGTAGATGCAAGCATGGTCCAGCCTGGGTAGAACAAGGTCAGGCGTTCGTGGAACATTTCTGCTGTGCCATTTAAAATAAAAGTGGGCCAAGCATCGATTAATGTTCAACGCCATTATGAAACACAATGAAACTGTGGGCCACAGACAGAAAATGACAAAACCATTACTGGGTCGACTGTAGTGAACTGCAAACAACACTCTGCGTGAATAGTTTTGTTACTCGAATGAAAAGCCAAAGGCCGTCACAAAGTATGTCCCTGTGTATGCTTGAAAAGAAGAGGTTTACCTCCTGGTGTCAGGGCCCTACCAGGTTTCAAAACACTGAAAACAACATGACAGTCAACCTCAAAGGGGGGCTTTCTGCAGAGCTCACTCCTTTTACCGATAGAAAAATGTCAGGGCTTACTTATGTGATGAAAAAGAAGCCCAAACAAAGCACAGGTAGCATTTGAAAGAAACGGTCTCCCATGCATTTGACCAAATAAAGGAAGGAAGGAAGGAAGGAAGGAAGGAAGGAAGGAAGCTCTCCCTTTGATCTTCAACAGATGAAAGGGTCACATGGGAAAATGGAATCACAAAGGTAGTTCCCGAGGTTGTGCTTTCTAATGCTTCTTTCTTGAGTCTTCCTATCCATCTTCTTCTTCCTTTAGGTTTTTTTTTTTAAATGTAAATGAAAAACAGGACATTCTACCAATATGAAGATGTCTTACCTAGTAGCGTGTTTTCAGGAAAGCCTGCCTTTGGCTGTGGATTTCAAATTGGTAAGTAGACAATGAAAGCGCCTTAGGCAATGCGACTTCTACAACCAGACAGCTCTCTTTATGGATATTTGTGCGCATTGCTTTATAAAGCAGACTTTAGGAGGAAGTAAGTAGGAGAGATATAGTTACCTGTCATTTTTGTAAGTATTTCCAGGGAAGAGTTAACGTTTATTAATAGTACCTCTTATTTAGAAAGACCTTCTTTATGAGCAACTCTCAAACTTCATGCTCAAGTATTCCAAAGTGCACTTACTAATACGAGAAAACGTCTTCATGATAGCACATTAGACTTTAACTGTTGGAGGACATGGTGCCTTAGCTAAAGTAACTGATGGCTTTGGCAGCACTGTTGTTCTTGGTTTTGGAGTGTGACTCTGAGTGTTAGTGACGTAAAAGTGAACTACATACAATATAATAGTGCATATTATATATGGTGAATAATGATAACCAGAAAACACAATATTTTACGAAAAATATCCAATTCTACAGGAGCTTTGCTGACATAGCTCTCAAACTTAATTTTCTCTTGCTTCATCCCAAAGCTGTGGATGCTGAGCTGAGATTTCTACCTATATTTGTACTCATCTTTGGTTGGGGAAAATAATTCACTGGGATAGATAGATAACTTTTTGAGCCAAGAGGAAGTCAGAAGAGAAAATGGATACAAAAGTATTAATACATGTACGAGATATAATTAGCATATGACTGACACATAGGTGGGAAATAGCTATGGGTTCTCTTTTTATTGTCAACTTTTGAGACCACACGACATCAGGTTTAATGAGTTTTCTTGTAGTTTTTTTTGTTGTGTCTTCTATTGTCATTACTTCAATTAACAGGAAAGAAAAATTTAACAGGATTTCAATCATCTTGTTAATATCAAGAAAAAAGGCAGTTACCAATAACTGCAATGTGTATTAACACGATAAAAGTATCAGACCTTTTTATACTTTTTAATTGAAAATATATAAATTTTTTCATATAATATCTTCTGATTATGTTTTATCCACTCTCAGCTCTGCCCAGATTCTCTTCACCTCCCCACCCACCCAATTCCACATACTTTTTTTGCTCTTTCTCATTTGAAAACAAACAAGCATCTAAAAACCAAACCAAACCAAACCAATCCCTCCTCCCCCCATACAAATAAACAAGCAGGAGGGAGAGAGGAAGGGAGGATTTGAATATGAGAAGAAGAACACACACACACACACACACACACACACACACAAGCAAACATGGGAATCACAAAAAAATACATAATTGAAAACCATAATATATAAGGGAAAGACCTGTAGTATAAGAAAAGAAAAAGTCTAGAAAAAAGCATTATGAGACAAAAATAATAAAATAAAGATCTCCAAAAAGAGAAAATACAGTTTTGTTTTGGGTTGGCCATTTATTGCTATGCCTTAAGAATATTTTTTAACCTTGGCATGACCGTTAGAGAACATTAATTTTTCATCTGTGAGTGGTTATCAATTACAGATAGCTTCTAGATTAGAAATGTGGTCTTGTGTTCACTCTCAATCCTTTGGTAGCACGCAGAGTGCCTTCCAGTACCCTGAACACCAGTCGGCAGGCATGAAGGCTCTAGGGCGGTACCAGCTTCTTCATGTTCAATGAGTTGTGAAGGTGTTGCCTTCAGGATTACAGCTTTACCATCAGTTTGTGGAAATTAACCAATAGCTTTGGCAATAGTCTAGGTTTTTTGGGAGTTTCCATAGGGTCCCCTTTGGTCAACAACTTGATTGCATATATCCCATTCCTGGTACTAAAGTCTTCATTTGGTGATGAGTGGTGTCCAGTAGTTGGGGCTTCATCTCCCTTGGCATTTGGTGATATTAGATATGCATACTTTACATATGTATATGTTTTAGGAAGTTTCTACTGTGTTAGGTCTCCATACCACCCCTCAAACAGCTCTCAGCTTTAACTATTCCTTTCCACATCCCCCTCTCTCAGCTCTTCTTCTCCTTGCTTTCTATCTGACTCTCCCATTCCAGTTCCTCCCTCATCCATCCATAGCTATCTACTTGCCTTTCCTAGGGTGATCTATAACTAACTCCTGTAGTCAGATAGATTGTAGCCTGTTTATCAATGACTAAACAACTAGCATCCACATCTAAGTGAATACATACAATATTTGTCTTTTTGGGTCTGGATTACCTCACCCGGGATGATTTTCTTCTGTCTCCATCAATTTACCTGTGGTTTTCCTGATTGAATTCATTAAAAAAAAAAGCTGTGTAATATTCCATTGGGTTATTCCAATGTGCCACGTTTTCTTTACTTGTCTACCAATAGACATAGTCTGTTTCTAATTTCTGGCTGTTATGAATAGAGCATAAGCATGGCTTAGCAAGTGTCTTTTTCAGTGAGGCATAGATTCTTTCAAGTAGATGTCCAAGAGGGGTATAGCTAGATCTTGAGGTAGATCAATTTTCAGCTTCCCAAGGAACTTCTATACTGGTTTCCACAGTGGCTGTCCAAGTTTGCACTTTGACCAGCAACGGATGAGTGTCCCCTTGCTTCATACTCTCACCAGCTTGAGCTGTCATTTGTTTTATTGATCTTGGCCAGTCTGACTGATGTAATATGGAATCTTAGAGTAGTTCTGATTTGTATGTGCCTGACGACTAAAGATACTGAAGCACTTTAAGTACGTCCCAGCTACTATTGTTTCCTCTTTTAAGAATACCCTCTTTTGATCTGTACCCCATTTTATTTTATTTTATTTTATTTTTTGGTTCTTTTTTTTCGGAGCTGGGGACCGAACCCAGGGCCTTGCACTTCCTAGGTAAGCGCTCTACCACTGAGCTAAATCCCCAACCCCATGTACCCCATTTTAATTGGGATGTTTTCTTGATGTCCAGGTTTGTTTTTATTTTATTTGTTTATTTTTAATTTATTTATATATTTTAGATACCATCCCTCTATTGGTTGTGTAGTCAGTAAAAATCTTTCCCCATTCTGTAGCCCAGCTTTTGTCTAAATTGCGGTGTCCTTTGTTATACAGAAGCTTTATTTGAAAACACAAAGAACCCAGGATAGCAAAACCACCATGAATAATAACAATAATTAAAAAAAAACTGTTGGAGGTATCATCAGCCACACTTTCAAATTGTACTACAGAGCGATAATAATAAAATCAGCGTGGTATTGGCATAAAAGCAGATATGTAGACCAATGGAATTAAATTGAAGACCCAAGCACATGTATGGACACCTGCTTTCTGATGAAGAAGGCAGAAATACACACTAAATAACCAACCAACCAATCAACCAACCAACCAACCAATCAACCAACCAACCAACCAACCAACCAACCAACCAATCAACCAACCAACCAACCAACCAATCAACCAACCAACCAAACACCACCACCACCACCACCAACAACAACAACAACAAAAACTTCCACAGCATCTTCAAAAAGTGGGGTTGGCTGACAAATGGCTGCATGTAGAAAAATGCCAACAGGTCTATTCTTATCACCCTGCACAAAACTCGATTCCAAAGGATCAAAGAATGAAACACAAGGTCAGATATACTGAATCTGTTAGAAAAGAGTGGGGAATAATCTTGAACTCATTGGCACAGGGATAGACGTTCTGAACAGAAAACTGTTAGCACAGGCACTAAGATTAATAAATGGGACCCCATGAAACTTAAAAAAACTCATTTTTTTCTTTTTTTGTGTTTTTGAGTCAGGGTTTTTCTATATAACAGTCCTGGCTGTCCAGGGACTATTTTTCAGACCAGGCTGGCCTCAAACTCATAGGGATTTGCCTGCCTCTGCCTTCCTGAGTGCTGGGACTAAAGATAAGCACCACCACACCTGTCTCCCCAAAAACTCTTCAAACTTCTAAAAAATGAAAGATATGTTTTTAATATTCAATTTAAAAAATCAAAATAAAATCTGTATTTAATATTTTATTGAATTAAGAATTTATATTCCGCATTTTAACTGAACCAAATATTAAGCATTGTAGAAGTTTTAGCATACTGTGATTTTTCATGCTGTAATTTACATAATGAAGAATAGAATTCCCACACATTATGACTCCTGCACAGCAGGAAGAAATGAGCCAAAGAGATTAAAATATAATATTGCTTAATACAGGAAGACCTGTTATTTTGCAAAGTACCCAAATTAATTATAAAATCCAGGTTTTTGGTAAAATTATACAGCCTATTTCTGTTGCCCATGGTTACTCTCCCACATTCTACATCTCTACATCCCCCGATGTAGAACATAAGTCTCAATTGTTGAAGACACATCTACAGTCTTACCAGCCAGCTGTCTGTCTGTCTGTCTGTCTGTCTGTCTGTCTGTCTGTCTTTTTCTTTATAGCTATCTTGACTGGGGTGAGGTCAAAGATCAAACCAGAAAACAAATTCCCCATAATATATTATTGTTAAAATATTAAAAACACAGAACAAAGGTATTTAACAATGCATAAAAAAAAGAGCAAGTCACTTCCAAGGGCAGGCTAATTAAAATAACACCTGATCATTTGACCAACATTTTGAAAGACCTGGAAAGTTATATTTTATGTTTTGAAAGACCAAAGCTATCAACTCCAATTATTATACTTAGGTAAAAAAATTCTACTAAAGTTGAAAAAGAACTAAAACTTTCTATGATAAAACATATTAGAGGAATTCATGACTATGAAGTCAGTGCTACCGAAGATCCTAGAAGAAATAATTCAATCTGTAGGAAAGAATGAACACACGCAAGAGAACAAGGACAAAGAAAGGAAAAGACAAGATAGGTGAGCAACAGAGATTTGAGAAAGCACCACAAAGTGAACAAAATACCAATACACATATTTCAATAATAACTCTGAATAGCCATGGTTTCAACTCTCCAATATGAAAACAGAGGGTTATAGATTGAATTAGTAAATGTGATTGATCTTTGAAAGAAGATCAATGTCTCCTTGAAACACACTTTAGCGTCAGTGGTAGACATTATTTCACATTAAAAGGATGGAAAACGGTATTCATTATCACCAAATGCCACAAAGGAAGAAGCAGCTGTATATATTCTAATATCTGATAAAACAGATTTTAAAATAAAAATAACCAGAAGAGATAAGAAAGGACATACTTCATATTCATTAGGGGAAAAACCCACTGACCCAATATTAAAATTCTAAATGTTCTGCACTAAAACACAGAAACACCCAATTTTATAAAAAAAATTTTAGCTCTAAAACCACAGATTAACACCCAACACAATGGCAATTGGTGGCTTCAACATCCCACATTCACCAATAGACAGTTCATTGTAAAAAAAATAAAAATAAAAATAGAAACTCTGGAGTTAAATGACATCATAAATCTAGCAGACCTAATTGTATCAACAGAACATTCTATCCAAGCACTAAAGAATACACATTTCTTTCAGCAATCCATGGAGCATTCTCCAAAATCAACCACATATTAGGACACAAAACTAGTCTCAACAAATGTAAAAAAAATATCAAAATGATATCCCACATTGTATTCCACCATAAAAAATAAAACCGGATATAAAAGAAATAGAAACAAAAGAAAGTAGGCATATGTTATGATTATATAATCACTTTATCAGAAAACTTTTTTTTTATATTAACTTGAGTATTTCTTTTTTTTTTTTTTTTTTTATTTACTTGAGTATTTCTTATATACATTTCGGGTGTTATTCCCTTTCCCGGTTTCCGGGCAAACATCCCCCTCCCACCTCCCCTTCCTTATGGGTGTTCCCCTCCCAACCCTCCCCCCATTGCCGCCCTCCCCCCATAGACTAGTTCACTGGGGGTTCAGTCTTAGCAGGACCCAGGGCTTCCCCTTCCACTGGTGCTCTTACTAGGATATTCATTGCTACCTATGGGGTCAGAGTCCAGGGTCAGTCCATGTATAGTCTTTAGGTAGTGGCTTAGTCCCTGGAAGCTCTGGTTGCTTGGCATTGTTGTACTTTTGGGGTCTCGAGCCCCTTCAAGCTCTTCCAGTTCTTTCTCTGATTCCTTCAATAGGGGACCTATTCTCAGTTCAGTGGTTTGCTGCTGGCATTCGCCTCTATATTTGCTGTATTCTGGCTGTGTCTCTCAGGAGCGATCTACATCCGGCTCCTGTCGGTCTACACTTCTTTGCTTCATCCATCTTGTCTAATTGGGTGGCTGTATATGTATGGGCCACATGTGGGGCAGGCTCTGAATGGGTGTTCCTTCAGTCTCTGTTTTAATCTTTGCCTCTCCCTTCCCTGCCAAGGGTATTCTTTTTCCTCATTTAAAGAAGGAGTGAAGCATTCACATTTTGATCATCCGTCTTGAGTTTCGTTTGTTCTAGGGATCTAGGGTAATTCAAGCATTTGGGCTAATAGCCACTTATCAATGAGTGCATACCATGTATGTCTTTCTGTGATTGGGTTAGCTCACTCAGGATGATATTTTCCAGTTCCAACCATTTGCCTACGAATTTCATAAACTCGTTGTTTTTGATAGCTGAGTAATATTCCATTGTGTAGATGTACCACATTTTCTGTATCCATTCCTCTGTTGAAGGGCATCTGGGTTCTTTCCATTTTCTGGCTATTATAAATAAGGCTGCGATGAACATAGTGGAGCACGTGTCTCTTTTATATGTTGAGGCATCTTTTGGGTATATGCCCAAGAGAGGTATAGCTGGATCCTCAGGCAGTTCAATGTCCAATTTTCTGAGGAACCTCCAGACTGATTTCCAGAATGGTTGTACCAGTCTGCAATCCCACCAACAATGGAGGAGTGTTCCTCTTTCTCCACATCCTCGCCAGCATCTGCTGTCACCTGAGTTTTTGATCTTAGCCAATCGCACTGGTGTGAGGTGAAATCTCAGGGTTGTTTTGATTTGCATTTCCCTTATGACTAAAGATGTTGAACATTTCTTTAGGTGTTTCTCAGCCATTCGGCATTCCTCAGCTGTGAATTCTTTGTTTAGCTCTGAACCCCATTTTTTAATAGGGTTATTTGTTTCCCTGCGGTCTAACTTCTTGAGTTCTTTGTATATTTTGGAAATAAGGCCTCTATCTGTTGTAGGATTGGTAAAGATCTTTTCCCAATCTGTTGGTTGCCGTTTTGTCCTAACCACAGTGTCCTTTGCCTTACAGAAGCTTTGCAGTTTTATGAGATCCCATTTGTCGATTCTTGATCTTAGAGCATAAGCCATTGGTGTTTTGTTCAGGAAATTTTTTCCAGTGCCCATGTGTTCCAGATGCTTCCCTAGTTTTTCTTCTATTAGTTTGAGTGTGTCTGGTTTGATGTGGAGGTCCTTGATCCACTTGGACTTAAGCTTTGTACAGGGTGATAAGGATGGATCGATCTGCATTCTTCTACATGTTGCCCTCCAGTTGAACCAGCACCATTTGCTGAAAATGCTATCTTTTTTCCATTGGATGGTTTTGGCTCCTTTGTCAAAAATCAAGTGACCATAGGTGTGTGGGTTCATTTCTGGGTCTTCAATTCTATTCCATTGGTCTATCTGTCTGTCTCTGTACCAATACCATGCAGTTTTTATCACTATTGCTCTGTAATACTGCTTGAGTTCAGGGATAGTGATTCCCCCTGAAGTCCTTTTATTGTTGAGGATAGCTTTAGCTATCCTGGGTTTTTTGTTATTCCAGATGAATTTGCAAATTGTTCTGTCTAACTCTTTGAAGAATTGGATTGGTATTTTGATGGGGATTGCATTGAATCTGTAGATTGCTTTTGGTAAAATGGCCATTTTTACCATATTAATCCTGCCAATACATGAGCATGGGAGATCTTTCCATCTTCTGAGATCTTCTTCAATTTCTTTCCTCAGTGTCTTGAAGTTCTTATTGTACAGATCTTTTACTTGCTTGGTTAAAGTCACACCGAGGTACTTTATATTATTTGGGTCTATTATGAAGGGTGTCGTTTCCCTAATTTCTTTCTCGGCTTGTTTCTCTTTTGTATAGAGGAAGGCAACTGATTTATTTGAGTTAATTTTATACCCAGCCACTTTGCTGAAGTTGTTTATCAGCTTTAGTAGTTCTCTGGTGGAACTTTTGGGATCACTTAAATATACTATCATGTCATCTGCAAATAGTGATATTTTGACCTCTTCTTTTCCGATCTGTATCCCTTTGATCTCCTTTTGTTGTCTGATTGCTCTGGCTAGAACTTCAAGAACTATATTGAATAAGTAGGGAGAGAGTGGGCAGCCTTGTCTAGTCCCTGATTTTAGTGGGATTGCTTCAAGTTTCTCTCCATTTAGTTTAATGTTAGCAACTGGTTTGCTGTATATGGCTTTTACTATGTTTAGGTATGGGCCTTGAATTCCTATTCTTTCCAGGACTTTTATCATGAAGGGGTGTTGAATTTTGTCAAATGCTTTCTCAGCATCTAATGAAATGATCATGTGGTTCTGTTCTTTCAGTTTGTTTATATAATGGATCACGTTGATGGTTTTCCGTATATTAAACCATCCCTGCATGCCTGGGATGAAGCCTACTTGATCATGGTGGATGATTGTTTTGATGTGCTCTTGAATTCGGTTTGCCAGAATTTTATTGAGTATTTTTGCGTCGATATTCATAAGGGAAATTGGTCTGAAGTTCTCTTTCTTTGTTGTGTCTTTGTGTGGTTTAGGTATAAGAGTAATTGTGGCTTCATAGAAGGAATTCGGTAGGGCTCCATCTGTTTCAATTTTGTGGAATAGTTTGGATAATATTGGTATGAGGTCTTCTATGAAGGTTTGATAGAATTCTGCACTAAACCCGTCTGGACCTGGGCTCTTTTTGGTTGGGAGACCTTTAATGACTGCTTCTATTTCCTTAGGAGTTATGGGGTTGTTTAACTGGTTTATCTGTTCCTGATTTAACTTCGATACCTGGTATCTGTCTAGGAAATTGTCCATTTCCTGAAGATTTTCAAATTTTGTTGAATATAGGTTTTTATAGTAAGATCTGATGATTTTTTGAATTTCCTCCGAATCTGTAGTTATGTCTCCCTTTTCATTTCTGATTTTGTTAATTTGGACACACTCTCTGTGTCCTCTCGTTAGTCTGGCTAAGGGTTTATCTATCTTGTTGATTTTCTCAAAGAACCAACTTTTGGTTCTGTTGATTCTTTCTATGGTCCTTTTTGTTTCTACTTGGTTGATTTCAGCTCTGAGTTTGATTATTTCCTGCCTTCTACTCCTCCTGGGTGTATTTGCTTCTTTTTGTTCTAGAGCTTTTAGGTGTGCTGTCAAGCTGCTGACATATGCTCTTTCCTGTTTCTTTCTGCAGGCACTCAGCGCTATGAGTTTTCCTCTTAGCACAGCTTTCATTGTGTCCCATAAGTTTGAGTATGTTGTATCTTCATTTTCATTAAATTCTAAAAAGTTTTTAATTTCTTTCTTTATTTCTTCCTTGACCAGGTTATCATTGAGTAGAGCATTGTTCAATTTCCACGTATATGTGGGCATTCTTCCCTTATTGTTATTGAAGACCAGTTTTAGGCCGTGGTGGTCCGATAGCACGCATGGGATTATTTCTATCTTTCTGTACCTGTTGAGGCCCGTTTTTTGACCAATTATATGGTCAATTTTGGAGAAAGTACCATGAGGAGCTGAGAAGAAGGTATATCCTTTTGCTTTAGGATAGAATGTTCTATAAATATCCGTTAAGTCCATTTGGCTCATGACTTCTCTTAGTCTGTCTACATCACTGTTTAATTTCTGTTTCCATGATCTGTCCATTGATGAGAGTGGGGTGTTGAAATCTCCCACTATTATTGTGTGAGGTGCAATGTGTGTTTTGAGCTTTAGTAAGGTTTCTTTTACATATGTAGGTGCCCTTGTATTTGGGGCATAGATATTTAGGATTGAGAGTTCATCTTGGTTGATTTTTCCTTTGATGAATATGAAGTGTCCTTCCTTATCTTTTTTGATGACTTTTAGTTGGAAATTGATTTTATTTGATATTAGAATGGCTACTCCAGCTTGCTTCTTCCGACCATTTGCTTGGAAAGTTGTTTTCCAGCCTTTCACTCTGAGATAGTGTCTGTCTTTGTCTCTGAGGTGTGTTTCCTGTAGGCAGCAGAATGCAGGGTCCTCGTTGCGTATCCAGTTTGTTAATCTATGTCTTTTTATTGGGGAGTTGAGGCCATTGATATTGAGAGATATTAAGAAATAGTGATTATTGCTTCCCGTTATATTCATATTTGATGTGAGGTTATGTTTGTGTGCTTTCATTCTCTTTGTTTTGTTGCCAAGACGATTAGTTTCTTGCTTCTTCTAGGGTATAGCTTGCCTCCTTATGTTGGGCTTTACCATTTATTATCCTTTGTAGTGCTGGATTTGTAGAAAGATATTGTGTAAATTTGGTTTTGTCATGGAATATCTTGGTTTCTCCATCGATGTTAATTGAGAGTTTTGCTGGATACAGTAATCTGGGCTGGCATTTGTGTTCTCTTAGGGTCTGTATAACATCAGTCCAGGATCTTCTGGCCTTCATAGTTTCTGGCGAGAAGTCTGGTGTGATTCTGATAGGTCTCCCTTTATATGTTACTTGACCTTTTTCCCTTACTGCTTTTAATATTCTTTCTTTATTTTGTGCGTTTGGTGTTTTGACAATTATGTGACGGGAGGTGTTTCTTTTCTGGTCCAATCTATTTGGAGTTCTGTAGGCTTCCTGTATGTCTATGGGTATCTCTTTTTTTAGGTTAGGGAAGTTTTCTTCTATGATTTTGTTGAAGATATTTACTGGTCCTTTGAGCTGGGAGTCTTCACTCTCTTCTATACCTATTATCCTTAGGTTTGATCTTCTCATTGAGTCCTGGATTTCCTGTATGTTTTGGACCAGTAGCTTTTTCCGCTTTACATTATCTTTGACAGTTGAGTCAATGATTTCTATGGAATCTTCTGCTCCTGAGATTCTCTCTTCCATCTCTTGTATTCTGTTGGTGAAGCTTGTATCTACAGCTCCTTGTCTCTTCTTTTGGTTTTCTATATCCAGGGTTGTTTCCATGTGTTCTTTCTTGATTGCTTCTATTTCCATTTTTAATTCCTTCAACTGTTTGATTGTGTTTTCCTGGAATTCTTTCAGGGATTTTTGCGATTCCTCTCTGTAGGCTTTTACTTGTTTATTAATGTTTTCCTGTGCTTCCCTAAGTGTGTTCAGGTCTTTCCTGAAGTCCTCCAGCATCATGATCAAATATGATTTTGAAACTAGATCTTGCTTTTCTGGTGTGTTTGGATATTCCATGTTTGTTTTGGTGGGAGAATTGGGCTCCGATGATGGCATGTAGTCTTGGTTTCTGTTGCTTGGGTTCCTGCGCTTGCCTCTCGCCATCAGATTATCTCTAGTGTTACTTTGTTCTGCTATTTCTGACAGTGGCTAGACTGTCCTATAAGCCTGTGTGTCAGGAGTGCTGTAGACCTGTTTTCCTCTCTTTCAGTCAGTTATGGGGACAGAGTGTTCTGCTTTCGGGCGTATAGTTTTTCCTCTCTACAGGTCTTCAGCTGTTCCTGTGGGCCTGTGTCTTGAGTTCACCAGGCAGCTTTCTTGCAGCAGAAAATTTGGTCTTACCTGTGGTCCCGAGGCTCAGGTTTGCTCGTGGGGTGCTGTCCAGGGGCTCTCTGCAGCGGCAGCAACCAGGAAGACCTGTGCCGCCCCTTCCGGGAGCTTCAGTGCACCAGGGTTCCAGATGGTCTTTGGCTTTTTCCTCTGGCGTCCGAGATGTGTGTGCAGGGAGCAGTCTCTTCTGGTTTCCCAGGCCTGTCTGCCTCCCTGAAGGTTTAGCTCTCCCTCCCACGGGATTTGGGTGCAGAGAACTGTTTATCCGGTCTGTTTCCTTCAGGGTCCGGCGGTGTCTCTGGCTGGGGTCCTGCCGCTCCTGGGCCCTCCCCCACGGGAGCCCAGAGGCCTTATACAGTTTCCTCTTGGGCCAGGGATGTGGGCAGGGGTGAGCAGTGTTGGTGGTCTCTTCCGCTCTGCAGCCTCAGGAGTGCCCACCTGACCAGGCGGTTGGGTCTCTCTCTCACCGGGTCTGGGAGCAGAGAGCTGCTGCGGGCCGGGATCCGCGGGTGTGGGACTTCCGGTAAACACAGAACGTGCCCGGTTCTAGAGAAATTCTGTTTCCGTGTGTCCCAAGCTCACCAGGCAGCTTTCTTGCAGCAGAAAATTTGGTCTTACCTGTGATCCCGAGGCTCAAGTTCGCTCGTGGGGTGCTGCCCAGGGGCTCTCTGCAGCGGCAGCAACCAGGAAGACCTGTGCCGCCCCTTCCGGGAGCTTCAGTGCACCAGGGTTCCAGATGGTCTTTGGCTTTTTCCTCTGGCGTCCGAGATGTGTGTGCAGGGAGCAGTCTCTTCTGGTTTCCCAGGCCTGTCTGCCTCTCTGAAGGTTTAGCTCTCCCTCCCACGGGATTTGGGTGCAGAGAACTGTTTATCCGGTCTGTTTCCTTCAGGGTCCGGCGGTGTCTGTGGCAGGGGTCCTGCCGCTCCTGGGCCCTCGAGTATTTCTTATATACATTTCGAGTGTTATTCCCTTTCCCGGTTTCCGGGCTAACATCCCCCTCCCCCCTCCCCTTCCTTCTGGGTGTTCCCCTCCCCACCCTCCCCCCATTGCCGCCCTCCCCCCAACAGTCTAGTTCACTGGGGGTTCAGTCTTAGCAGGACCCAGGGCTTCCCCATCCACTGGTGCTCTTTTTTTTTTTTTTTTTTTTTGCTGAGTGAACTTTTAAGTTTTTAATACTGATTTTTACAATTGCCTTAAAAACATATAAATGATCAGCATGCACAGAATCAAGCCCCCCCCCCCCCAAGAATGTAGTTCTCGGAATGAGGTTTAGCACTCATAAAGAGTTATAAAACAAATTAAAATACAGTTTCTTTAAAGCCTTCTCAGGCCTACAGATATGCATTCCAATCTTAAAGTTTATATTTGCACTAACGATATTCAAGAAGAAGCATGTAGACGTGGATTTGCTTGTGGTTTTTAAAGTTTGGAGGCGCTAGGAATAAAATCCTGGGCACAATTCATGCTAGGCAAGCATTCAATTGGTGAGCTAGCTCCTTAGCTCAGAATGATAATCTCAATCACCCAATGCTCCCAGTAGGCTCTCCATGCGGGGCTCCTAAAGCAGGAGCAGGGGTTATCTTTGACTACATTGTCTGCCATTGGATCTGTTTTCCCTAACTGGGCTGCCTTGTCTAATCCTTTTTTTTTTTATCTTTATTCTTTTTTTTTTTTTTTATTAACTTGAGTATTTCTTATATACATTTCAAGTGTTATTCCCTTTCCCGGTTTCCGGGCAAACATCCCCCTCCCCCCTCCCCTTCCTTATGGGTGTTCCCCTCCCAACCCTCCCCCCATTGCCGCCCTCCCCCCATTGTCTAGTTCACTGGGGGTTCAGTCTTAGCAGGACCCAGGGCTTCCCCTTCCACTGGTGCTCTTACTAGGATATTCATTGCTACCTATGGGGTCAGAGTCCAGGGTCAGTCCATGTATAGTCTTTAGGTAGTGGCTTAGTCCCTGGAAGCTCTGGTTGCTTGGCATTGTTGTACATATGGGGTCTCGAGCCCCTTCAAGCTCTTCCAGTTCTTTCTCTGATTCCTTCAACGGGGGTCCTATTCTCAGTTCAGTGGTTTGCTGCTGGCATTCGCCTCTGTATTTGCTGAATTCTGGCTGTGTCTCTCAGGAGCGATCTACATCCGGCTCCTGTCGGTCTGCACTTCTTTGCTTCATCCATCTTGTCTAATTGGGTGGCTGTATATGTATGGGCCACATGTGGGGCAGGCTCTGAATGGGTATTCCTTCAGTCTCTGTTTTAATCTTTGCCTCTCTCTTCCCTGCCAAGGGTATTCTTGTTCCCCTTTTAAAGAAGGAGTGAAGCATTCACATTTTGATCATCCGTCTTGAGTTTCATTTGTTCTAGGCATCTAGGGTAATTCAAGCATTTGGGCTAATAGCCACTTATCAATGAGTGCATACCATGTATGTCTTTCTGTGATTGGGTTAGCTCACTCAGGATGATATTTTCCAGTTCCAACCATTTGCCTACGAATTTCATAGAGTCATTGTTTTGATAGCTGAGTAATATTCCATTGTGTAGATGTACCACATTTTCTGTATCCATTCCTCTGTTGAAGGGCATCTGGGTTCTTTCCAGCTTCTGGCTATTATAAATAAGGCTGCGATGAACATAGTGGAGCACGTGTCTTTTTTATATGTTGGGGCATCTTTTGGGTATATGCCCAAGAGAGGTATAGATGGGTCCTCAGGCAGTTCAATGTCCAATTTTCTGAGGAACCTCCAGACTGATTTCCAGAATGGTTGTACCAGTCTGCAATCCCACCAACAATGGAGGAGTGTTCCTCTTTCTCCACATCCTCACCAGCATTTGCTGTCACCTGAGTTTTTGATCTTAGCCATTCTCACTGGTGTGAGGTGAAATCTCAGGGTTGTTTTGATTTGCATTTCCCTTATGACTAAAGATGTTGAACATTTCTTTAGGTGTTTCTCAGCCATTCGGCATTCCTCAGCTGTGAATTCTATGTTTAGCTCTGAACCCCATTTTTAATAGGGTTATTTGTCTCCCTGTAGTCTAACTTCTTGAGTTCTTTGTATATTTTGGATATAAGGCCTCTATCTGTTGTAGGATTGGTAAAGATCTTTTCCCAATCTGTTGGTTGCCGTTTTGTCCTAACCACAGTGTCCTTTGCCTTATAGAAGCTTTGCAGTTTTATGAGATCCCATTTGTTGATTCTTGATCTTAGAGCATAAGCCATTGGTCTTTGTTCAAGAAATTTTTTCCAGTGCCCATGTGTTCCAGATGCTTCCCTAGTTTTTCTTCTATTAGTTTGAGTGTATCTGGTTTGATGTGGAGGTCCTTGATCCACTTGGACTTAAGCCTTGTACAGGGTGATAAGCATGGATCGATCTGCATTCTTCTACATGTTGACCTCCAGTTGAACCAGCACCATTTGCTGAAAATGCTATCTTTTTTCCTTTGGATGGTTTTGGCTCCTTTGTCAAAAATCAAAGTGACCATAGGTGTGTGGGTTCATTTCTGGGTCTTCAATTCTATTCCATTGGTCTATCTGTCTGTCTCTGTACCAATACCATGCAGTTTTTATCACTATTGCTCTGTAATACTGCTTGAGTTCAGGGATAGTGATTCCCCCTGAAGTCCTTTTATTGTTGAGGATAGTTTTAGCTATCCTGGGTTTTTTGTTATTCCAGATGAATTTGCAAATTGTTCTGTCTAACTCTTTGAAGAATTGGATTGGTATTTTGATGGGGATTGCATTGACTCTGTAGATCGCTTTTGGTAAAATGGCCATTTTTACTATATTAATCCTGCCAATCAATGAGCATGGGAGATCTTTCCATCTTCTGAAGTCTTCTTCAATTTCTTTCTTCAGTGTCTTGAAGTTCTTATTGTACAAATCTTTTACTTGCTTGGTTAAAGTCACACTGAGGTACTTTATATTATTTGGGTCTATTATGAAGGGTGTCGTTTCCCTAATTTCTTTCTCGGCTTGTTTCTCTTTTGTGTAGAGGAAGGGTACTGATTTATTTGAGTTAATTTTATACCCAGCCACTTTGCTGAAGGTGTTTATCAGCTTTAGTAGTTCTCTGGTGGAACTTTTGGGATCACTTAAATATACTATCATATCATCTGCCAATAGTGATATTTTGACTTCTTCTTTTCCGATCTGTATCCCCTTAACCTCCTTTTGTTGTCTGATTGCTCTGGCTAGAACTTCAAGAACTATATTGAATAAGTAGGGAGAGAGTGGGCAGCCTTGTCTAGTCCCTGATTTTAGTGGGATTGCTTCAAGTTTCTCTCCATTTAGTTTAATGTTAGCAACTGGTTTGCTGTACATGGCTTTTACTATGTTTAGGTATGGGCCTTGAATTCCTATTCTTTCCAGGACTTTTATCATGAAGGGGTGTTGAATTTTGTGAAATGCTTTCTCAGCATCTAATGAAATGATCATGTGGTTTTGTTCTTTCAGTTTGTTTATATAATGGATCACGTTGATGGTTTTCCGTATATTAAACCATCCCTGCATGCCTGGGATGAAGCCTAGTTGATCATGGTGGATGATTGTTTTGATGTGCTCTTGGATTCGGTTTGCCAGAATTTTATTGAGTATTTTTGCGTCGATATTCATAAGGGAAATTGGTCTGAAGTTCTCTTTCTTTGTTGTGTCTTTGTGTGCTTTAGGTATAAGAGTAATTGTGGCTTCATAGAAGGAATTCGGTAGTGATCCATCTGTTTCAATTTTGTGGAATAGTTTGGATAATATTGGTATGAGGTCTTCTATGAAGGTCTGATAGAATTCTGCACTAAACCTGTCTGGACCTGGGCTCTTTTTGGTTGGGAGACTTTTAATGTCTGCTTCTATTTCCTTAGGAGTTATGGGGTTGTTTAACTGGTTTATCTGTTCCTGATTTAACTTCGGTACCTGGTATCTGTCTAGGAAATTGTCCATTTCCTGCAGATTTTCAAGTTTTGTTGAATATAGGCTTTTATAGTAAGATCTGATGATTTTTTGAATTTCCTCTGAATCTGTAGTTATGTCTCCCTTTTCATTTCTGATTTTGTTAATTTGGACACACTCTCTGTGTCCTCTCGTTAGTCTGGCTAAGGGTTTATCTATCTTGTTGATTTTCTCAAAGAACCAACTTTTGGTTCTGTTGATTCTTTCTATGGTCCTTTTTGTTTCTACTTGGTTGATTTCAGCTCTGAGTTTGATTATTTCCTGCCTTCTACTCCTCCTGGGTGTATTTGCTTCTTTTTGTTCTAGAACTTTTAGGTGTGCTGTCAAGCTGCTGACATATGCTCTTTCCTGTTTCTTTCTGCAGGCACTCAGCGCTATGAGTTTTCCTCTTAGCACAGCTTTCATTGTGTCCCATAAGTTTGGGTATGTTGTACCTTCATTTTCATTAAATTCTAAAAAGTTTTTAATTTCTTTCTTTATTTCTTCCTTGACCAGGTTATCATTGAGTAGAGCATTGTTCAATTTCCACGTATATGTGGGCATTCTTCCCTTATTGTTATTGAAGACCAGTTTTAGGCCATGGTGGTCCGATAGCACGCATGGGATTATTTCTATCTTTCTGTACCTGTTGAGGCCCGTTTTTTGACCAATTATATGGTCAATTTTGGAGAAAGTACCATGAGGAGCTGAGAAGAAGGTATATCCTTTTGCTTTAGGATAGAATGTTCTATAAATATCTGTTAAGTCCATTTGGCTCATGACTTCTCTTAGTCTGCCTACGTCTCTGTTTAATTTCTGTTTCCATGATCTGTCCATTGATGAGAGTGGGGTGTTGAAATCTCCTACTATTATTGTGTGAGGTGCTATATGTGTTTTGAGCTTTAGTAAGGTTTCTTTTACGTATGTAGGTGCTCTTGTATTTGGGGCATAGATATTTAGGATTGAGAGCTCATCTTGGCGGATTTTTCCTTTGATGAATATGAAGTGTCCTTCCTTATCTTTTTTAATGACTTTTAGTTGAAAATTGATTTTATTTGATATTAGAATGGCTACTCCAGCTTGCTTCTTCCGACCATTTGCTTGGAAAGTTGTTTTCCAGCCTTTCACTCTGAGGTAGTGTCTGTCTTTGTCTCTGAGGTGTGTTTCCTGTAGGCAGCAGAATGCAGGGTCCTCGTTGCGTATCCAGTTTGTTAATCTATGTCTTTTTATTGGGGAGTTGAGGCCATTGGTGTTGAGAGATATTAAGGAATAGTGATTATTGCTTCCTGTTATATTCATATTTGGATGTGAGGTTATGTTTTTGTGCTTTTCTTCTCATTGTTTTGTTGCCAAGACGATTAGTTTCTTGCTTCTTCTAGGGTATAGCTTGCCTCCTTATGTTGGGCTTTACCATTTATTATCCTTTGTAGTGCTGGATTTGTAGAAAGATATTGTGTAAATTTGGTTTTGTCATGGAATATCTTGGTTTCTCCATCTATGTTAATTGAGAGTTTTGCAGGATACAGTAACCTGGTCTGGAATTTGTGTTCTCTTAGGGTTTGTATGACATCAGTCCAGGATCTTCTGGCCTCCATAGTTTCTGGCGAGAAGTCTGGTGTGATTCTGATAGGTCTGCCTTTATATGTTACTTGACCTTTTTCCCTTACTGCTTTTAATATTCTTTCTTTATTTTGTGCGTTTGGTGTTTTGACTATTATGTGACGGGAGGTGTTTCTTTTCTGGTCCAATCTATTTGGAGTTCTGTAGGCTTCTTGTATGCCTATGGGTATCTCTTTTTTTAGGTTAGGGAAGTTTTCTTCTATGATTTTGTTGAAGATATTTACTGGTCCTTTGAGCTGGGAGTCTTCACTCTCTTCTATACCTATTATCCTTAGGTTTGATCTTCTCATTGAGTCCTGGATTTCCTGTATGTTTTTGGACCAGTAGCTTTTTCTGCTTTACATTATCTTTGACAGTTGAGTCGATGATTTCTATGGAATCTTCTGCTCCTGAGATTCTCTCTTCCATCTCTTGTATTCTGTTGGTGAAGCTTGTATCTACAGCTCCTTGTCTCTTCTTTTGGTTTTCTATACCCAGGGTTGTTTCCATGTGTTCTTTCTTGATTGCTTCTATTTCCATTTTTAATTCCTTCAACTGTTTGATTGTGTTTTCCTGGAATTCTTTCAAGGATTTTTGTGTCTACTCTCTATGGGCTTCTACTTGTTTATTTATGTTTTCCTGGAATTCTTTCAGGCATTTTTGCGATTCCTCTCTGTAGGCTTCTACTTGTTTATTAATGTTTTCCTGTGTTTCTCTAAGGGAGTTCTTCACGTCTTTCTTGAAGTCCTCCAGCATCATGATCAAATATGATTTTGAAACTAGATCTTGCTTTTCTGGTGTGTTTGGATATTCCATGTTTGTTTTGATGGGAGAATTGGGCTCTGATGGTGCCATGTAGTCTTGGTTTCTGTTGCTTGGGTTCCTGCGCTTGCCTCTCGCCATCAGATTATCTTTAGTGTTACCTTGTTCTGTTATTTCTGACAGTGGCTAGACTGTCCTATAAGCCTGTGTGTCAGGAGTGCTGTAGACCTGTTTTCCTGTTTTCTTTCAGCCTTTTATGGGGACAGAGTGTTCTGCTTTTGGGCGTGTAGTTTTTCCTCTCTACAGGTCTTCAGCTGTTCCTGTGGGCCTGTGTCTTGAGTTCACCAGGCAGGTCACTTGCAGCAGAAAAGTTGGTCTTACCTGTGGTCCCGAGGCTCAAGTTCGCTCTCGGGGTGCTGCCCACGAGCTCTCTGCGGCGGCAGCAACCAGGAAGATCTGCGCTGCTGTTTCCGGGAGCTTCAGTGCACCAGGGTTCCAGATGGCGTTTGGTGTTTTCCTCTGGCGCCTGAGATGTGTGTGCAGAGTGCAGTCTCTTCTGGTTTCCCAGGTGTGTCTGCCTCTCTGAAGGTTTAGCTCTCCCTCCCATGGGATTTGGGTGCAGAGAACTGTTTATCCGGTCTGTTCCTTCAGGTTCCGGCGGTGTCTCAGGCACAGGGGTCCTGCCCCTCCTAGGCCCTCCCCCACGGGAACCCAGAGGCCTTATAGAGTTTCCTCTTGGGCCAGGGATGTGGGCAGGGGTGGGCAGTGTTGGTGGTTTCTTCTGCTCTGCAGCTTCAGGAGTGCCCACCTGACCAGGCGGTGAGGTCTCTCTCCCATGGGGTCTGGGAGCAGAGAGCTGCTGCGGGCCGGGATCCGCGGGTTTTTTTTTTTTTTTTTTGGTTCTTTTTTTCGGAGCTGGGGACCGAACCCAGGGCCTTGCGCTTCCTAGGCAAGCGCTCTACCACTGAGCTAAATCCCCATCCCCTATCAGAAAACTTCTATAGCTGGTAACTATCTTCGGCAAAGTATCAGGACACAAAATTAGCACACAAAAATAAGTAGCTTTCTCATATACAAATAACAAATGCACAGAGAAAGAAATTAGAGAAACAATAGCATTAGTAATAATCTCAAAAAACAAATTTTGGAAAAAAAAATTCTAACAAGTGGAAGATTTGTACCATAAAAGTTTTAAGGTACTGGAAAAAGAAATGGAGGAAGACACCAGAAGATGGAAGGACTTTCCATGCCCATGGATTTGTAGGAGTAACATTGTCAAAATGGCCATCTTACCAAAAACAATCTACAGGTCTTGTGCAATCATCATCAGAATTCCCATGAAATTCTTCACAGAAAGTTCGAAGAACTCACTTTTTAAGTCATTGCAGTTGTAAATAGAGAAACTTAAACTATCCGTTAATAAAAGAGCCTTACAAATAGATTATGTGAAGTCAACCTATCCTTTTTAGATAGAAGGCTCTTTTTCTCTTTTTAGAGTTCACCCTAGAGTTGTGGTAGCTAATCTTGTTCACCACACCTTGGTTGTACATGCTTTTTAGAAAATGATAGTTCTGACAAGAGACTTTGCAGCTTCTAAAAATGTTTGTTTAAAAAATTATAATTTTAATTTAACATAAAATAACATATTTTATACACATGTCTTTTCTATTTCTCACGTACTTAGTATTTACACCTCTGGCAAATATAATGGAAGAACTCTGTTTTGTTCACAGCTTCTATGCCATCTACAGGACACAATGAGCCTCAATAAGTACTTGTTGAATCAGTCATGAAGTTCTACGAAATATGTCTCACAAAAGTCTTAGCATGGGAAGTGAGGAAAAACTAGTGTTATCAAAATGCAGAGAAACTACTGTTTGGTGATGAATATTTTAAGACATATAATCTCTAAGATTCATTAAAAGCAGAAGAAATATCTCAGCAAATCAAACCTTTCCTCTTCACCTTGCTTTCCAGTCATGGTGCCTAATCACAGCAATAGCAACTCTACCTAAGACAAGTTGGTATCAGGAGTGGGGCATTGCTGTGACTGACCTGACCAGGTTTTTAGGAAGAATGTGGAAGGACTTTAGAACTTTGGGCTACAAAAGCCATTGAGTGTTGACAGCTCAGCGAGGTGTTCTATGGAAGCTAGGAAGATAAGAATGTTGAGAGCAGTGTAGATGATGGAGGCCTGGCTCATGGAGTTTTAGAGAGAGGTTTAAAGACTCTGTCAGTGCCATTTGCTGTTTTGAATTAAGATTGTGTTGTTCTGGTTAGCTTACACGGAAGAGTCAGCTGTGATAAACAAGAGCCCAACACAACTGAAGTGAAACCTTTGTATTTCTGGGACAATAATGATTATCTGAAGCTAAGAAATTAGCAGTGATTAAAAAGAGATCAGCGTCATCACATTGAATTCTCTGGCAAGTGTTTCCTCAGGGTCAGGGTCAGCACACAGAAGGAAACTGTCTTTCAGAAGTGGTTGAGGTTGTACTTCATGATGCTGTCAGCTAAACTGGGTAGTATTAAGAGTCACTCAGGTGGTAACTGTTTTAAAGGCATGAAAGGGTCACGGAGAGCAGCTGAGGCTTGGCACTGTGTGGCAGTGCTGGAGTCCCTAAAGAGTCTAGGAAAGGTTATTGGTGAAAGTGCAGCCCAGTTGCAGGAATGGGCCCCATCAGTTTTAGAGTTTCCAGGGCCATGGGATGACCACCAAAACCAGCAGCAGCAGTGGAATGGAGTCAACCAGAGCCTAAAAGACAAGCTGTGAGCTGCAGAGGTCAGAGGTAGAGAAGTGACCAAGCTCCTTGGAGAAGCCCAGAAGACCATGTGCAAATCCCAGATAATGGGACATTGAGTTATTTACATTGCTGGAGCTTGGTTTTGCTTGGTTCAGATTGTGACCATGCCCCATGGTTCTTACCTCTTGAAGTGAGAAGGTATTTAGTTAATGTAATTTTGATTTTTACAGATGCCCACAGATGAAAGACTTTGAACTTTTTAAAAATTAATTTATTTATTCACTTTACATCCCAATCAACTCCCCCTCTCCTCTCGGTATCCCCTCACCCAGATCTGTAGGGTTCCGATGCCGGGGGTGGAGGGGTTGGGGGCCTCTCCACAGCGATTCAGCCCATCTAGGTGCGTGGGTTCAGGTGATGGTGAGAGAACTCAGGCAGGGAGGGGGAACAGCTTTTGCTGCCCGCAGCTGCCGGGTCTTTCTGCCGCTGCCACTTCGGTTGCTCTGGCCAGGCTGAGCTAGGAGGAGACTGGGGAGCTTCTGGCAGTGATTTCGTGAGAGCAGATTTCTTCCCCAATCGGTGGTGTTACAGCTCTTATGAAAGAAGCTCTCAGACGATGGAATAATTCCTGCACACCTTTAATTTTGAACAGGACTCTTAAATAGAGTCTTTTTGGATGGGTCAGTGTCTGACGGCAGGTACTTTCTATTGGTTTGGCCTAAGAACTTAGGAAGACCTCATTTACATATTTGGAGGTGTGGTCCTGCTTCCGTGATTGATCTGTGTTGAGCCTATGTGACCTGTGGTACCTGTATCTTCTCCCACTGAGTCCAGATAATGCAGCCCAGTTAGGGGAATGGGAGCCATAGGCAGGTAAGAGACTTAGGGACAGCCCTTGCTTCAGACCAAGCCCACTTCTGCTAATATGTGTGTGGGGCCTAGGTCCAGTCCATGCTCCCTCTTTGGTGGGTGGTTCAGCCTCTGGAAGTCCCCAAGGGTCCAGGCCAATTGAATCTGTTGGTCTTTCTGTGGAGTCCCTGTCCTCTTGGGGTCTCTTATTTATAATAGCCAGAAACTGGAAACAACCCAGACGTCCCTCAACAGAAGAATGAACACAGAAAATGTGGTACATTTACACAATGAATACTACTCAGCTATTAAAAACAATGACTTCATTAAATTGGCATGCAAATGAATTGAACTAGAAAATATCATCCTGTGTGAGGTAACCCAGTCACAACAGAACACACATTGTATACACTCACTGATAAGTGGATATTTTCTAAGAAGAAGCTTGGAATACCCACGATACAACTCACAGAGCATATGAAACCCAAGAAGAAAGAAGACCACATGAAAGTGTGGATGCTGCAGTCCTACTCAGAAGGGGGAAGAAAATAATCTCAGGGAGGGAGAGGGAGGGAGGGATCTGGGAGGGAGAGAGGAGGGGGAGGGAGAATGGGAGATGAGGGAGAAGTACAGAGGGTCAAGAATTTGAAAGGAGGTGTGTAGAAGTGGGGGAGGGGGAAAAGGGGGTAGCCACTAGAAAGTCCCAGATGCCAGGTACCCAAGAGGTTTCCAGGACCCAACAGAGAGGACATTAGTTGAAACAACATAGGGGAGACAGAACCTGTAGAGACCATATCCAGTGGATAGGCATGGCCCATACTTGGGGGGATAGGGCCACCCACCCATCTCAAAAATATTAATCTGGAATTCCTCCTGTCAAAAGGAAATGCGGGGACAAAGAGTAGAGCAAACTGTCCCACTTAGGGATCCATCCCATCTGCAGACACTAAACCCAGACACTATTGCTGATGTCCAAGAAGTACTTGCAACAGGAGCCTGATATAGCTGTCCCCTGAGAGACTCTGCCAGAGCCTGACCAATACAGATGCAGATGCTTGCAGCCAACCATCAGACTGAGTGCAGGGACCCCAGTGGAGAAGTTAGGGCAAGGACTGAGAAGCTGAAGGGGTTTGCAACCCTGTAAGAAGAATCACAATATCAACCAACCAGACCCCCCCAAAGCTCCCAGAAACTAAACCACCAACCAAAGAGTACACATCGGGGGGACCCATTGCCCCAGCTGGATATGTAGCAGAGGATTTTCTTATCAGGTATCACTGGGAGGGGAGCCCCGTGGTCCTCTAGGTCGATGACCTAGGGTAGGGAAATGCTAGAGTGCTGAAGAAGGAGTGGGTAGGCGGGTGGGGGAGCACCCTCATACAGATAGTGGGAGGGAGTATGGGATTGGGGTTTGTGGAGGAAAAACTGGGAAGGGATGTATTATGAAATGTAAATAAATAAAATAACCAATAAAAAATGAAAAAAAAACATACTAGAAACTGAAATAAAAAGACTGTGGGACATTTAAATTTATGTTTTTAATGTGAGATCTTCAGGATGAATGAGGAAGGAAAGGTTGTGGCTTCAGTGATGTTTGTCAAGTCAACAAGGGATCAGTCATGTTGCATAGTTTTATGTAGACTTGATGTAAGCTAGAGTCACCTGATGGGATGGAACATCAATTGAGAAAATGCCTCTATTATGTCAAGCTGTAGGGCATTTTCTTAATTACTGGTTGAAGGAGAACCCAGCCCATTGTGGATGGTACCATCCCTGGGCTGGTGGTCCTGGGTTCTATAAGAAAGTAAGCCGAGCAAGCCATGATGAACAAGCCATTAAGTAGCACCCCTCCTCGGCCTCTGCATCAGCTCTTTACTCAGGTCCTTTCTCTGTTTGAGGTCCTGTCATGACTTCCTTTAAGGACGAACAGTGATATGAAAGTGTACACCACATAAACCCTTTCTTTCACCATTGCGTTTGGTCATGGTGTTTCTTTGAAGCAATAGAAACCCTAACTAAGACACTGAATACCACAGTTTCTAACCAGTTTAGGATATTGCGGTTTCCACCGCTGATGGTTTGAAATCATCCTCCTAAAGTGCTAAAATTGCTACTTGTAGTTAGAAGCACCACATACTGGCTGCATTCAATACTAAAAGATCTTATTCTGTCAAGTGCTCTATTATAGGGTGGTATGAAACTAGAGGACAAAAGGAAGAGAAGAGAAGACACATCTTCAAAATCAGGGTGACGACAGCAATGAACTTGGTAAAGTCTATGGGATACACTATCTCTTGTTACAACTGTTCAACAGTTTCTGACTCTTAAGGAGATTTGAAAACTAGTGGTAGGACATTTTTATGTAGGCCCAAGGTTTGTTAGAAGGATTTTTAAAAAAGATTTATTTACTTATGTATATAAATACTCTGTCACTGTCTTTAGACACACCAGAAGAGGGAATCTGATCCCATGACATATGGTTGTGAGCCACCATGTAGTTGCTGGGATTTGAACTCAGGACCTCTGGAAGAGTAGTCGGCACTCTTAACCACTGAGCCATCTCTCCAGCCCTGTTGGAATGATTTTTACACAGGGTTCACAACCTTTATTATTATCATTTTATTGCACAACTCCCATTGATTATGTCCTGGCTCATATTTTGCCAACTTGACACAAGTTAGAACCATTTGTGAAGAAGGAAACTCAATTGAGAAAATGCATACATAAGACTGACTTGTGGGCAAGTCAGTTGTATATTTTCTTGATTGATGCTTGGTGTTGGGTGGTGTCATCCATGGGTATGTGGTACTGGATTATATGAGAAAGCAGACTGAGAAAGCTATGAGGAACAAGGCAGCAAGTAACCGTCTTCCATGGCTTCTGTTTCAGTTCCTGCTTCCAGGTTCCTGCCTTGATTTCTTGCCCTCAGTTCCATCAATGAAACCGGAACTAGAAGTGATACTTCAAGTTGTTTTTGGTTTTTTATCACAACAATGAGAAACCTAACCATGCTATCTCTCACTTAGCATTTTTATCGTCTTTGTATGGTTCTCTAAAATAATAAAAAAAATAAATTTAAGCATTGTTTTAAAAAGATAGTTCTCAAATAATTATTTCAGTCCTGTGCCCAGAAGAGACAGATCGGACATAAAGCATCCTTTCTGGTGTGGGGCTTTAGCAATAATTATTTCTGTGTGGGTGTTTTCCGTAACAGTACTTCCTAGGCTTGCTCGAGAACCATCATGCTTCCTTTATCTGATCTCAATATCAGAATTTGCCAGATGGCAGACTCTAAATAGAGGATAATGCTACTATGAAAAATTATGTATTTTTCTCACCCGCTGTATTTAATGCCTTCCATGTTACATAGCCACCCATCTCTCCTAACAGTAGGAATAGGAAGGCATCCCAATAGTGAATATCAATTATCATGTTGCCTGTCTTTATCTAAGAACAGAATTTCTTAGCACAAGTGTAAGGAGGTATCTTAGCTACTCTTCAATTGCTGTGAAAGATTTCATAACCAAGGCAACTTATAAAGGAAAAAAACATTTAACTGAGGGCTTGCTTATGGTTTCAGTACATAATCATCATGACTAGGAACACAGAAGTATACATGAAGACACGGTGCTGGAGCAGTAGCTGAGAGCTTACATCCTGATTGGCAAGTTGAAGGCAGGGTGAGAGCTAACTGAAAATGGTGTGGTCCTCTGAAATCTTAAAGCCCACCCTCAGTGACACCACCGGCAACTAATTGGAAACCAGACATTCAAATATATAAGCCTATGGGGGCACATTTGTATTCAAACTACCACAAGAGAACTGCTACTTTCCCCACTTTGTAGGTAGGGAACTGAGGCACGGAGTTGCTCCCTACGTACTGGAGGATGAACAGCTGATGGATAACAAGAACTGGCATGTCAACCCAGGTTTTGTGTTCCCATAGCTCAGGTCTTCTATTGTGATTACTTTGGGTTTCTTAAGTAGTTCACAGTTGATAATCCCATTGTTTTAATCTTTCTTAAGTCTTCATAAATTGATATGTTCAGATGCTGAGGTGAATGTTTCAGGTTCATCAGGAAATCTACTCTCTTACATAGTGGCCTCAGGGATAGTCAGATAAGTGTAAAATTTTTGGTTCAAGTGTGAAAGAAGAGCTTTCATAAGACTTACAATAAATGTTTCTAAGTAAAAATCTTACCAGCAGATCAAACACTTAATTTCTGAGTCAGAAGAAAATAAGTCTATTCTGACTGATTTAAAACTGTTAAATCAGTAAAATTAAATCAGTAAAAATTATTGCTTTGTGAACGTACATTTTTCAGAACAATGCTTATAGTTGCCAAATATTTGTTACTATATTAGCATCTTTGCACACTTTATAGACCTTTAAAAGTACTTAAAGATATTAGATTGCATGTTAATTTCCATAATAAAATTGAATACTATTCATGGACATTTGCTATATTTTTCTTTCTCTTAAATGGAATTTTAGTTTGAGATTAGCCTGGACTTCATAGCTACATTTTGTCCCAAACAAACAAATGAACAAACAAACTCAACCAACCAACCAACCACCCACCAACTAACCAACCAACCAACCAACCACCCACCAACCAACCAACCAACCACCAACCAACCAACCACCAACCAACCACCAACCAGCCAACCAACCAACCACCAACCAACCACCCACCAACCAACCAACCACCAAACAACCACCAAACCACCCACCCACCCACCCACCAACCAACCAACCAACCAACCACCAACCAACCAACCACCCACCCACCAAACAACCAATCAAACACCAACCAACCAACTAACCACCCACCCACCAACCAACCAACCAACCACCAACCAACTACCCACCAACCAACCAACCACTAACCAACCACCAACCACCCACCCACTAACCAACCAACAACCAACCAAACAACCAACAACCAACCAACCAACCAACCAACCAACTAACCAACCAACCACCCACCAACCAACCACCTACCAACCACCCACCAACCAACCAACCAACCAACCAACCAACCAACCACCAACCAACCACCAACCACCCACCAACCAACCAACCAACCAACCAACCAACCAACCAACCAACCAACCAACTAAACAACAAAACAGGATGAAGGGGCTGTGGGTATGACTCAGCAGCTAAGAGCGATGGCTGCTCTTTCGGGGGAACCAGATGTGATTCCCAAGGACCACATGTCCCTTCCGATCACCTCATCTGTTGTTGGCGGTTGGTTAGCTTGAAGCCTATTGAGAGGAAATCTCTTGATCACTATTAAATCAACATCCTCAGAATGATGGAGCCATGAACACATTTGACTTTCCTGTTGATCCATAACATGTGTTGATTCTTCTACGTCTTGGTTAAAACAAGCCTGTTCCAACACGGGCTATTGACAGTCACTGAGAAACAATGATTGTGGCAGGTACTTTTTCTGAGTGGCAGAACATAAACATTTTTTTAAACGTGGAGGCCGGGGATTTGAACTTAAGTCTTCATGCTTGCCAACTAAATGCTCTTACACAGTGAGCCATCTCCTCAGCCCCGAACATAAACATTTTAACGTCTTAATTTCTGTTTGACAAATAAGATGATATCCCAAGTGGAAGGGAAAGAATTCTAAGGAGTAACTTGTTTTAGAAAGGCAAAAGAGGGCAGGAGAGAAGGTTCAGTGGTTATGGTAGTCAATAATGAGAAATGGAGTTTAGATCACATCACACCTGAACTGTCCTTTCAAGGTTTACAATACCCTGTTCTGACTTCCAGGGGCACCTTCACTAGATGTTAAGACAGTACTACTGAAAACACCACACACCTGGGTGATACAAACATAGAGAAATGGGAATTGGGTTGAAAACTTCACACATGCTAGTCAGCTTTCATACTGACTATGAAGATGCTATGCAGGCTGCTGGGGAAGAATTATTATCAGTAGTCTTACTCACCTGTGGGCCCTGGGTATGACAGTGTCTACTAACCAGGCAGGATGCAATAGTGCAAAAGTATTTTATGAGGATGTGATGGTTTGATTAAAAACGACCCCCATAGGCTCATATATATCTGAATGCTTGGTCACTAGGGGTTGACACTATTTGAAAGGATTATGGGGTGCAGCCTTGTTGGAGGGAATGTGTGGGTGTGGGTTTTGAGGTTTTCAATAGACCAATCTAGACCCAGTGGCTTTCCCCCCCTGATGCCTGTGGATTTGGATGTAGAACTCTCAGCTACTTTTCCTGCACCATGTCTGCCTGCACACCACCGTGCTCCCTACCATGATGAAAATGGACTGAACCTCTGAAACTGTAAGCCAGCTCTAAACAAAGGCTCTCTTTTATGAGAGTTGCCATAGTCATGGTGTCTCTTCACAGCAGTAGAACACTGACTAAGACAGGATGAAACTGACCACCTTCTGATTATATCTGATGTTCTCTGGACAGGAGGGATGGATGCATCTGGCAGTTTAAATACAGTCAAAAACCCACAGTCAGGAATGTCATGAACTCTAGTAAAAAGGTTATAGCTGTTGTTTTGCCAAACAGATACAATATGTTCACCACATCACCTACTAGAAGTAAAAGTAAAATAAAAATTATAAAAGTAAGAACTCTTTTATAAGAAGTAGGGAAAAAGCACATCATAAAAACTGTTGGATTTGTGTGTGTGTGTGTGTGTGTGTGTGTGTGTGTGTATGTATGCACATTTGTGTGTGTGTATGTATACACATGTGTGTATGTATGTATGCAGATTTGTGTGTGTATGTATACACATGTGTGTGTATGTGTGTGTGCATGCATGTGCACATGTGCACACATATGTGTTTGGAGACAGGGTATCATGTAGTCACGGTTGTCTTTGATCTCACTATGTAGCTACCGACAACTTTGAACTTTTGTTAATCCTCCTGCAAGAACAATCTCTTGGTTACTGGGATTGAAGGTGTGCAACACCATGCACAATTACTATTGCTGTTTTTTGAAAAGTTCTTCCTACATCAGTAATGAACAATCACCCCCTCCGTTTATGCTTCCCAGGGCACTGTTTAGTAACAATTTTATCCTTATGAAGAGAATATTTTATAAATGAGCCAACATTATATTCTATTTTAGAGCTTTTCAAAATAGCAAGATTATGTAAAATTACACAAGATATTATGGGTATCATGAGCCAAATGGAGCTGCTCATCATTTTGCTCTGTGGCGATAAGGCAGAGGATCTGAGGGGGAAAGACTCGGGGGGCGGGGCTCTTGGAGAGGTGAGAAAGGATCACCCCAATACCAGACGATAAACTCTTGGAACCAAGGAAGACTATATTTTTGTAGAATTTTTCCCCTTGTAGGAGATGATTACTGGCAAAAGAAGTAAATAGAAGGTTTGCATTTCTACTTAAATAGTGAATAAGGTGTCTGCAGAACATCCCGCAGACAATCCACCAAAATTATGTAAGAGTTTCCATAATTACAAATGGACTAATTCACAAAGAAATGGATATGTTCGAATACTATGTATCTATGGGATTCAAAATAAGGGCTCAGAAAGGAAATGGGATTCAGAGCATTGCTTTGTCCATGAAGGCTGTTGCTGACCGTTTTTTGGCCAGCATTGCAACAAGCTGTGGCAGACACGGCGGCAGGATCTGGAACCTGAGAGGTCACATCTTCAACCACAAGTACAAAGCAGAGAGAGGCTATAAACTCTCAAACCTGCCCCAAGGGATATGCTTCCTTCAGCAGTGCTCCATCTCCCTATATCTGTCCAAGTGCCACTGCCAACTGGAGGCCAGGTAAGCATCTAAATAGCTGAGCTACTAGGGGAATTCTCATTCAACCATCACAGTCGTTTAGTGGGTTTCCAGATTGTTTTCTAAACTGTACTGTTTTATACTCCCACCAGTAGTATATTTTAGTATATGTGCTGCTGAAGCGAGCACCCACCAGTAGTATATTAAAGCTTCAGTTTTTTGTTTTCAGTTGGTTAAGTTTCATTCTCATTCTAAGTTTCATGTTTCGGTTTCTGTATATGCTCTATTTTGTTTTTTGATGCCAGACATTTTGATTTTTACATTGTTGTCCGGGAATAATTTTGTTCCTTTATTATTGCCCTTTTTTTTCTTCTGGGGTGCAGTTAACTATCTTGAAGACCGTGTGACTCTGTTGGGTCTTGTCCTTCACAAGGCTATAACCAGAGCTGGTCTCCACAACTAAGGCAAAGTCCTGCGCTAGGCTCTAGAGACAGAATGTGAATTAAGCAAAAATGGTCCTTGTCATCAAAATAAATGTTCAGTCCAGCAGGAGGGAAAGCAGAGAGGACAGGAAATTAAAATTACATAAAAGCACAGGACTGCTGTTTCGGACATAACAATGAGCAATCTAGTTTGAGTGAGGAGAGAGGTAGTAGGTGTTCCAAGCAGGAAAAATAAAGTCAAGAAGGAACTAAAGGCTGGAGTGTGCGCCGTGGTTTCAGAGTGCATACAGAGTGCACATGGTGAGTGCTCAGAATAGGTTCTAATAACCAGGGACAATCACGCAGCTCATGGGGAGCCCAGCAAATGATGTGGGGATTACACTTTACCCTGTGGCCACTGCAAATTGTTAAGCAAAATGGAATTTCATTAGAATTGCTACTGATGCCTACAGAAAAATCTAATGCTATTTTCTACTTTTCCAATAAATGCATGTGTATTTATGTGTAGTACATTTCACTTGTCAAAGAATTTTGATGTATCTAAAACACCTACTTGTAAAGCAGTATATAAAATTAGCAAATGTACATGTTCAGGGAGAGTTTTGAAAATACAAGGAAGTGAATTTATTTGGTAGAAAAGAAGAGATAAATAGATAAACGGAGAACGCACATGCTAATCTTGAAGTATGTCGAAGTTCTTTTCATTTTTAAAAAATGCACTCTCTCTGCTCCCAAACCCCGTGGGAGAGAGACCTCACCGCCTGATCAGGTGGGCACTCCTGAGGCTGCAGAGCGGAGGAGACCACCAACACTGCCCACCCCTGCCCACATCCCTGGCCCAAGAGGCAACTGTATAAGGCCTCTGGGTTCCTGTAGGGGAGGGCCCAGGAGCGGCAGGACCCCTGCGCCTGAGACACCGCCGGAACCTGAAGGAAACAGACCGGATAAACAGTTCTCTGCACCCAAATCCCATGGGAGGGAGAGCTAAACCTTCAGAGAGGCAGACACGCCTGGGAAACCAGAAGAGACTGCACTCTGTGCACATCCAGACACCAGAGGAAAACACCAAACGTCATCTGGAACCCTGGTGCACGGAGGCTCCCGGAAAGAGCGGCGCAGATCTTCCCTGTTGCTGCCGCCACGGAGAGGACTTAGGCAGTACCCCACGAGCAAACTTGAGCCTTGGAACCACAGGTAGGACCAACTTTTCCCCTGCAAGAAACTTGCCTGGTGAACTCAAGACACAGGCCCACAGGAACAGCTGAAGACCTGTAGAGAGGAAAAACTACACGCCCGAAAGCAGAACACTCTGTCCCCATAACTGGCTGAAAGAAAACAGGAAAACAGGTCTACAGCACTCCTGACACACAGGCTTATAGGACAGTCTAGCCACGGTCAGAAATAGCAGAACAAAGTAACACTAGAGATAATCTGATGGCGAGAGGCAAGCGCAGGAACCCAAGCAAAAGAAAACAAGACTACATGGCATCATCGGAGCCCAATTCTCCCACCAAAATAAACATGGACTATCCAAACACACCAGAAAAGCAAGATCTAGTTTCAAAATCGTATTTGATCATGATGCTGGAGGACTTCAAGAAAGACGTGGAGAACTCCCTTAGAGAACAAATAGAAGCCTACAGAGAGGAATCGCAAAAATGCCTGAAAGAATTCCAGGAAAACATAAATAAACAAGTAGAAACCCATAGAGAGGAGACACAAAAATCCCTGAAAGAATTCCAGGAAAACACAATCAAACAGTTGAAGGAATTAAAAATGGAAATAAAAGCAATCAAGAAAGAACACATGGAAACAACCCTGGACATAGAAAATCAAAAGAAAAGACAAGGAGCTGTAGATACAAGCTTCACCAACAAAATACAAGAGATGGAAGAGAGAATCTCGGGAGCAGAAGATTCCATAGAAATCATTGACTCAACTGTCAAAGATAATGTAAAGCAGAAAAAGCTACTGGTCCAAAACATACAGGAAATCCAGGACTCAATGAGAAGTTCAAACCTAAGGATAATAGGTATAGAAGAGAGTGAAGACTCCCAGCTCAAAGGACCAGTAAATATCTTCAACAAAATCATAGAAGAAAACTTCCCTAACCTAAAAAAAGAGATACCCATAGGCATACAAGAAGCCTACAGAACTCCAAATAGATTGGACCAGAAAAGAAACACCTCCCATCACATAATAGTCAAAACACCAAACGCACAAAATAAAGAAAGAATATTAAAAGCAGTAAGGGAAAAAGGTCAAGTAACATATAAAGGCAGACCTATCAGAATCACACCAGACTTCTCGCCAGAAACTATGAAGGCCAGAAGATCCTGGACTGATGTCATACAGACCCTAAGAGAACACAAATGCCAGCCCAGGTTACTGTATCCTACAAAACTCTCAATTAACATAGATGGAGAAACCAAGATATTCCATGACAAAACCAAATTTACACAATATCTTTCTACCAATCCAGCACTACAAAGGATAATAAATGGTAAAGCCCAACATAAGGAGGCAAGCTATACCCAAGAAGAAGCAAGAAACTAATCGTCTTGGCAACAAAACAAAGAGAAGAAAAGCACACAAACATAACCTCACATCCAAATATGAATATAACGGGAAGCAATAATCACTATTCCTTAATATCTCTCAACATCAATGGCCTCAACTCCCCCAAAAAAGACATAGATTAACAAACTGGATACTCAATGAGGACCCTGCATTCTGCTGCCTACAGGAAACACATCTCAGAGACAAAGACAGACACTACCTCAGAGTGAAAGGCTGGAAAACAACTTTCCAAGCAAAGGGTCAGAAGAAGCAAGCTGGAGTAGCCATTCTAATATCAAATAAAATCAATTTTCAATTAAAAGTCATCAAAAAAGATAAGGAAGGACACCTCATATTCATCAAAGGAAAAATCCACCAAGATGAACTCTCAATCCTCATCTTCAGTTGGTTTATATACAAATGTGCAATTTCTAGGCTTGAAAGTAAAATGATGCTATCTGGTGCTGGATAGAGGAGCCTTATTTTTTATTATGGCAGCTTGCTATTTTTGTAACATGGTGATTTGGTTGAACACAATAAAGTACAGTAGTAACTGATCTCCCCTTCTTCCTGGATGAGTGAGGAGATGATTAAATGTTGATGTCAGCATCCTTGAGCATATTCAGATGAGCTTCTGCTTCTGTTGAAAAGGATGCTGTGTTTGATTGTGGTCCGAATCTTTGAAGCACTACTTGGCATCTCCTTCCTTGGAGGTCTCACTGTTTAAACATAACAGATTTGATAGCTTGTTGGTAAGGTGAGGTTCAGCTTGTCTCCACTAGGTCATCTTCATGTGAATCCGGTGGTTATACGGTTTTGTTCTAGGGATATTTCATTTTTTTAATAACGGTTTTAGCTGACATTCATGGAGAGAATGAATCCTTAGAACTGTGACACTAGTGAAAGGAAATCCTGTCTAGAGTATGTTTCTTTACAAAGCGTCACACCATCCTTTGGGCCCTCTGCTGGAAAAGTAGAATCAAGTCTCAAATAATGCCTTTTAAATTGTATCCTCTAGTATTATAGATGTAGGACAGTACTGTATCATACCTCTGTGGATGTAAAATAGCTTGTACCTGCTTTATGATACGTAGTAGTGACCGTGCTTTATCAGAGCTGTTTTTAATGATGTTGCTCAGAATGTTTTCTTTCCAGATGATGATTGAGAAGCTAATTAAAAAAAAATGGTGCCAGGTACCACAAGAGTAACAGAACTGTGCTGTTTTCTCGGGTTTTGTTTTTTTACTTTTTTTTTTTTAATGGAGTGTGCTGGATGTCTCTACAGTTTTGTTCAGATGACTGCAGAACCTGGAAAAGCTGTTGCTGCTGTTGATGCATAACACACTGCTATTATTGGTCTTTTTATATAAATATAAATATATATATATATATATATACAGATATATAATTTGAATTTTTTGAAACTTTAGCTGTGCTGTCAACTTTGGAAAAAAGTATCCCCGTTTACTGTGTTGAGTTGGCACTGTAAAATTAACAGCCATATTGGTCTAGAAATGTTGAACTTAAGTTTTTTCCATTTGTACAGGGGTAACACACTGTATTAAATATGTAAGGTCTTATCTATGTGGGTTTGATTACAAAAACTAATAAAGTATTCTCTAAATTTAAAAAAAATGCACTCAAACTCTTGTCTTTGTTTTTCAAGAGGGCATTATTCTTTATTTCTTCTGGTTAACTCTACATCATCAGCATATTCATTAAACTCCCTCAAGCAGCAGTATAACTAAAATATGTATGATTTTAACTTCCAGAATTATTCTTCAGAAGATTTGCTTTTGAGAGGCAACAAAAAATATTTTGACATATGACATTACCTCAAGGATATCCTCAGTCACTATTGATTAATGCTAAATTGTTTCTGCCATGCAGAAAACAAAGACAAGTGAAAGAACATATATTCCCTTGAGGGGAAAGAAAGCAGGCTATGAAAAAGAAAAAGCAAGAGTCGTGACACCATGACAAACTGTGTGCTAAAGGATAGTAACCCCTTCAGAGCTTTCAAGTGTGTCACAAAATTGCTAATATGAGAACTTTCCCCCAAGTAGTCTTTGCATATATGCACTCAATGCTGTGAATTGCCTCTTAGAACTGTCTTCACCATGTCTATACGTTTGGGGATGTGCTTTCTTTTTCATTCAGTTCTAAAAAGCTTTGAACTTTCTTCTTGATTTCTGTCTCCACCCATTTTTTTTTTCATACAGTAGTGTGCAGGAAGACTCTCTTTGTAAGATGTTTCTCTGTCCTTCCTCAGGTGCCTAAGGCATTCTGTGATTGGTTGAATAAAGAGATGAATGGCCAATGGCTAGGCAGGAGAGGATAGGTGGGATTTGTGGGCAGAGAGAGGAACTCTGGGAAAGAGTCAGAGGGAGGCTCTCGCCATCCAGGAGGAGAGGAGGTCTGTTATACAGGGACTGAGGAGGGATAATGAGCCTCATTATTGGTGTAAATGGGTTAATTTGCGTTGTAGGAGATAGGAACAAGCCCAAGCAAAAGCCTTAAGCATTGATAATGAAATCTCCGTGTCATTATCAGGAGTTGGCATCTCAGGGACAGTATGGTTTCAAGTGAATTATTCATTTTCCATTAGTTTTATAATTTCTGTAGTTTTTGATAACCAGCTTTAATTATCAGATAATTTAATTATCAGGTAATCAGATAGGTCTCAGGTGTTATTTCAACTTTTCTTATATAACTCGAGACTTGATTGGTGTCCAAGTATGTGGACACCAATTTTGGAGAAAAGTTCCATGAGTTACTGAGAACAAAGTGCATCCTTTTGTGTTTCGGTCAAATGTTTTCTAAAGTATCTGTTAGGTCCCTTTATAATATAATTTATAATATTTTAACTGCAGCATTTCTCTGTTTAGTTTTTGTCTGGATGACCTGTCTGTTGGTGAGAGTTGGTTATTGAAAACACCCACGATCACAGCATGAGTCTAAATACGTGATTTTAGCTGTATTAGTTAGTGTTTTTATTGTGAACTTTGATGTCCTTATATTTGGTGCATAAATGTTTAGAATTGCAAAATCCTCTTGTTGCTTTTTCTCTTTTGACGAGTTTGTAGTGTTCGTCACTATCTCTTCTGGTTAGCTTTGGTATGAATTCTTATTTTGTCATATATTAAGTTAGAGCTAAGTGTGCATACTCCTTGAGTTATTTTCTCGGAATACCATTTCTTTTTTTTTTTTTTTTTTATTAACTTGAGTATTTCTTATATACATTTCGAGTGTTATTCCCTTTCCCGGTTTCCGGGCAAACATCCCCCTCCCCCCTCCCCTTCCTTATGGGTGTTCCCCTCCCAACCCTCCCCCCATTGCCGCCCTCCCCCCATAGACTAGTTCACTGGGGGTTCAGTCTTAGCAGGACCCAGGGCTTCCCCTTCCACTGGTGCTCTTACTAGGATATTCATTGCTACCTATGGGGTCAGAGTCCAGGGTCAGTCCATGTATAGTCTTTAGGTAGTGGCTTAGTCCCTGGAAGCTCTGGTTGCTTGGCATTGTTGTACTTTTGGGGTCTCGAGCCCCTTCAAGCTCTTCCAGTTCTTTCTCTGATTCCTTCAATAGGGGACCTATTCTCAGTTCAGTGGTTTGCTGCTGGCATTCGCCTCTATATTTGCTGTATTCTGGCTGTGTCTCTCAGGAGCGATCTACATCCGGCTCCTGTCGGTCTGCACTTCTTTGCTTCATCCATCTTGTCTAATTGGGTGGCTGTATATGTATGGGCCACATGTGGGGCAGGCTCTGAATGGGTGTTCCTTCAGTCTCTGTTTTAATCTTTGCCTCTCCCTTCCCTGCCAAGGGTATTCTTTTTCCTCATTTAAAGAAGGAGTGAAGCATTCACATTTTGATCATCCGTCTTGAGTTTCGTTTGTTCTAGGGATCTAGGGTAATTCAAGCATTTGGGCTAATAGCCACTTATCAATGAGTGCATACCATGTATGTCTTTCTGTGATTGGGTTAGCTCACTCAGGATGATATTTTCCAGTTCCAACCATTTGCCTACGAATTTCATAAACTCGTTGTTTTTGATAGCTGAGTAATATTCCATTGTGTAGATGTACCACATTTTCTGTATCCATTCCTCTGTTGAAGGGCATCTGGGTTCTTTCCATTTTCTGGCTATTATAAATAAGGCTGCGATGAACATAATGGAGCACGTGTCTCTTTTATATGTTGAGGCATCTTTTGGGTATATGCCCAAGAGAGGTATAGCTGGATCCTCAGGCAGTTCAATGTCCAATTTTCTGAGGAACCTCCAGACTGATTTCCAGAATGGTTTTACCAGTCTGCAATCCCACCAACAATGGAGGAGTGTTCCTCTTTCTCCACATCCTCGCCAGCATCTGCTGTCACCTGAGTTTTTGATCTTAGCCGATCGCACTGGTGTGAGGTGAAATCTCAGGGTTGTTTTGATTTGCATTTCCCTTATGACTAAAGATGTTGAACATTTCTTTCGGTGTTTCTCAGCCATTCGGCATTCCTCAGCTGTGAATTCTTTGTTTAGCTCTGAACCCCATTTTTTAATAGGGTTATTTGTTTCCCTGCGGTCTAACTTCTTGAGTTCTTTGTATATTTTGGATATAAGGCCTCTATCTGTTGTAGGATTGGTAAAGATCTTTTCCCAATCTGTTGGTTGCCGTTTTGTCCTAACCACAGTGTCCTTTGCCTTACAGAAGCTTTGCAGTTTTATGAGATCCCATTTGTCGATTCTTGATCTTAGAGCATGAGCCATTGGTGTTTTGTTCAGGAAATTTTTTCCAGTGCCCATATGTTCCAGATGCTTCCCTAGTTTTTCTTCTATTAGTTTGAGTGTGTCTGGTTTGATGTGGAGGTCCTTGATCCACTTGGACTTAAGCTTTGTACAGGGTGATAAGCATGGATCGATCTGCATTCTTCTATATGTTGCCCTCCAGTTGAACCAGCACCATTTGTTGAAAATGCTATCTTTTTTCCATTGGATGGTTTTGGCTCCTTTGTCAAAAATCAAGTGACCATAGGTGTGTGGGTTAATTTCTGGGTCTTCAATTCTATTCCATTGGTCTATCTGTCTGTCTCTGTACCAATACCATGCAGTTTTTATCACTATTGCTCTGTAATACTGCTTGAGTTCAGGGATAGTGATTCCCCCTGAAGTTCTTTTATTGTTGAGGATAGCTTTAGCTATCCTGGGTTTTTTGTTATTCCAGATGAATTTGCAAATTGTTCTGTCTAACTCTTTGAAGAATTGGATTGGTATTTTGATGGGGATTGCATTGAATCTGTAGTTTGCTTTTGGTAAAATGGCCATTTTTACTATATTAATCCTGCCAATCCATGAGCATGGGAGATCTTTCCATCTTCTGAGGTCTTCTTCAATTTCTTTCCTCAGTGTCTTGAAGTTCTTATTGTACAGATCTTTTACTTGCTTGGTTAAAGTCACACCGAGGTACTTTATATTATTTGGGTCTATTATGAAGGGTGTCGTTTCCCTAATTTCTTTCTCGGCTTGTTTCTCTTTTGTATAGAGGAAGGCAACTGATTTATTTGAGTTAATTTTATACCCAGCCACTTTGCTGAAGTTGTTTATCAGCTTTAGTAGTTCTCTGGTGGAACTTTTGGGATCACTTAAATATACTATCATGTCATCTGCAAATAGTGATATTTTGACCTCTTTTTTTCCGATCTGTATCCCTTTGATCTCCTTTTGTTGTCTGATTGCTCTGGCTAGAACTTCAAGAACTATATTGAATAAGTAGGGAGAGAGTGGGCAGCCTTGTCTAGTCCCTGATTTTAGTGGGATTGCTTCAAGTCTCTCTCCATTTAGTTTAATGTTAGCAACTGGTTTGCTGTACATGGCTTTTATTATGTTTAGGTATGGGCCTTGAATTCCTATTCTTTCCAGGACTTTTATCATGAAGGGGTGTTGAATTTTGTCAAATGCTTTCTCAGCATCTAATGAAATGATCATGTGGTTCTGTTCTTTCAGTTTGTTTATATGATGGATCACGTTGATGGTTTTCCGTATATTAAACCATCCCTGCATGCCTGGGATGAAGCCTACTTGATCATGGTGGATGATTGTTTTGATGTGCTCTTGAATTCGGTTTGCCAGAATTTTATTGAGTATTTTTGCATTGATATTCATAAGGGAAATTGGTCTGAAGTTCTCTTTCTTTGTTGTGTCTTTGTGTGGTTTAGGTATAAGAGTAATTGTGGCTTCGTAGAAGGAATTCGGTAGGGCTCCATCTGTTTCAATTTTGTGGAATAGTTTGGATAATATTGGTATGAGGTCTTCTATGAAGGTTTGATAGAATTCTGCACTAAACCCGTCTGGACCTGGGCTCTTTTTGGTTGGGAGACCTTTAATGACTGCTTCTATTTCCTTAGGAGTTATGGGGTTGTTTAACTGGTTTATCTGTTCCTGATTTAACCTCGATACCTGGTATCTGTCTAGGAAATTGTCCATTTCCTGAAGATTTTCAAATTTTGTTGAATATAGGTTTTTATAGTAAGATCTGATGATTTTTTGAATTTCCTCCGAATCTGTAGTTATGTCTCCCTTTTCATTTCTGATTTTGTTAATTTGGACACACTCTCTGTGTCCTCTCGTTAGTCTGGCTAAGGGTTTATCTATCTTGTTGATTTTCTCAAAGAACCAACTTTTGGTTCTGTTGATTCTTTCTATGGTCCTTTTTGTTTCTACTTGGTTGATTTCAGCTCTGAGTTTGATTATTTCCTGCCTTCTACTCCTCCTGGGTGTATTTGCTTCTTTTTGTTCTAGAGCTTTTAGGCATGCTGTCAAGCTGCTGACATATACTCTTTCCTGTTTCTTTCTGCAGGCACTCAGCGCTATGAGTTTTCCTCTTAGCACAGCTTTCATTGTGTCCCATAAGTTTGAGTATGTTGTATCTTCATTTTCATTAAATTCTAAAAAGTTTTTAATTTCTTTCTTTATTTCTTCCTTGACCAGGTTATCATTGAGTAGAGCATTGTTCAATTTCCACGTATATGTGGGCATTCTTCCCTTATTGTTATTGAAGACCAGTTTTAGGCCGTGGTGGTCCGATAGCACGCATGGGATTATTTCTATCTTTCTGTACCTGTTGAGGCCCGTTTTTTGACCAATTATATGGTCAATTTTGGAGAAAGTACCATGAGGAGCTGAGAAGAAGGTATATCCTTTTGCTTTAGGATAGAATGTTCTATAAATATCCGTTAAGTGCATTTGGCTCATGACTTCTCTTAGTCTGTCGACATCACTGTTTAATTTCTGTTTCCATGATCTGTCCATTGATGAGAGTGGGGTGTTGAAATCTCCCACTATTATTGTGTGAGGTGCAATGTATGTTTTGAGCTTTAGTAAGGTTTCTTTTACGTATGTAGGTGCCCTTGTATTTGGGGCATAGATATTTAGGATTGAGAGTTCATCTTGGTTGATTTTTCCTTTGATGAATATGAAGTGTCCTTCCTTATCTTTTTTGATGACTTTTAGTTGGAAATTGATTTTATTTGATATTAGAATGGCTACTCCAGCTTGCTTCTTCTGACCATTTGCTTGGAAAGTTGTTTTCCAGCCTTTCACTCTGAGGTAGTGTCTGTCTTTGTCTCTGAGGTGTGTTTCCTGTAGGCAGCAGAATGCAGGGTCCTCGTTGCGTATCCAGTTTGTTAATCTATGTCTTTTTATTGGGGAGTTGAGGCCATTGATATTGAGAGATATTAAGGAATAGTGAGTATTGCTTCCCGTTATATTCATATTTGGATGTGAGGTTATGTTTGTGTGCTTTCATTCTCTTTGTTTTGTTGCCAAGACGATTAGTTTCTTGCTTCTTCTAGGGTATAGCTTGCCTCCTTATGTTGGGCTTTACCATTTATTATCCTTTGTAGTGCTGGATTTGTAGAAAGATATTGTGTAAATTTGGTTTTGTCATGGAATATCTTGGTTTCTCCATCAATGTTAATTGAGAGTTTTGCTGGATACAGTAACCTGGGCTGGCATTTGTGTTCTCTTAGGGTCTGTATAACATCAGTCCAGGATCTTCTGGCCTTCATAGTTTCTGGCGAGAAGTCTGGTGTGATTCTGATAGGTCTCCCTTTATATGTTACTTGACCTTTTTCCCTTACTGCTTTTAATATTCTTTCTTTATTTTGTGCGTTTGGTGTTTTGACTATTATGTGACGGGAGGTGTTTCTTTTCTGGTCCAATCTGTTTGGAGTTCTGTAGGCTTCTTGTATCCCTATGGGTATCTCTTTTTTTAGGTTAGGGAAGTTTTCTTCTATGATTTTGTTGAAGATATTTACTGGTCCTTTGAGCTGGTAGTCTTCACTCTCTTCTATACCTATTATCCTTAGGTTTGATCTTCTCATTGAGTCCTGGATTTCCTGTATGTTTTGGACCAGTAGCTTTTTCTGCTTTACATTATCTTTGACAGTTGAGTCAATGATTTCTATGGAATCTTCTGCTCCTGAGATTCTCTCTTCCTTCTCTTGTATTCTGTTGGTGAAGCTTGTATCCACAGCTCCTTGTCTCTTCTTTTGGTTTTCTATATCCAGGTTTGTTTCCATGTGTTCTTTCTTGATTGCTTCTATTTCCATTTTTAATTCCTTCAACTGTTTGATTGTGTTTTCCTGGAATTCTTTCAGGGATTTTTGCGATTCCTCTCTGTAGGCTTTTACTTGTTTATTAATGTTTTCCTGTGCTTCCCTAAGTGTGTTCATGTCTTTCTTGAAGTCCTCCAGCATCATGATCAAATATGATTTTGAAACTAGATCTTGCTTTTCTGGTGTGTTTGGATATTCCATGTTTGTTTTGGTGGGAGAATTGGGCTCCGATGATGCCTTGTAGTCTTGGTTTCTGTTGCTTGGGTTCCTGCGCTTGCCTCTCGCCATCAGATTATCTCTAGTGTTACTTTGTTCTGCTATTTCTGACAGTGGCTAGACTGTCCTATAAGCCTGTGTGTCAGGAGTACTGTAGACCTGTTTTCCTCTCTTTCAGTCAGTTATGGGGACAGAGTGTTCTGCTTTCGGGCGTGTAGTTTTTCCTCTCTACAGGTCTTCAGCTGTTCCTGTGGGCCTGTGTCTTGAGTTCACCAGGCAGCTTTCTTGCAGCAGAAAATTTGGTCTTACCTGTGGTCCCGAGGCTCAGGTTCGCTCGTGGGGTGCTGCCCAGGGGCTCTCTGCAGCGGCAGCAACCAGGAAGACCTGTGCCGCCCCTTCCGGGAGCTTCAGTGCACCAGGGTTCCAGATGGTCTTTGGCTTTTTCCTCTGGCGTCCGAGATGTGTGTGCAGGGAGCAGTCTCTTCTGGTTTCCCAGGCTTGTCTGCCTCTCTGAAGGTTTAGCTCTCCCTCCCACGGGATTTGGGTGCAGAGAACTGTTTATCTGGTCTGTTTCCTTCAGGGTCCGGCGGTGTCTCTGGCAGGTGTCCTGCTGCTCCTGGGCCCTCCCCCACGGGAGCCCAGAGGCCTTATACAGTTTCCTCTTGGGCCAGGGATGTGGGCAGGGGTGAGCAGTGTTGGTGGTCTCTTCCGCTCTGCAGCCTCAGGAGTGCCCACCTGACCAGGCGGTTGGGTCTGGAATACCATTTCTATCCCTTTACCTTGAGGCGATGTCTATTCTTGATGACAAAGCATGTTTCTTAGATGCAGCAGAAAGTTGGATTTATTCCATTTGTGTTGTTTGATTGGAAAGTTGAGACCATTGGTATTGAATGTTATCAACGAGCAGTGTTTTTTGCTGGTAGGATGTGAATTTTCCTCTCTCTTTTGCTTCCCTGATTATTTATTCCTTCTGTCCTTTTGCATGTGGTTAACATCTTCATATTGGTGATTTCTTCCTAAAGCCATCTGTATTGCTAGCTTGGTAGATAGATACAGCATATATTTGGTTTTTATTGTGGGATGTTTTTCTTCTCTGTCAAGTGTGATTGATAGTTTTGCTAGGTATAGTAGTCTGGTCTGGCATCTTTAATCTCTTGAAATTAGGTGTTATTCGAATGAGTCTGTCTTTATGTGCTTACTTGGTCATTTTTTTCTTGAGGTTTTAATATTCTTTCTTTGTTCTGTACATTTAGTGTTTTGATTATTATGTATCATGGGGAATTTCTTCTCTGATGCTCTTTATTTGTTTTCCTACTTTGATAGGGATCTCTTTTTTTTTTTTTTTTTGGTTAGGGGCAGTTTTTGTCTATGAATACATTGAAAATATTTTCTCTACCTTTACCTGAGCTTTTTCTTTCTCTATTCTTCCTATTTGTCTATTTGGCCTTTTAATAGTGCCCTAGATTTCCTACATGTTTTGTGCCTGGATTTTTTTTAAAGATCTAACACTCTCTTTAAGTGAGGTATTCATTTCTTTCATCTTGTCTTTGAAGCCTGAGATTCTTTCTTCCGTGTCTTGTACTCTCTTGGTGAGAACCACCTGAAGTTTCTGTTTGACTTCCTAAATTTTCTCTTCCAGTTTTGTTTCTGTTTTCTTTAGTGATTCTATTTTTGATTTCATGTCTTAAACTATTTTAGTTATTTCATTCTACTGTTTGTGTTTCCACAGACTTATGTGATTTACTTATATCCTCTTTAAAGTACATGTACATAGTCATAGTTGCTATTTAGAAGAGTGTGTCTTATGCTTCAGATATATTGAATTTCTTATGCCTATGTTAGTTAGGTTACTGAGTTCTGGAGGAGGTATATTGTTTTGGCTATTGACCTTTGTCTTTTTGTCCTAGTAACTGGGCATGTGGCGTCATGAGGATCGAGGTGTTGATGTCTGATATTGATGTCTGATATTGTCTTTGTTAGATGAGTGTTCTGGTCCTTGGTTTCTGTTGCCATCTCTAGACCTTAGAAAAAGGTTGTCTGATAGAAAATGCTTCTGCTGGTTGGTAGGTGCAGAGAAGATTAGAGATGGGTTATTAGGAAAGGTTGAGAGTGGTTTTAGGAAAGATCTAAGAGAATTCTGACCACACCAAGAGGTGGGGTACCCAGGGAATTGGTGGCATGGTGGGAGGAAACTTTTGCTAGTAGGTTGCAGTAAGACAAAGAATATTTCTGAAGAGACAAGGATAAAAAAAACTAGGTGAGTCCTTGGTCTGTATTAAAAGTTGTGTCTAAAGTGAATGGAGGTGAGGAGGGAGGAGGGATACCTTTAAGTTGGCCGCTATAGGACTGATGTGAAAGAGGTGAAATTGTAGAGGGGACAGGTAGAATAGTAGTCATAGGTAGGAAATATTTCTAGTTATTGGTGACTGTGTTAGTTAGGGTTTCTATTAATACAATAAACACCTTGGCCAAAAATCTAATTGGGGAGGAAAGGGTTTATTTGGTTACACTTCCACATTTAGTCACTATTGAAGGAGTTCAGGACAGAAACTCAAACAGGGCAGGGATGTGGAGGCAGGAACTGATGCAGAGGCCATGGAGGGATGCTGCTTATCAACACACTCCTCACAGCTTTCTCAGCCTGCATTATTATAGAACCCAGGGCCACCAGCCCAAGTATAGCACCATCCACATTGGGCTGAACCTTTTCTTTTCCATCACTAAGAAAATGCCTTATAAGTAGATCTTAGAGAGGTATTTTCTTAATTGATGTTTCATCCTTTCATCCTTGTGTCAAGTTGACATAAGACTAGCCAGGAAAAACAAAGCATAAACAAAGGAATGGGAATAAACTAGAGGAGATGGTTGAGAGGTTTGCCAGAATCCCCAAGGAGTGGAGTTAGAGTGAGAAGCCTGGCATCTGTAAACAGACTGCTACAGGACTGCTATTGGTCTTAGGGTGAGACAGGTAAGTTTGTAATGGAGAAGTGAAAGGAGAGTGGAAATGGCCCGAGTCTCAGTCTGGTATGGGCACTGGGGATCTCAGATAGGAAGAGTTTCTAGGTATACATGGCTGACACAAAGGGATGGGAATAGGTTAGCTCTGAATATTTAATGTAGCTACTTAGAGCTATAAATTTCCCTTGTAGAAATACATTCATTGTGTTTCAGAGGTTTTGTTGTGTTGTGTTCTCATTTTAATTTAGTTCCAAGAAGACTTTTTTTTCTTAAGTCATTCATCATCAGTAATTGGTTGTTTAATACTCATGAGTTACATATTATCAGAAGATTTTGTTTCATTTTGCTGTCCATTTTAAGTTTTATTAAATTTTGGTCAGATAGGATACACAGAGTGGTTTCAATTCTTTTGAATTTGTGAAGATTTATTCTTTGGCCCATGATGTGATCACTTTTAGAAAAACATCCATGTGTTCCTGAGTAGAATGTGTATTCTTTGGTGTTTGGATTGAATATTCTGTAGATATCTATTGATGTGTGATGTCAATTGATTCTAATATTTCTCTATTTTTTGTCCAGATGACCTGTTTATTGGAAAAAGCGGGTGTTGAAATCACCCACAATGTATGGATTGATGTTAATATTTTTCCCTTTACTTTGTCCCCATTTCATTTTCCATACTGGAATATTATATTTCAACATGGCGAGAATATACCTGAGACGTCCAAGGGAAGATCTAGCTCTTTTATCTTTCTCTACTACGGTTTATAATTATTGTGAATGAAAGTACACTAATACGAGAAAATTTAAAAACTCCACATCACATGTAGGGAAAGCATTTTCAAATGATGAAGTTATACTGCAAATGTACACTACTACTGTCAGGTGCTCTAATGGTAAATTGATTGGTAGAGTGTTAGATTTAAAATTACAGTGAGTTATGAGCTTAAGACAGGACAGAAATGTTGATCTTTCCACGCAAACAGGTAGAGCAGTTAAGGGTTTTTCATTACAAGTGAGCCATCTCCACAGGCTTTCAAGATTAGGGCATCAATAAAATGGTGTACAAAGCAATAAAAAATGGCTCTTTGGAGATAGACACTTTTCCAGAAATCAATTTTGCCCCACCACATGCCTCTAAATCATATTATAAAATGTGAAATCCTCGGGTTTGAAGGGAACAAAGGAGGGCATTTATTCAACTAATCTGTCTGTTGATAGGACCACAAATAATCCTATTTGAGATATGATACTATTTTGTTTTATAGGACTTTCAATAAAAGAGAAAAAATAGAATTTCTTAGAATGCCCAATTAATGTTGAACTGCCTGTGAGGTAGAATCACCTTTCATTCTGCTTTATGTTGGCAGTTGGCTGTCTTTACTTTCTGCCTCCTTCACATTACCATATTGAAATGTTGACTTACAAAGAAATGGCATCAGGAACTTGAGCTTGGGGAAATAATTAGGCTGTAAAAATTGCTGGTTTCATTATGAGATCTATGCTGTAACAAAAGGGTCTCCCAGTGCCCACATATGAAGACACATGAAGAGGGCAATTTCAGATGTAGAAGTGTCCTGTTTAGAATCTGACCACCCTGAAGCCCTAACTTCTAGCTTTGAAATTCTAGCTTCCAAAACTTGGAGTTGTTTAAGAAACAACCCAAAATATATGTTTGTTTTAAGAAAGTCATCAGCTTACTGGGATATGTCACAGCAGCCAAAGTGGACCAAAAACAAATGCCCTTAATGTCTTTGAAGAAGAATGCTACATTTGTCCATAGACTTTTGTTTTCCTTCTGAATAAGCACTGTTTTCTAATATTTTCTTTGTGGATGTTATTTGCCCGTAGATATTCTTTAAACACGTTTGAGTTGGGAATAAATCATTTCTAAATTTCATGCATTATTTACTCTCTGTTAAGCTCAGAATAGTGTATCCTCCTGTGGAAAGCAGGGGTATAACTAAGGACTTAGAGAGTTTGGAGACTTGACAGGGAGGAAGAAAATAATAGCATGTGTGATTTTTTATTTATTTTTATTTTTGAGCTTCCCTTCATTCTCATATTATTTTTATTTTTTAAACAACTTTGTTTGGTGCTGTCAGATCTAAGGATAAAGTGGAACATGATGGCTAAGCAGAAGAGTGTGGGCTGAGGTGGGAAATAGAAGGGCAGGCTTTTCATCCACCTTGCCTTATGTGTTCAGGGCCATCAGGGGTAACGTGAGCTATACTGGACTGTGTGCTTTTTACAAGATAGTGACGGCTCCTTCTTCATGAAGCCTCTGGTAGGTAATCATTTCTGGATACAATGAGAAGCCTATGACCTGTATCTTCTCTATGCAAAACACATAATGCCACTTACAAATTTTATTTGACTCTGTGATTGAGACCCATGTTTGAAGGCCATCTGACCTCCATGTAGGGTTATGTTCATGCCTTTGCATAACTTTAGATACAATATGTCTCACATTGAATTAAAAAGATAGTTGAATTGCATAAAACTTCTCCTCCATTCAGATTCATAATGAATGAAAATATGGATACAGAGTGATTTTTGGATGAGAAAGTGGGTCTAGGTCTAGATGGGACTAGGGTTAGTGCTGACACATTGGAGAAAAAAACCCCAGCATGAAAAAGTCATTTAATTCATTAACAGAGAAGGGGGAAGGAGAACACTGCAGAATGAAGACCTGCAGTGAGCAAAGGAGGAATGAACGGGACAGTCTATAACGCTCATTGATACAACCTGGTCCTGCAATTTGCCCCTGTTATGATTTGAGTGAGAATTGTCTGCCACAAGCCTATGTGATTTAACACTTGCTACCAAGCTGGTGTCCCTGTTTTGGGGACTGTAGAACCTATAAGGTGAGTCTCATCTATTGGGTCATGCACTGGAGTAGTAGAGAGAGAGCACCCAGGATCAAGAAGGATCAAGTTTACAAAAGTTTCTGTCTCTACCTCAGACCGTGGCTGGACTTGGAGTGACCAACTGCCTGGAAGCCTGTATCCACCACCAGCTTGTCTGTATATGTGCAAGATAAGCTTAATAAGCCTTGTTTTTCTTTAGGCCGTGCTAAGGAGGAGATTCTGTGAAGTGAATATATGTGGGTTTGAGTTCCTGCAAAGAAACATCTTGCTGAGTCTTGACGTTGTGCTTCCTGAAAAAAGAAAGTTTTTTTTGTTATTATTATTATCATTGTTGTTGTTGTTGTTATTTGTTGTTGTTGTTGTTTGAGAGTTGGTGATTTAATCCTGCCTGGAGTTTGAAAAGGCAGCTGAGTGGTGACTTTCTTGCAACCAGTGTGTCCCATGAGATAAATAAATGACAGAGACGTCTTCCATCAGGGTTACTCCCTTTCCCCCTCATTCTGCAGTCTGCCAGGTGGGTGTCTCCAGCATGACAGTCATGAGCATGTGTGGTTTGGTCTGTCTTGAGGAGAGACTGGATTAAGTGTTGGGATTTGCCCAACATACCCCATGACTTCTCTCTTAGTTAAGGTTTCAGTGCTGTGAGGAGTCACCATGACCAAGGCAACTCTTATAAAAGAAAACATCTAATTAGGGCCAACTTACAGTTTCAGAGGTTTAGTCCATTGTCATCATGGCAGGAAGCATGGCAGTGTGCAGGCAGACATGATGCTGAAGGAGCTGAGAGTTCTAGACCTGCAAGCAGCAGAAGGAGGAGTACTATTGACATGGTGGCTTTCCTCATAGTTCTGGGGCAGGCCATCAAGGTCAATGTGCTGATAGGTATTATTTGTTCTGAAGCCATTTCTTTGCCTTGCTTTCTCTCTGTGTCCTTACACAGTTTTTCTTTGTGTTTTCTATTCTACTCTTTGATATCAATTAAATGTAATTATTTTTATAGGCCTGTCTCTAAATGCTTCAGTTAGGGTTGGGGATTTAGCTCAGTGGTAGAGCGCTTGCCTAGCAAGCGCAAGGCCCTGGGTTCAGTCCCCAGCTCAAAAAAAAATGCTTCAGTTATACTCTGGGTCCTTGGGCCAACAACTTCAACATACAAGCTTTTAGGGATATAGTTGGGCCCTTATACTATTCCTACAAATCCATCTTTACAGGGGATTCACCTTAGGTCATGTGACCCTTCTAGATTCAGAGGGAGAAGCAAATAGAGTGAGTACATGGACTCCCTCGGGAAAACCAGCCACTGCCTTCAGGATTAGCCTAACTGGCTTCTGGCCAGCTCAAGCCAGTAAGCACCAAATTCACTTAAAAACATACACTAGGATTCTCACATCAGTAGAAGTTGTTTTTATGGCAAATAACATAATGAACTAGAAAAGGAAGTAAAAGTTTATTTATTTGCTGTTTGCCTTTGAGACAGCATTTTGTCACGTAGCCAACCTAGACCTGAACTCACATTCCGTATGTGTTAGATACCTAGGTGCTAAGAGAGTATATGTGCCCCACCATACCTGCACCCAAGAAATAGATTCTTAAGTTAGATTTTACATTTTCACTTCCGAGGAGAGAAAAATGTTCAGTAAACAGGAGCATATATCACAGTTTAACCAACAAACTTTCTACAAAGAACCACAGCCCCAGAATATGCTATTTCTCTTAGCTACTTTAAGCTTAGAGTAATTAAACATTTCAGACCAGAAGGAGGAAAGCAATTAACTTGAGACATGGATTTGTTTATCTGTCGTTTAAAATGCTTTTGGAGCCACAAGTGATATATCATTGGCTTCTGTTGATCCTAAGTGTCACAGCAGAGAGAGAAGCTCACCAAGATGCTAGGCTTCATTTTCCGAAGGAGCAGAGGAGTTCAGCCTCCTTGGAAAAGAGACTGACCCTGACTAGCTCAGTCTAGTTATTTTATTCAATCATTGCACAAAATTAATTTGGGTTGGGAAAGGTTAAAACTACCAAAGTTATTTTGCCCTTACTACCCAGGAGCACACAAATATCAGTCCTTTGTGACCGTGGCTATCCATAACCAAAGGTAAGAACTCCAGGTTTTCCAGGAGTGTCTTAGGATTAAAGACTGTGTAGCTGCAAGCTCTCACGGAGCACCAAGTACAAACTTTCCCAGGAGACATTTCTTCAAGGTTCAAACAGTCTCAAAACAATTTCTCAGCCTCTTCTGATTAACCCAAACATAGCGAAGGCTCTGCTGAAACATTTCACCCAAAGCCAGACACAAAGGAACATTACTACAATAAATTATCTCCACGAGATATCTTTTCTAAGCATCTTTCATCCAAATGAAGAAATGAAAGCACGTTAAAACCTCCCCAATATGCTCAATAAGGGATGTAACGGGGAAGAAGGCTTATCTGTGTTAAAGTCAGGAAAGATCTAAATATGAAAGCATATAAAATTACAGAGGATGGCAAACTATTAAATGCTTAAAATATTTGCCACCAAATTAGTGATGATATCAGCTACTAACATCCACATGCTCATCCCCTAAGCACGGCTGGAGTTGTAAGAGTCTCCAGTTATTCTTTCCTCTTGTGTGCAAAGTTTGAAAGTAGCAGGTATTGGAAACACTTCATTTTTTGCACATATTTCTTTACTAGCCTAATAGGTAAAGCTAGAGTGAGAAAGAAATTATACAATAGTTAATAGAGACTTTATAGACTATACATGGACAGACCCATGGCTCCAGCTGCATATGCAGCAGAGGATGGCCTTGATGGGCGCCAATGGGAGGAGAAGTCCTCCGTCCTGCCAAGGCTGGATAACAGCTCCCCACCCCACCCCCCCAGTGTAGGGGAATGTCCGGGTGGGGAGGCGGGAAGGGGTGGGTGGTTGGAGAGGGGAACACCCTCATAAAGAAGGGGAGGGGGATAGGATAGGGGGCTTATGGCCAGGAAACCGGGAAAAGGAATAACATTTGAAATGTAAATAAAAACAAAAGAGAAAAATAGAGACTTTATAGAATGCAGTGTCTATTTTCAAAATTATTTGATTGCAAAACCCAGACTCACCTTCTGAAAGGAAATTCATTCAGTACTCTTTGTTTTAAACTGGGAGATGTTCCCCATGATCTTCATGCAGGACAGCTGCAGAGAAGTGCTCAGATTGCTGTAATTGTCTGGAATGGCAAACAGCAAAGGGCTCCTTTACAAAGGAGCATTGCCACCCCATGTGCCTATGATTTCTCCTTCGATACTTTTAGGTCATCGACGGTTTAAATATTTGCAGGTTCACACCGTTTATGCATATTTTGCTTTAAAACGGAGTAAGAACATTTGTAAAACTACCTTTAGAACCTCCTGAATTAGTTTAAATATGTGTGGGGGAGATGGACTTCCAAATGAGCCTAACAGATGTTTCACGAAAGTACAGCATTTGAGCAAATGCTCCAGCGTTTTACACTGGCCCCTGAAGATTAGTAAGTCTAGTCATTTACGAGAAAGTGGAGTAATTGGTTTGTACCCTGTGAATCAAAAATGTCACATCCTGACAAAGAGAAAGGTTCTGCTGGCTTGTCCTTTTGCTGCTCCAGCCCTCTCCTCTTCCTCCCAACTCCCTTTCAATTTCATTTCTCCCCTCCCTCCCTCCCTCCCTCCCTCCCTCCCTCCCTCCCTCCCTCCCTCCCTCTCTCCTTCCTTCTTCCCTCCCTCCCTCTTTCTGTCCCTCCCTCTCTACCTCTCTTTCACCTGCCTGCTCAGTGTTGCATTAATGAATGAAAAGGAAGTCTTTCTTTTGGTAGATTAGACCAAGAGCAAGCCCAAATTTGAGTTCTCCACTAGGAATTTTAAGCCAGCATCATGGCTACCTTGGCAAGGGATCACATGGGAAGAGCTTCTAGGTCTATGTGATCCAGATGGAATGAGGATACAGTGTGGTCTGGCTGGAATACAGACACACCCTTAGTACGGACTTCCCCCTCCCGATCCTAACATTCATAATACACTTTTTTATATGAGTAAGATTTGGGAGTGCCTTAAATTTTCAACAATAAGGGAATCAGTCAGAAAAATATACAATAAATATAAGGTGGTCATAATGTATCGTAATGAAAACTACAAGTGAACAAGCATGGTACGCTGCATGTTTGTTAAAACTATTTCTAGAATACACATCATCTAGAGTATGATTGTGTGAACTATCATAGATAGTTCATTGCGTTTCGAAGGTAGATCATTATGATAGACCACAAGTTGTACTCCTGGAGTCTTTTTCTGACTTTATACATCTTTGTCCTCCCCCAATTAATTTATTTATTATTACATCCTGTTTGCAGCTCCCATCCCTCCTCTCCTCCCAGTCACATCTTCACACACCCTTCCCCCAACCCTGATTTCTCCCCAGAAAAAGCAAGGTACCAACCCATCCAGACACATCAAGCACAGCAGGACTAGGCACATCTGCTCCCACTGAGGCCAGCTAAGGCAGCCCAGCATGGAGGGAAAGCTGTCAGCAGCTTCCCTCAGCAGGTATCCCACAACTCTGGCATTTTCACATCTTGAGGTCTCCAAGACAACTTCACCCTCACAGCTTCTTGTTCCAGTGTCTGGGATCCTCGCATGGTTTTCTGAGCTCCTCCAAGGGACTTGGGTCACGTCTCCAGCTCTGCGTTCTGTTGCTCTTTAGGCTCTGGCTAACTCCACTTCACTGACGTTGCTGTTCTTGGGATTCATCCCATGGTCCTGCCATCTCCAATAGGCTGGGGTCATCCACTGCAACCAGGCTTCACCAATAGCCTCTCATAGACACTCTTCATGGTGCCAAGCCTCACCTTCTTTGCATGATCCCTTCAGCCTTGGACCGTCAACTGCAACTGAGGCTGCACCTTCACCAATGACCTTCCTGGCCTCTCAGGGTACCAAGCCTCAGCTGATCTTTATGACCCCTTCATGCCTTCAGAATCATATCACCTCGGTGATTATTGCACATTACCAAGTACAGCTACAGCATGAGGTACAACCTTGGCTCTCTCAGGAACATAGATTCTTGGTGCTCTCAGAAAATACTTCCCAGAAAATTTCACCTCAGTGATATTGGTCTCTTCTTAATCATTGCTAATTTCTAAGCTCCAGCTAACCAGCATCAATTATTCCTTCTACTCTTGATTCTAAAGTCAGAGCCACATGGCCAAAGTTGCCAAGTTTTGCTTCTTGCCGGGGCAGGAACATGCCCCTCTTGTTTTATTATTTTATTACTAGCTTTCTGTTTTCCAATCCCTTCACTGCCTAAACTTGACTGTCCTTGAACTTGCTCTGTAGACTGATCTTGAATGCCTCTGTCTCCTGAGTGCTGGGATTAAAATTGTGAGCCACTATGCCTGGACTTCGGCTTTTCTCTACTTGGAACTTGCTCTGTACCAGGCTGGCCTTGAACTCAGAGATCAGTTTGCTTCTATCTCCTGGGATGAAAGGTAATGTACCACCTGCGTGGACCTAAGCTTTTCATGACCACTTTTCTTCAAGATCTGGAATAAAGGCCTGTGTCTTTTAGCCTCAAGATCTGGGTCATAGGAATGCCCTCCATTTCTGAATTGTAGTTCATTCCAGATTAAGAGTCCAAATGAAAACAATAACCAGGTCATAACAACTCCCAATGCAATATAACTATCTTCTGTTCAATTGCAAATGCATAAACAATAAGCCTAGCTGAGTGGGATCTTGCCCCTGAGTCGATACTCCCTTAATTCCATTTTATCCGTCAACATAGGATTCTGCTCCATTGCTTTTCCTGGTAGCACTTTAATACTTGAACTATTCATTTTGCAATTTTCCTTTCTAAGCTTGCTACACTTGATTAAAATGCTTTTCGTAAGAGGGAACCACAGGGCAGAGTCTAAACTTGGTTGATTTGAGGCTCCCTTTGTTAATACAATCAATCTGAACCTCCTCATCTTAGTCTCGGGCAGACTCTTTGGACAAAGGCAAAAAGCAACCATATTCTTCACCAAAATATCACAAGGACAATCTCTAGGCCACACAGTAAAATTATTCTCCTTTGAAACATCTATAGCTAGGCCCCCACCGTTCAAATTACCCTCAGCACCACTGTCTTCCATGGTTCTAGAATACTGCTTTCCGAAGTTCCCAAATCCACATTCTTCCAAACAAAAGCTGGTCAGGCCTATCATAACAATACCCTACTCTTAGGACCAACGTCTATCTTAGGGCTTCACTTGCTGTGAAGAGACACCATGACCAAGGTAACTCTTTTTTTTTTTGGGGGGGTTCTTTTTTTTTTTTTTGGAGCTGGGGACCGAACCCAGGGCCTTGCGCTTCCTAGGCAAGCGCTCTACCACTGAGCTAAATCCCCAACCCCCAAGGTAACTCTTATAAACAAAAACATTTAGTTGGGACTGGCTTACAGTTTTAGAGGTTCAGTCTTTATCATCACAGTGGGAAGTATGGTAGTCTCCAGGCAGACTTGGTGCAAAAGAGCCAAGGTTTCTACATCTTAATCTGAAGGCAGCCAAGAGGAAACTCTCTTCTGCAGGGTAGCTAGGAGGAAGCTCTCTTCTTCACTGGGTGGAGCCTGACCATAGGAGACCTTAAAGCCAACCAGGACAGTGACACACTTCCTCCAACAAGGTCATACCTATTCAAATAAGGTCACAAGCCCTAATAGTGCCACTTCTAATGGGTCAAGCAAATTCAAACCACCACAGCTTTGTCATGGAATATCTTGTTTTCTCTATCTATGGTGATTGAAAGTTTTGCTGGGTATAGTAGCCTAGGCTGACATCTGTGGTCTCTTAGGGTCTGTACGTCCAGACCCTTCTGCTTTTAGAGTCTCTGTTGAGAAGTTAGGTGTAATTCTGATAGGTCTACCTTTATATATTACTTGGCTTTCCCCCCTGCAGCTTGTAATATTCCCTGTTCTGTAATTTAGTGTTTTGCTTATTATGTGGCAGAAGGAATTTCCATTCTTGTCCAATCTATTTGGTGGTCTGTAAGGTCCTTTTATGCTTATAGGCTTATCTTTCTATAGATTGGGAAAATTTTCTTTTATGATTTTGTTGAAAATATGTTCTGGGCTTTGTAGCTGGGACTCTTCTATTATTCTTAGACTTGGTCTTTTCACAGGGTCCCAGATTTCCTGGATGTTTTGTGTCAGTAAATGAGATTTAACATTTCTTTGATCAATATATTGTTTTTTAAAAATTATATCTTTTATGCCCAAGATTCTCTCTTCCATTTCTTGCATTCTGTTGGTGATGTTTGCATCACAGTTCCTGATCTCTTTCTTAGCCTTTTCATTTCCAGGATTCCCTCATTTTGTGTTTTCTTTATTGTTTCTATTTCCATTTTTAGGTCTTGAACATTTTATTTTTATTTCCTTCACCTGTTTGCTTGTTTTTTCCCTGTATTCCTTTAAGGGATTTATTCCTTTCCTCTTTAAAGGCTTCTATCATGTTTATATGATTGGATTTAAGGTCATCTTTTTGTGTTAGCATATCTAGGGCTTGCTGTAGTAGGATAGCTGGGCTCTGGTGGTAACATACTCCCCTGGCTTTTGTTTATTGTGTTCTTATGCTAGCCTTTAGTCATTGTTCCTGGTGCTGGTTGGCCATTCGGATGTTCCTTGGGCCAGCCTTAACCCAGAGAATGGAGCTCAGGAGACAGAGCACAGCTCACCAATTCTGGATGTGTCCCAGAGGAGCCTGGCAGGGCTAGTACACGCCTTCAATCCCTAACAAGGTAAAGTTAGTTTGTAGAAGAAAGCATTCATGCTTAAAAATGATGTTTAATTGAGAGGCAGACAAAATGATGAATCAGAGGAAGCTTTAACATAATGAGTCAGACATAGGATATACCAAACTCTTATGAGAACAACATAGGAAATAGAGGTTACTTAAGTACAAGCAGCATAGGGATAGAGAACAAGCTAGATACAGGATGTGGTGGTACATGTGTGACAGTTTTCCTGGGACAGCTTTACATAAAGTGCAGAGAGAACAAGTACGATACAGGTGTTGGTGGTGTTTGAGGAACTTTTAGCAGGACACTTTTATAAAGATAGGTGGTAGAGAGAACATTAGTCAGACACAGATGAAGACAGAGCTAGCCAGAGAATGAGAAGGGTCCAGAAGATTAGAACATATTGCCAAAGTTATTATGGGAAGAGCAATTTAGTGAGAAGCCAAGAAACGCCAGATTGAATCAGTCAGTTTGGAAGATTCGATTGTACAGAGGCTAGAAGCTTCCAGACCTAGGCCTGGGTATAGTTAGAACAGAGAAAGAAATGCTCTAGGCTCATCTCAAGCCATGCATTTGCACAGCTTGAGTACAGTTCTCATCTCATCCCTCCTTCCGAGGAAATAAAAGTGAAATTTACACTCCACTTTTCTCTTTATTTCACAATTGTGTATGGTTTATGGTCTGTGGCCTGTCTATAGTATGCTGTGTGTTTCTGATGTCTGTCGTTTGTAACAAAGGGCTTTGCTCTGTATTGATTGAATAGCACAGAGAACATGGTATGGGCAAGGAATGAAAATTTTCTTTCTATGGTAATATTTAGTAGCATTTGCAAGAGAATGAATTCTTTTACTGACCCTATTTGACCCCCAAACCTCAGGTTTTATCAATCTATAGCCACATGTTGCTTCCAAAATTTTGGAATATTTGTTTTCTTTAAAGTTTCTTTCAACCTTTGGCTGCTTCAGTCAAATCATAACACGCACAGACACACAGACATGACACATACATATATATATATACATATATATATATGTATATCACACATGACAAGCACAAACATATAGACAGACACTCACAGGCACACACACAGAGAAACATATTCTCACAATATTCACTCACACACTCTCTTTTTCCAATATACTATTTTGTGTAAGGGTAGAGAAGAATACATGGTTTAGGTTAAAGCTGAAATGTTGTAGCTGGAGAGATGACTCAGGGGTTAAAGAGTACCTATTAATCTTCTAAAGGACCCGGGTTTGGTTCCTAGTACCCACATGGTGGCTCATAACTCTAAGTCCAGTTTCAGGGATTTGATGCCCTTTCTGGTATCTATGTGGATCTGGCCCACAAGTGGTATAGATGTACATACAGGTAAAGCACTCATAAACATAAAAAATTGGAAAGATAAAAACTTAGCTTGCAAAGTATTACATGGGAATTACACATATAGTAAAGTTGGTTATGTTGATTTTGAAAGGCAAGTTAAATTTAAATAGGCCTGGTACCAATAGGAAAATGGATATAATGCATCAATTTGAATGATCTCAAGGCATATTATTAACTTGGTTACAAAGTTATTCCCACACATTTCTTCTTCCCCCACTTCCTCCCTCCCTCCATCCCTCCCTTCTTCCTTCCTCCCTTATCCTTCCTTCCTTCTTCCCTTTCCCTTTCTTTTGCCATCCCTTCCCCTCCTTCCTTTCTTCCTTCCTCCTTCTCTTCCTTTCCCTGTTCTTTCTTTCTAATGGAACGTGTAGTGCTTCTATTAACCTTTTCTAAAGACATATTTATTATATGTAAGTACACTGTACTATTCAGACACACCAGAAGAGGGCATCAGATCTCATTACAGATGGGTGTGAGCCACCTTGTGCTTGCTGGGATTTGAACTCAGGACCTCTGAAGAGCAGTCAGTGCTCTTAACCACTGAACCATCTCTCCAGCCCTTCTATTAACCTTTTATTTTTGGAACAAATCTACCAAAGTTAAGACAATCAGCATAGTGCCATGCTTTTCATCTATTGTTTTACCCAAGATGGTCCATTCTTTGAGTGGATGAACTGACCATGGAAAGTGGACATTGACCATCCAATTTAACTTTCTTGCAAGACAGAACTAAAAAAAATCATATTCTGCTTTGGATTCTAATAATTCATAAGAACCAGTCTCATTGGTAGAATTTAAATGGCCCCTATAAGGGTAGCAATGAGTGACAAAGGCCACTAGGTAAGCTCTACTGCTTGTCCAGCCATATGCATGATACTTATATTTGATTCATTACCTTCTTATATTTTTTTCTTGGAAATTTAGTAACCAGGACAATACCTGGATATACAGGAAATGAAATTGCTTTTCTATAAACACCTATTTCCTTGCAGAACATTGCTTCTTTTTGTTCATTTTAACCTCTCTTAAGGTGGTAATCTGTTAAAAAAATTATTTTTAAAAACACTCTGTTGTTTTAGTAAAATTTTCTGCTTGATGGAGTACAAAATTATAGTAGTGTAGTATAATAGCTTTTTGCCTACATTGAATGATTTATGAATGTAACATGTATTGTAGTGAGAACATCTTGTGCATTGTATGGATGTATCACCTGTCAATCAAAAAGCCTATGGCCTATGGATTAGGTAGGAAATAGAAGATGGGACATCTGGAGGAGAAAGAATTCTGGGAGAGAAGGGGGTTGGGATTTGCCCGGAAAGGTGACAAGATGAACCTGAGCACAGGTAACCAGCCACAAGGCAGAATGTAGTCTAGAGTATATGGGATATTTTAAATTATATCTAGTCAGAGAAGGGCCTAGCTATATGGCTAAAGTATTTCTAAATACATCTTGAATCTGAGTCTTATTTCTGGGAGCATGGGACTGGGAGGAATAACCAGGGCCCAAGCCACAACATATTGTGTTTTGATAAGCTATACCATGCTAATGTTAAATCTGCTATGATCTATCTACTAAATCAAGCTATAGGCTGTAAGACACATGACCTACATCTTAGAACCCTCAATATGCACCTGTTGTGTAATCATAGATTGTGATCACAGCAAGAGAGAACCACAAGCTACAGTACCTTTAAGTACAACATTCATACTCATATCTATGTCTCTAAAATGCATGACATAGGTATGAGAATCAATCTCTTTCTTCTTCTTCTTCTTCTTCTTCTTCTTCTTCTTCTTCTTCTTCTTCTTCTTCTTCTTCTTCTTCTTCTTCTTCCTCCTCCTCCTCCTCCTCCTCCTCTTCTTCTTCTTCTTCTTCTTCTTCCTTCTCCTTCTCCTTCTCCTTCTCCTTCTCCTTCTCCTTCTCCTTCTCCTTCTCCTTCTCCTTCTCCTTCTCCTTCTCCTTCTTCTTCTTCTTCTTCTTCTTCTTCTTCTTCTTCTTCTTCTTCTTCTTCTTCTTCTTCTTCTTCTTCTTCTTTTCTTCCTCCCTCTCTCCTCTTTCCCCATTCTTTCTTTCCTTCCCCAATCCTTCCTTTTCCATTTCTCTGTCTCCTTTATTCTCCACACTTGCTCACTCCTCTCTGGGTTTATTTCAATCTAGAACACATTAAGCTCCATGGACTTTGTGTTATGGCCATTTCAATTTCTTTAGGTATGAAGTTAGTATACTGTTCCTCAAATTGTGCATTTGAATTGGAACTTATTTAGGGTTAAAACCAACAGGTTTCCCATTGTAGATGCCACATTGTTTCCTTTGTGATAGCTAAAACCATATAGACTATTAACGACATTGACTATTGAGGGCTCAAAGGACTTATGCTACACATTGTTTACCTTAATCTGTAGTAATTATTACTAGGTATAGGATATCTACTCCCAATGGTTTATTTTTGCCCATTCAAAAATAATCAGGCTGATTTTCTTTTTCTCATTTTTGTGTGTGAAAGTCCAGAATACTATGCCACTGGGCCAATAGTAGTCTTAGCTTCTAGATATAGACAGTTTTCTTTCCTAAGTCAAAATAGAGGCTATAATTATTAAAACACAGCCAAATAAACAAATAAACAACACCAACGCAAACAGAAACAAGGAGAACTGTAAAAAACCAGACAGCATAAAAATCACAGAAAAATCCCATTCAAATAGAAACAACTCTCCTAATAGCCCCAGTTCTCATGTTCACCAAAGTCTAGATTTTATTGACTGAGGTGGAGCATGCTATTGTTTGACATACTTGCTACGCTTTCTGCAGAAGGGTTTTATTCAGTTTATAAATGTAAACTTAAAATTAAGTATGCAAATACTCCCTTCCACAAAGCTCAGAAATTATAATATAAAATATTTAATATTTAAATGACATATTTAATATTGGTTGATGGCTATCTAGGAAAGCTCATTTGATTAAAAATAATTAGATTGAGGTTGGGACCCCTATGCAAGGAAGAGTTAGGAAAAGAATTGAAGGAGCTGAAGGCAGGACAACCACATAGGAAGACCAACAGTTACAACTAACCTGGACCCTTGGGAGCTCCCGGAGACAAAGCCACCAACCAAAGAGCATACACGGATAGGTCCAAGGCCCCTGGCACATACGTAGCGTAGGCCTGACTTGTCTGGTCTCAGTGGGAGAGGGTGTGACTAATCCTATAGAGACTTGATGCCCTAGGGAAGGGGGATTCCTAGGGAGATGAAGGGGTGCACCCTCTCAGAGGCTAAAAGGACGGGGAGGGGAGGGGGGAAGAATTCTGGGAGGGGAACTGGGAGAGGGCAACATTTGGGATGTAAAGAAATAAAATGATTAATTAAAAAAGACCAAAAACAGGGCCAGAGAGATGGCTCAGTGGTTAAGAGCACTGACTGCTCTTCCAGAGTTCCTGAGTTCAATTCCCAGCAACCACATGGTGACTCACAACCATCTGAAATAAAGTCCGATACCCTCTTCTGGTGTGTCTAAAGACAGCTACAGTGCATCCATATACATTAAATAAATAAGTCTTAAAAAAAGAGACCAAAACAAGAACAAGAACAACAGCAACCCAAAGAAACCCCCAAACAACACTATCTTACTATTTCATTACTGATTATTCTCTAATTCTGGGGAAAATTATTTATTGTATGTTCAAGGTTCAAAGCTCATTTCCTAGACATTTTGAAAAAAAAAAGTATATGAGACTAACGTCCATCTCATCATTAACTTACATGAAAGCAAATCTATTACAGGGTTGAAATGTTATTCCAGGCATACATGCTCATGGTGTCATTTATAGCTCAAAGAAACGCAAAGAGGTGTTCAGATGCAGCTTTAGATGCTAACTGTGTAAATCAGCTGTGGGAGACACTTGAACGCATGATTTGTGGATCACCTGGTGCCATAGCAGGGCGTTACTCAGAATCTGAGGTGGGATGGGTCCTCTTTACACACTTCTACCCTCTCCATTAGTTTAAGGATAAAGTGTCATCTGATACGTTTTACCTTAAAATTCTTCGATAATTTTAATTAAGAGTACTTTTCAAAGTTCTCTGTTAGACATGGTGCTTCTGCCCTGCTCCCCTTGTTTCCCCAGGGGCTGAAGTATCAATGAAGACCTGAGTACCATTTCTTTCTCTTCTTCATTTCTGGAAATTCTTCTTTCCATAGTTATCTGTGTTCTTACTTTCCATGTAATCACAAGTTCTTTCTAGAAAGAAATTGGTTTACGGCATCCTATAGACCTTGTACTAGTGCTTGTCAAACAATGCACAAAGGGATGTCAGGCTTTTATTAAAATGTATTGTTTGAGTTCTATTTTCTACATAATTATAAGCATTAATGAAATTGCAATTTAATAACAAAAAGCTTTGATGTATATAGTTCTTACCAAGGGATTTCCAAATTTTTGTTTTTAATAATTATTCTGGTTGTTTCTGAGAGCATTTCTACATTAAAAATTTTTATGGATAGCAACACAAATTATTTATTAGGGGTAATAATCTCAAAAGATACAAAGATTCAGCACCAATTAAAAGCTAGTTTCACAATGGAAATGTTATTTCCTCTATTAATTATAACATAGACAGTATAATGTAGGAATGATGAAAATATTTTAAATGATTATATTAAAATTCTCTTAAATATAACAAAGTTACTCATAAATCCTTTTGATCCCCCTTTTCCTCTCAGGAAGGATTAGTTATATTATAATTGGCTTTCCCGTCTATTTTGCTAAATTTTTGGGTCAGTTTTTATTAAAGGCTACTTTATAATATTTTGAGGTTAGCAATGTGTTTTCCTTGACGTGTTTCTGAGTACAGCGAGCTTATTAGAGGACTTGGCAGCTTTTACTTTTTTCTCTCTCCTGTGCTAAAAGTCTTATTTTGCTTTCATAGCAGAATTGTGCAAACATAATATCATTAAAGGATTTCTCAGCGGGAGTAACTAATGAGTGTCTAATGAAATTAGATCGCGTACTTACTGTAATATCTTTATGATTTTGGGGGGTGTTGGATTTTAAATTTTATGATATCAAAGTTGGGAGAAACTCTGCAGGGATTTTTTTTTCAGGAGTTCTTCAGTGCTGGGGTCTGCCTGCCTCTTCAGGTATGCAGCCTGCGTTTGGATATTCACGTTGGCCTTTCATTTAGAATTGTTCATTTCTAGAGGTCGCTCCCTTTTAAACATTTCATTTACGTTAGTCCATTTTGTATTTTAAAGGAAGCTGTTTGGACTCTTGTCGTTCCTACCAGCCATTTATAAAGCCAGCGGTAAACCTCCTTACTTTTCCATGTCCAGTCATGACTAACCTCTTGACCTCGGGTTTGAGTGCCCAAAATCACCATCCAATGCCATCGTTCCAGCCTGGTGAGTGGCCTAGACCTCTGCTCTCCATACCATCCCCATATTTCTGCTCTAAGTAAGGTCACGTGACCTGAGCTTGGCGAGTATCTCAGATCTCTACCCGACCACATTGTCCTCACGTTCCCAGACCTAGCTTTGGGTAGCACGGTTTGTACACTAGACAATTTGTCCCATTCACACGATTTCCTGATCACCACTGAGTCGGAGTGAGCTCATTTCATCAATCACAATTCAACATGAGTATCTTGACAGCCAACTCCTCATACTTAACTTGAAATAGACCAAGGTTGAACAACAGCAAAAGAGGGTCAGACTTCCACTTGACAGTGTCAGGCTCCAATCTCATCTCAGATATACCACCAATGACAGAAGTCTGTGTGGATATCCCCCCACCCCCACCCTCTGCACCTCCTACCTTTCCTCTTATGGCTCCTCCCTCCTTCTGCTAATCTCTGTACCTCCAGGACAGCGGTTCGCAACCTGTGACAACCAGAAAACACATATTTCTAACGGTTTTAGGAACCCCCACCTGCAAATTCATTTTCATTGTTATTTTGTAACTGTAATTTTGCTACCGAGCAGGGTTTCAGTTCCCACACCATCAGAATACATGTTTTCTGATGGTTATATGCCCAGGTTGAGAAACACTGCTCCAGGGTGTCTCAATCTTACTTTCATTTGACTCAAAGCTTTAAGACTGTGAAGGAGACAGTGAAGGTAGAGGTAGGTGCTAGGCTTTATCCCTGGTTTTGGCAGAAGTCGTCTCTAAGTCCTCGGTACAGAGGTAGGATCTGAAAGGGTAGGAAAGGAACAGACCACTCAACAATGGCAAACAGACAGCATTGCGGGGGAAACACGTTTCACAAAGGGGAGAAACGGGCAGTTAGTTTTGGAATTGAAATACATGGGGATGAGGTTGCTGCTGACACCTCTGGGTCTTCTGAGACGCAATTAGGGTTTTGTCAGAAAGATAGAGGGGGGAATGTATTGCAGAAGAGGCTGTTTACCGAGACCTGGGAAGAACTTGGTCTCTCTCTCTCTCTCTCTCTCTCTCTCTCTCTCTCTCTCAATCTGACCTCTGGGAGTTGTTGCAGGTACTAAATAGGGGGTTTCTTTTATTAATGTATTCATATCCTTAAAATATTTTATGACTGTATAATCATTAGGCAAAGTGGATTTCCTTCAGACTTTTTTGTTTATGCACATCATGGGCTTTACTCATACCCTTGGCCCCCTTCCCTCCTCTCGGGCTTCTTCCTCCTCCCAGGAACCAACCCTGTTGCTCTCATGTCTTATTTACACGCGATCTTAATACCTAGGCTTTTTTGTATGACAGAAACCACCCGATATTTTTTTTTTCTGAGTCTGTCTTATTTTGTTTGACGCGATGCTCTACAGTTCTGTACATGTCTTTTTGGCAAATGACATGATTTCATTGTTCTTTCCAGCTGAACAGAACGCCACTGTGTATTTAAACAGCACTTTTATTTTTCATTGATTCTCTTTTTCTATTGGATATATTTCTTTATTTACATTTCAAATGTTATTCCCTTTCCCAGTTTCCTGTCCATAAGCCCCCTACCCCTTCTCCCTTCCCCATAAGGGTGCTCCCCCAACTCATTCCCCCTCCCCCCGGCATTCCCCTGGGGGTCCAACCTTGGCAGGACCAAGGGCTTCCCCTTCCACTGGTGCTCTTACTAGGCTATTCATTGCTACCTATGAGGTTGGAGCCCAGGGTCAATCCATGTATAGTCTTTGGGTAGTGGCTTAGTCCCTGGAGGCTCTAAACAGCACTCTTTAATCCACTCACTTTTAGATGCATATCAGGTGATCCCATAACGATTGTGGATAGTGCTGCAGACAGCACAGATGACCAGGTATCTCTGTGGTACACTGATGTACAGTCATTGGCCACATACTCAGGACTGGTATAGCTGCATCATAAGGAAATGTTACGGGGTTGGGGATTTAGCTCAGTGGTAGAACGCTTGCCTAGCAAGCGCAAGGCTCTGGGTTCGGTCCCCAGCTCCGAAAAAAAGAAAAAAAGAGAAAGAAACAAACAAATAAGGAAATGTTACTTTGAATGTTTTTGAGGAAACAAACACTTATTTTACAATTTCCCCTCAATTTATGGTTTATTATGAGGGTTTAACTCAGCTTTACCTTTTACATAGGTAAAGGGCTTCTAATGCCTGTGCAACCAACTGGGAGAAAATTTGATGCCACTTTGGTTCCTGGCTTCTTTGAGTGTATGGCTGGATGTTGGTGTTATCATTTCCCAACAGAGCCCCAGGTGGTATGTTTTTTTTGTTAATGAACTGTGAACAATTCTTTTGATTGAAGTTCTACCGAATGGAAACCAGTGTTAGGGAAATCTTATAATTTATCTATTATTCAGATTTTATCACGTCTACACTTGTCCACACGGTAGAAGAAATTGGAAAATATTCTGGAAACTCTTGATTTCTTTCTGCTATTGACTACTAAGACTTTTTAAACACAAATATGACTGTACTCAGCCTGGTCAGTGGTGTCTTTTTTTTTTTTTTATTTATACCATCCATAGTTTTTCAGGCTTTATGAGTGCTCTGATATTTGGTAATCTGATGAGCATAAGCATGCATTACAGATGTCAGTACACGCAGAAGAACACTCTACGTGAATTCGTACTGTGCCTCTCGTGGTAAGAATGAGCCAGGTTGTACTTCAGATCCAGCAGGAGGTATTTTGGAACTCCTCTTGGGGACGTGTTGTTTCACTGTTATCATTTTTATCCCGATGAACATTGTAAAATGTTAACATTAAAACTCATAAAGGGGAATAATAGAGTTTTGTTGAGATTTTGCTTGGAGGACCTTCAGAAACATTTAAAACTACTTATCTTGCGGCTAGTTCCTGTGCCGTGTAGGTGAAGCCTGAAAACCAGGAAGGAGACCAAGAGAAGGTCATCATAGATAACGAGGAGGGATGAGGCGTAGGCAAAAGGATGTGTAGGTCGCGAAAGAAGAAAAGAGACTGAGGAAAGGAAACTACAAGAAGAAACATGGAGTCCCAGGGGTGTAAGGGAGAGGGAGGGGAATCATTGAGACATACTTTGTTCAGTGTCATGATATCTAACATCTTATGAGCTAGTTTAAGGAATTTTAATATTTTTATTTGCCTTTTATTTTGGAGAGGAGTACTTATAGTTCTTCAGTCAACCATGTGCTTTTATATTAAAAATCTCTTTAGTTCTCAGGTTTTACTATTGTTTCATAGCTTTTAATAGAACAATTTATATGGCAAGTGCATACATTTCTCTATGCCAGGTAGTGTCTTAAATATATTAGAAAAATCAAGTCATTGGTGTTCTGATTAAAAGGTATAAAGATGTATATACTGATGATTTGAATGACTCATTTAATGCTAACGTGTTCTTGGTTATACAATACTCTAAGTACTAATAATGTTTTCACTAAAACATGTTGAAAAGCATAACACAGCACTGATACTGACTATAATTCAACACAACATTTTTAGAGAGCAAAAATTATCATTTATCTATAAATCTGTCAGTTTATTTGCTGAATCATCTAAATTCCAGTCATTCACCTGCCTGTCAACATATTTATAATAAGATCAACAATTTAGAACAACCAACTTTTTTTTATATTAATGGTTTCACCAACAATCAGCCTTTTACTTCAAAAGAGGTTTAATAGTTTACAGTATTTGAGTATCTGAAAGAACACATGGCTTTCATAGAATAATAGGTGTGGTGAGATATTATTTAGGAACAAAAGTATTTGTCGTAGAATCTGTAGTCACAAAACCAAAACCTTATATTTTTTTATGTCCTTTACTTTTCTCCCAAACTAACGTAGGATAAATGATAATTTTTATGCTATAATATTCAAATATGAGTTTTTCAGGAAATATACTTTTCCCCCTTAAATTCCAAGAGAAAGTAATTTCATGGTTATATCTGTTTCCTTTCTGGTGCTGTGAAACAATACGCTGACAAGGCCACCTATAGGAAAAAGAGGTTACGTTAGCTCATGGTTACAGACCATCATGGTGGGAAAGCCAAGACAGGAGGAGCTTAAAGTGATTTGTCACATCACGTGCGTAGTCAAGAGAAAAGACCGTGCATGCAAGTGTTGTTAGCTTTCTCTTTTGAATCTAGTTCAGGACCCCAAGTCCAGAGAGTGGCGTTGCCACGGTGATAGGGCCTTTCTACATCAGGTAATGTAATTAAGATAATTCCTCAAAAACATGTTCAGAGGCTCTTTTTTAGGAGATTCTGAACTGGCAAGTTGACAGTCAAAACCAACCATCACAACTCTACTTCTTGTCAACTTGATATACAAGCAAATCACTTTAAAGACTACTTCCTACCCTTTTCCCCAAAGTATTAGATTTATCTCATAATGTAAAATACAGTCAAACTTTAATGCTCCATTGACTTAAGAAAACTCTAGTACTTTTTAAGTCCAATATCTTAACCTCCAGCTCCTGTAAAATTAAAAAAACAAAAAACAAGCTAGGCACTTCCAGTAATAACGGCACAGGGTAAACATTCTGTCTCTGTTTTCCATTTGCTGTGCTAAACACCATGACTCTACTGGCTAGTTTTGTATCAACTTGACACAAGTTAGAGTCATCTGAAAGGAGGAACCTCAGTTGGGAAAATGCCTCCATAAGATCCCTCTGTAGGGCATTTTCTTAATTAGTGATTCATGGGGAAGGGCCCAGCCTATTGCGTATGGTGCGATCTCTGGGCTGGTTCTGGGTCCTATGAGAAAGCAGGTTGAGCAAGCCATGATGAGTAAGCCAGTAAGCAGCATCCCTCCATCTTCTCTGTGTCAGATCCTGTCCCCAGGTTCTAACCCTGCTTGAGTTCCTGTCCTGATTTCTTTCAGCGGATGCAGAGACCATGTAGGGATGTTATTTACTGGACTCATCTTTATGGCTTGCTCATCTTGCTTTTATTATACAACCCAGGACCTTCAGGGTGAACTGCTCACAGTGGACTGAGCAAGACGACATTAAGCATTAATCAGGAAAATATTCCACGGAGTTGGCTATAGGACAGTAGAAGCACTTTCTCAATTGCTGTTTCCCCTTCCCAGATAATTCTAATTTGTGTCGAGTTGACAAAAAACCTAACCAGCACACACTCCTATTCCAAAAGCATAAATCAGGTAGAAACAAACCCAAAATACAGCAGAGCAAACAGCTTTTAACACATCTCTGTGCTCAACATCTTGGGTTGTTGGTGTAAACATTTGGGTTCTGAAAGGCTCAGGAAGTCCTACTCCTGCTGGTGTGGGGGTGGGGCCTTCCTGGGCCATTGACAGGATGGCTTGAGAGGAGGTGAAGAGTTGGCTAGGAAGGAGTGAGTCAGGTGTGGTGGTCAGGGGAATCTTGCAGCTCTGACTGACTAGCAATCAAGTTACCTCTTAACATAGGCTCCACAGATCAAAGACAGGCCAATGATTATCCAAGAGCTACAGATCATATCACTTTGTCTCTGGACATGTATTTGATTTTTCATTGCAGTCTGGGGTTACGAGTTCAGTTACAATTAGAGAGTACACATGGAACAGATTTTATTTTTATTATCAGCCCTGTAGCTCCGATTCAGAGAATCTAAAGAATGTCTACACCAAAGCAAACACATTTATTATGTGATAGCCTGCTTTTGGCCTGGCAATGCTTGCAAATTTTGAAGTGCTCCAGACAAACAGAATACCTAACTCTCTTTACTATGTCGTTTCACCCTCTATGCTAAAAGGTAAGAAAACATTACTTTTGCCAATCTATCTTATTTACTGAGTTCTGTCCCGTATACCTTATATAACCCCACTATCTTTAAATTACATTTTCAGAGTGTTCTAAGTATATTGCAAAGGGAAGTCTTGAATATGTTACTAATTCTCCTGGCCAGTAAGAGTTTGTCAATTGTCTCTGTTTACCATGCACCAATTATACCGTTTAGATTTATTTAGGGGTGGATATCCCAAGAAGATTCCTGGAGTCATGGCCTCATTTAGGAATTCCTAGCTTCCCAGTCTCTAGCGCATAAGGAAGACTTTCAAGTAGGGCCAGATAAAGTTATTTCCCTAAAGGCTAAAGGGATAGTAAGTTTAGAACTTTCCAGAAAAAAGACTCAGACATTATTTTCTCTGGAAAAGACATAAAATGAATCACAGTGCAGAAAGTGCCCAAGAAGGCAACAGGCACAGACCAAAACTTAAAAGTGAGAGACAAGAGTGACAGCCATAGCAGCATTCGGCTCAGCTTTGCTGGAACTTTGTCTAACAGCTGTGCTGGCTTCCCAACGTTTGCTGTTTCAGTGGACATGGCTGCCACACGCCTGCGTCTTTGCCACTTGTCAGTTAACGTCTTAGTCTTAGTCTGACTCCACTCTACTCTTGCAGTCCTTGCTGGTGGACATCCCACAGCCCTGGCATTTCCAATATCCTGCATTCCTCCTCGCAATTAAGGTTTCTCCTTCCCAGCTCTACTCAATGACCTCTGAGCATATGTGTAATTTGTCCTCTGCACTGGGCTTGTCTGGAATTTTTATCCATGCCCAAGCAAACGAGTCTATTATCTTTAAATTCAACTTCATTGAAGTTCTCAGGACATGGGCAGAATGAAGACAGATTCTTAGCTAAAATGTTACGTGAATGTCCCTTACCCCAGATCCTAAGAAAGTGCTTGTCCCCCTCTTCCACCTGTGAGACAGCCTCCATTTTCTTCTCTCAGAATTCATTTCTTCCATAGTCTTGTCGGAGCGGCCCACTAAATTCTTCTTGTGCAATTCAAAAAAAAATTTTTTTTTAAACGCAAAGTTCCAAATTTTTAAATTCTTGAACTCACAAAATGCTTTTAATGGGTGAGAACCACATGGTCGGGATTGTCCCAGCACTAGCCACACTTTTTAGTACCAGTTTCTATCTTAGTTATTTTAGTTATGGTCATAAAATATCCTGACAGATGCAATTTAAGGAAGGAAGAATAGATTATTTTTTTTTTTCTGGATCACAGCTCAGGAGTACAGTTGATCAAATCAGGGAAGCTAATTGGGCAGGTGGAGGTTTGAGGTCACGTGCATCTCTAGCCCGCAGTCACATGTATCTACAACCAGGAAGTATAGTATAAATGCGTGTTTAGCTTCTTTCCTTTACTTATATGCTCCAGGATCCTAGTCAGAGAATAGAGCCACTCACAGTGGGCAGGTCTTTGGAACTTCAGGGAATGCGATAAAAATGACCTGCCACAGGTTTGTCCAGACGCCCATTCTCTGGGTGATTCTAGAGCAGTGGTTCTCAAGCTGTGGGTGGGGACTCCTCTAGGGTTGTCGAATGACCCTTTCACAGGGATTGCATATCAGATACTCTGGGTATCAGATATTTGTATTATAATTCATAACAGTAGGAAAATTAAAGTTATGAAGTAGCAATGAAAATAGCTTTATGGTTGGGAGACTCCACAACGTGAAGGACTGTGTTAAAGGGTCGAAGCATTAGGACGGTTGAGAAACACTGTTCTAGAGTTCATCAAGTTAACGGCACGATCACGTTGCCACCACTTCTACCGAAACAAACAAGAGATAGATTGGTGGAGGAGACAGTCTTGAATTCAAGTCCAGGCATGAGGAAATGAGGGAGAGAACTTATGTCTTATGGAAAAGCATCTTCAGATTTCTTAAGGGGAAATGGTCGCAGGAGTTTTCAATGTGACAGTGGATGGAGAACCCTCTGATTGGAGAAGGTCCTCACTCTATAAGTTCTCAGAATGATGGAGACTAGCTCATTTTTTTTTTTCATTTGAAAATCCCCAGGTCCAATCGTCTATGTCTCTAACAACATATAACTTTTGAAGTGAAAAACAATGATAGGCAAAGGGAGAGGCAAGTATATGTCTGTGTGTGTGTGTATTTGTGTATGTGTGTGTGTGTGTGTGTGTGTGTGTGTGTGTGTGTGTGTGTACATCGGGTGACATCTTCATAAAGTAAAGCTCCTTTCACAAAGTCATTTCTAGAGAACGCAATGAGTAGTCCATTTAAGCTGTTATTTCATTGAGGCTTGAAATCCAGATTTCTGGGGGTGGGTAGGAAGATTAAGGAAGGGGTGAGGGGTGAGGTAGTAGGAGGTAGTAGAGAGTACATGACCTAAAGTGTTCTTGGCATTACTAAATGAAAACCTGTTATTACTGGTGCTTAATAATGGTGCCAACGAGCTGGATATCCCACTAAAAGGGAACCCCAAATCTCTAGATTTCATGTGAAATGTTTCTTTTTAAATACTAGTAACTTTGTGTTATAACTGGTAACATTAAAAACATCTAGGTTTCACTATTGATTTGTATCTGGTCTTACCATATCTTAGGGCAGTTTAGCACTCTGGACTTTCCAATATTGATACTTCTGAGTTTTGCTTAAATAAAAAAAAAAGGTGAAGAAACCCAGTTGGAAGCTGGTGCAGAGACCTACATACCACCAAACAGTGAATAGAGCTTGAGGAATCCTGTGGAAGAGGTGGGGAAGGATTGAGGGAGTCATAGAGGTCAAGGACATCACAAGAAAACCTACAGAATCAACTAACCTGGGCCGATAGGGCGCTCACAAAGACTGAGCCACCAACCAGACAGCATGAATGTGGCAGACCTAGGTCCTCTGCCCATGTATAGCAGTTGTCAAATGGGACTCCTGCTAAAGTGGGAGAAGGGGCTGTCTCTGAGTACATTACCTGCCTCTGGATTTCTTTCCACTAACTAGGCTGCCTTGTCTAGCCTCAGTGGAAGAGGATATACCTAGTCTTGCTGAGGCTTGATATGCTGGGGTTAGTTGATGTCCAGGGAGACTTCCCCTTTTCTGTGGAGAAGGGGAAGAGGGGTGTATAGGAGGAAGGGGAAGTGACAGGGAGGGACTGGGAGGAGAGGAGAGAGGGGAAGCTGCAATCAGGACATGAAGTGAATAAACAACTTAGTTAACTAAAAAAAAAAGTGAAGAAACCAGAATCAAGAAATGCAGAAAAACTTAAAACCAGAATGTTGTTAAACAAATGAGTGTTCTGAAAGAGGAATAAAATGTTTCAAAACGTGTTCAAAGTAGCATTGTTCACGAAGACCTGGCACTGATGTTCAGGTTACCCAACGGGAATAGGTGATGAATTCCAGCATTGGTGACCTGTCATTTGCACATAACGTGGACGGTGACTTCATGCAGATCATGTGTATTAACTTTAGTTTGGGAACCTTTGTGCACTTTAATGGAATGCCAATGATCAAAGAGAATGCCCTGAACTAAGTGAAGAGAATAAATATTGTCAAAGAATGAAGATTATCAAAGAGCAAACTGCTAATTATGTACCCAAGAACCCATTAAATAATGTCTGTTTTATTTGGGGCTATTATTGCTGTGATGAAACACCATAACAAAAGCAACTTGGGGGCGGGGGAGGGTTTTATCTGACTTATGCTTCTAAATCCCTGTTGGTCAGCCATGGAGAATGCTGCTCACTGGTTTGCTCCTCATGGCTTGCTCAGCCTGCTCTCTTATAGAACCCAGGGCCACAAGCCCAGAGATGACCCTACCCAAAATGGACTGGCCTCTCCTTCATCAATCTCTAATTAAGATAATGCTCTATAGGCTTGCCCTCAGCAGGATCTTATGGAGGCATTTTCTCAACTGAGGCTTCCTCCTCTCCAGGGACACTAGCTTGTGTCAAGTTGACATAAAACAAGCCAGCACAATGTCTTTATTTACACATTCGAGAACCCGCTGTATTTGCATTTAGGGAAATCTTTATGTTGCTTGTAGATAAGTGAGCACAAGTTCTTCAACTTTTTCGGTTTCTATATGTGTATTTGTTTTAGTTTGGGTTTTATTGCTGTGAACAGATACCATGACCAATGCAAGTTTTATAAAGGACAACATTTAATTGGGGCTGGCTTACAGGTTCAGAGGTTCAATCCATTATCATCAAGGCGGGAGCATGGCAGCATCCAGGCAGGCATGGTGCAGGAGGAGCTGAGAGGTACTCCCATCCCTGGACCTAAATTTAGCTGGGTGGAATCTTGACCCAAGGTCATTTCTCCCTTAATTAGCCATTTTGCCTCAAGATCTCCATACTAAGATCCAGGTCAGTAATTTGTATCTCCCAGCCTCAAGATCAGGATCAAAGGTGAGCCTTCCAATTCATTCCAGATATGGTCAAGTTGACAACCAGGAATAGCCACTACAGTTTTGCTCCAAATTCTTCAATAATTTTAGTGTTGCTAGAATGAAACTAAGAACACTTAGATTATTCAAGTTTGGCTAGTTACAATTAATAAAAATAAAATTTGCTCGTTTTTGAGGCACCCTCTAGGTGGTTGGCCATATCAAGATGAGGTTGACTATGCCTTTTCCAGTCGCTAGCTGTCAGAAATTCACTGAAGTGGATGATGAATATCAAGTTCCTACTTTCGATGGAAATACAGACTCATAGAAGTAGCAGTTTATAGTCTGGATGAAAAGTAAAGAGTCATGTGGTCTGAATCAGTGGTGGGAATCACAAACAAGGTTTTCTCATGAAACAACCCATCATGGTTAATGGCAGAGTGTGCCTGCTGTTGAGTAAGGGGTGTTCTTGTTGTGGATCAAGAATTGAAGAGAGGAAGAGCAAGCATGTCAGTTTGGATTGACTATCCTCAGCTTTGTTATTGTAAAAGAAGGAGAGAAGAGTATTCCTGGACTGACAGATACCTTGGTGATTGGAACCCAAAAGTGCTAGCAGACTCTTAAAGCTTTATAAAGCTCCAGAGAAGAGGATGCCTACCAGTATGTTATCAGAGTGTCCTTAAACAATGTAGACAACAAGCCCAAGACCAAAGTATACAGGATCAGTGGCTGGTCCACATGGCCTGCAGCATGAATACCAATGTAGTGCTCTGAAAACACACACACACACACACACACACACACACACACACACACACACACAGAGAGAGAGAGAGAGAGAGAGAGAGAGAGAGAGAGAGAGAGAGAGAGAGAGAGGAGGAGGAGGAGGAAGAAGTAGCAGAAGCAGCAGCAGCAGCAGCAGCAGCAGCAGGAGGAGGAGGAGGAGGAGGAGGAGGAGGAGGAGGAGAAGAAGAAGAAGAAGAAGAAGAAGAAGAAGAAGAAGAAGAAGCAGCAGCAGCTGCAGAAGAATGATCTAAACATTTGTCCAAGAGAATGAAGGACATCAGAATAAAACTCTGGGAACATATTGCTGAGAGATGTGGGCTGCCCTCACTGAGAACTTCTACTTCTATGTTTGAATGCAGTCAAAAATAAGAGTAACAAATAAATAATCAGACCTTGAAAAAAGAGAAAAATATGTGTGGTGGTTTGAATGAAAATGGCCTCCATAGGCACATAAGGAGTGGCACCATTAGTAGATGAGGCTTTGTTGGAGGAAGTGCGTCACTTGGGTAGAGGGCTTTGATGTTTGCTCAATCCAGGCCCAGTGTCATTTTCTCTTCTTGCTACCTACATATCTGGATGTAGAATTCTCAGCTCCTTCTTCAGTGTCATGTTTGCCTACATGCCACCATGCTTCCTGCCATGATGACAGTGGACTACACCTCTGAACTGTAAGCCAGCCAACAAATAAATGTTTTCTTTTGTAGGACTGACTGTGGTCATAATGTCTCCCCACAGCAATAGAAACTCTAAAACAATAGCATTCACACTTAATAGTAAAATATTAACAGAATGCATTTAAGGTATTTGAAAAGTTGATTTTACTACTATAAATAAAATCTTGTATTTAAAAACTTCTTCAGAATATTATTCCTTTTAGTTCCTAGCATCTATTTTGACGTTGATAAGGAATCTTCTAGCTTCTTTGTATCTCTAGGAATAGAATACATGAGAGAATTTTTCCTATTTTTTTTTCTAGAAAAAGGCACCAAATGAGCTTCTAGGCATTCAATATTGAGTTTCATTTATACATCTTTCTTTGATAAAATACAATTATTAAATTGAAAATATCCAAATCATATGAATTGCAAATTTTTTGTCAAGCATAGTAGATTTGGTGTCGGCTTATGTTAGCAATTTACTTGCACTTAGAGTCACTGAAAATAATGATTAGCTTCTGTAATTTGAGGTGATTTTCACGAGAAGATTAAAAACGGAATTATTTCCATAGTGGTTAATTCTGGCATTAACTTACTTTAGGCATTTTAATTTCATAAGCCAAGTAAATTGAAACTAAACAGGAATAATAAGAAATTACTGAAACAGCAGTTGAAGGACATGGAAAGCTGTAAACCAGGGTGTATTATGTTACAAACAGCATTAAAACTTTACTTTCTCTATTTTATTGGCGTTGGTAACTGGGAAGTAGATGATAGGCTGTTTTATTTAGGGTTATCATCATTGCAAAAGGTCATGCTAGGTCTCTGTGTATTTGTGTGCTATTTTAAAGGCACCACGTACTTTTCTATTGGTAACATCTGGTTCCACATCATTGACTTGAAATTGTACAGATTTATTTGTATTAGCTCCACAAAGCAGCACGAACATGTCGCTTAGTAAGTCTGTAGCTGTCCTCACTGGAAAGAAGATCTTCTAAGGAGACACTAATGTCCCACCCCCTTGGGCTGTAGTACAGCTAGAACAAAAGAGCTCAAGAAATTGGAACTTCTCCAGGAGTCTCACGTTGGGAGAAAGAGAAAGTTGAAGTTCTTCCTTATACAGCGAGGAGGCTTATCTCCCCACACAGTTCTCATAACTTGCTAGATCATCTTGTAGGCGAAACAGGTTGAGACAATGTTGATGAGTGGGGCTACCTTGACAAGGACTGCGTAACTGTGTTTTTTTTCCCCTTCTATTTAAACCTAAACTCAGTGTCAGGAACTGGAAGCCTTCCTTGGGTGGGGAGTGGCCATTTAATGTCTTTGTTCTTCTCTGTGATGTGGCGTATAAGTCAGTCTTTGTCCATCTGTCTGTCTGCCTATCTCTGTTTTTCTGTCTTTGTCTAATGACAAATCATTCTTTGTCAGCATTCACTGGCTAATGGAGGACAAGTGGCCAAGCCTAGGGTATCAAGACTGCCAAGGCCTGATCTCTGCCACTAACAATGTTGGTAACAAGTAGAGTGCTCAAGTGTTGAGGAAATGCCTTTAATTCCAAGGTTAATCATTTTTCAAGTGATGTGGCAGGTTTATTCATGGTGGGAAAGATGACCATGCAGTAAAGAGCCCTTAATGTGACAAACCCCGTGGGAGAGAGACCTCACCGCCTGGTCAGGTGGGCACTCCCGAGGCTGCAGAGCGGAGGAGACCACCAACACTGCCCACCCCTGCCCACATCCCTGGCCCAAGAGGAAACTGTGTAGGGCCTCTGGGTTCCCGTGGGGGAGGGCCCAGGAGCAGCAGGTCTGCTGCATCTGAGACACCGCCGGAACCTGAAGGAAACAGACCGGATAAACAGTTCTCTGCACCCAAATCCCGTGGGAGGGAGAGCTAAACATTCAGAGAGGCGGACACGCCTGGGAAACCAGAAGAGACTGCACTCTGCACACACATCTCGGACGCCAGAGGAAGACACCGAACGCCATCTGGAACCCTGGTGCACTGAAGCTCCCGGAAAGGGCGGCGCATATCTTCCTGGTTGCTGCCGCCGCAGAGAGCTAGTGAGCAGCACCCCGAGAGCAAACTTGAGCCTCCGGATCACAGGTAGGACCAACTTTTCTGATGCGGGTGACCTGCCTGGTAAACTCAAGACACAGGCCCACAGGAACAGCTGAGGACCTGTAGAGAGGAAAAACTACACGCCCGAAAGCAGAACACTCTGTCCCCATAACTGGCTGAAAGAAAACAGGAAAACAGGTCTACAGCACTCCTGACACACAGGCTTATAGGACAGTCTAGCCACGGTCAGAAATAGCAGAACAAAGTAACACTAGAGATAATCTGATGGCGAGAGGCAAGCGCAGGAACCCAAGCAACAGAAACCAAGACTACAAGGCATCATCGGAGCCCAATTCTCCCACCAAAATAAACATGGAATATCCAAACACACCAGAAAAGCAAGATCTAGTTTCAAAATCATATTTGATCAGGATGCTGGAGGACTTCAAGAAAGACGTGAAGAACTCCCTTAGAGAACAAGTAGAAGTCTACAGAGAGGAATCGCAAAAATGCCTGAAAGAATTCCAGGAAAACACAATCAAACAGTTGAAGGAATTAAAAATGGAAATAGAAGCAATCAAGAAAGAACACCTGGATATAGAAAATCAAAAGAAGAGACAAGGAGCTGTAGATACAAGCTTCACCAACAGAATACAAGAGATGGAAGAGAGAATCTCGGGAGCAGAAGATTCCACAGAAATCATTGACTCAACTGTCAAAGATAATGTAAAGCAGAAAAAGCTACTGGTCCAAAACATACAGGAAATCCAGGACTCAATGAGAAGATCAAACCTAAGGATAATAGGTATAGAAGAGAGTGAAGACTCCCAGCTCAAAGGACCAGTAAATATCTTCAACAAAATCATAGAAGAAAACTTCCCTAACCTAAAAAAAGAGATACCCATAGGCATACAAGAAGCCTACAGAACTCCAAATAGATTGGACCAGAAAAGAAACACCTCCCGTCACATAATAGTCAAAACACCAAATGCACAAAATAAAGAAAGAATATTAAAAGCAGTAAGGGAAAAAGGTCAAGTAACATATAAAGGCAGACCTATCAGAATCACACCAGACTTTTTGCCAGAAACTATGAAGGCCAGAAGATCTGGACAGATGTCATACAGACCCTAAGAGAACACAAATGCCAGCCCAGGTTACTGTATCCTGCAAAACTCTCAATTAACATAGATGGAGAAACCAAGATATTCCATGACAAAAACAAATTTACACAATATCTTTTTACAAATCCAGCACTACAAAGGATAATAAAGGGTAAAGCCCAACATAAGGAGGCAAGCTATACCCTAGAAGAAGCAAGAAACTAATCATCTTGGCAACAAAACAATGAGAAGAAAAGCACACAAACATAACCTCACATCCAAATATGAATATAACAGGAAGCAATAATCACTATTCCTTAATATCTCTTAACATCAATGGCCTCAACTCCCCAATAAAAAGACATAGATTAACAAACTGGATACGCAAGGAGGACCCTGCATTCTGCTGCCTACAGGAAACACACCTCAGAGACGAAGACAGACACTATCTCAGAGTGAAAGGCTGGAAAACAACTTTCCAAGCAAATGGTCAGAAGAAGCAAGCTGGAGTAGCCATTCTAATATCAAGTAAAATCAATTTTCAAGTAAAAGTCATAAAAAAGATAAGGAAGGACACTTCATATTCATCAAAGGAAAAATCCACCAAGATGAACTCTCAATCCTAAATATCTATGCCCCAAATACAAGGGCACCTACATACATAAAAGAAACCTTACTAAAGCTCATAACACACATTGTACCTCACAAAATAATAGTGGGAGATTTCAACACCCCACTCTCATCAATGGACAGATCATGGAAACAGAAATTAAACAGAGACGTAGACGGACTAAGAGAAGTCATGAGCCAAATGGACTTAACAGATATTTATAGAACATTCTATCCTAAAGCAAAAGGATATACCTTCCTCTCAGCTCCTCATGGTACTTTCTCCAAAATTGACCATATAGTTGGTCAAAAAACGGGTCTCAACAGGTACAGAAAGATAGAAATAATCCCATGTGTGCTATCAGACCACACACGGCCTAAAACTGGTCTTCAATAACAATAAGGGAAGAATGCCCACATACACGTGGAAATTGAACAATGCTCTACTCAATGATAACCTAGTCAAGGAAGAAATAAAGAAAGAAATTAAAAACTTTTTAGAATTTAATGAAAATGAAGGTACAACATACCCAAACTTATGGGACACAATGAAAGCTGTGCTAAGAGGAAAACTCATAGCGCTGAGTGCCTGCAGAAAGAAACAGGAAAGAGCATATGTCAGCAGCTTGAGCACACCTAAAAGCTCTAGAGCAAAAAGAAGCAAATACACCCAGGAGGAGTAGAAGGCAGGAAATAATCAAACTCAGAGCTGAAATCAACCAAGTAGAAACAAAAAGGACCATAGAAAGAATCAACAGAACCAAAAGTTGGTTCTTTGAGAAAATCAACAAGATAGATAAACCCTTAGCCAGACTAACGAGAGGACTCAGAGAGTGTGTCCAAATTAACAAAATCAGAAATGAAAAGGGAGACATAGCTACAGATTCAGAGGAAATTCAAAAAATCATCAGATCTTACTATAAAAGCCTATATTCAACAAAACTTGAAAATCTGCAGGAAATGGACAATTTCCTAGACAGATACCAGGTACCGAAGTTAAATCAGGAACAGATAAACCAGTTAAACAACCCCATAACTCCTAAGGAAATAGAAGCAGTCATTAAAGGTCTCCCAACCAAAAAGAGCCCAGGTCCAGACGGGTTTAGTGCAGAATTCTATCAAACCTTCATAGAAGACCTCATAGCAATATTATCCAAACTATTCCACAAAATTGAAACAGATGGATCACTCCCGAATTCCTTCTATGAAGCCACAATTACTCTTATACCTAAACCACACAAAGACCCAACAAAGAAAGAGAACTTCAGACCAATTTCCCTTATGAATATTGACGCAAAAATACTCAATAAAATTCTGGCAAACCGAATCCAAGAGCACATCAAAACAATCATCCACCATGATCAAGTAGGCTTCATCCCAGGCATGCAGGGATGGTTTAATATACGGGAAACCATCAACGTGATCCATTATATAAACAAACTGAAAGAACAAAACCACATGATCATTTCATTAGATGCTGAGAAAGCATTTCACAAAATTCAACACCCCTTCATGATAAAAGTCCTGGAAAGAATAGGAATTCAAGGCCCATACCTAAACATAGTAAAAGCCATATACAGCAAACCAGTTGCCAACATTAAACTAAATGGAGAGAAACTTGAAGCAATCCCACTAAAATCAGGGACTAGACAAGGCTGCCCACTCTCTCCCTACTTATTCAATATAGTTCTTGAAGTTCTAGCCAGAGCAATCAGACAACAAAAGGAGGTCAAGGGGATACAGATCGGAAAAGAAGAAGTCAAAATATCACTATTTGCAGGTGATAAGATAGTTTATTTAAGTGATCCCAAAAGTTCCACCAGAGAACTACTAAAGCTGATAAACAACTTCAGCAAAGTGGCTGGGTATAAAATTAACTCAAATAAATCAGTAGCCTTCCTCTACACAAAAGAGAAACAATCGAGAAAGAAATTAGGGAAACGACACCCTTCATAATAGACCCAAATAATATAAAGTACCTCGGTGTGACTTTAACCAAGCAAGTAAAAGATCTGTACAATAAGAACTTCAAGACTCTGAAGAAAGAAACTGAAGAAGACCTCAGAAGATGGAAAGATCTCCCATGCTCATGGATTGGCAGGATTAATATAGTAAAAATGGCCATTTTACCAAAAGCGATCTACAGATTCAATGCAATCCCCATCAAAATACCAATCCAATTCTTCAAAGAGTTAGACAGAACAATTTGCAAATTCATCTGGAATAACAAAAAACCCAGGATAGCTAAAGCTATCCTCAACAATAAAAGGACTTCAGGGGGAATCACTATCCCTGAACTCAAGCAGTATTACAGAGCAATAGTGATAAAAACTGCATGGTATTGGTACAGAGACAGACAGATAGACCAATGGAATAGAATTGAAGACCCAGAAATGAACCCACACACCTATGGTCACTTGATTTTTGACAAAGGAGCCAAAACCATCCAATGGAAAAAAGATAGCATTTTCAGCAAATGGTGCTGGTTCAACTGGAGGTCAACATGTAGAAGAATGCAGATCGATCCATGCTTATCACCCTGTACAAAGCTTAAGTCCAAGTGGATCAAGGACCTCCACATCAATCCAGACACATTCAAACTAATAGAAGAAAAACTAGGGAAGCATCTGGAACACATGGGCACTGGAAAAAATTTCCTGAACAAAACACCAATGGCTTATGCTCTAAGATCAAGAATCGACAAATGGGATCTCATAAAACTGCAAAGCTTCTGTAAGGCAAAGGACACTATGGTTAGGACAAAACGGCAACCAACAGATTGGGAAAAGATCTTTACCAATCCTACAACAGATAGAGGCCTTATATCCAAAATATACAAAGAACTCAAGAAGTTAGACCGCAGGGAGACAAATAACCCTATTAAAAAATGGGGTTCAGAGCTAAACAAAGAATTCACAGCTGAGGAATGCCGAATGGCGGAGAGACACCTAAAGACATGTTCAACATCTTTAGTCATAAGGGAAATTCAAATCAAAACAACCCTGAGATTTCACCTCACACCAGTGAGAATGGCTAAGATCAAAAACTCAGGTGACAGCAGATGCTGGCGAGGATGCAGAGAAAGAGGAACAGTCCTCCATTGTTGGTGGGATGGCAGACTGGTACAACCATTCTTGAAATCAGTCTGGAGGTTCCTCAGAAAATTGGACATTGAACTGCCTGAGGATCCAGCTATACCTCTCTTGGGTATACACCCAAAAGATGCTCCAACATATAAAAAAGACACGTGCTCCACTATGTTCATCGCAGCCTTATTTATAATAGCCAGAAGCTGGAAAGAACCCAGATGCCCTTCAACAGAGGAATGGATACAGAAAATGTGGTACATCTACACAATGGAATATTACTCAGCTATCAAAAACAACGGCTTTATGAAATTCGTAGGCAAATGGTTGGAACTGGAAAATATCATCCTGAGTGAGCTAACCCAATCACAGAAAGACATACATGGTATGCACTCACTGATAAGTGGCTATTAGCCCAAATGCTTGAATTACCCTAGATGCCTAGAACAAATGAAACTCAAGACGGATGATCAAAATGGGAATGCTTCACTCCTTCTCTAAAAGGGGAACAAGAATACCCTTGGCAGGGAATAGAGAGGCAAAGATTAAAACAGAGACTGAAGGAACACCCATTCAGAGCCTGCCCCACATGTGGCCCATACATATACAGCCACCCAATTAGACAAGATGGATGAAGCAAAGAAGTGCAGACCGACAGGAGCCGGATGTAGATCGCTCCTGAGAGACACAGCCAGAATACAGCAAATACAGAGGCGAATGCCAGCAGCAAACCACTGAACTGAGAATAGGACCCCCGTTGAAGGAATCAGAGAAAGAACTGGAAGAGCTTGAAGGGGCTCGAGACCCCATATGTACAACAATGCCAAGCAACCAGAGCTTCCAGGGACTAAGCCACTACCTAAAGACTATACGTGGACTGACCCTGGACTCTGACCTCATAGGTAGCAATGAATATCCTAGTAAGAGCACCAGTGGAAGGGGAAGCCCTGGGTCCTGCTAAGACTGAACCCCCAGTGAACTAGAGTGTTGGGGGGAGGGCCGCAATGGGGGGAGGGTTGGGAGGGGAACACCCATAAGGAAGGGGAGGGGGGAGGGGGATTTTTGCCCGGAAACCAAAGAATTATTATTAAGTATTAAATAAATTAAAAAAAAAAGAAAAATGTTCAGCACCTTCAGTCAACAGGAAAATGCAAATCAAAAGTACTTTGAGATTTCATTTTAAACCAATCAGAATGGCTAAGATCAGTGAAACAGAAGAGAACTCAGGCTGGTGAAGATGTGGAGTGAGGTGGGCACTCATTCATTGCTGGTAGGTACATACACATATCTATGTTTATATAGCCACTATGGAGATCAGGGTGTCAGTTCATCAGAAGAATGGGAATTGATCTACCTCAAGATCTGCCTATATGGCTTGTGGTCATGTACTCAAATAACTCTTCATCCTACTACAGAGACTCTTTCTCAGCCATGTTCATTGCTGCTCTCTACTCATAATGGCCGGAAATTGAAGACAACTTAGATGTCTTTCAGTGGATGAATGGATAAAGAAAATGTGGTACATTTATACAATGAAATATTACTTGTCATTTAAAGAATTAAATCAAGAAATTTGCACATAAATGGATAGAACTGTAAAAAAACAATATCCAAAGTGAGGTAACTCAGACCCAGAAAGGCAAATAAGGTAAACATTCACTTATATGTGGATGTCAGTTTTTAAGTCATTGACAAACAAGCTACAATCTATACAACCACAGATATAAGATACAGATTAAGAGACTGGGGTGTAAAGCTCTCCCTAGAAGAAGAGATGTAAGTCCTGCAGGTTGTCCTCTAACACACACACACACACACACACACACACACACACACACACACCCCTCTGTGTGTGTATTTTATAGTAATGAAGGGATAGGTATATATCCATACACACACACACATACTTATTTGTTTTCTAACCAGAGACCGAAAGGGAGTGCATCCAGATGGGAGTGTAGGTGGGGAGAAACTTGGAGGAGCAAAAGGAGAACCGTAATCAGAATATATTATATGAAAAAAAAATCTATTTTCAATTTTTAAAATTCCAGCTTCTTTGGAGGCCAGATGAGGGCATCAGATCCCCTGGATTTGAAGTTACAAATGGTTGTTAGCAACCATGTAGGTGTTGGGAAGTGGAACCAGGTCTTCTGGAAGAGCAGCCAGTGCTCTTAACTACCAGTCACCTTTCCAGCCCTTTGTTCTGTTCTTTAATAGCTAAGATCCAGAAGTTTGGAAATCTATATAAAAGTATGGCAACATTCAGAACATGATGCATTAAGAAGTAATTAAATAATAAAAAAGGAACCGTATGTTCCTGTGCAGATGGCTCGTGCGATGGAGTTGTGAGGCAGGGTGGTCCCCTGTCCGCTGGGAAGCACTCCGCACCATCCGCATCCCAGCATTGCTCATGTTTCTTTGCAGGCACCAGACGGAACCAAATATTTTTTATGTTATCTTAAATTGTGAAAATTCAGAAGTGATGTTTTATTATTATAATTTTATAACTGAGGAAACAGGTTTAGAAAGCTTGGATAACTTTGGCTCTGATGAGTAATGGCTTGGAGTACAAATCTAGGCCGGGGCTACACACTATGACAACTCCACAAAGCTATGCCGTACATCCTTTAGAGTCACCTTTCCGAACATGGTAGGAAAGCACAGACAGGAGGATGTACCAACATCAGGGGAGTGGGTCCCTCTGAGGGGGAGGAAGGGCGAAGGATGAAGGAGAGCGCTCATTCTGTCTGGAATATCATCTCATTGAAAGCTTTGGAAAACAGCAGTGGCCAATGACCACACAGCAAGAGAATGCCGGTGGATGGAGCAGTTATGATATTAGTCTCTGCAGCTTTCTGCACAGTGAAATATTTTAAGTCAAAATAAACAAGACATGACAAAAAAAAAAAAAGAGCCCTTAATGCTCTTCTATAGGACCTGGGTTCCATTTCCAGCATCCATAGGGCAGAGAAAACATTTTCTATAAAATTATATGTAAAAACTTCCCCAATATAGGAACTCCACAGAAAGACTGACAGAGTCAACTAACCTGGACCCTTGGGGACTCTCAGAGACCAATCAAAGAGCATACATTGACTGGACCTAGGCCCCCACACATATGTAGCAGATAAGGAGGTCAGTCTTTATGTGGGTCCCCCAACAACTGGAGCAGTAGCTGTCCCTAAAAACTGTTGCCTGTTGGTGGATCCTGTTCCCCTAACTGGTCTGCTTTGTCTGGTCTGGTCTCAGTGGGAGAGGATGTGCCTAGCCTCGCAGAGACTTGATTTGCCAGGGTGAGGGAATACCCAAGGGGCCTCCATCCTTTCAGAGGAGAAGGGACTGGGGCATAGGAAGAAGAACTGTGTGAAGGGGGGAACTGGGAGGAGAGAGGCAGTGATTGGGGTGTAAAGTGAATAAAAAAATGAATTAATGGAAAAGAGAGAAAATGCTATACCATGGAATCAGGTCACTGGTAGTTTTTAATTACTGCATATGCTTAAATGCTTAGATTCATTTTTTAAAATCTGTTTTGTTGTGTTACTACGAGTGAGTACATATACAGCAGGCATGAATTTGTTTCTCAATAAAATATGAATATATAACTTAAAGAAATAACAAAAATCTTCCCCAGATCTTGAGAAACACATTCCCCTACAAAGTCATACTGGTTAATTTTTTTTGTCAAGTCAGCATAAGCCAGGGCCACCTGGGAGAAGACCTTAACTTAGAATGTATCCCAATCAGATCAGCCTATAGGCAAACCCATGGGGCATTTTTCTTCACTAATGATCAGTGTGGAAGGGTTTTGTCGGCTGTGGTAGCGTCACCCCTGGGCACATACCCTGGACTATGATGCCCAGAGAAGGGGGATGCTAGAGAGGTGAGGCAGGGGAGGGTGGGTGGGTGTGGGTGCACCCTCTTAGAGGCAAAGGGGAGGGGGAAAGGATGGGAAGCTCACGGAGGGGGGACTGGGTAGGGGGACAACTTTTGAAATGTAAACAAATAAAACAATCAATAGTAATACAAAAGAAAGCAGAATGTGCAAACAAGCCATTAAGCAGCATTCCTCGATGGTCTCTGAGTCAGTTCCTGCCTCCAGGTTACTGTATTGAGTTCCTTCCGTGACTTCCTTTCATGATTGACATGAGGGCAGAGCAAACCTTTGCCTTTGCAGATTGCTTTTGGTCATGATGTTTCATTACAACAACAGGAAGTAAACCAAGATAAGGGTGATACGTACTCATGAAGCTATTGATGGAAAATCTGTTGGAAATTAAGTTGGGGCTGGGAAAGCAATGTTATAGGAAGCTTGTTTCTACCCTTTATATTTCTTTATATAAAATTGCCACAACAAGACATGCATTCACAGTCTACATTCAATTTTGATTTATGTCTATAACCTTAACGAAACAATCCAGGAGTGTAGAAAGGGATTATGTATGGAGGAAAAGGGAGGATTCAAGAGAAGAAGATGGTAAGAAACAGATAGGTGCTATGGAGGGCAATCGAGGAAAATGGGAGTGAGATAAAAGAAGAGGGGGTGAGAGGTTAACACACACAGATGGGGAGGTGGGGGAAAGGAAGCAGCAGCAGAAGAAGAAGGAGGAGGAAGAGGAGGAGAGGGAGAAGGAGGAGAGGGAAAAGGAGGAGGAAGAGGAGGAGGAGAAGAAGAAGCAAAAGAAGAAGAAAAGAAGCAGAAGAAGAAACAGAAGAAGAAGCAGAAGAAGCAGAAGAAGCAGAAGCAGAAGCAGAGGAAGAAGAGGAAGAAGAAGAAGAAGAACAAGAAGAAGAAGAAGCAGAAGAAGCAGAAGAAGCAGAAGAAGCAGAAGAAGCAGAAGAAGCAGAAGAAGCAGAAGAAATGGAATCAGAAGCGGAAGAGGAAGAAGAAGAAGATGAAGAGAAGAGAAAGAGGAAGAAGAAGAGGAAGAGGAAGAGGAAGAGGAAGCAGCAGCAGCAGCAGAAGAAGAAGAAGTAGAAGAAGCAGAAGAAGCAGAAGCAGAAGCAGAAACAAATAGTTAACACTAAAGATGTTTGAAAAAGTAATAGGGAAATGTTGTTTATCAACTAACAGTAAAACACATTGGCAGGGATACCCTTATATTACATATCAAAGCTCCAAGCGGTAGACTCTTTCTTCCTGCTGAGGTGTGGGCCCTTCCTTATAAATGTGCTTTAATTTTCTCTTTGTAATTTCCATTCTTTTCTGTTATATCAGTCTGTTTGTAATTATGGATTTATCAGGTGGCTAAAGAAATTAACATAAATGTAATTAAGTAGCAACAAATCTGGTTTAGGGAAATTTCCCATTAAAGTGTCTAGGAAAAAGAAAAAAAGTAAAGAAAAAATTTAAAAAGTTGACTAAAGAGGCTTGTCTATGAAAAGCCATGAGTGGTCCAGGATGTAGAAGTGTAAAAATGTGTTGATCCCTAAGACGAGGAGTGTTTTTTCCCCATTCCTTTACACGTGAAAACTTACCTTTTTAAAGATTCAAGTTCCTTTGATTGTCAGCGGAATAGAGAAACGCTAATGATTCCACAGTCAATCAAACTTAATGTTATTTCTGGACTCCCGATTTTTGCTTAAGCTGTCGGAAAAGATTTCATTGTGATGCAAAGTTGAAATGCAAGGCTACGTGTGTATAGAAGATTGCCTTTCACATGCCAGGAAAGTTTTAAAGGAGTCCTCAGCCTGAGTCTCTCGGATTAGAACATGGGTCTGTCTCAAGTAGAGGATGTTGAAGTGACTGATTGGTATGTCAAAAAGTACTGTATCAGTTGGGTGCAAAAATCAATAACTGTCAAGAACTTACAGATGAGATACAAGAGAAATGTCTGTTTCTGTTGATCCACAATGGGAACAGGGAATTAAAAAAAAATGAAATAACCTAATAGGAGTACTGTGAGAAAAGTCAATCATAATTCTTCCATATATCTTATTGGCAACCCCAAAGCTGTAAAGGAGTGAAGAACAGGGGGTACCCTAACAATGGAAATCTGTAGTCTGCACGAGGCGCTGTAGTTAGAATTCTCAGTCAAAACCCCTGCTCTAGCTGTGCAAATAGGCCAGGCTTGGCTTTAAGGATTTATAAGAACTGACTTGGTAACAGTGGCAAATAGAGAATCGAATACAAATGCATGCATTCTATGCAAATTATGAGGGGATGAAACAGATCAGATTTCCCGTCTCTGTGGCTAGTCTTTTGCAGGTATTATGTGAGCCTTTAAGGGGTGGAAACAGCCTGTTTGTAAAATGATTAATTATGCAGTCCTAAATTCTAATTAACTCAAGTTCTTGCATTTCATCTAGGCATGGCTAAGATAAGGAACTTGAATAACTTATTGTTTGAAGAGAAGCTATGGCACAAAAAGTCAGCACCTACATTTTATAAATGAAAAATTATCGCACACTCATGCATGCACACACTCTCATGCATACACCATCTAGATGCATTTAAAATGTGGCATATATTTTTAAAAAATGAGGAAATGAAGTAGTTGCAGATTCACTACTAAGTCATTTTAAAGAATTATGGAGGTAAAAATGTTTACCTCATCTTGCTTTAGACATAAAATGATACACACAAATACATTAATTCAGACTATATTACAAAAAAATCACCATAAATTTAGGAAACCCTTCTCAGCTAGAACTCTCTGTAGGGAGTGTCAAGAGAGCACTGACTTAGTATTTCCCAAGGTCAAATCAATTTGAACTGATAACCCCGATAGTCTTGTACCTTACCTTATATCAATTCCCTGTCATTATAGAAATCACTTAGATTCAAAAATCCATCACATCCTGTTTTAGTCAGGGTTCCTATTCCTGCATAAACATCATGACCAGGAAGCAAGTTGTGCAGGAAAGGGTTTACTCAGCTTACACTTCCACATTGCTGCTCATCACCAAAGGAAGTCAGGACTGGAACTTAAATAGGTCAGGAGGCAGGAGCTGATGCAGAGGCCATGAAGGGATGTTACTTACTGGCTTACTTCACCTGCCTTGCTCAGCTTGCTTTCTTATAGAACCCTACACTACCAGCAAAGGGATGACACCATCCACAATGGGCCCACCCACCCTTGATCACTAATTGAGAAAATGCCTTACAGCTGGATCTTATGGAGGCGTTTCCTCAAGGAAGGCTCCTTTCTCTGTGATAACTCAAGTTGATACACAAAACCAGTCAGTACACATCCTAAAATAAATTGATAAGGAAAACGGGATACTTTATAGTTTGATGAAATTGGGGAGAAAATAATTCCTGGTTTCTTTCTACCTTTATATAGTTACAATTTTACACTCCCCCACACATATGAGAAAGAATATGTAAATTTTAGCTTAAATAGAAATATATTTTCAGTTTTTGCTCTGGCAAACACCTGAGGGCCATTCCTTCCCTTGCTCCACTTTGGGATTCCTGAGGAAATTTGGTTCTCTGGGAACCACTGTTTCAATAGTCCCATAGAAAAAGGAAAGGACACATGTGTTTCTTTTTAGACTATTTCCTCATCTAAAGAGGCTGCTACACTGCTAGTTACTGACACAAAATTACAACCTGTGCATTTCCTTATCAGAATCGGTAGCTTCACAGGGGGTTCAAAAGAACCCTAAAGGCAGAAATTCAAATGACTCCGAAAGAAACCAAATATCTCAAAAGGTATTTGGGACCCAAGTGTAGCACTGAGTCTGTGGCACTGTGTGGAAAGGTTATGAATATTTAGGAACTGGAGCCTTTCTAGGAAGTACATCACTATAGGTGGGATTTCAATATTAGAGCCCTGCCCTACTTCCCATTCCTTTTCTCTTCTTGCTGGATGTGGATTGAATGCGAACAGTCAGTTCGCTGTCTTGACATCATACCTTCCTTGCCTGCTACACATTTCATAACTTCTTCCCCTCTGGGACTATAAGCTAAAATATACCATTTTCCCTCTATGATGCTTAAAAATATCTATTTATTGATTCTTTGTGAGTTTTACATTATGCACCCTAATCCCACTCATCTCCCCCGTCCCTTCATATCTGGGACCTCTGCCCTTGCAACCTTCCCCGTTAGCCCCCAAAACAAACAAACCAAAACCAAAACAAACCACCATCACACAAAAAAACCCCAAAATAAAACACATCTTGTCACAGAAGCTGTAGCATGTCACGGTGTACCCTTTGCCTATATATTTTTATTTGCAAATGTTCGTTGCAATGAGTCATTAGTCTTGCTTGAGGCATCTGGCTTCTGTTACTCTATCAATACTGGATTCTCACTCGGACTCCTCTCAGATATCCTGTTGTTGTCATGGAGGTCCTGTAGCTTTGGATCGGCACGACCAGCCCCTTCACATGCTCCAGCAGTTCATCAGTGGTGTAGATGTTGTGGTGGGTCAACTAAAAGCCTTGGATCTGTGCCTGGGTAGTAGCTGAGTTGGTCAGCCTGCCAGCTCTCTTGTACCCACACCACCAGCTTTCTATCACTGCCCTGAGTAGCTCACCCAATGTGCAGGCAGAAAGGGGTAGGGCCATCTCTCCTGCCCTCCTGCCCTCCTGCCCTCCTGCCCTCCTGCCCTCCTGCCCTCCTGCCCTCCTGCCCTCCTGCCCTCCTGCCCTCCTGCCCTCCTGCCCTCCTGCCCTCCTGCCCTCCTGCCCTCCCTCGGGGCTAACTCACCTGCACCCTTGTCAGCAGGGCCAGCTCTACTGTCTGTGCTGCCCAGGTGAGGTGTAGGATCTCCTCTCCAGAGGTCCGCAGCTGGTGAAAGGCAGGGACAGCGCTCCAGCTCTCATAACCTCGGGACCAGCTATCTCTCCTACCACAGGTGACAAGGTGTGGCTGCCAGAGGGCAGGCCATCTCTCCTGCACCCACACCACTTCAAGGCAGATGCGAGGTGGGGCAGGCTCTCCCATACTCACAATGTCAGGGTCAGCTCATCTGCGGTTTTGCCACTAGAGCCAGCTCTCTACTGTGCTACGCAGGTGTGCAGGAGCCACTCTCCCAAGTGCCATAACCAGTGAGAGGCGGGGCCAGGAATGCACAACTTAGACATCAGCACGGTCCCTGGCACCATCATGGCATTTGGTTGTCATATAAGCCATGGACATGGACACCCGTGCTGATGCATGGCCACAGACTTAGATATGATTCTCAGTGGCAGGATTGGCAGGGACTTCACCGTGCCCTCAAGTGGCAGGGCAGGCTATGCACGTCGGGTTATTTCTCTTCCTTGTGTCTCCCATCAGGTTATTTTCGCTCACCCCCCTTGCATCTCCATTTCTGCTTCTCTTCACAGTGCTCAAACCCTCTTTCGCTCCTATCTCTCCACCACATACTTGTACTTCCTGGCGGCTTCTGCTGCAGGAAGGCCATGCAGTGGGTGGGGCTCCTCTGCCCACCTGCACATGCGTGGTGGTGAGTGGGCCTCATGGAATACGGATTTTTTTTTTAAAGTTTGCTTGTATGACTCTCTGAATTCCCTTGTTGTATATTGTATTTTTATCTTTTCATATTTAATTTTATTAGCTTGGACCTTCTCTTTCCATCTTTTGGCTAATTTGTCTAAGAGTTTATACTCTTGTATTTTCTCAAAGAACCAAGTCTTTCTTTCATTGATTCTTTACAATTTTTGTTGTTGTTGTGGCTTCTATTTCATTGGTTTCAGCTCTGACTTTGGTTACTTTGTCCCACTCACTTTTTTGAGTATTATTCCTTCTCTTTGCTCTAGAGTTTTCAGGTGTGCTATTAAGTTACTAATCCAAGTATCCACATTTGTTTGGTATTCTGCAGGGGTCTTGTCTCTGAAAGACACTGCTTTCCTTTGAGTTTCACAGTTTCAGGTGTTAGTTACATTGTCTTTCTCATTCAGTTGTAAAAATGTTTCACTTTTCTTCTTGGTTTCTGGTTTGACCCAATTTTCACGCAGTAGTGAGTTGCCCAGTTTCCACGAGATTGTGTACTTTCTGCTTCTTCTATTGTTACCAACATCCAGCTTTAATTCTACAGTGATCAGCTCCGATTCATGGCATTAGTTCTGTTTTCTTGTATCTGTTGAGATGTCCTTTGGTTCCTAATATTTGGTTAACTTTGGTAAAATCTCCAGGAGCTACTGAAAAGACAGCATGTTTTTTTAGTGTTTGAGTGGAATATCCTATAGATGTCTGCTAGGTCCATTTGCTTTATGATGTTATTTTATTGTAGCATTTTTTGTTTAATTTTTACCTGATTAACCCATCTATTGGTGAGGGTTAGGTGTTGAAGTAACCCACTATCACCGTGTGAGGGTCAATATATGATTTTAGTTGTAGTAGTGTTTATTTTACAAACTTTGGTGGTCTTTTGTTCAGTACATAAATGCTTGGAATAGTAATGTCCTCTTGGTGAATTTTTTCCTTGGATGAACATTTCGTGTCCTTCACTATCTCTTCTCATTAGTTTTGGTTCAGTCTGTTTTTTTTTTTCTTCCTGATATTAATATGGCTATACCTGCTTGCTCGTTGGGTCTCTTTACTTGGAATATCTTTTTAAGTCCGCTTACCTTGAGGGGATGTCTATTTTTGAATGTGATTTGTATTTCTTGGATGCAGCAGAAATATGGTTTTTGTTTTGTAATCTAATCTGTTAGTTTGTGTCTATTCACTGAGAAATAAAATCATTGATGTTGAGAGTTATCAGCGAGCAGTGTTTATCCATTCTTGTTTTGCTGTTATTGTATATCCCCCCATCTCCTTTGACTTATTTTTCTTGAATTATTTATTCCTTGTGTCCTCTCGCATGTGGTTAACCTCTTCGCATTAAAGTTTTCTTCTAGAGCCTTCCGCAGCTGGCCTGATAGGCAGAAATTGCTTAAATTTGATTTTTATCACAGAATGTTTTTCTTTCTCCACCAATTGTGGTTGGTAGTTGGCTGGGTACAGTAGCTAGGGTTGACATCTGTGATCTCTTGGAGTTTGTAGATCATCCTTGCAGGCCCCTCTGCAAGTTTATTTATAGTTATGGTTTATTTATAGTGGGCCTGCCATTATGTGACTTGGTCATTTTCCCCTCACTATCCTTTCTTTGTTCTGTACTTCTAATGTCTTGATTATAGTCTGTTGTGGAGATTTCTTTTCTGATTCTGTTTTCTATTCTCTACGCTTTTTGTACCTTGGTAGGCAGCTGTTTTCTTTAGATAGGGGAATTTTTCTTCTCTGATTTTGTTATAAATATTTTCTGGGGCTTTGACCTGGTTTCTTCTCCTTTTTCTCTAACTATTATTCTTAGGTTTGCTTTTTTCATAGTGTCCCAGATTATTGTGCCTGATTTTTTTTGTAAGATTTAACATTTTCTTTAACTGAGATATATCCATTTTTTCCTACATTGTCTTCAAGACCTGAAATGATCTCTTTCACATCTTATAATCTCTTGGTGAGGCTTACCTCTGAGGCTTCCATTGCCATCCTAAAGTGTTCCCTTCTAGTTTTTTTTTTTTTTTTTGGCCCAATTGGTAAGATATAATTGCCCACCTAAACATACAAAGCCCAGTACCATCCATCCCTTAAGAACATTGATAATAACCTGTAAATCCACAGAACAGAATCTTAACATCACCTGCCATGGCTTCTCCCCTCTCCCTCCTGTCTCCTCCTCCTTTCTGTTCCAGTCTCCTCCTCTTCCTTCAAACTTCTCTCCCGCCTATCCTTCCTTCTCCTCCAATGACAGTCCAGCTTCTATCCTGTACCTGTCCCTCACCTGTACTTTACAAATTCAATGGGGAGAAGGTTCTGGTGAAGTCACCTGAGTCCTGATTACGTGACTAGGTAGCTGTCCTTGAGGCAGCAGAATTAGCATCAAAATACAGATAACTCCAGGGCAAACCACAACATTTCCTCCTTTCTGTCCATTTAAAAGGCCTTTTCACTTATATATAAATTGAGTACAATTATTACCATTCTACAATTTATAAAAATATGATATACTCAACACCCAGTTCATCACTATCAGCTAAACAGAACATTTAGTTATCCATTCCAGCTTAAGAAAGGCTTAAAATCTATATTATATCTTGGCTAGCTTGTATACTATCTGATAACTATCCAATAAAATACGTATTTTCAGAGTTAAACATCCTGATAGGCTATAAGACTATAATCAGTCTTCAACCCTGTCAGAAATCTGAGGATGACCAAATATCTACACACATAGGAAGTCTAACACGGCTTCCAGAACTGAGAGGTTGTAGAGACAAATCTCCACTAGCACAGCCCCCTGATAGCAACATGTGAGTGCAAGCAAGTCTTCAGCTTTCTGGCCCAAAATCAACTGACAGACTCTAGAAATGCAGATTTTTGAAGGGCTGATCACCCTGTCTTGTCAGAGCTTATCAGTCAACTATTCTGCCTAATGTGTTTTTCTGAACAGTATTAGTCTGCAGATGAAGCAGGCAGTTTTGTCCAGTGGCTGCCTAGCCACAAAGTATTGCCTCACCTGGAGATAGAGATGTTCAAACTCTTCATTAAATCCACCAAAGGGGAACTGTTAGGAGCAGATATATCTCAACAAAAGATAAATAACTTTAAATCTCAAATTTTGTGGATTTCTGACATTTTTGAAAACCATCTATCTATATAAGACAATCTGGACTGTTGTCTTTATATCTTAATATTATCTTGAAAGTACTCTCACAAAGTCAGAGCCATGAATTTGCTATTTGGCCCTTCATTCACATGTGAAATCAACTTAGAAGTTTGTAATGACATCATTAGAAGGACTGGCTCTAACTCTTGTACTTTTAAACTCTTTTAATAAATAAATTCTATACCAAAGCAAAGATATGATTTTAGCTTAGTTACCAAATGAGACTATGACTGCACAACTCAATCTAGCTAATTCCTCCCTGTTAAAGTACAACCAATTTTAAATTCCTCTTAAAAACAACTTTAGAATAACAGCTTTCAGCCCCCCAAAAGTCCAGGGACTTTGGGGAGACTCCTCCTCCATAACTTCTTCAAGCTGTACATGGGCGTTGAGATGTCCTTGGGGGTAGGGGGTAGGAAGAATGAAGCAAATGCTGTAGCCGATGTGTCCTGACTGGACCCAGCTGAAAGTCCTTGAGCCCAGGAATCCAAGTAGGCACACTCTGTAAAATACAACTCTCAAGACAAAAGTTTAGAATAGAGATATCTTTTTGTTTGATTCTCCTGAATCAATTTTTTCAGGTGGTCTACCTCTATCAAATCTGATCAGTATGACTCTGTGAGGTTTCCAGAGCCTAATCACACCCTTTAAAAACACAAAGACAAAATCTTTCTCCCAAAATACTGAGTTCCTCAGTCTGTAACTAGAAAACCTTGTATCTTGCTCTCTCTCTAGAGTAATAATATAACCATAAAACTCAAAGTCACACCCATTATGAAGATTAAACAATTTTTTAAAACAGGAAGTAAGCTAAACAATGAGCCTGATAGGCTTTTGTACTCTATGATATCAGGAAATGAACCTAAAATTTCCGTGGAGCCCACATTAAGAGAATCCGAGCTTCCTGTTGTGGTAAATATCAAACATAACCACAAACCCTTGCTAGCCGGCATCAGTGAGCCATATGGCCTTTAGCAGGGTAATTCATGAAACAAACCAAATATCTTCTATCAATTCTAATATCAATAAGCAACATATCAAACCAGGACTTTAGCCCAAAATATATCCATCTGTCAAGCTCTCTACCTAGAGCCACAGATTTTTCTTTAACCTTAATAACTTCTTTAATATATGTCTGCATTCACTCTGCCTGGTGTTACAGACATTTATCACAACTCTCTACTTGGAGTTAGTGACTAATGTTTCCCTATCTAAGTTCTGAACCATGGATGAAAATCCCCACGTGATTCCAGTAATCTCTGAACTCTCCTTAAAACAAACTTAAACACCTTCTATCAATTCTAATACCAATAAGCAACTAAAAACTCAGGACTTTAGCTCAAAATATATCCATCTGTTAAGCTCTCTACCCGGAGCCACAGTTTTTTCTTTAACCTTAATAACTTCTATAATATATGTCTGCATTCACTCTGTCCAGTGTCACAGACGTTTATCACAACCCTCTACTTGAAGTTAGTGACCAATGTTTCCCTATCTAAGTTCCGAACAATGGATCAAAATCCCCATGTGATTCAGGTAATCTCTTTACTCTCTTCTTTCTAAAAACAAACTTAATCACCTTTTAATCATACCTGTTATTAAGGAGTAGCTTGTCTGACTAGAATTTCAACCCAAAATTCCCGTGGAACCCACGTTAGAAGGAATATGAGTATCCTGAAAGACTTTCTAAACAACTTTCTTTTAAAAGTAGCTTTTAATCTCTAACTCTCTGATCTGCCATTACTTATAACACAGCCTGAGACCTCCAGCCTCCAGCCTAGGCTACTTCCCTGTTTTTTTTTTAAATTCCCATGCTTGAGATATCACATGACTTAACATGGCACTGGCCTCCTCTTACTTAGAAAATAAAAACTTTCTCTCAACTCTTAGGATTACTAGTAGATTCTTGCCCATCACATTGGTTCGCCATCCATCTGTTGTTGTAAAAATATAAAAATAAAAGTGCTGTCGTTTAAGTAAGGTTGTCTTTTATCCCCCACTAGAATCAGCACTGTAGTGCCCCAAGATATCTGCTAGATATCTTGGTGGAAACACATTCCAATTCCATGGCAGCCCAGTGTCTCCTGCCGCCACACACTTTCCTATACTCAAACCATCATATAAAAGAACACACAACACAATAATCTTTGACCCAATTGGTAAGATATAATTGCCCACCTAAACATACAAAGCCTAGTACCATCCATCCCTTAAGAACATTCGTAACAACCTGTAAATACACAAGTGGAATCTTAATGTCACCTGCTGTGGCTTCTCTCCTTCTCCCTCCTGCCTTTCTAGTTTTATTTTAGGTTGTTTTCCTTAGAGATTCTTTTCTTTGTCAAATCATACTTTAATATCTTGAAAAGTTTTCATTATTTAATTTATTTTTATGTCCCCATGGTCTTTATTAAATATTTATTCATATTCTTTTTGCAGTCCTTGAAGGAATTCATCCTTGATATTCAGTAGTCCTTGTCTCAGGGCTTTTTCTTGGGGCCTATTGCAATAGGGTTGCCAGCAAAACTCTGGACTGTTATGAATTTTTACGTCATCCATGTGCAAGGGTCATTCTCTCTATGTGCTGCTGAGATGAGCACAGAGTACAGGTTTTTAAAGCATTCCCTTATGAGATTCTGAATTCCTTTGATGTCTGTTTTAAAGTTTCCATGATCGTTTATGTTTATTTGGGTCACCTTTTTCTTTATTTTGATTAGTTGTCCAAGTGCCTGACAATAAATACAACTTATTGGTTTATCTTTAAATAATTCATTTCCATATACAGAAAAGAGAGATAACTCACCAGGGCATTATATAATTGCAATTTACCGAGCAATGCTATTTTTATTTTCTCAGAATTTATGAGAATTTAAATGTTCTATCTAAAAGAGCTCTTATTTTTTCCTGTAGTGGAGACAAATATTACACTGATTCATTTATACCATGAAACTACACCATTTTTATGTTCTTTCAAACACAGGCTTGCATGGTAATGGTAAGAAATACCTATTCTCATTGTAATGTTTTCAACAGTTTTTCACTGGGCTCCCAAAGTCTATAAAAGAAAGCACACATGTGCATACTGTACTTGATTAAACACAGCTATTTCAGCAGAGAGCACATTATGTACAACAAGCTCAAGGAGACAATTAGAGCATCTGATAGGTAGCAGTTAGGTGATGGGTAGCAAGCTATTATACTGAAAATAGCCACACGTGTATCAGGCTCACTTCACACATTGTGAGCAGCTCACCACCTTAGTCCTTTGTATAGCCACGCAGCTCAATGAGCAAATAATGAACAAGTTTATCTCTAGATACAGTACGTACCCAAACAGCTAAGTGTCCCCCACCTTAAACCTCATGCACTTGACAGTATCTTAGGGTAAAGCTTCCATTGTCTACTCTGGGTTCTAGGATTGTTCCTAGATGACAGTGGAGTCTCTTGCTTCCATACCAGTGTGTTTGTAGGAATCTGAAAACGATGTGTGGGGGCGGTCACTTTTACTCCTCAACAGTGTTAATTTAATGTGAGTCACGCACGCTTTCAATGAGCATTACACCTCATAGCCACATGTGCCTGTTTTTAAATGCGAATGAGAGAACTGACATCATCCTAAACAAAAAAATCAACCACTCTAAGGAATGATAGTTAAAGTAGACAGAAGCATGAATTTTTTATGTTAGCCTCTAGGGCCAAGAGATTCTTTTAACTCATTTTTTTTGAGGCTTGGGGGAGAGAGAAGACACACAGGGTGCCGAATTATTCCAATTAAACACATTTGATTCAATTAACTAAAACTGATATATTCTGACATACTTCAGAGTAATTCCTAAAATCTCTTCCCCCAAAGAGCTTTAAGTAGATTCTTTCCGTCAAAATCCATGCAAGGACTTTCAGAACACTGAAGAATACCTGAGAAGTAAAAAAGACACAAAACGTTATCTCTAAATTTGAAGATAAGTGACTTTAATGTGTCTCTTTCTCAATGTAAGCCAAACCATTTACCATAGGCTAAGGTTGTGTTCAGTATTAGAGATGCTCTTGGCTTTTCAGTTCCTCCAGTCTCTCCTAACTGAGGAAGTATGTTGTAGCTCTAGGTACCACTGGGCTTTGTTTCCATGTAGAAACCATACTTCCAGATCCCTTATAGCCTCTCTTCATCTTGCTTTGACAGAGAAAGGAGGAAGTAAACTTGACAAGCTGATTAGCTTCAGTTTTCATCTTCATTCTCAGACAGAAGCATCATATTAGGTCCCAGCATTCTCATCTTCTTGTGTTTGGTCGTGTCATTGTGATTTAGGTCAGCATCCAGAGGACCTTCAGCTCTCTCTATTTTTTTTTTTAGCTTTTTTTGGTATGTGGTACATAACATGAAAAGATGTTTGTTATCATCAGCTGTCATGCATGGGGATGAAAATGAACAGCAGTGAGCTATTGCTGAACACCTATTAAAATGGTTACAATGGTATGGGTGACCATGAAACGTCTCATACAAATTAAAAGAAAGAGGTTTGGGTAGTTGCCAAAAAATAAAAATTAAATAAAATAGACCAACTAAATCTGCGGTAGATCTATACAGTTACTTAACCCGTAGCCCCCAAAGGGGACACATTATTGACACTATCACTGCAGAACATGCCTCCTGTTGAAAAGGAAGGGGAACATTAATTCTCCTGATATGCCAGGATGCCATGATAGTCAATGTCTCCAGCAGAAGTGTGGTTTTTCAGAGAATGAAGAAATGAGGGAGAGGGGAGAGGGGGGAGATGGGGAGAGAGAGCAAGAGCGAGAGTGAGAGCGAGAGAGAGGGAGAGAGAGAGAGAGAGAATAAAGAGAACAGCACACAAGTGTGTGAGAGAGTGCTTATAACTAGGGCATTTTATAGCATCCCCAATTTTATAGTGTTAGAGCCTAATAATTCACACCAGACAATTTATAAAGAATGGAGATGAACTTAACCCATGATTCCAAAGGCGAGAAGACCTAATAAAGGCCCCTTGCCTACATTAAAATGTTTAAGGACATCTTATAGAGAGACAGGGTAAACCTGTCATACTGAACTTTATTTTGTATTAAAGCTGCTTCTGCAGTGATGTACGAGCTTGTTAGTCTATTGATTACATCTCAGAAGCCCCAGGTCTGAACACTGTTGCATTGTTGGCCACATTTTGAATATAAGAATGTTTTGGGGGGTTGGGGATTTAGCTCAGTGGTAGAGCGTTTGCCTAGGAAGCGCAAGGCCCTGGGTTTGGTCCCCAGCTCTGAAAAAAAGAACCAAAAAAAATGTTTTGGGACTGATTTAAGTTATACTATTACCCAAGGGATACTTTTACACTGGGATTTTGATATTTACAAACAATTTACAATGAGTACTTTGAAAATTTATCTGTAAGATGAATTTGACTTTGCTATTGTAAGGAATGAGAGTAAAGTAGAAACAGCTACTGAGACTCAAGAGAAATTAGGTTGTTTGGGTGTCTCTGCCTCCTAGTTACAGTGACAACCTCATATATACTACACCCTGATGCATTATTACTGAGCTGTGAGCCAATATAAGGCTTTCTCTATTAAGAAGTGATTGTCCGGTTTCCATCTGCACCGAGAGCTGACTCTATGCCACGGCTTTCTGTGCCTGGATCCTGCTGGGAGAGGGCTGGTATTCCAGGAGTGCTGACTCACCTGAGAGCACAGGTAGGACTCTTCTGCTCAGAGAGACCCACTAGGAGCCCTTGGGATGCCAGAGCCAAGGAGACCTCTGGGACAGGATCCTTCCATTTCCCTGTGCCACAGCTCTCCATACCCAAATCCTGCTGGGAGAGAACTTGTTTCCCAGGAGTGCTGACACACAGATTTACAGGAGGGTCAAACACTGTCAGAGACAGCAAGAGCAGCTACACCAGAGATAACCAGATGCTGAGAGGCAAGTGCAAGAAACTAAGCAACAGAAATCAAGGTCATTTGGCATCTTCAGAACCCAGTTCTTCCACCACAGCAAGTCCCGGACACCCCAACACACTGGAACAGCAAGATTCTGATTTAAAAAATCACATCTCAATGATGATTTTAGAGGACTTTAAGAAGGACATAAATAACTCCTTGAAAAAATACAGGACAACACAGGCAAACAGGTAAAAACACTTAAAGAGGAAACACAAAAATTCCTTAAAGAATTACAGGAAAACACAACCAAACAGGTGAAGGAATTGAACAAAACCACCCAGGATCTAAAAATGGAAATAGAAACAATAAAGAAATCATAAAAGGAGACAATCTTGGAAATAGAAAACCTAGGAAAGAGGTCAGGAGTCATAGATGCAAACATCACCAACAGAATACAAGAGATAGAGGAGAGAATCTTAGGGGCAGAAGATACCATAGAAAACATTGACACAACCATCAAAGAAAATGCAAAACACAACAAGATCCTAACCCAAAACATCCAGGAAATCTAGGACAAAATGAGAAGAACAAACTTAAGGATAATAGGTATAGAAGAGAATGAAGACTCCCAATTGTTGTCTTGTAAATATCTTCAACAAAATTATAAAAGAAAACTTGCCTAACCTGAAGAAAGAGATGCCCATAAGCATAAAAAAGCTTATAGAACTCCAAATACATTGGATCAGAAAAGAAATTCCTCCTGTTACACAATAGTCAAAACACCACATGCACAAAACAAAGAAAGAATATTAAAAGAAGTAAGGGAAAAAGGTCAAGTAACATATAAAGGCAGACCTATCAGAATTACACCAAAGACTATGAAAGCAAGAAGGTCCTGGGCAGATGTCATACAAACTTTAAGAGAGCGAAATGTCAGCCAAGGCTACTATATCCAGTAAAAGTCTCAATGAACATAGGTGGAGAAACCAAGATATTACATAACAAAACTTGGTTTACAAAATATATTTTCACAAATCCAGTCCTACAAAGGATAATAGATGGAAAACTCCAACACAAGAAAGGAAACTATACGCTAGAAAAAGCATAAAACTAACCTTCTTTCAACAAACACAAAAGAATATATCCACACAAACATAATCCCATCTCTAACAACAAAAATAAGAGGAAACAACAATCATTGGTACCTAACATCTATCGACATCAATGGACTCAATTCCCCAATAAAAAGACATAGACTAGCAGACTGGATACATAAACAGGACCTAACATTTTGCTGCATACAGGAAACACACCTCAGTGACAAAGACAGACAATTCCTCAGAGTAAATGGCTGGGAAACAATTTTCCAAGCAAATGGTTCCAAGAAACAAGCTGAAACAGCCATTTTTTGGGGGGGGGATATTTTTTTTATTTACATTTCAAATGTTAGCCCCTTTCCCCCACCCAACCACCCATCCCTTCCTGCCTCTCTGCTCTGACATTCTCTTTTACTGGGGGATCCAGACTTGGCAGAACCAAGGGCTACCCCTCCTTTTGGTGTCCAACAAGGCCATTCTCTGCTACATATGCAGCAGGAGCCATGGGTCTGTCCATGTGTACTCTGTGGGTGGTGCTTTAGTCCCTGGGAGCTCTGGTGGGTTGGTATTGTTCTTATGGGGTTGCAAACCACTTCAGCTCTTTCAATCCTTTCTGTAACTTCTCCAATTGGGACCCCATTCTCAGTTCAATGGTTGGTTGCTAGCATTCATCTCTGTATTTGACATGCTCTTGCAGAGCCTCTCAGGAGACAGCTATATCAGGTTCCTGTCAGCATGCACTTGGTATCAGCAATGTGGTCTGGGCTTGGTGGGATGTATGTATATTGGCTGGATCCCCAGGTGGGGCAGTCTCTGAATGGCCATTCCTTCAGTCTCTGCTCCAAAATTGTCTTTATATCTCCTCCTAGGAATATTTTTTGTTTCCTCTTTCTAAGAAGGACTGAAGCATCCACATTTTCATCTTCATTATTCTTGAGCTTCATATGGTCTGTAGATTATAGCTTTTAGGCTAACGTCCACTTATCAAAGAGGGCATACCATGTGTACTTTTTGTGATTGGGTTACCTTACTCAGGACGATATTTTCTAGTTCCATCCATTTGCCTATGAAATGAAGTCACTGTTTTTAATAGCTGAGTAGTACTCCATTGTGTAGATATACCACATTTTCTGTATCCATTCCTCTGTTGAAGGGCATCTGGGCTCTTTCCAGCTTCTGGCTATTATAAATAAGACTGCTATGAACATAGTGGGGCATGTTTCCTTGCTCTGTGTTGGAGCATCTCTTGGGTATATGCCCAGGAGTGGTATAGCTGTGTCCTCAGGTAGTATGATGTCCAATTTTCTGAGGAAACTCCAGACTGATTTCCAGAGTGTGTTATACCAGCTTGCAATCCCACCAACAATAGAAGAGTGTTTCTCTCTGTACACATCCTTGCTAGATTCTGTTGTCACCTGAGTTTTTGATCTTAGCCATTCTGACTGGCATGAGGTGAAATCTCAGGGTTGTTTTGATTTGCATTTTCTTGATGGCTAAGTATGTTGAACAATTCTTTAGGTACTTCTCAGACATTCGATAGTCCTCAGCTGAGAATTCTTTGTTTCACTCTGTACCCCATTTTTAAAATAGGGTTATTTGATTCTCTGGAGTGTAACTTCTTGAGTTCTTTGTATATTTTGGATATTAGCCCTCTATCAAATGTAAGATTGGAGAAGATCTTTTCCCAATCTGTTGGTTGCAATTTTGTCCTATTGACAATATTCTTTGCCTTACAGAAGCTTTACAAATTTATGAGGTCCCATTTGTCAATTCTTGATCTTAGAGCATAAACCATTGGTATTCTGTTCAGGAAATTGTCCCCAGTGCCCATGTGTTTGAGGCTCTTCCCCACTTTTTCTTCTATTAGTTTCAGTGTATCTGGTATTACATGGAGGTCCGTGATCCATTTGGACTTGAGAGATTTATACAGCACGATAAGAATGGTTCAATTTGCATTCTTCTACATGCTGACCTCCAGTTCAAGCAGCACCATATGTTGAAAATGCTGTCTTTTTTCTACTGGATGGTTTTACTTCCTTTGTTAAAGATCAAGTGACCATAGGTATGTGGGTTCATTTCTGTGTCTATTCTATTGTTTTGATCTACCTGCCTGTCTCTGTACCAATACCATACAGTTTTTATCACTATTGTTCTGTAATACAGTTTGAGGCCAGGGATGGTGACTTCCCCAGAAGTTGATATCCTGGGTTTCTTGTTATTCCAAATGAATTTGCAAGTTGCTCTGTTTAACTCTATGAAGAATTGAGTTGGCATTTTGATGGGGGATTGCATTGAATCTGTAGATTGATTTTGGCAAAATGGCCATTTTTACAATATCAATCCTGCCAATCCATGAGCATGGAAGGTCTTTCTATCTTCTGAGATCTTCTTTGATTTTTTTCTTCAGAGACTTGAAGTTCTTGCCATACAGATCTTTCACTTGCTTGGTTAGAGTCATACCAAGGTATTTTATATTATTTGTGACTATTGTGAAAGGTGTCATTTCCCTAATTTCCCTAAATTGTTTATCAGGTTTAGGAGTTCTCTGGTGGAATTTTTGGAATCACTTAAGTATACTATCGTATCATCTGCAAATAGTGATATTTTGACTTCTTCCTTTCTTCTTAGCACCTCAGGGTACTGTTTCCAAAATTGACCATATAATTGATCACAAAACAGGTCTCAACAGATACAAGATAATAGAAATAATCCCATGCATCCTATGAGATCACTATGGACTAAGGCTTGTCTTCAATAACAACAAAAAAGACTAAAGCCCACATATACATGGAAGCTGAACAATGCTCTACTCAATGATAACTTGGTCAAAGAAGAAATAAAAAAAGAAATTAAAGACTTTTTAGAATTATTGAAAATCAAGGCACAACATACCCAAACTTATGGGATACAATGATAGCAGTGCTAAGAGGAATACTCGTAGTTTTTAGTGCCTCCAAAAAGAAACTGGAGAGAGCATAAACTAGCAGGTTGACAGCACAGCTGAAAGCTCTAGAACAAAAAGAAGCAAATACACCTAAGAGGAGTAGATGGCAGGAAAGAATCAAACTCAGGGCTGAAATCCACCAAGTAGAAAAAAAAAAAAGAATATACAAAGAATCAACAAGACCAGGAGCTGGTTCTTTGAGAAACTCAACAAGATAGTAAACCCTTAGCCAGAGTAACCAGAGGGCACAGAGAGAGTATCCAAATTAACAAAATCAAAAATGAAAAGGAAGACATAACAACAGAATCTGAGGAAATTAAAAGAATCCTACCTCAAAAGCCTATCTTCACTAAAACTGGAAAATCTGGATGAAATGGACAATTTTCTTGAAAGATATCAGATACTAAAGGTAAATCAACATCAGATAAACTATCTAAACATTCTCATAATCCCTAAAGAAATATAAACATTCATTAAAAGTCTCCCGACCAAGCTGGAGCCCCAACCTCACTGATCCCTGCCCACAGCTCATTGCTCCCAAACCCCTTGGGAGAGAGAGCTCACTGCCCGGACAGGTGGGCACTCCTGAGACTGCAGAGTAGGAGAGACCACCAATACTGCCCACCCCTGCCCACATCCCTGGCCCAAGAGGAAACTGTATATGGCCTCTGGGAACCGGAAGATGGGGCACTCGAACGGCAGATCCCCCGCAGTCCAGACACTGCCTGGACCTGAAGGGAACCGGTCAACAGTTCTCTGCATCCAAATCCCATGGGAGGGAAAGCTAAGCCTTGAGAGGGGCAGACACGCCTGGGAAGCCAGAAGAGACTACACTCTGCCCACATTTCTGACTCCAGAGGAAAATACCTAACGCCATCTAGGACCCTGTTGCACGGGGGCCCTGGGAAAAGGTGTCGGAGGCCCTCCTGGTTGCTGCCCTCACAGAGAGCTCAAAAGCAGCCCCCGACGAGCAACTTGAGCCACAGGACTACAGGTAAAACCAACTTTTCTGCTTCAAGCGACCTGCCTGGTCGACTTAGGACACAGGCCCACAGGAACAGCTGGAGACCAGTAGACAGGAAAGACTACATGCCTGAAAGCAGAACACTCTGTTCCCATGACTGGCTGAAAGAAAACAGGAAAACAGGTCTACAGCACTCCTGACACACAGGCTTATAGGACAGTCTAGCCACTGTCAGAAAGAGCAGAACAAAATAACACCAGAGATAATCTGATGGCGAGAGGCAAGCGCAGGAATCCAAGCAACAGAAACGAAGACTACATGGCATCATCGGAGCCCAATTCTCCCACCAAAGCAAACACTGAATATTCAAACACACCAGAAAAGCAAGCTCTAGATTTAAAATCACATTTGATCATGATGCTGGAGGAATTCAAGAAAGACATGAAGAACTCCCTTAGAGAAATGGCGGAAAACATAAATAAAGAAGTAGAAGCCTATAGAGAGGAATCACAAAAATCCTTGAAAGAATTCCAGGAAAACACAATCGAACAGGTAAAGAAATTAAAATGGAAATAGAAGCAATAAAGAAAGCACAAAGGGAAACAACCCTGGATATAGAAAACCAAAGGAAGAGACAGGAGCCGCAGATACAAGCATCACAAACAGAATACAAGAGATAGAAGAGAGAATCTCAGGAGCAGAAGATTCCATAGAAATCATTGACTCAACTGTCAAAGAAAATGTAAAACGGAAAAAGCTACTGGTCCAAAACATACAGGAAATCCAGGACTCAATGAGATCAAACCTAAGGGTAATAGGTATAGAAGAGAGTGAAGACTCCCAGCTCAAAGGACCAGTAAATATCTTCAACAAAATCATAGAAGAAAACTTCTCTAACCTAAAGAAAGAGATGCCCATAAACATACAAGAAGCCTACAGAACTCCAAATAGATTGAACCAGAAAAGAAACTCCTTCCCTCACATAATAGTCAAAACACCAAATGCACAAAATAAAGAATATTAAAAGCAGTAAGAGAAAAAGGTCAAGTAACATATAAAGGCAGACCTATCGGAATCACATCAGACTTTTCACTAGAGACTATGAAAGCCAGAAGATCATGGACAGATGTCATACAGACCCTAAGAGAACACAAATGCCAACCCAGGTTACTGTATCCTGCAAAACTCTCAATTAACATAGATGGAGAAACCAAGATATTCCATGACAAAACCAAATTTACACAATATCTTTCTACAAATCCAGCCCTACAAAGGATAATAAATGGTATAGCCCAACATAAGGAGGCAAGATACACACTAGAAAAAGCAAGAAACTAATTGTCTTGGCAGCAAAACAAAGAGAAGAAAAGCACACAAACATAATCTCACATCCAAATATGAATGTAACAGGAAGCAATAATCACTATTCCTTAATATCTCTCAACATCAATGGTCTCAACTCTACAATAAAAAGACATAGATTAACAAACTGGATACGCAATGAGGACCCTGCATTCTGTTGCCTACAGGAAACACACCTCTGAGACAAAGGCAGACACCACCTCAGAGTGAAAGACTGGAAAAGAAGTTTCCAAGCAAATGGTCTGAAGAAGCAAGCTAGAGTAGCCATTCTAATATCGAATAAAATTGATTTTCAACTAAAAGTCATCAAAAAAGATAAGGAAGGACACTTCATATTCATCAAAGGAAAAATCCACCAAGATGAACTCTCAACCCTAAATATCTATGCTTCAAATACATGGGCACCTACATACATAAAAGAAACCTTACTAAAAGTCTCCCGAACAAAAAAATCCCAGGATCAGATGGATTCAGTGCAGAATTCTTTTAGACCTTCATAGAAGACCTCATACCAATACTGTTCAAACTATTCTGCAAAATAGAAACAGAAGGAACACTACCTAATTCTTCTTTTGAAGTGACAATTATGCTTATACCTAAGCCACACAAAGACCCAACAAAGAAAGAGAACTTCAGAACAATTTCCTTTATGAATATTGACACAAAATATTCAATAAAATTCTTGCAAACCAAATCCAAGAACACATCAAAATGATCATCTATCATGATCAAGAAAGCTTCATCCCAGGGATGGAAGGATGGTTCAAAATATGGAAATCCATCAATGTAATCCACTATATAAATAAACTCAACGAAAAAAACCCCACATGATCATTTCATTAGATGCTGAGAAAGCATTTGACAAAATTCAACACATCTTCATGATAAAAGTCTTGGAAAGATCAGGAATTCAAGGCCCATACCTAAACATAGTAAAAGCCATATACAGCAAACGAGTAGCCAACATCAAGCTAAACGGAGAGAAGTTTGAAGTAATCCCACTAAAATCAGGGACTAGATAAGGCCGCCCACTCTCTCCCTACTATTCAATATAGTACTTGAAGTTATAGCTAGAGCAATTAGATAATAAAAAGACATCAAAGAGATACAAATTTGGAAGGAAGAAGTCAAAATATCATTATTTGCAGATGATGTGATAGTATACTTAAATGACCCCAAAAATTCCATCAGAGACCTCCTAAACCTGATAAACACCTTCAGCAAAATGGCTGAATATAAAATTAACTCAAGCAAATCAGTAGCCTTCCTCTACTCAAAGGATAAACAGACTGAGAACAAAATTAGGAAAATGAAACCCTTCAAAATAGTCACAAATAATGTAAATTACCTTGGGGTGACTCTATCCAAGCAAGTGAAAGATCTGTATGAGAAGGACTTCAAGTCTCTGAAGAAAGAAATTGAAGATTTCAAGAGAAGGCAAGATCTCTCATGCTCATGGATTGGTAGGATTAATATAGTAAAACTGGCTATCTTGTTGAAAGCAATCTACAGATTCAATGCAATCCTCATCAAATTCTCAAGTCAATTCTTCCCAGAGTTAGAAATAACAATTCCCAAATTCTCTTGGAATAACAAAAACCCAAGGATAGCCAAAACTATCCTCAACAATAGAAGAACATCTGGGGGAATTACCATCCCTTCCAGCTGTATTACAGAGCAATAGTGATAAAAACTGTATGGTATTAGTACAGAGACAGGCAGGCAGATCAATGGAATAGCATTGAAGACAGGAATGAACCCACATACCTATGGTCACTTGATGTCTGACAAAGGAGCTAAAACCATCTAGTGAAAAATAGGGCAACATTTTCAACAAATGGTGCTGGTTCATTGGAGTACGTAGAAGAATGCAAATTCATTCATTCTTATCTCCTTGTAAAAAGCTCAAGTCCATGTGGATCTTGGACCTCCACATAATAACAGATATATTGAAACTAATAGAATAGAATGTGAGTCAGCGCCTTGAATACATGGGTACAGGGAAAAATTTCCTCAACAGTACACTAATGGCTTATGCTCCAAGATCAAGAATTGACGAATGGGGCCTCATAAAACTGCAAAGCTTCTGTAAGGCAAAGGACGCTGTCAATAGGACAAAACTGCAACCAACAGATTGGGAAAAGAACTTCTCCAATCTTACATCTGATAGAGGTCTAATGTCTAAAACATACAAAGAACTGAAGAAGTTCGACTCCAGAGAATCAAATAACCCTATTAAAAATGGGGTACAGAGCTAACCAAAGAATTCCCAGCTGAGAACTATCGAATGTCTGAGAAGTACCTAAAGAATTGTTCAACATTCTTAGCCATCGGGGAAATTCAAATCAAAACAACACTGAGATTCCACCTCACACCAGTCAGAATGGCTAAGATCTAAAACTCAGGTGACAACAGAATCTAGTAAGGATGTGGAGAAAGAGGAGCACTCTTTTATTGTTGGTGGGATTGCAAGCTGGTACAACCACTTTGGAAATCAGTTTGGAGTTTCCACAGAAAATTGGACATCATACTACCTGAAGACTCAGCTCTACCACTCCTGGGAATATACCCAAAAGATGCTCCAACATACAACAAGGAAACATGCTCACTATGTTCATAGCAGCTTTCTTTATAATAGCTAGAAGCTGGAAAGAGCCCAGATGTCCTTCAATAAAGGAATGGATACAGAAAATATGGTACGTCTACACAATGGAATACTTCTCAGCTATTAAAAACAGTGACTTCATGAAATTCATAGGCAAATGGATGGAGCTAGAAAATATTCTGAGTGAGGTAACACAATCACAAAAGAGCACACATGGTACACACTCACTGATAAGCGAATATTAGCCCCAAAGCTCGAATTACCCAAAATATAATCCACAGACCACATGAAGCTCAAGAATAAGGAAGACCAAAATGTGAATGCTTCAGACTTTCTTAGAAGGGGGTACAAAAACAGTCACAGGAAGAGATATAGAGACAAAGTTTGGAGCAGAGACTGAAGGAAGGACCATCCAGAGACTGTCCCACCTGGGGGAATCCATCCCATATACAGATACTAAATCCAGACAATATTGCAGGTGCAAGAAGTGCAAGCTGATAGGAGCCTGATATAGTTGTCACCTCTCTCTGCAAAAGCCTAACAAATACAGAGGTGTATGTGTGTAGCTAATCATTGAGAACAGGGTCCACAATAGAGTAGTTAGAGAAAGAACCAAAGTAGCTGAAGGAGTTTGCAACCCCAAAAGAAGAACAACAATATCACCCAACCAGACACCCCAGAGCTCCCAGGGACTAAGCCACCATCCACAGGGATGGACCTATGACTTCATCTGCATACGTAGCAGAGGATGGCCTTGTCAGGCCCTTGGTCCTGTCAAGGCTCGATGCTCCAGTGTATGGGAATGCTAGGGTTGGGAGGTGGAAGGGAGTGAGTGGGTGGGTGGGGGATCACCCTTATAGAAGTGGGAGGGGTGGGATAGTGGGTTTCTGGAGGGGAAACAGGGAAATGGGATAACATTTAAAATGTAAATTTAAAAAATCCAGTAAAAGAAAAAGAAGTGATTGTCAGGGTTTTTTTTTTTTTTTTTTTTTTTTTTTTTTTTTTCACACAGAAACAGGAAAGGTAATGAACGCCACTGCCAAAATAAGATAAAAAGAAGAGCAGGAGGATGAGGAAGGGGAAGATCTGTTATAAGAATCAACCTCTGTGATGCTTTTGTGAGCCACCATGAGGTTGCTGGGATTGAACTCAGGACCTCTGGAAGAGCAGTCAGTGTGCTTAACCACTGAGCCATCTCTCCAGTCCTCTGTGATGCTTTTGATCTGCACTATACACTGAAGAGATGCTACTATCTCCTGAGTCTGTTGTCTTGAAATATAATAGAAATCCAGATGCGCAGATGATCATGAATCTCTTTAATAATTTGTATTCTATCAACTGTCCAGATTGTGTGTGTGTGTGTGTGTGTGTGTGTGTGTGTGTGTGTGCGTGTGTGCGTGTGTGTGCGCACGTGCGCAGTCTTCTACTGACTTGAATAGAAACTTCCAGAAATCCATAGTTTGTGCTCTATGGGCTTATATGTGTAGGTTTCAGTTACCTACACACACTAGGGACTGAAAACATAATTCACCATGAACACTTGATGAAGGATAGCACCATTGACCGCCTCTTTCTGGATTGTCAATTTAAGTTTAAGCCCCTCGACTTAAACTTCATTCCAAACGAGCCTGCATCTATAAGCCAAAACGTACTTAGACGTTCACTGACTTTTAATTTACCTGGATTCCAAAGTTCATTTTACTCAAGTTGCTGGTGGCTGAGAGTATCTTTGAGGTGGTTTGCAGAAAGAAACTGAGACCTGCTGTGGAATGTCTTGGCTGATATCAATTTCTTCTTACAAAAAAGCCACACAAATATTGGCAGAGTTTGGGGTAATAGAAATACCACTTTACAACACAAGATGTGTCCATGTCTCTAATTAGTAGATTCTATCATATATTTTCCATTCTTTTATGCACAGCATAATACATAATCATAAGCATAGCCTGCAGGATTGGGTGATCTACAAGGAAAACTTCAAATTGTGTATCCTGGAGAATCCTTTCTAATACTTCTGTTGTCCTTTGTCACGAAGAAGATCTCACAGAACGACTACATTTTTCCGTTTTGGGAAATCTCGACATTTACTCATTTAATACACATAAGTTTAAAGTCCAACCAGTAGCGAATAAGGAGTCCTATTTCCTCCCAGCCTCTCCAGCATTTGTTGTTATTTATTTATTTCCTTGACAATAGCTAACCTCATTGAGATGATATGGAATCCAAGGTAGTTTTAATTTTCATTTTTCTTATCTTCAGTGGTTTTGAACAAATTTTAAAATATTTATTTGGCAACCTAAGTTTTGACAAAAGCTTGAAAAACCATACATTTTGAGAAAAGTTTCTTCATCAAATGGTATTGGGAAAATTGAATCTATGCCAAAAGAATAAAATTACATTGGCATTACCTACCCTTCACAAGGTAATTGAAACTGGAAAAATACTTTAATATAAAACCCAACATGTAGAAAGTACTAGAAGAAAATACAAAGAAAATACTTCAAGATAAGTCCAGGCAAGAATTTCTTTTAGAAAAAATCTCTAGTAGCACAGGATATAACCCGATGAATTGACAAATTGGATTAACTGATATTACGAAGCTTTTGCCCAGCAAGAGAAATTGTCAGCTAGAAGATGTGAGAAAATCTTTTCCATGTATATCTCAGACAGGGGCTGTCTTGGTTTGTTTTATTGTCAACTTGACCCAAGCTTGAGGGTATATGAAGGGGAACCTTGAAGATAAAAAATAATGTCCATCAGAGTGAGCTTTAGGCAAGTCTGAAGGAAAATTTCTTGATGGATGGTTGGTGTGGGATAGCCTAGTCCACTGGAGATATTGACACCTGTGCATGGGCAGGTGATGCTGGGTAGTATGAGAAGGCAGACTGGACAAATAACAGAAGCAAGTCTGTAAGCAGTGCTCCTTCATGGCCTCTGTTTCAGTTCCTGCCTTCAGGTTCCTGTCTGCTTCAGGTCCTGTTTAGACTTCGTTCAGTGATGGATTATCATCTGAAAGTGTAAGCCAAAAAAAAAAAAAATCCCTTTCCTCAACAAGTTACTTTTAATCATGGTTCTTATCACAGCGATAAAAACCTGACTATAACAGGGGCTGATACCTAGGAGTGCACAAAGGAAACCACAAAAACCTAAATCTTCCAATCAGTGAACTGAATAGACAGCTCCAAAAGGGAGAGATACTAATGACAGTCATCAGGGCTCTGTAAGTTAAAAGTATATCCCTTAATAATCAAAACACTAAATGTACATATACACTACACACACACACACACACACACACACACACACACACACACACACACAGAGAGAGAGAGAGAGAGAGAGAGAGAGAGAGAGAGAGAGAGAGAGAGAGAATGCTATATAAACTGCAAGGGGAAAAGGGTATAATCTAATAAGGCAGACTTATTAGAATAACACCTGACATGTCAGTGGAGACTCTAAAAGCCAGAAAGACCTGAACAGATATTTTACAAACCCCAAGATACCACAGATGTTAGCCCAGACTACTATACTATACTATACTATACTATACTATACTATACTATACTATACTATACTATACTATACGAATACATGAAAGATCACATGAAAAGATGGTCTCCCAGGAACACATGAAAAGATCATCCACCATGATCGAGTAGGCTTCATCCCAGTGATGCATGGATGGGTTCAACATATGTAAATTGATTAATGCTGTTCATCACATAAACAGACTGAGAGAAAAGCCTCATCATCCTCCCATTAACTGCAGGAAAGGTCTTTGACAAAAACCAATGCTCCTTCGTGATAAAAGTCCTGTAAAGTTTAGGGATTCAAGGGACATAGTTCAACATGATAAAGGCAGCTTATAGCAAACCCACAGCCAACATCAATTGGAATATTTCCATTAAAATAAGGAACAAGATAAGGTTGTCCACTCTTCATTCCTATTCAGTATAGGACTTGCATTCTTGGCTAGAGCAGCGAGACAACTGAAGGAGATCGAGGGGATACAAGTAGGATGGGAAGGAGTCAAAATAGACTATTGGCAGATGATATGATATTATGCATTAATGACCATAAAATTCTACTGGAAAAATCTTATAGCTGATCAACACTTTCTACAATGTATTGGGATTCAAATTAAGACATATAAATCGGTAGCCTTTGTAAATACGAAAGACAGACTGAGAAATAAATTAGGGTGCAAATGCCTTTCACAATAACGTCCAAAAGTATAAAATATCTTGGGGAGTAATTCTAGCCAAGCAAGTTAAAAACATGTATGATAAAACCTTTAAGATGTTGAAGAAAGAAATAGAAGAAGGTATCAGAAGATGGAAAGATTGTCCATGCTGGTGCATTGGTAGGATTGATGCAGTAAAAAAAATGATCATCCTTACCGAGAGCAATCTACAGGTTCAGTGCAATCCTCATGAAAATTCCAACTCAATTCTTCACAGAACTTGGAAGGACGATTTTCAGCTTTTTATAAGAACAGGAATACACGTGATTGCAAAACCACATTTGGATGATAAGGAACTATTAATAAGTATTGCTATCTCAGTATCAAATTGTATAAAGATCTATAGCAATAAAACAGCATAGTATTGGCACTGAAACAGACATGCTGGCCCATGGAATAGAATCGAGGACCTGCTACAAATCCACACATATATGTACACCTGGTTTTTGATAAAGAAGCTGGAAATACACACTAGAGCAAAGACAGCTGCTTCAACAAAGGGTGCCAGTCCAACTGAATGGCTGGATTCTACAGGTAAATAAATCCAAACTTATCAGTGTTCACAAATTTTAACTCCAATCGCTCAAAGACCTCAACATAAAATATTATCCTGAACTTGATAGAAGAGGATGTAGGGCATAGGCTGGAGCTCAGTGGGATAGGAAAAGACTTTCGGAACAGGACATCAATAGCTCAGGCTCTAAGATCAATGATTAGTAAATGACAAGTCATGGAACTGTAAAGCATCATTCGGACACTTGTAATCTACAGAATGCGGAAAGAGCTTTACCAACTACACATTGGACAGAGGTCTAATATGTAAATTATATAAAGAAATAAAAATTGTCAAGAAAACAGTAATCCATTTAAAAAATGGGGTACAGATCTAAACTGCATTCTCAAAAGAGGAAACTCGAATGGCTGAGAAGCACTGAAAAAAGTGTTCAGCACTTTTAGCCATCAGGGAAATGCAAATCGATATTATTTTGAGATTTCATTTTGCACCCAACAGAATGGCCATGATCAATGTCACAGATGACAGCTTATGAAGGTGAGGATGTAGAGTAAGGGGGGCATTCATCCATTGCTGGCGGGAGTGCAAATCTGTATAGCCACTAAGGAAATCAGTTTAGTGGTTCCTCAGAAAGATAGAAATCAATCTACCTCAAGATCAAGCTAGAGCACTCTGGGCATATTCACAGAGAAAACCTCATTCTACTACAGAGACACTCAATAAACCATGTTTATTTCTTCTCTATTCATAATAGCAAGAATTGGAGACAGTGTAGATGTTGTCAACAGATGAATAGATAAAAATGTGGAGTACCACTCGGCAGTTAAAACAATGAAATCGTGAAATAGATAGTAAGTGGATAAAAATAGAAAAACATCCTGAACGAGGTAACATTTGTTATGGTGTGTATATGCTTATTTATGGATGTTATCTGTTAAGTCTTTGACAAGACAGTCTGTATAACCACAGACATTAGGTACAGAGGAAGAGACTAGGGTGAGGGATGGATCTCCCCAGAAAAGTGAAATAAAACAGATAGTTATGGATGGCCATGGGGGAGGAATTGGAATCGGAGGGACGACAAGAAGGGGGAGAAAAAGGGAGTGATGGAGACAATACAGGTAGGACAGCTTAAACTAATGGCCACTTGGGGAGTCAGATGGAAACAGTATAGTAGAAGCTTTCTATAATATACACGAATCATATATTATATATAGAATAAAATATAATACATATAACAATATATAAATAATATATGCATTATTTATCTATTATCTCTCTATATAACATAATAATATATAGGAAGATTATCTAAATGAGATCAATAGGGGAGATGGGACTCTAGTTGGATATCTCTCATCAGCAATGAAAATTTTAATAGCAGGAATCATTTACATCTAATCATTTTATTGGACATGGGAGTTCTATAGGAACCCACCAAATAACCTAAGCTATTGCCATAGCTATTGGGGTTTCTTCTTTTTTTTTTTTCTTTTTTTTCGGAGCGGGGGACCGAACCCAGGGCCTTGCGCTTGCTAGGCAAGCGCTCTACCACTGAGCTAAGTCCCCAACCCTGGGGTCTCTTCTCAAATGGATGACAGGACTCTATTACAGATGACAGCACCCAGACAACTCACTGGACATGGAGAAGTTGAGCTGGTGCCTAGTAAACGCCTTCATCTCTACAGACTAGTATTCACGGTACTGAAAGGTACTCTGCGTGCTACCCACGTATAAGGGTAAATACCAAGCCAGCTACACACCCTTTGAACTACGAGTGGTGTGCCCGCAAGATACACTGCTATAATCGTAGCACAAAGTTCTTGAAAATAACCAATCGATATCTGATTTGAATTCTGCCTACTTTATGGGATGGGCAAACCCGTCCATACCTAGTATTTCCTGAGTGGTAAGAACATGGGATTTAATAGGACAGGGATCTAGGGTAAAACTAAATACTATTATTCTGTGATAGGAATATAGCAATAAAATAACTCAATGATGTTCTTCTATACTCATAGAACAGTGCCTAGCTCAGCCATTAAAGCAACTTTCTTCTACAACACATGGAAAAATACAGAGACCCGTAACCAGACAATATACAGAGAAAGAGATCTAAAAGGGATGTCTCCATCAAACCCCACCCCTCAGAGTTCAATGACTTATGTGGAAGAGGAGGCAGAGGGCATCAGGGTATAATAATCTTCCAGACACAACAGGTTTGGCACACATATGAACACACAGAGTGTGACAACACGCACAGGACACCGGATGGGGTCTTGGAGCTGAAGGAGGTGGACACACTTCCCCATCTCTAAACCAGAAATCATCTCCTGTTGATAACTACCTGCAAATAAAAAAATTTGTTTTCTCCAAGGGAGTCAACTCAGGAAACAAAGCTCTCCCATGGGTGACTTCCATGCCCAGTAGTAGATGACACGAAACAACTCAGAGGAATTTTTTTGGAGGTTCTTTGTTTCTTAATGTTAAGTCAGGGCATTTTTTATTGTTGTTGTTCACATATTCTGTTTGTTTTAATTCTTAACCTTACAGGTTCTTTGCATATTCAGTATGATTTCCATGTTTGTTTGTTTTTTTTATGGGATTTTTTTGTTGGTCATTGTGTGGGTGTTTGATTCTATATATATTTCTTGAGGATTTTTTCCTTTGGTTCTTTTTCTTGTTTTGTCATATCCTGATTTGTCTGTTTTTGGTTTATTTTATGATATTTTTATTCCTTATATGCTTATCTGTTCTTTAAGGATAGAAAGAAAGGGGGTGGATCCAAATGGGAAGGGAGGAGCTATGTGGAGTAGGAGAAGAGGAGGCCATAATCACAATATGTTGTATGAAAAAAAAAACCATTTTCAACAACAGGGAAAGAAAAGACATTTGCTGTGAAACTTTTCTTTTATATAACAAAGTCTAGCATAATTAAAAATTTAAGACTGGTAATAGTTTTGTGTTGATTAAATTTTTTGTTTGTTTATCCTCATTAGTATACGATTATCATATTTTTCAGATTGGTGGTTGAAGTAGGCGACAGTGTTCATGGTGGTGGCTTGATGCCCATGGATCCTGGACATCTGCCATGGAAAACAAAAGTTCTGCAAGCCAGGCCAGGTGACCAGACTTATCTGTTCCGTTGTGCTAGTGCATCTCTATATCCACTTGACCTTTCATTTTTTTCTCAGAATTAATGTCACTTTGCATTTAAATATCTAATGAATATCCCAGTATTGTGTGTGGATGCTGCTTGGCAACAAAAGGTTTGCAAATGTGTGTACTTAAAACAAATAAAACTGGGACCCATAATGGCCCTCTTAGTCATTTTGCTTAGAGCTAGCTTTAGTAGATTCTCTTTGGCAAGCCATTTTCTAAACTGTTGGGGCAGGTCACCATTGTGTTTTCCCGGAACTCCTTCATTTTTACCTTATTATGCAATTTATTAAGTTTGTCTTGCATGGCTTACTTACGTTCCTCTTCTACATTAGATTCTGAGTTTCTGGAAGAAAAAAATGTGTGTTCTTGAGAGCACACACAGCATAGTTTTGGTACATAGCGAATGCTCAAAAACTGTGGGTTCTACTTGGGTAATTCTGAGTAATTATGTTTTCAAAACATTGACACTTATTTATCAAAAGGATTGTTCTGCAGATGATGGTGAATTGAGCCACAAAGAATAAAAAGCTTTAGCCATTGCATCATACTCCATTTGAGGTTTATCCGTCAGCAAGGCACAGCAGAATGCACAGGTGTTTTGCTGTGTCTCTCCCTTTTGGATCATGCTTGCCTCTGGAGCATGAGGTCTCCCCTTCACGTGTGCATCCTAAAAACATGACAATGGAGTTTACACGAAATGTAAACTCTTGCCAAAGGGGGTTTCCGAAGCCTTTTGTTGAGTATAGGTCTGAAGCGTAAAATAAGGGCCTATGATTATTAGCAATTGTATGTCTCCCTCTCTCGACATCTTTCTATAATGAGCCAAGAGTCCATAAAGAATATATGTTTTTAATATGCTAAAAGTTGTTTGCACAGAGTGTTTGCCAGCCAAACCAAAAGCAAATAACAAGCTAAGGAGTCCCAGCAAGAGTAACTGCGCTTCTTGAGTTTTTAGAGAGAAGTATTTACTCATTTAACTGGGTTTTGTAGCAATTGTCTACAGCGGGAGACAAGGCTAGAAATTAGTGAATGAAATTTAGAAGACAGCTTATTTGTTATGACAGTGAAGATTACTGCCAAAGGTAACCAACTTTATAAGACAGGTTCAAGAAGCAGATGGAGGACTATTTTTAATTAAAAGAACAACAGAACTTTTGCTTTTAAGTGACTCAGCCAGTCAGTGTCTAGGTGCTAAGGAAACCTTTCTTAGTTTCACTCTAAGATTGATGGTTGGTTTGCTGTTAACCCCTGTCAACAATGATTTGCTCCCAATGAACTAGCAAAAATAACACTTGGAGTTTATTGTGGGCCAACTGTGAAATGCTCCCTAGAGGTCATGTTTGGTGTGCTTGGGCCCTGGTTGGTGGTGCTCGTTTGAAGATGGTGGGGTTCTTCAGGAGGTGGAGAATAGCTGGTGAAAGCAGGTCTTTGAGTGTATGTCTTTGCTACTGTCTTCTTTCCAGTCAATATGAAATCTCTTCCATCATCTTCTACTGGCATAGGAGGCCAGAATGATGGACAACAACCCCTTGAAACTATTTACCCAGATAAGCTTCCTCCCTTAAGGAAAGTAACTAATACAGAGTTGGAAATGATTGGGATCTACCCTCATTCAGACCCCCATTCCACACATGCCAGTTTCCCGAGGGTCAGGAGAGATCCAGTGTAGATGATCACCATCTGCAGCCAATTACTCTAAGCCCAAATAATTGAGGACTGTAGTGTATGCAGTTTCCCAAGACTCACAAAGTAAATAACGGGAGGAAGTGGTCTCTGTAAATGGCGGGAACCCAGAGTCACCAGGAATCTCTCTGAGGAATTTTTCTAGGGCACTCTATGAATGAGTTCCATGGTTATAATCAACTTTGTCCTGGACAAATACCATCTATTATATTTCACTATACTTCGTGGTTGAATATATCAAAAAAGAATTTTTTTGATGTGAACACAAAGTTCATCATTCAGTACTGTAAAAGGACTTATATGGTGACCAGATCAATAGAAAACAAGTCTTGTGGTGCTAAGGATCAAAGCCTGGCAAAGATTAAAACAGAGACTGAAGGAACACCCATTCAGAGCCTGCCCCACATGTGGCCCATACATATACAGCCACCCAATTAGACAAGATGGATGAAGCAAAGAAGTGCAGACCGACAGGAGCCGGATGTAGATCGCTCCTGAGAGACACAGCCAGAATACAGCAAATATAGAGGCGAATGCCAGCAGCAAACCACTGAACTGAGAATAGGTCCCCTATTGAAGGAATCAGAGAAAGAACTGGAAGAGCTTGAAGGGGCTCGAGACCCCAAAAGTACAACAATGCCAAGCAACCAGAGCTTCCAGGGACTAAGCCACTACCTAAAGACTATACATGGACTGACCCTGGACTCTGACCCCATAGGTAGCAATGAATATCCTGGTAAGAGCACCAGTGGAAGGGGAAGCCCTGGGTCCTGCTAAGACTGAACCCACAGTGAACTAGTCTATGGGGGGAGGGCGGCAATGGGGGGAGGGTTGGGAGGGGAACACCCATAAGGAAGGGGAGGGGGGAGGGGGATGTTTGCCCGGAAACCGGGAAAGGGAATAACACTCGAAATGTATATAAGAAATACTCAAGTTAATAAAAAAAAAAAAAAAAAAAAAAAAAAAAAAAAAAAAAAAAAGGATCAAAGCCTGGGCTGGCAAATACCAATGAGCCACACCCAAGCTTTTAGGCATTATTATGTTATTCTTAGGAATAGGAATATTATCCTTTTGAATGTTATGAATATAAGTATCTTGCTATCCTTTTGCCTCCTCTCCTCTTCCCTTCTCAAGGGTCTTTTTATTCTACAGATAATTATATTGTAGAAACAAAGGGGGAAATTATCATTTGTGTTACACTTTTTTATTTTTCTCTCCTCTCTAAAGCCATTTGTTCTGCCCACTTCTAACAAAGAAGTGGGCCTTGAGTTTAATAGGCTGTCTCATTTCTGCCTATAGGAGCCCTGATGTTTGGGGATCGGAACACAGACACCGAAAGTCTGTAGGCTGATTGTTGACATAGCAAACGGCCAAGTGGAGGATAGAGAGAAGGGGTTGGAAAATCTTAGTCTAGCACCAAGAGGCGAAGGCATCCATGAAGTCAGGCAGGGCTCTGCAGTTTTGTAGGAAGCACGAACTGTGGATGCCAGTGTTTGCTATTTAAAATAAGGCTCTGAGGGAATTTAGAAAGTTTTATCGTATAACATCCAAAACAATTTTAGTGTTCATGTGAACTTCAATAAGGTGATGAAACTGGGCATCTACCTGTTTTGTGTGAAAGAAAAATCACTCCCTTTTTGTGTGTATTGCATCTATTAGACACATTGGCCTTTCTATTGGAAGGTGCAGCATTGTACAGGCAGGTGTGACAGATGTACTTATAGAATGACTTTTATCATACAATTATACTTTATGTATCTATGTATCTATCTATGTATCTATGTATCTATCTATGTGTCTATGTATCATCTATCTATCTATGTATCTATCTATGTATCTATCTATGTATCTATGTATCTATCTATGTATCTATGTATCTATCTATCTGTCTATCTATCTATCTATCTATCTATCTATCTATCTATCTATCTATCTATCTATCTATCTATCTAATATGGATTGGTGTTTTTCTAGCTTGTATGTGTATATTCAATCACGTGGTTTATCTGAGGATTGTCTATTCAGAAAGTTTTTTTTTTTAATCACTAAGCTATGACCCCTGATTGTGACTGTAGAGCAGAACACACAACGGGCTCCCTACAAAATCTCTCGTAAAAGGTAAAGTTTATAGAAACTCTTGCCCTTATATTTATCATATTTTTCCAAATGTGTTAGCTGCAAGAGCAGACCATGAAATTAGTTCAGCCTTTTTTTTACTACATCAACTATAACAGAGCTGCTCCCTTTAACTCTCTCCTTCTAGCAGAACCATGCTCTAACTTAATTCTGAATGAGTCTATTACCTGATGTATTCAGGTTCTAAAGCTTGCTACTCCCTCTTGCTAGTACCTCCTGTTGTACTTTCTTAGGCCGACCTTTCAATTGTCAGCTAACACCCCAGTGATCTGGAGTTACATACTCCATTCTTTCCTCCTTTCCTTCTCCACATGTCACTAAGAAGTTGAGCATTGTTCCTATTACACATCCCCTGTTGGTCATCACATTTTTAGTTTCTACTTTTGTGCCATCCAGGCAGGATCATGTTCTGTACATCCCGATTCTTTATTTTCTCTTCATTTCTCAATTTGTCTCATTCCAACTTCTTTTGTAATGCTTGCTGAAGTCTTCAAGAAAAATGATTAATTAAAAAATTTCTGGGACCATGAATGTTTTGTGCGTTGGGTATTGTAAGAAGTTTATGTACGTCTAGGTTGACTCTCCTTGGTGTGCTGAAATAGCAGGAGTCCTGGATGAGTTAAAACTGGTATGAGCTTCTGTAGCCACTAGTCTTAACTTAACAGAGAGATGGGCCTCTTTGCATTTCTTCTGGGAATTATCATGATTATACTCACCACCCACTGTGGGTGGCCACATTCCATGGGAAGGAGGATCCTGGACTGAAAAACGGAAGAAGTTTTGCACAAGGTGAATTGTTTTCTTCTGACCAGGTGCTTCTGAAAGACCCCCTCCCAGAAAGGAGGGGCCCAAGGCCCTCAACTATAAAAGTAAAAAGTAAGTTTTTAGATACACAGACTCAGAACTAAAATGAGCCTGGGAAAGTTCAGATGTGTCCAAGCTTTGTGGGACAAGCTGACCCATCATTTAGACGAAACAGACCATAAAAGAAAACAAAATACAGAAACCAGACTAAATTATGGACATTGCTCCATGGGCCACCTGACAAGAAAAAAAACAGTCCCTGACCCCCCCAGAAGCCCTGACCACCATGTACTTTTTGCTAACTCACTGTTATGATTATAGCCAAAATAGGTAACATACACGTATGCCTCATTTACTCCACATCCTGTCACATCCCTGTAACCATGCATCTGCTTCTGTAAGCCTGCTTCTGCTCCCTAATGCCCTATAAAAACCCGTCCCTGGTTCTGCTAGGCGCGCCAGTCTTCCGAATTGACTGGGACGCCCACAGATACCTGTGTATCCTGATCAATAAAAATCCTCTTGCAGATTGCAGCCTGTGGACTTGGACTGGTCATTGGGCTCGAGGATCTCCCTCCTGAGGGAAGATTCTCTCTGAGAGTCTTACACTTCAACCACCTACTACCTTGACTTCCCTACCATGATGGACTGTACTGTAAATTGTGAGCTAAATCCCTTCCTTCCTTAAGTTGTTTTTATTATTCAAATTAGAGACCCTGGCATCAGTTTATCCACTGAGCCCTGGGACAAAGTTCCGTTTAGTGCTGTTTCCTTTGAGAAGCTTGGATGATAACTTTCTTCTGATATTCTCTATAACCTAGTATCTTTATTGTCTGACATTACAAAACTTTACTTATTTGAGGTGAACAATTGCTATTATGTAAAGTAATGCTGAACAGTGTTAATCCTGTCAATCCTTGCCTTCCTGATATAGGTAAAACTTAAAAGAGTGCAGCAATGATTCACTGAGCCCAAATGGGTGGCATAAATTGACTTTTGTCAGAAACTACTTAGGAGAGCTGATTAATCGAAGGCTGGCTATCTCATTTGAAGTCTCCATATATGGCAGAAACACATACCATTTCCCCCCAAAATTAAATGCCATTTAGCACAGGAAATGGAAAACATAGTTTATATTGAAGAGCTTGCTTTGAAGACGGGCCCACAGAAGATGGGAGTGACACTTTGGCAGTGAACTGACTCATGTTCCCAGCCCTGACTAAGAGCTATTAGTCTTCCATTTTCAGAAAGCTGTTAACGTTGTCAAAGAAATTCAGCATCATTATGCATGCTGGATAATGCAGTTGAATAAGAGGATAACTCATTGGGAATATCCTGTTGCTGTCATCAGATCTAGAAACTTGCCTCACCTCACTCTCATCGTTATGCATCAGGCACCTTTTCTAGTCTGCAGCAGCCCTTGGGCTGTGGGTTTACCAGTTGGCAGATATAAAGCAGAATCTACTGTGTGTTATTGCTCTGCTGAGATCTTATCAATAAACCCCAGATTTACAGTCAACCACACTCTGGGGTACCTCTTCTCTGATGAAATCTTTCATTCTTTTTGTTTTGCTAAACCTTTCCACTGTGATATTTGTATTCTAGGCCGATAGTCAGTAGTCTCAAAGAGCCTCGGCTTTCTCCGAATACTTGCTGTAACCTCCTACGGCCGTTCACATGTTATCAGGGATTGGACATCTATTCACATCACACTCATCTCTGGGTCAGATCAAGGGAATCTTTGGGCTGTTAATTCTTGTGCTGACTGCTTTGGATGGTTATCTCTTCTTCATTCAAGATTCTCACTATTCACAAGTATAACTTGTACCTTCTGTCAGGCCACATCATTCTACCTTAAATCCTTAGGACATGCATTTATTGAAATGTATGTTTATATTGTCACATATAACTGGTTATCATATTTTATTTTTATGATTTGGCTCCTCAGGATTAATCTTAGCTTATGTACCATTCCCATAACTATTTCAGAACCTTCCTTGCAAGACCCAATGATTCAACCTCTTTAGTCTGCACTAATCTGAACGAATGATTTGTATTTGATATGTATCTGCTTGTCATAATTATTCAGATTCTCAGTTGCTTAGATTCAATATGTGGACAAGCTCTTCCGAATCATCTTCCTAAATCAACAATGTTCTTCCTTTTGCATCCTCTTCTCATTAAGTCACATCTGTAATTTTAGCAAGCGTTTAGAATTATAACCAAGAGCTCTGTCTACAGACAACTCATTCACCTGTTAGAAATTCCAAGTCTTAGATTTGGGAGATGACTCCATGGTTAAAGAGACTTTGCAAAAAAAGAAGCATAAGAACCCACGTTAAAATTTCTATTGCCACATTAAAATGAATAATAAATGCTGGGCATGGCTGTGTACGCCAATAACTTCACTGTTTGGGGATGGAAGTGGGTGGATCCCGTAAGCTTGCTGTTTAGTCAAAACAGCAAAATTCTGGTTCATTGAGAGACCCTCTTTCAAGAGAATAATGCAAAGAGTAAGAGAGAAGAAGGTGAAGAAGGCAGTCCAAGTCCTTCATAGTTTGCCCCCTGTGCTCCTTACACTGACAGCTTTTACATTACATTCTCGAGCAGCAATTTCAATAATTTCACAGATCTCAGGAGCTTTGCGCGCTTCAGTGTGCCACTCATGTTACTTATCACCACTGTGACGAGACGCTTGAGTGAATTTACGAGCTACATATTTTAGTTCACAGTTTAAAGATGTCTGTTCACAGCCTGCTGGCTCTGTTGTTTACAGGGCAGTGGCAAGGTGGAAACAATTTAGTGCAAGAGCATGGTAGAGGAAAGTTACTCACCTCATGGCAACCAGGAAGCTGATACATTTTAGTCATGGAAAAATGCATAGCCTTCAAAGGCACATACCCAGCTACCTACTTCCCACCATCAAATGGACCCTGTCTCCTAATAGTACCTTCAGTATAAACACATGACTGGATTATTCCACTGGTGAAAACTGATGCTTCATCAAACCAATCGCTTTTCAACATTGCCACCAGTTAGTGAACAGATATTTTAAAAAAGGGCCTTTTTTTAAAGGGGTCACTTTATATTCAAACCATGACTCTGTTACATCTGAAAATTGTCTTAGAACTTCTTGTTCTTCTTGTTCAGCTAAGACACTCATTCTTCCCATGAATTTTCTGCTGGCTGAGACCTCTCCTAGGCTAATTTAGGCCTCCCTGTTAATCCAGTATATTAAAATGCTGTTGCATTCATGATTGTTGTCTGTTTGCCACCTGCAGACTAAGCCTCAATTTATTAGGATCTGGCTCTGTTGAATTTACCTGAGGAGTTTAAAACTATTCATAGGACTGGAGAGACTGCTCAGTGGTTAAGAACACTTGCTGGTTTCAGAGAGCTCAGGTCCCCACTGTTTTTACTTCTAGTTGCAGGGTATCCAACAGCCTCTTCTGACTGCTAACCTGCACCAAACACTTACATTTTACAAAGACATACATGCAACTAAACGCTCATACTCATAAGACAAAATAAAATAAATCTATCATATTCATTCTCCTACCAATTGACTTCATTTCTCTTCTGCTATATGCAGCCTCTATGTTCTGTCAGGTCCTGCATATCTTGTAGTAAGCCCCATGCAGGTGAGTCTGCCTGATCCTCCCCGCCACAGACAATCTCCAACCCCTAGATCTATCCTGGGTCCTGTAGGTTGACGTCCATATGCAGATGAGAGCTGGCACAAGATTTTACTGGGTAGCTGGAACCAGAGAGTTCGAGGCTAGTAGAGAACCGCTGGGAGAGATACTAACCAGAGATAAATTATGGTTAGTTCCATATGGCCCTCTGGTGCCGGAACTAACTCTAGGGACCAGTGTGGTACCTTGCCACACTGGAATGGTTTGGGGGCTGCCTGGGTCTGAAAGTACTTGGGGGCAGCATAGAGCTGCTGAGATAAAAGTACCTTGCAGTGCCACGTGGCTCTACGGGTGCCGACGCTAGCACGGGATAAAAGGTTCAGGTATTATTAAATATTTTCCTCAACAGGGTCCCGCATCCACTGCTCTAGCCTATTCTGAGCAATCCCGTGCTGTCCCCAATCTGAGACTTGGACAAGAACATAAATCCCTCATGTTAACCTAATCCCCTGTATACAACTGACTTTACCTCACCCAGATCATATCCAACTTTCAGACGCAACCCAGTTAACCCATCTTGGGCTCTGATGTATATTCATGTCAGACACAGAATGAGCAAAAGAACCCCACACATCCAGGTCTCATTGTAAAAATGCAAAAAATGTGAAAGGTCAAGATTTTTGGACACTGAACCATTCGATACCCTTGAGTTGCTCTGTATCAATTTTGAGAACTTAGTCTATCTTTAACACACATTTAGCCCAGAACTGATAAGGGTATATACAAGAGAAATTAGTCTCTCACCTCAGTTATAAAACCCTACAGTTTGGGATCCTCATAAAAACAAGTCCATTTTTTCAGAAAGTTCCAGAGTAAAGACAACATAAAACAGAAGCAAATTTCTTCTCGTCTGCAGCAATAAGATGTCCTTACAGAACATCTGCTAGTAGTGACATTCTATGATTATCTTATTATGTTTGGTTAAGTAAATTGTTTTGTGTTTTCTGCTGCTTGTGTTTCAGACTTGGCTACTTAGAAAATTGACTTTTCAAAGCTAAGGTTCACTTAAGTAATTATTTCATTTAAGTAATTATTTAAGTATTGATCTTTGTTAACATCTTTTAAACAACTTCTCTGCAAGTAATTATGTTAAAGTGATTTTTGGCAGATTTAATGTTCAATGTATATGTGACTAAAATGTAGTTAGCTGGGTATATATAATAAAAATTTTACAGAGTTAAATCCACACAAAGCATCTAAAATAATGAACAAGTACTGTTACTCAATACAGTGTCTTCTCAGCAGCTAGGCATGACTGAGGAGAGATAATAGCAGGGTTTTAGCCAGCTTTCCTGAACAATGGGTACAATTTACCAGAATAGAGACCCACTTCCCCTTGTCCCGGGGCCAGGCTGAAAGGCTTAGTGAATTCCATTGAGGTTAAAAAATTCAAGAAAGACCCATTCTAGCATCCCGGTTGAAGAAGAGAAGTACATGAGACTCTAGATTATACAGGTATAAAAAAATTCCTCCCATCCCCACAGATGTGCCTAGCCTTACTCCTTTAAAGAAACAACTTACAGAACATTTCCTTCTATACTGTATTATTTACTCATGGTTAATAAACAGTGTCATCAAAGAATTTTGTTCAGTGCCAAGGGTAGGAGATAATGAATTATGGGTTTATAAGTGAGTCCTCAATTCACCAAGCCTGATTTTTTTCCAGTGCCACACTGTTTCACTACTGTAGCTCTGTAACATAACTTGAAATCTAGAATGATGAGGCCTCCAGTGATTTTGTTGTTTTTCAGTATTATTTTGGCAATCCCACATATTTTGTAATCCCATATAAAATTTAGTATTGATCTTTTTCAATTTCTGAGGATAATTGCATTGGGGTTTTGATGTAGAATGTATTGAACATGTAGATAGCTTTTGGTAAGATGGCTATTTTCACAACAGTAAACCTGCCCATGTATGAGCATGAGAGATTTCTCCATGCTGTGGTAATTTCTTTTTTTTAGTGTTCTGAAGTTTTCATTCTGCAATTATTTTGCTTCTTTAGTTAGATATATTCCGATATTTATTTTTTAAGAGAGTGGAATGGTATTCTTTCTTAGTTTTGTTTCTAAACAGGTTCTTACTTATATATCTGAAAGCTGTTGGTTTTGAGGGTTAACTTAGTATCCTGTTATATTGCTGATACATTGTATTTATCAGATGTAGCACCTTTCTGGTTGAGTTTTTCAGGCTGTTTCATATAAAGAATCAGGCTGTTTGCAAATAAAGATGCTCCAATCTCGACTTCTTCCTTTCCTGTTTGTGCCTCCTTTATTTCCTTTATCTGTCTTGTTGCTTGGCTAAGACTTTAAGCACTGTGTTGAACAGTAATGAGGAGCATGGACAGCCTTTTCTTGTTTCTGATTTTAGTGGAAATGTTTTGATGATATTGGCAGTAGGCTTCCTGTATATGCTTTTAATGTATTGAGCTATGTCTTCTGTATCCCTAATCTCTCTGAGATTTTTTTCTCATGAATGGATGTTAGATTTTAATCAAAGACTTTTCATGTATCTAATGAGGAAAATCATGTGATTTCTGTCCTTTAGTGTGTGGTGGATCACACATTGATTTATGTATGTTGAATTATCCCTGTATCTCTGGAATGGAGCTGACTTGAACATTCAGATAATTATTTGATGTGTACTTGCATAGTTTGCAAATGCTATGTATAAAATTTTCATGTCTATGTTCATTAGAGATAGTTGTCTATAATTTTATTTTGTTGGTGGTGCATTATCTTTAGTATGAACAATGCTGATTTCATAAAAAAATTATAAAGGTTCCTCTCTTTTTTATTTTGCAGTAAAGTTTGAGCCACATTGATTGATGACATCTTCTCTGAAAGCCTGATAGAATTCTGCATGGAATGCACCTGCCTCTGGCCACATCTTACTGGGAGATTTTAAACGACTACTTCTTTCTCACTGAGTGTTATAAGTCTATTTAAATTTTTTACTTTATCTTAATTAACCTTGGTGGGTTGTCTCTGTCAATGAATCTACCCATTTCTTTTAGGTTTTGCAGTTTGGTGGAATACAGATTTTAAAAGTACATTTTTATGAATCTCCGAATTTCTTCAGAATCTATCATAATGTCTCTCTTTTCATCTCTAATCGTAACTTTGGATTGCCTCTTTTTTTGTTTAGTTTGGCTGGTTTGTATGTAATAACATAATGAAAAGAGACTATAAATTTGAAAGAAGGAGTATATGGAGTCCTTGGAGGGAGGAGAGGGAAGGAGGAAATGTCATAAATACGTTGTAATCTCAAAAACTTAAAAAGGTATGTGCTTACAGATGGGAGCCTGGCATGGCTGTCCTCTGAGAGGCCCTACCAACAGCTGACTGAGACAGACGCAGATACTTACACCAGTCATTGGACTGAAGTTGGGACCCCTATGGTTAAATTAGAGGAAGGATTGAAGAAGCTGAAGGGAAGAGTGACCCCATAGGAAGACCAGCAGTCTCAACTTACCCAGACCTCAGGGAGCTCCCAGAGACGGAGCCACCAACTGAGAGCATACATGGGCTGGTCTGAGGCCTCTGGCACATACATAGCAGAGGACTGCTGGTCTGGCCTCGGTGGGAGAAGATGTGCTTAATCCTCAGGACACTTGAGGCCCCAGGGAAGGCGGAGACCTGGTGCAGGAAGCACCCTCTCAGAGGCAAGGAGGAGGAATGGGATGAGGAAGTGTGGGAAAACGAGGAGAGCAATGAGTAGAATGTAAATGAATAAAAATTAAAATAAAAAAATTAAAATGATTTTTAAAAAAGGATGTTGTAAGTAGACTGGGCAGAGAAGCAACAATTCCAAGATCTAACTGCAAAATGTACACATGAGCAAAACCATCACGAGACACATTTGCAAGAGTGGAGATTAAATGAGTGTGAGAGTTAATTTCTGCCCTGAATTGAACGGTGTATCTCTCAGATGCTCCTGATTCTTGCAGCAGGAGCAGTGAGGGGGAAGAATTGCCTCTATATTTCACATGCCTGTGTCCTATGATGGAGAGAAAGCTGTAAAACTTTTCAGGGTAGTCTTTCAGATGCCTGGACTGCATCTTACATTTTTTTCCCCGAAGGGAAAGAGTAGTAGAGGCCTTAGGGTTTCTACTGCTCTCCTGGGGGAAGCTTGGTTTGGCCAAAGTGGGGTCAGCCTTCTAGCTGGGCTCCAATTCTCAGCATTCCCACCTACTGTCCCGTGGGAACCCTCCTCCCAACTCCCACTTGATATTCATTTCTAGACCTCATATCCTGCAGACCACTTTCTCTTTTCTCTTTTTTCCCTTACATACATTGAATACTTCCTTTGTGACCCTCTTTCTTAGTTGATATTTGTTTCCTTTTCCAATGTGGACATAGTAGCAGTGAAAAAAGAAAAAGACAAAAAAGATACACTCATGTTTGTATATAATGTTAGTAATAACAGTGAAACTAGGAAAAATTGTGATAACACAGAGGAAATGGCTAAGACATGATATTATAGGATGCTCACTGGTAGCAAAATGGTTGGTTACTGCAATAAAGTTAATAATCTCTCATCTCGCCTAGTTCCAAATCATTTATTTAACAAGAGTATCTATGGTGTTGTGCTGTGCGCTAGAGCTCCAGATCTGCCTGTTCCGCATGTCTGCTACGTTATCCTCTCAGGCTCCACACCTCTTCAAGTCCTGTGTCTCACATCATACTTCTCATCTGCTGCTTCGACTCATCCCCATCACGACAGCTATGATAAAAAATGCACTGAGCACTCTAGTACGCAGTTGGTGGGATGTAGGTTGGTGACGCCTTTAGAGGAAAGAGTACAGAATTTCCTAAGAGATGACAAAGTAGAACTTCAGTATGACTCAGCGATCTGTTTCTGGGTACATACTCAAGGGAGGGTGCACCTTCACCTCCTAAGATATCTGCGCTGCCGTGTTCATGGCCGCATTACCCACGAAACATCACGGCAGCGTTACCCACAAAATATCATGGCGGCGTTACCCACAAAACAATCTGAGAGTCCATTGAGTTCAGTAAGTAAAGAATGTGTGGCATGCGTACAGAATGAAGAATTATTTTTAAGGCAGCCTGTTTCATAATTTATTGTCTCAAACCTCCACTGCGATGGGGCATCTAGCAGTTAGTACTGCCACAGGAAATCACATGTTGGGAGTAAACATGGGTTAATCCCAGGAGCGCTGACAGTCTAAGGAAAAGAGTGAGTGGCTAGCTCTGGCTACTGGTCCACAGCTTAGTGGACAAACATGTACGTTTGATGGATATATTTACAGGGCTGTGAGTGGTGCCACTGTTACAGCCAAACTGGACACAGATTTGGACTTGTCAGAATGTCTGTGACTCTCAAATACATCTAAAATCAGTTCAATTCACATGAAACTCAAGAAGGATGACCAAAATGCAAATGCTTCACTCCTTTAAATGGGGAACAAGAATACCCTTGGGAGGGAATAGGGAGGCAAAGTTTAGAACAGAGGCAGAAGGTACGCCCATTCAGAGCCTGCCCCACATGTGGCCCCTACATATACAGCCACCCAATTAGACAAGATGAATGAAGCAAAGAAGTGCAGGCCGACACGAACCGGATGTAGATCTCTCCTGAGAGACACAGCCAGAATACAGCAAATACAGAGGCGAATGCCAGCAGCAAACCACTGAACTGAGAACGGGACCCCCGTTGAAGAAATCAGAGAAAGGACTGGAAGAGCTTGAAGGGGCTCGAGACCCCATATGAACAACAATGCCAAGCAACCAGAGCTTCCAGGGACTAAGCCACTACCTAAAGACTATACATGGACTGACCCTGGACTCTGACCTCATAGGTAGCAATGAATATCCTAGTAAGAGCACCAGTGGAAGGGGAAGCCCTTGGTCCTGCCAAGACTGAACCCCCAGTGAATGTGATTGTTGGGGGGAGGGTGGTAATGCGGGGAGGATGGGGAGGGGAACACCCATAGCGAAGGGGAGGGAGAGGGGTTAGGGGATGTTGGCCGGGAAATAGGGAAGGGGAATAACAATTGAAATGTAAATAAGAAATACTCAAGTTAATAAAGATAAAAAAATCAGTTCAATTAATGCTAGAATTCAAATTTTTTGACAGAATTGTTATGATTATAATAATGCAATTGCTATAGTTAATTATACCAATAAATATCAATATACTAATATTATATATCACATAATGTAATTATTATGTTAACATATCACTATAGATTATAACACTAAATTATATTCATTATAATTATAATGAACTGTAATTGTCGGGATAAAGTTAAGAGGAAAAGATTTTCAATTTCATTGCATACATTGCTTAAGCATGTTACTCCTGAGCGGTTAAGTCTTATCAATGCTCCCTTCTTGTCTACATATTTGATTTTTTTTTAGTAATAAATGAGCTTATTCAATTATGGTTTGTCTTTGGGAGTTATAGAGCACGCCATGGGAGATATGACTTTCCTGAAGTTGGCAGAAGGAAATGAGAATTTGGTTGGTATAAGCAGGACCATCATGTGTTCTCATCTGCTTTGAGATCTGCACGGCAGAGAAGGCTGTCCGTAAGTGTCCGCAAGCAGTACAAGAAGGTTCAGAAGTCTGAGTGGCAGCAAAATACAGCCTCAAAAGCTAGGAGCATGACATCAACAAATTTAAAATGACCAAAGGAGGTTCAAACTTTGAGTCTTTAGCTACAATAATTTTAATTAATTTTTATAAAGCATTAATAGCCAGTTCTTAAAACCATTACCAAGAGTAGGTTAATAACTTACAAGAACTTCATTAACTCAAGTAGAGGTTTAACATAGATATGCTAGCCTTGAAATTGTGAAGTTTTACTGTTACATGTATCATCAACAAGTCTTACCTTTCACATACCTTAAACTACATAACTAACATCCTTGCCACATCTATAAATGTTTTTCTTTGCATTCTGGAAACACCCAGTCATTTTCAACTTTATTATGGCCTTCAGAACCCCTGTATGTGTAAATGTATATTATATACTATATAATTTATATTTAATTAATAAATACATGAATTTAAATCTGGGCATACCATACATCCATTTAAACCAGTGGTTTTCAACCTTACCAATGCTATGACCCTTTAATACAGTTCCTCATTCCTTGTGTTGTTACTCCTAACCATAATGTTGCTACTTTACAACTATAATTTTGCTACTGTTATGAATCATAATGTAAATACTGATATTCAGGACATCTGATATGCCCCCGGCAAAGGGATCACGAGCCACAGGTTGAGAACCACAGATTTAAATCTTCATATATATATATATATATATATATATATATATATATACATATATCCATCCTTTTATGTTAAAATCTTCTATATTTTGTTTATTTAACCTTTTTATTTACTGCTTTTTAATATCACAAGACATAGGTGTCTATTTATTTTTTTTTTATCACCAATGGAGCAAAAAGGAATGGTAAAATCAATTTTAAACCAGTGATAAGAGCGTGGTGATTTGAGTGTTCTCTTCTTGAACTCTGTTAATGAGCTTTACTTACCGCAGTAGGAAGCCTGTTACCTCCAGCAAAAGACAAGGTCTTATTTTTTTTTTTTTTATATTTGACTCCTACTTAGAGGTCTCACCAGAATTTGTCTTTTGGTAAGTCAACAAAACAAACAAGGTGGCAGCAATCTCTGTATTATCCCGCTACTGGAAGGCAACTTTAATTTGTTTCTCAGGGGCTCCAAAGCAACAGTAACAACACACTGAATACTAAAGGATTTCTCAGGACCCAGTTCACTCTGCTCATTCGTCTGTCTTATAGTTCTTCCTATTTTCTCTCAATTCTCAGGATCTAATGTTCCCTTTCCTAGAGACCATGTACTGTGCTCAGTAATAGTGACTAGACTTTGACCTCAGCCACCCTCACTTACCTAACTGCTCTTCAACACATGATTAAATAAAGAGAAGTGATGTTCCTGAACACTTTCAGAATTCCTCATGTTCTTGGTCCTTATGGCTCACAAAGCAGCGTGTTCCCTGACTTTATACATTCTGTTTCCAAATCTAAATGGCTTTGCAACTTTGAGTATTCCTATGGTGGGTACCACTCTTTATGGCTGGTGCAGTCAACAGTGTCACAGGGACATCCTGGAAAGGAGGGTTAGAGTAGACAGAGACAAAAGACTCTGGGTTCCTGTCAAGAATGAACAGCTCTTATTCCCCTCTCCACCGCCCCACACTGGTGCTTATGCATTGTTTAGATAGATACCAGAGACAGTCTTGCAAGCAGAAATGAAACAGTATCTTTGACTGCCTTCTTTTTTTTTTTTTTACACCCCCCTGCTCTTGTGGCCTTGCCTAGGCATTTTCTTTCCTATGCCTGAAGTCTCCCACAGTAGAGATCCACATCTGGAATATAATCTGTGCTTGAGAAAGAACTACGCATTCCCTAGACCCCAAGAAAAAGAAAATATCCGGTCCCAACACATTGGAAAAATAAAAGGCTCTTAAAATTTATAGGAAACAACTTTATCTGGATGACCATGTATAGACCTAAAATAATTTAGATCATTGTGAATATGGCCCTCTGTTATTATTAGTTCACAACATAATAGGGCTGAAGAATTAGAATAATTTGAAGAAATACCAGGATGAGAGTGAAAAGGGTCCAACAGAAGAGTCTTTTTCCTGGTGCCAGGTGAAAGCCTTCTCTCCTAGTTAGGGTGAGAGTTACATTTTCAGATGTGTAACTTATGTTTTGTCTTTTCTCTGCAATGGAGAAACAAACAGACAGGCTGAGAATCTCTCTCCTGGTTTCGTCTGGAGTATAAACAAATTATTAGTCTTTCAATTCTATGTGGATTGTGTCCTTTTTATTAATGTGGGTAAACTTTTGTATCCACCTGGGCATTCAGGTAAAAAAAAAAAAAACACTTCTTCCCAGCCCTCACAGTACTCACACTAAACTCCCAGCTTTGAGGATGTTTTAGGCAAGCTCTCTGCCTCTGTGGGCTCAACCCTGGCATGCAAATTCAGTATGAAAGATTAAGAGTTTGAGTTCTTTATGACATTGGAATAGATGCTGTTTTATATTTCTTTAGTGGATCCAGATATTGATAAATGTATGAGTCTCCTTTTGGAGTATGGACATAAAGTATTCAGTGTAAATGTATTCAGTGGATGCGCTGATTCACCAGAGACACTGAAGACTTTTGAAGACACAGAAAAATGGCACTGAAAAGCAACCTTTTCCTAGAAATGAGTTGGACTCATTTCTGTTAGTAAATGATATGTAGAGGCAGGAACTATTTTATTTATACTCCCTCTTTCTGTTCTTCTACCTAGAGAAGAATGCTTATACTTGACTAGAAGAATTGAGTAGATGAGACATAGCCACGGCAGAAGTGAGCATAGGTGACAGTTACTTGGGAAGCTGTGGGGCTCTGGTGCCAGGGGGCTGTTCACAGCGATCTTGATCTCGGTGTGCGGGTTCAGGTGAGGGGGAGAGAACTCACTCAGGGAGGGGGGATGGCTTCTGCCGCCTCAGCCTCAGCTGCTGATTCTGCTCCTTTCGGCCACTGCTGCCGCTTCAGTTGCTCGGTCGGCCGGCAGAACTAGCAGGGGACTAACTAGCCAGAGAGGGGTGCAGGGGAGCTTCAGGTGGCCATTTTGGGAGAGCAGATCTCTTCCCCAAGCGGTGGTGTTACAGCTCTTATGGCAGAAGCTCTCAGATGAAGGAATAATTCCTGCACACTTTTAATCCTGAACGTGACTCTTAAATACAGTTTTGGGACAGGTCAGTGTCTGACAGCAGGTACTTCCTATCGGTTTGGCCTGAGAGCTTGGGAAGACCTCATCTACATATTCGGGGGCGTGGTCCTGTTTCTATGACTGATCTGTCTTGAGCCTACATGACCTGTGGAGGAGGGGTTTGGGGCATTGTCCTCTGTGACTGATCTGTCTCAAACCTCTCTACAGGGGTTCATGGTGGGGCGCACCTACGTGAGGCCCTGATATCCTGGGAGACTGGGAATGCACCTGCCGTCCCTTTTAGGGTCTTCCAGGGATTCGACCTATCTCAACCAGGAATCAAGGTACCTTTCACAGCCCGCTGCCCCACAGGAAGCTTCATAGGCAAAATGAACAGCTCTTGCACAGGGTGCGGCTCCTGTCCCAGTCTGTCAGAACCGCACCTTTTCCCTCCCTGCCTCGTGTCCCTTTACTTCGCTCTACATACGTTCCAGATAGTTTTGCTCTTCTTAGAGGAAGTGTTCCTCTTCTATTATCAACTTATTTCATGGATTAAAATTATTTTATTTCATGGATTAAAATTATTAAAAATTCAGAATAAAAAAATAAAAGAAGCAATGTCCCGGTAGCCTTTCGTTCTTATGGATAGTGAGTGGCACATAAAAGTACATTTTTTTCCCCTGAAATTATCTCTTGACACCAAAGAGAATGAGGTTTTCTGGACCTTGCAGTCAAGCGAATGATATCCCTTGAGATCATTTGGTGTATATACTTAGCCTGATAACCTACTGTGTATTCAGGATTTTAAAGCTTAACTTGCATTTAAGATAACAGTGTGTATTAGTCAGCGTCCCATTTGCCGTGAAGAGACACCATGACCACCGCAACTCTTATAAAGGAAAACGGTTAATTGGGGGGCTGGCTTAAAGTTTAGAAGTTTAGTTTGTTGTTATCAGGGTAGGGAGCATGGTGTCACACAGACAGACATGGTACTGCCACACCTCCTAATCCCTCTTAAATAATTAATTCTACTCCCTAATGACCAAGCATTGGGGTATATGAGCTTATGGAAACCATTCTTATTCAAACCACCATGTTGGGAACTCCTAATGCCTTGTATTAATTCGGCCCCCAAAATTGGGAATCTAAATGTCTAAATACTGAAGGTCCCTGTCTTCAATTTGTTTTTGACTGATCAATAAAGAGTCAATGACCAATGGCTGGGCAGGATGAGAGAGGTGAGGCTTCTGAGGTCTGTGGGAAGAAAGGAGGAAGAGAGGGTCTGCTAGGAGAAGAGGTAGAATGAACCACACTGGGAAGGAACAGTTGGGAGTAAGGGCCAAGATGTAGGTACAAGAAGGAAAGTGGCCCCAAGAAGGGCTGCCCAGAAGTGTCTTGGGCAGCAAAGATAGGGGGCCACCCAGAAGGAGTCAAGGAAGCAAAGATAAAATATGGATTTAGGAGTTGTTAAGCCAGGAGTACTGGAGGGGGGTGTTTGCTGGCTGCAAGGAGTTTTAAAAGTATGCAGCCGTTGAGCTAGTCAGGGCATATTAAAATTAAGCTGGTGTAGAGACACTGCCGGACCCTGAAGGAAACAGACCGGATAAACAGTTCTCTGCACCCAAATCCCGTGGGAGGGAGAGCTAAACCTTCAGAGAGGCAGACAAGCCTGGAAAACCAGAAGAGACTGCTCCCTGCACACACATCTCGGACGCCAGAGGAAAAAGCCAAAGACCATCTGGAACCCTGGTGCACTGAAGCTCCTGGAAGGGGCGGCACAGGTCTTCCTGGTTGCTGCCGCTGCAGAGAGCCCCTGGGCAGCACCCCACGAGCGAACCTGAGCCTCGGGACCACAGGTAAGACCAAATTTTCTGCTGCAAGAAAGCTGCCTGGTGAACTCAAGACACAGGCCCACAGGAACAGCTGAAGACCTGTAGAGAGGAAAAACTACACGCCCAAAGCAGAACACTCTGTCCCCATAACTGACTGAAAGAGAGGAAACAGGTCTACAGCACTCCTGACACACAGGCTTATAGGACAGTCTAGCCACTGTCAGAAATAGCAGAACAAAGTAACACTAGAGATAATCTGATGGCGAGAGGCAAGCACAGGAACCCAAGCAACAGAAACCAAGACTACATGCCATCATCGGAGCCCAATTCTCCCACCAAAACAAACATGGAATATCCAAACACACCAGAAAAGCAAGATCTAGTTTCAAAATCATATTTGATCATGATGCTGGAGGACTTCAAGAAAGACATGAACACACTTAGGGAAGCACAGGAAAACATTAATAAACAAGTAAAAGCCTACAGAGAGGAATCGCAAAAATCCCTGAAAGAATTCCAGGAAAACACAATCAAACAGTTGAAGGAATTAAAAATGGAAATAGAAGCAATCAAGAAAGAACACATGGAAACAACCCTGGATATAGAAAACCAAAAGAAGAGACAAGGAGCTGTAGATACAAACTTCACCAACAGAATACAAGAGATGGAAGAGAGAATCTCAGGAGCAGAAGATTCCATAGAAATCATTGACTCAACTGTCAAAGATAATGTAAAGCGGAAAAAGCTACTGGTCCAAAACATACAGGAAATCCAGGACTCAATGAGAAGATCAAACCTAAGGATAATAGGTATAGAAGAGAGTGAAGACTCCCAGCTCAAAGGACCAGTAAATATCTTCAACAAAATCATAGAAGAAAACTTCCCTAACCTAAAAAAAGAGATACCCATAGACATACAAGAAGCCTACAGAACTCCAAATAGATTGGACCAGAAAAGAAACACCTCCCGTCACATAATTGTCAAAACACCAAACGCACAAAATAAAGAAAGAATATTAAAAGCAGTAAGGGAAAAAGGTCAAGTAACATATAAAGGCAGACCTATCAGAATCACACCAGACTTCTCGCCAGAAACTATGAAGGCCAGAAGATTCTGGACTGATGTTATACAGACCCTAAGAGAACACAAATGCCAGCCCAGGTTACTGTATCCAGCAAAACTCTCAATTAACATTGATGGAGAAACCAAGATATTCCATGACAAAACCAAATTTACACAATATCTTTCTACAAATCCAGCACTACAAAGGATAATAAATGGTAAAGCCCAACATAAGGAGGCAAGCTATACCCTAGAAGAAGCAAGAAACTAATCGTCTTGGCAAAAAAACAAAGAGAATGAAAGCACACAAACATAACCTCACATCCAAATATGAATATAACAGGAAGCAATAATCACTATTCCTTAATATCTCTCAACACCAATGGCCTCAACTCCCCAATAAAAAGACATAGATTAACAAACTGGATACGCAACGAGGACCCTGCATTCTGCTGCCTACAGGAAACACACCTCAGAGACAAAGACAGACACTACCTCAGAGTGAAAGGCTGGAAAACAACTTTCCAAGCAAATGGTCGGAAGAAGCAAGCTGGAGTAGCCATTCTAATATCAAATAAAATCAATTTTCAACTAAAAGTCATTAAAAAAGATAAGGAAGGACACTTCATATTCATCAAAGGAAAAATCCGCCAAGATGAGCTCTCAATCCTAAATATCTATGCCCCAAATACAAGAGCACCTACATACATAAAAGAAACCTTACTAAAGCTCAAAACACATATAGCACCTCACACAATAATAGTAGGAGATTTCAACACCCCACTCTCATCAATGGACAGATCATGGAAACAGAAATTAAACAGAGACGTAGGCAGACTAAGAGAAGTCATGAGCCAAATGGACTTAACGGATATTTATAGAACATTCTATCCTAAAGCAAAAGGATATACCTTCTTCTCAGCTCCTCATGGTACTTTCTCCAAAATTGACCATATAATTGGTCAAAAAACGGGCCTCAACAGGTACAGAAAGATAGAAATAATCCCATGCGTGCTATCGGACCACCACGGCCTAAAACTGGTCTTCAATAACAATAAGGGAAGAATGCCCACATATACGTGGAAATTGAACAATGCTCTACTCAATGATAACCTGGTCAAGGAAGAAATAAAGAAAGAAATTAAAAACTTTTTAGAATTTAATGAAAATGAAGATACAACATACTCAAACTTATGGGACACAATGAAAGCTGTGCTAAGAGGAAAACTCATAGCGCTGAGTGCCTGCAGAAAGAAACAGGAAAGAGCATATGTCAGCAGCTTGACAGCACACCTAAAAGCTCTAGAACAAAAAGAAGCAAATACACCCAGGAGGAGTAGAAGGCAGGAAATAATCAAACTCAGAGCTGAAATCAACCAAGTAGAAACAAAAAGGACCATAGAAAGAATCAACAGGACCAAAAGTTGGTTCTTTGAGAAAATCAACAAGATAGATAAACCCTTAGCCAGACTAACGAGAGGACACAGAGAGTGCGTCCAAATTAACAAAATCAGAAATGAAAAGGGAGACATAACTACAGATTCAGAGGAAATTCAAAAAATCATCAGATCTTACTATAAAAACCTATATTCAACAAAATTTGAAAATCTCCAGGAAATGGACAATTTCCTAGACAGATACCAGGTATCAAAGTTAAATCAGGAACAGATAAACCAGTTAAACAACCCCATAACTCCTAAGGAAATAGAAGCAGTCATTAAAGGTCTCCCAACCAAAAAGAGCCCAGGTCCAGATGGGTTTAGTGCAGAATTCTATCAAACCTTCATAGAAGACCTCATACCAATATTATCCAAACTATTCCACAAAATTGAAACAGATGGAGCCCTACCGAATTCCTTCTACGATTCTACAATTACTCTTATACCTAAACCACAGAAAGACACAACAAAGAAAGAGAACTTCAGACCAATTTCCCTTATGAATATCGACGCAAAAATACTCAATAAAATTCTGGCAAACCGAATTCAAGAGCACATCAAAACAATCATCCACCATGATCAAGTAGGCTTCATCCCAGGCATGCAGGGATGGTTTAATATACGGAAAACCATCAACGTGATCCATTATATAAACAAACTGAAAGAACAGAACCACATGATCATTTCATTAGATGCTGAGAAAGCATTTGACAAAATTCAACACCCCTTCATGATCAAAGTCCTGGAAAGAATAGGAATTCAAGGCCCATACCTAAACATAGTAAAAGCCATATACAGCAAACCAGTTGCTAACATTAAACTAAATGGAGAGAAACTTGAAGCAATCCCACTAAAATCAGGGACTAGACAAGGCTGCCCACTCTCTCCCTACTTATTCAATATAGTTCTTGAAGTTCTAGCCAGAGCAATCAGACAACAAAAGGAGATCAAAGGGATACAGATCGGAAAAGAAGAGGTCAAAATATCACTATTTGCAGATGATATGATAGTATATTTAAGTGATCCCAAAAGTTCCACCAGAGAACTACTAAAGCTGATAAACAACTTCAGCAAAGTGGCTGGGTATAAAATTAACTCAAATAAATCAGTTGCCTTCCTCTATACAAAAGAGAAACAAGCCGAGAAAGAAATTAGGGAAACGACACCCTTCATAATAGACCCAAATAATATAAAGTACCTCGGTGTGACTTTAACCAAGCAAGTAAAAGATCTGTACAATAAGAACTTCAAGACACTGAAGAAAGAAATTGAAGAAGACCTCAGAAGATGGAAAGATCTCCCATGCTCATGGATTGGCAGGATTAATATAGTAAAAATGGCCATTTTACCAAAAGCAATCTACAGATTCAATGCAATCCCCATCAAAATACCAATCCAATTCTTCAAAGAGTTAGACAGAACAATTTGCAAATTCATCTGGAATAACAAAAAACCCAGGATAGCTAAAGCTATCCTCAACAATAAAAGGACTTCAGGGGGAATCACTATCCCTGAACTCAAGCAGTATTACAGAGCAATAGTGATAAAAACTGCATGGTATTGGTACAGAGACAGACAGATAGACCAATGGAATAGAATTGAAGACCCAGAAATGAACCCACACACCTATGGTCACTTGATTTTTGACAAAGGAGCCAAAACCATCCAATGGAAAATAGATAGCATTTTCAGCAAATGGTGCTGGTTCAACTGGAGGGCAACATGTAGAAGAATGCAGATCGATCCATGCTTATCACCCTGTACAAAGCTTAAGTCGAAGTGGATCAAGGACCTCCACATCAAACCAGACACACTCAAATTAATAGAAGAAAAACTAGGGAAGCATCTGGAACACATGGGCACTGGAAAAAATTTCCTGAACAAAACACCAATGGCTTATGCTCTAAGATCAAGAATTGACAAATGGGATCTCATAAAACTGCAAAGCTTCTGTAAGGCAAAGGACACTGTGGTTAGGACAAAACGGCAACCAACAGATTGGGAAAAGATCTTTACCAACCCTACAACAGATAGAGGCCTTATATCCAAAATATACAAAGAACTCAAGAAGTTAGACCGCAGGGAAACAAATAACCCTATTAAAAAATGGGGTTCAGAGCTAAACAAAGAATTCACAGCTGAGGAATACCGAATGGCTGAGAAACACCTAAAGAAATGTTCAACATCTTTAGTCATAAGGGAAATGCAAATCAAAACAACCCTGAGATTTCACCTCACACCAGTGCGATTGGCTAAGAAACTCAGGTGACAGCAGATGCTGGCGAGGTTGTGGAGAAAGAGGAACACTCCTCCATTGTTGGTGGGATTGCAGACTGGTAAAACCATTCTGGAAATCAGTCTGGTGGTTCCTCAGAAAATTGGACATTGAACTGCCTGAGGATCCAGCTATACCTCTCTTGGGCATATACCCAAAAGATGCCTCAACATATAAAAGAGACACGTGCTCCACTATGTTCATCGCAGCCTTATTTATAATAGCCAGAAAATGGAAAGAACCCAGATGCCCTTCAACAGAGGAATGGATACAGAAAATGTGGTACATCTACACAATGGAATATTACTCAGCTATCAAAAACAACGAGTTTATGAAATTCGTAGGCAAATGGTTGGAACTGGAAAATATCATCCTGAGTGAACTAACCCAATCACAGAAAGACATACATGGTATGCACTCATTGATAAGTGGCTATTAGCCCAAATGCTTGAATTACCCTAGATCCCTAGAACAAACGAAACTCAAGACGGATGATCAAAATGTGAATGCTTCACTCCTTCTTTAAATGAGGAAAAAGAATACCCTTGGCAGGGAAGGGAGAGGCAAAGATTAAAACAGAGACTGAAGGAACACCCATTCAGAGCCTGCCCCACATTTGGCCCATACATATACAGCCACCCAATTGGACTAGATGGATGAAGCAAAGAAGTGCAGACCGACAGGAGCCGGATGTAGATCGCTCCTGAGAGACACAGCCAGAATACAGCAAATACAGAGGCGAATGCCAGCAGCAAACCACTGAACTGAGAATAGGTCCCCTATTGAAGGAATCAGAGAAAGAACTGGAAGAGCTTGAAGGGGCTCGAGACCCCAAAAGTACAACAATGCCAAGCAACCAGAGCTTCCAGGGAATAAACCACTACCTAAAGACTATACATGGACTGACCCTGGACTCTGACCCCATAGGTAGCAATGAATATCCTAGTAAGAGCACCAGTGGAAGGGGAAGCCCTGGGTCCTGCTAAGACTGAACCCCCAGTGAACTAGTCTATGGGGGGAGGGCGGCAATGGTGGGAGGGTTGGGAGGGGAACACCCATAAGGAAGGGGAGGGGGGAGGGGGATGTTTGCCCGGAAACCGGGAAAGGGAATAACACTCGAAATGTATATAAGAAATACTCAAGTTAATAAAAAATAAAAAAAAAAAATAAAAAAAAAAAAAAGAGAGAGGAAAATTCACATCCTACCAGCAAAAAACACTGCTCGTTGATAACATTCAATACCAATGGTCTCAACTTTCCAATCAAACAACACAAATGGAATAAATCCAACTTTCTGCTGCATCTAAGAAACATGCTTTGTCATCAAGAATAGACATCGCCTCAAGGTAAAGGGATAGAAATGGTATTCCAGACCCAACCGCCTGGTCAGGTGGGCACTCCTGAGGCTGCAGAGCGGAAGAGACCACCAACACTGCTCACCCCTGCCCACATCCCTGTCCCAAGAGGAAACTGTATAAGGCCTCTGGGCTCCCGTGGGGGAGGGCCCAGGAGCAGCAGGACACCTGCCAGAGACACCGCCGGACCCTGAAGGAAACAGACCGGATAAACAGTTCTCTGCACCCAAATCCCGTGGGAGGGAGAGCTAAACCTTCAGAGAGGCAGACAAGCCTGGGAAACCAGAAGAGACTGCTCCCTGCACACACATCTCGGACGCCAGAGGAAAAAGCCAAAGACCATCTGGAACCCTGGTGCACTGAAGCTCCCGGAAGGGGCGGCACAGGTCTTCCTGGTTGCTGCCGCTGCAGAGAGCCCCTGGGCAGCACCCCACGAGCGAACCTGAGCCTCGGGACCACAGGTAAGACCAAATTTTCTGCTGCAAGAAAGCTGCCTGGTGAACTCAAGACACAGGCCCACAGGAACAGCTGAAGACCTGTAGAGAGGAAAAACTACACGCCCGAAAGCAGAACACTCTGTCCCCATAACTGACTGAAAGAGAGGAAAACAGGTCTACAGCACTCCTGACACACAGGCTTATAGGACAGTCTAGCCACTGTCAGAAATAGCAGAACAAAGTAACACTAGAGATAATCTGATGGCGAGAGGCAAGCGCAGGAACCCAAGCAACAGAAACCAAGACTTCATGCCATCATCGGAGCCCAATTCTCCCACCAAAACAAACATGGAATATCCAAACACACCAGAAAAGCAAGATCTAGTTTCAAAATCATATTTGATCATGATGCTGGAGGACTTCAAGAAAGACATGAACACACTTAGGGAAGCACAGGAAAACATTAATAAACAAGTAAAAGCCTACAGAGAGGAATCGCAAAAATCCCTGAAAGAATTCCAGGAAAACACAATCAAACAGTTGAAGGAATTAAAAATGGAAATAGAAGCAATCAAGAAAGAACACATGGAAACAACCCTGGATATAGAAAACCAAAAGAAGAGACAAGGAGCTGTAGATACAAGCTTCACCAACAGAATACAAGAGATGGAAGAGAGAATCTCAGGAGCAGAAGATTCCATAGAAATCATTGACTCAACTGTCAAAGATAATGTAAAGCGGAAAAAGCTAATGGTCCAAAACATACAGGAAATCCAGGACTCAATGAGAAGATCAAACCTAAGGATAATAGGTATAGAAGAGAGTGAAGACTCCCAGCTCAAAGGACCAGTAAATATCTTCAACAAAATCATAGAAGAAAACTTCCCTAACCTAAAAAAAGAGATACCCATAGACATGCAAGAAGCCTACAGAACTCCAAACAGATTGGACCAGAAAAGAAACACCTCCCGTCACATAATTGTCAAAACACCAAACGCACAAAATAAAGAAAGAATATTAAAAGCAGTAAGGGAAAAAGGTCAAGTAACATATAAAGGGAGACCTATCAGAATCACACCAGACTTCTCGCCAGAAACTATGAAGGCCAGAAGATCCTGGACTGATGTTATACAGACCCTAAGAGAACACAAATGCCAGCCCAGGTTACTGTATCCAGCAAAACTCTCAATTAACATTGATGGAGAAACCAAGATATTCCATGACAAAACCAAATTTACACAATATCTTTCTACAAATCCAGCACTACAAAGGATAATAAATGGTAAAGCCCAACATAAGGAGGCAAGCTATACCCTAGAAGAAGCAAGAAACTAATCGTCTTGGCAACAAAACAAAGAGAATGAAAGCACACAAACATAACCTCACATCCAAATATGAATATAACGGGAAGCAATAATCACTATTCCTTAATATCTCTCAATATCAATGGCCTCAACTCCCCAATAAAAAGGCATAGATTGACAAACTGGATACGCAACGAGGACCCTGCATTCTGCTGCCTACAGGAAACACACCTCAGAGACAAAGACAGACACTACCTCAGAGTGAAAGGCTGGAAAACAACTTTCCAAGCAAATGGTCAGAAGAAGCAAGCTGGAGTAGCCATTCTAATATCAAATAAAATCAATTTCCAACTAAAAGTCATCAAAAAAGATAAGGAAGGACACTTCATATTCATCAAAGGAAAAATCAACCAAGATGAACTCTCAATCCTAAATATCTATGCCCCAAATACAAGGGCACCTGCATACGTAAAAGAAACCTTACTAAAGCTCAAAACACACATTGCACCTCACACAATAATAGGGGGAAATTTCAACACCCCACTCTCATCAATGGACAGATCATGGAAACAGAAATTAAACAGTGATGTCGACAGACTAAGAGAAGTCATGAGCCAAATGGACTTAACGGATATTTATAGAACATTCTATCCTAAAGCAAAAGGATATACCTTCTTCTCAGCTCCTCATGGTACTTTCTCCAAAATTGACCATATAATTGGTCAAAAAACGGGCCTGAACAGGTACAGAAAGATAGAAATAATCCCATGCGTGCTATCGGACCACCACGGCCTAAAACTGGTCTTCAATAACAATAAGGGAAGAATGCCCACATATACGTGGAAATTGAACAATGCTCTACTCAATGATAACCTGGTCAAGGAAGAAATAAAGAAAGAAATTAAAAACTTTTTAGAATTTAATGAAAATGAAGATACAACATACTCAAACTTATGGGACACAATGAAAGCTGTGCTAAGAGGAAAACTCATAGCGCTGAGTGCCTGCAGAAAGAAACAGGAAAGAGCATATGTCAGCAGCCTGACAGCACACCTAAAAGCTCTAGAACAAAAAGAAGCAATTACACCCAGGAGGAGTAGAAGGCAGGAAATAATCAAACTCAGAGCTGAAATCAACCAAGTAGAAACAAAAAGGACCATAGAAAGAATCAACAGAACCAAAAGTTGGTTCTTTGAGAAAATCAACAAGATAGATAAACCCTTAGCCAGACTAACGAGAGGACACAGAGAGTGTGTCAAAATTAACAAAATCAGAAATGAAAAGGGAGACATAACTACAGATTCGGAGGAAATTCAAAAAATCATCAGATCTTACTATAAAAACCTATATTCAACAAAATTTGAAAATCTTCAGGAAATGGACAATTTCCTAGACAGATACCAGGTATCGAGGTTAAATCAGGAACAGATAAACCAGTTAAACAACCCCATAACTCCTAAGGAAATAGAAGCAGTCATTAAAGGTCTCCCAACCAAAAAGAGCCCAGGTCCAGACGGGTTTAGTGCAGAATTCTATCAAACCTTCATAGAAGAACTCATACCAATATTATCCAAACTATTCCACAAAATTGAAACAGATGGAGCCCTACCGAATTCCTTCTACGAAGCCACAATTACTCTTATACCTAAACCACACAAAGACACAACAAAGAAAGAGAACTTCAGACCAATTTCCCTTATGAATATCGACGCAAAAATACTCAATAAAATTCTGGCAAACCGAATTCAAGAGCACATCAAAACAATCATCCACCATGATCAAGTAGGCTTCATCCCAGGCATGCAGGGATGGTTTAATATACGGAAAACCATCAACGTGATCCATCATATAAACAAACTGAAAGAACAGAACCACATGATCATTTCATTAGATGCTGAGAAAGCATTTGACAAAATTCAACACCCCTTCATGATAAAAGTCCTGGAAAGAATAGGAATTCAAGGCCCATACCTAAACATAGTAAAAGCCATATACAGCAAACCAGTTGCTAACATTAAACTAAATGGAGAGAAACTTGAAGCAATCCCACTAAAATCAGGGACTAGACAAGGCTGCCCACTCTCTCCCTACTTATTCAATATAGTTCTTGAAGTTCTAGCCAGAGCAATCAGACAACAAAAGGAGATCAAAGGGATACAGATCGGAAAAGAAGAGGTCAAAATATCACTATTTGCAGACGACATGATAGTATATTTAAGTGATCCCAAAAGTTCCACCAGAGAACTACTAAACCTGATAAACAACTTCAGCAAAGTGGCTGGGTATAAAATTAACTCAAATAAATCAGTTGCCTTCCTCTATACAAAAGAGAAACAAGCCGAGAAAGAAATTAGGGAAACGACACCCTTCATAATAGACCCAAATAATATAAAGTACCTCGGTGTGACTTTAACCAAGCAAGTAAAAGATCTGTACAATAAGAACTTCAAGACACTGAAGAAAGAAATTGAAGAAGACCTCAGAAGATGGAAAGATCTCCCATGCTCATGGATTGGCAGGATTAATATAGTAAAAATGGCCATTTTACCAAAAGCAATCTACAGATTCAATGCAATCCCCATCAAAATACCAATCCAATTCTTCAAAGAGTTAGACAGAACAATTTGCAAATTCATCTGGAATAACAAAAAACCCAGGATAGCTAAAGCTATCCTCAACAATAAAAGGACTTCAGGGGGAATCACTATCCCTGAACTCAAGCAGTATTACAGAGCAATAGTGATAAAAACTGCATGGTATTGGTACAGAGACAGACAGATAGACCAATGGAATAGAATTGAAGACCCAGAAATGAACCCACACACCTATGGTCACTTGATTTTTGACAAAGGAGCCAAAACCATCCAATGGAAAATAGATAGCATTTTCAGCAAATGGTGCTGGTTCAACTGGAGGGCAACATGTAGAAGAATGCAGATCGATCCATGCTTATCACCCTGTACAAAGCTTAAGTCGAAGTGGATCAAGGACCTCCACATCAAACCAGACACACTCAAATTAATAGAAGAAAAACTAGGGAAGCATCTGGAACACATGGGCACTGGAAAAAATTTCCTGAACAAAACACCAATGGCTTATGCTCTAAGATCAAGAATTGACAAATGGGATCTCATAAAACTGCAAAGCTTCTGTAAGGCAAAGGACACTGTGGTTAGGACAAAACGGCAACCAACAGATTGGGAAAAGATCTTTACCAACCCTACAACAGATAGAGGCCTTATATCCAAAATATACAAAGAACTCAAGAAGTTAGACCGCAGGGAAACAAATAACCCTATTAAAAAATGGGGTTCAGAGCTAAACAAAGAATTCACAGCTGAGGAATACCGAATGGCTGAGAAACACCTAAAGAAATGTTCAACATCTTTAGTCATAAGGGAAATGCAAATCAAAACAACCCTGAGATTTCACCTCACACCAGTGCGATTGGCTAAGAAACTCAGGTGACAGCAGATGCTGGCGAGGTTGTGGAGAAAGAGGAACACTCCTCCATTGTTGGTGGGATTGCAGACTGGTAAAACCATTCTGGAAATCAGTCTGGTGGTTCCTCAGAAAATTGGACATTGAACTGCCTGAGGATCCAGCTATACCTCTCTTGGGCATATACCCAAAAGATGCCTCAACATATAAAAGAGACACGTGCTCCACTATGTTCATCGCAGCCTTATTTATAATAGCCAGAAAATGGAAAGAACCCAGATGCCCTTCAACAGAGGAATGGATACAGAAAATGTGGTACATCTACACAATGGAATACTACTCAGCTATCAAAAACAACGAGTTTATGAAATTCGTAGGCAAATGGTTGGAACTGGAAAATATCATCCTGAGTGAACTAACCCAATCACAGAAAGACATACATGGTATGCACTCATTGATAAGTGGCTATTAGCCCAAATGCTTGAATTACCCTAGATCCCTAGAACAAACGAAACTCAAGACGGATGATCAAAATGTGAATGCTTCACTCCTTCTTTAAATGAGGAAAAAGAATACCCTTGGCAGGGAAGGGAGAGGCAAAGATTAAAACAGAGACTGAAGGAACACCCATTCAGAGCCTGCCCCACATTTGGCCCATACATATACAGCCACCCAATTGGACTAGATGGATGAAGCAAAGAAGTGCAGACCGACAGGAGCCGGATGTAGATCGCTCCTGAGAGACACAGCCAGAATACAGCAAATACAGAGGCGAATGCCAGCAGCAAACCACTGAACTGAGAATAGGTCCCCTATTGAAGGAATCAGAGAAAGAACTGGAAGAGCTTGAAGGGGCTCGAGACCCCAAAAGTACAACAATGCCAAGCAACCAGAGCTTCCAGGGAATAAACCACTACCTAAAGACTATACATGGACTGACCCTGGACTCTGACCCCATAGGTAGCAATGAATATCCTAGTAAGAGCACCAGTGGAAGGGGAAGCCCTGGGTCCTGCTAAGACTGAACCCCCAGTGAACTAGTCTATGGGGGGAGGGCGGCAATGGTGGGAGGGTTGGGAGGGGAACACCCATAAGGAAGGGGAGGGGGGAGGGGGATGTTTGCCCGGAAACCGGGAAAGGGAATAACACTCGAAATGTATATAAGAAATACTCAAGTTAATAAAAAATAAAAAAAAAAATAAAAAAAAAAAAAGAGAGAGGAAAATTCACATCCTACCAGCAAAAAACACTGCTCGTTGATAACATTCAATACCAATGGTCTCAACTTTCCAATCAAACAACACAAATGGAATAAATCCAACTTTCTGCTGCATCTAAGAAACATGCTTTGTCATCAAGAATAGACATCGCCTCAAGGTAAAGGGATAGAAATGGTATTCCAGACCCAACCGCCTGGTCAGGTGGGCACTCCTGAGGCTGCAGAGCGGAAGAGACCACCAACACTGCTCACCCCTGCCCACATCCCTGTCCCAAGAGGAAACTGTATAAGGCCTCTGGGCTCCCGTGGGGGAGGGCCCAGGAGCAGCAGGACACCTGCCAGAGACACCGCCGGACCCTGAAGGAAACAGACCGGATAAACAGTTCTCTGCACCCAAATCCCGTGGGAGGGAGAGCTAAACCTTCAGAGAGGCAGACAAGCCTGGGAAACCAGAAGAGACTGCTCCCTGCACACACATCTCGGACGCCAGAGGAAAAAGCCAAAGACCATCTGGAACCCTGGTGCACTGAAGCTCCCGGAAGGGGCGGCACAGGTCTTCCTGGTTGCTGCCGCTGCAGAGAGCCCCTGGGCAGCACCCCACGAGCGAACCTGAGCCTCGGGACCACAGGTAAGACCAAATTTTCTGCTGCAAGAAAGCTGCCTGGTGAACTCAAGACACAGGCCCACAGGAACAGCTGAAGACCTGTAGAGAGGAAAAACTACACGCCCGAAAGCAGAACACTCTGTCCCCATAACTGACTGAAAGAGAGGAAAACAGGTCTACAGCACTCCTGACACACAGGCTTATAGGACAGTCTAGCCACTGTCAGAAATAGCAGAACAAAGTAACACTAGAGATAATCTGATGGCGAGAGGCAAGCGCAGGAACCCAAGCAACAGAAACCAAGACTACATGCCATCATCGGAGCCCAATTCTCCCACCAAAACAAACATGGAATATCCAAACACACCAGAAAAGCAAGATCTAGTTTCAAAATCATATTTGATCATGATGCTGGAGGACTTCAAGAAAGACATGAACACACTTAGGGAAGCACAGGAAAACATTAATAAACAAGTAAAAGCCTACAGAGAGGAATCGCAAAAATCCCTGAAAGAATTCCAGGAAAACACAATCAAACAGTTGAAGGAATTAAAAATGGAAATAGAAGCAATCAAGAAAGAACACATGGAAACAACCCTGGATATAGAAAACTAAAAGAAGAGACAAGGAGCTGTAGATACAAGCTTCACCAACAGAATACAAGAGATGGAAGAGAGAATCTCAGGAGCAGAAGATTCCATAGAAATCATTGACTCAACTGTCAAAGATAATGTAAAGCGGAAAAAGCTAATGGTCCAAAACATACAGGAAATCCAGGACTCAATGAGAAGATCAAACCTAAGGATAATAGGTATAGAAGAGAGTGAAGACTACCAGCTCAAAGGACCAGTAAATATCTTCAACAAAATCATAGAAGAAAACTTCCCTAACCTAAAAAAAGAGATACCCATAGACATGCAAGAAGCCTACAGAACTCCAAACAGATTGGACCAGAAAAGAAACACCTCCCGTCACATAATTGTCAAAACACCAAACGCACAAAATAAAGAAAGAATATTAAAAGCAGTAAGGGAAAAAGGTCAAGTAACATATAAAGGGAGACCTATCAGAATCACACCAGACTTCTCGCCAGAAACTATGAAGGCCAGAAGATCCTGGACTGATGTTATACAGACCCTAAGAGAACACAAATGCCAGCCCAGGTTACTGTATCCAGCAAAACTCTCAATTAACATTGATGGAGAAACCAAGATATTCCATGACAAAACCAAATTTACACAATATCTTTCTACAAATCCAGCACTACAAAGGATAATAAATGGTAAAGCCCAACATAAGGAGGCAAGCTATACCCTAGAAGAAGCAAGAAACTAATCGTCTTGGCAACAAAACAAAGAGAATGAAAGCACACAAACATAACCTCACATCAAATATGAATATAACGGGAAGCAATAATCACTATTCCTTAATATCTCTCAATATCAATGGCCTCAACTCCCCAATAAAAAGACATAGATTAACAAACTGGATACGCAACGAGGACCCTGCATTCTGCTGCCTACAGGTACACACCTCAGAGACAAAGACAGACACCACCTCAGAGTGAAAGGCTGGAAAACAACTTTCCAAGCAAATGGTCAGAAGAAGCAAGCTGGAGTAGCCATTCTAATATCAAATAAAATCAATTTCCAACTAAAAGTCATCAAAAAAGATAAGGAAGGACACTTCATATTCATCAAAGGAAAAATCAACCAAGATGAACTCTCAATCCTAAATATCTATGCCCCAAATACAAGGGCACCTACATACGTAAAAGAAACCTTACTAAAGCTCAAAACACACATTGCACCTCACACAATAATAGTGGGAGATTTCAACACCCCACTCTCATCAATGGACAGATCATGGAAACAGAAATTAAACAGTGATGTAGACAGACTAAGAGAAGTCATGAGCCAAATGGACTTAACGGATATTTATAGAACATTCTATCCTAAAGCAAAAGGATATACCTTCTTCTCAGCTCCTCATGGTACTTTCTCCAAAATTGACCATATAATTGGTCAAAAAACGGGCCTCAACAGGTACAGAAAGATAGAAATAATCCCATGCGTGCTATCGGACCACCACGGCCTAAAACTGGTCTTCAATAACAATAAGGGAAGAATGCCCACAGATACGTGGAAATTGAACAATGCTCTACTCAATGATAACCTGGTCAAGGAAGAAATAAAGAAAGAAATTAAAAACTTTTTAGAATTTAATGAAAATGAAGATACAACATACTCAAACTTATGGGACACAATGAAAGCTGTGCTAAGAGGAAAACTCATAGCGCTGAGTGCCTGCAGAAAGAAACAGGAAAGAGCATATGTCAGCAGCCTGACAGCACACCTAAAAGCTCTAGAACAAAAAGAAGCAATTACACCCAGGAGGAGTAGAAGGCAGGAAATAATCAAACTCAGAGCTGAAATCAACCAAGTAGAAACAAAAAGGACCATAGAAAGAATCAACAGAACCAAAAGTTGGTTCTTTGAGAAAATCAACAAGATAGATAAACCCTTAGCCAGACTAACGAGAGGACACAGAGAGTGTGTCAAAATTAACAAAATCAGAAATGAAAAGGGAGACATAACTACAGATTCGGAGGAAATTCAAAAAATCATCAGATCTTACTATAAAAACCTATATTCAACAAAATTTGAAAATCTTCAGGAAATGGACAATTTCCTAGACAGATACCAGGTATCGAGGTTAAATCAGGAACAGATAAACCAGTTAAACAACCCCATAACTCCTAAGGAAATAGAAGCAGTCATTAAAGGTCTCCCAACCAAAAAGAGCCCAGGTCCAGACGGGTTTAGTGCAGAATTCTATCAAACCTTCATAGAAGAACTCATACCAATATTATCCAAACTATTCCACAAAATTGAAACAGATGGAGCCCTACCGAATTCCTTCTACGAAGCCACAATTACTCTTATACCTAAACCACACAAAGACACAACAAAGAAAGAGAACTTCAGACCAATTTCCCTTATGAATATCGACGCAAAAATACTCAATAAAATTCTGGCAAACCGAATTCAAGAGCACATCAAAACAATCATCCACCATGATCAAGTAGGCTTCATCCCAGGCATGCAGGGATGGTTTAATATACGGAAAACCATCAACGTGATCCATCATATAAACAAACTGAAAGAACAGAACCACATGATCATTTCATTAGATGCTGAGAAAGCATTTGACAAAATTCAACACCCCTTCATGATAAAAGTCCTGGAAAGAATAGGAATTCAAGGCCCATACCTAAACATAGTAAAAGCCATATACAGCAAACCAGTTGCTAACATTAAACTAAATGGAGAGAAACTTGAAGCAATCCCACTAAAATCAGGGACTAGACAAGGCTGCCCACTCTCTCCCTACTTATTCAATATAGTTCTTGAAGTTCTAGCCAGAGCAATCAGACAACAAAAGGAGATCAAAGGGATACAGATCGGAAAAGAAGAGGTCAAAATATCACTATTTGCAGACGACATGATAGTATATTTAAGTGATCCCAAAAGTTCCACCAGAGAACTACTAAACCTGATAAACAACTTCAGCAAAGTGGCTGGGTATAAAATTAACTCAAATAAATCAGTTGCCTTCCTCTATACAAAAGAGAAACAAGCCGAGAAAGAAATTAGGGAAACGACACCCTTCATAATAGACCCAAATAATATAAAGTACCTCGGTGTGACTTTAACCAAGCAAGTAAAAGATCTGTACAATAAGAACTTCAAGACACTGAGGAAAGAAATTGAAGAAGACCTCAGAAGATGGAAAGATCTCCCATGCTCATGGATTGGCAGGATTAATATAGTAAAAATGGCCATTTTACCAAAAGCAATCTACAGATTCAATGCAATCCCCATCAAAATACCAATCCAATTCTTCAAAGAGTTAGACAGAACAATTTGCAAATTCATCTGGAATAACAAAAAACCCAGGATAGCTAAAGCTATCCTCAACAATAAAAGAACTTCAGGGGGAATCACTATCCCTGAACTCAAGCAGTATTACAGAGCAATAGTGATGAAAACTGCATGGTATTGGTACAGAGACAGACAGATAGACCAATGGAATAGAATTGAAGACCCAGAAATGAACCCACACACACACCTATGGTCACTTGATTTTTGACAAAGGAGCCAAAACCATCCAATGGAAAAAAGATAGCATTTTCAACAAATGGTGCTGGTTCAACTGGAGGGCAACATGTAGAAGAATGCAGATCGATCCATGCTTATCACCCTGTACAAAGCTTAAGTCCAAGTGGATCAAGGACCTCCACATCAAACCAGACACACTCAAACTAATAGAAGAAAAACTAGGGAAGCATCTGGAACACATGGGCACTGGAAAAAATTTCCTGAACAAAACACCAATGGCTTATGCTCTAAGATCAAGAATCGACAAATGGGATCTCATAAAACTGCAAAGCTTCTGTAAGGCAAAGGACACTGTGGTTAGGACAAAACGGCAACCAACAGATTGGGAAAAGATCTTTACCAATCCTACAACAGATAGAGGCCTTATTTCCAAAATATACAAAGAACTCAAGAAGTTAGACCGCAGGGAAACAAATAACCCTATTAAAAAATGGGGTTCAGAGCTAAACAAAGAATTCACAGCTGAGGAATGCCGAATGGCTGAGAAACACCTAAAGAAATGTTCAACATCTTTAGTCATAAGGGAAATGCAAATCAAAACAACCCTGAGATTTCACCTCACACCAGTGCGATTGGCTAAGATCAAAAACTCAGGTGACAGCAGATGCTGGCGAGGATGTGGAGAAAGAGGAACACTCCTCCATTGTTGGTGGGATTGCAGACTGGTAAAACCATTCTGGAAATCAGTCTGGAGGTTCCTCAGAAAATTGGACATTGAACTGCCTGAGGATCCAGCTATACCTCTCTTGGGCATATACCCAAAAGATGCCTCAACATATAAAAGAGACACGTGCTCCACTATGTTCATCGCAGCCTTATTTATAATAGCCAGAAAATGGAAAGAACCCAGATGCCCTTCAACAGAGGAATGGATACAGAAAATGTGGTACATCTACACAATGGAATATTACTCAGCTATCAAAAACAACGAGTTTATGAAATTCGTAGGCAAATGGTTGGAACTGGAAAATATCATCCTGAGTGAGCTAACCCAATCACAGAAAGACATACATGGTATGCACTCATTGATAAGTGGCTATTAGCCCAAATGCTTGAATTACCCTAGATCCCTAGAACAAACGAAACTCAAGACGGATGATCAAAATGTGAATGCTTCACTCCTTCTTTAAATGAGGAAAAAGAATACCCTTGGCAGGGAAGGGAGAGGCAAAGATTAAAACAGAGACTGAAGGAACACCCATTCAGAGCCTGCCCCACATGTGGCCCATACATATACAGCCACCCAATTAGACAAGATGGATGAAGCAAAGAAGTGCAGACCGACAGGAGCCGGATGTAGATCGCTCCTGAGAGACACAGCCAGAATACAGCAAATATAGAGGCGAATGCCAGCAGCAAACCACTGAACTGAGAATAGGTCCCCTATTGAAGGAATCAGAGAAAGAACTGGAAGAGCTTGAAGGGGCTCGAGACCCCAAAAGTACAACAATGCCAAGCAACCAGAGCTTCCAGGGACTAAGCCACTACCTAAAGACTATACATGGACTGACCCTGGACTCTGACCCCATAGGTAGCAATGAATATCCTAGTAAGAGCACCAGTGGAAGGGGAAGCCCTGGGTCCTGCTAAGACTGAACCCCCAGTGAACTAGTCTATGGGGGGAGGGCGGCAATGGGGGGAGGGTTGGGAGGGGAACACCCATAAGGAAGGGGAGGGGGGAGGGGGATGTTTGCCCGGAAACCGGGAAAGGGAATAACACTCGAAATGTATATAAGAAATACTCAAGTTAATAAAAAAAAAATTAAGCTGGTGTGTGTGTGTGTGTGTGTGTGTGTGTGTGTGTGTGTGTGTGTGTGTGTGTGTGGTGTGTTTCATTCATGAATCCAGAGGGCTCTGGTGGGTGGCTGGAGGCATGACCTCCTTCCCTGCATTCCCTCCCGCCCAGGAGCATAGAGCAGAATAACTAATTCACTGCTACACCACCATACCATATGGTCAACATTACTATGCCTTAGATTTCCCATGTAATCAGTGTTTACAACCCAAACTGAACATATGGCTTTAACTTTGAGTTATGTGTTCTTCCATGCCCTTGACCAGAATAAGGGCTGTCATTGTCATATGTGCATGCATATGTGTGTGTTATGACAATCGTTTGCTGAAATGATTCAGTGTGTTAAAAGCAACCTCATACAATAAATAACCCGTAAGTGTTACAAACAGCATGTAGATTCAGGTTGATAGCATCTGTTTGTGGTCTTGAGTGACATTTTCCAGAAATTGGCGTCAATGAAGTAAATTCTTCCCTTGTAAAATTCTTTTAATCATTTCTGTAAAGAACTCCTTATCTCTTCTCTCATGTAATGGTTTCTGTGCAGATTCAGAGCAGACACAAGGACCGACAGATCAGACACACACACACAACAGATTAGCTAAGGCAAGCCAGTAACCACAAACTGCAGACAGATGTACGACCCTGGAAGAGAAGTGGAAAATTCACGGTTGGCCAACCTAATATGAGGGGAATTTACTTTGTTCTCACTCCTTAGCGTGACATCGATGCTGCGGCTTAAATTACTTAGTATTTAGGCTGACCTCTTTTCATTTTTTTATGTTTAGTTCCTTGTCTTTTCTTTTTTTGTGTGTAAGGGCTTTAAAAAGAATGAAACAAACATAAACGGTGTGCAGTGAAGCCCAAGTCGCGAAGTTCACAAGCGTGGAGAAAACAATCCAGGTTCTGGAAGTAGGAATTAACTCAAGGCTTACCACCAAGCGGCAGCCTATAGAGAGGCTTGGCTCTAGAACCACTGAGCCGGGCACAGAAGCAACAGGCAAAGACTTCTTTCCCCTGGGTTCGCTTGGAAGCCTGTGCCCACATTTATTGTTCTCAACGTTCCAGAGGTGGATGCAAGACCAGAAGTTCATAGTCGTCTTCAGCTAAATTATTGCTAGCTTAGGCTACATGAGCATGAGACCTGTGACTGTCACACACACACACACACACACACACACACACACACACACACACACACACACACACACACACCCAACCCTACGATCCAGAAACCTCCAGAGCTTTCTTCAGACAAGTTAGTCCTCTGTGGTCTGACTGACCCTAATCTTTCCTAATACCATGGGACTTGCTGTACGCTAGTGACTTAGTGCAAGATACAGGATTTCTTTCTTTAGATGTCAGGAGATGCTACGGGCCATTTCTTCTGTGCAGGCTGTCTGTCGGTTCACCCAAAACTAATAAATAACTGTCCTCAGAACCCTGAGTCTACAAAACCAGGGAGCTCTTCTTACTGTTGGGTTCTGTGCCAGCTAGTGTTTTTGTTAGTTTGAGACAAGCTGCGGTCATCCGGGAAGAGAGACATTCAATTGAGAAAATGCCTCTTCTAGACTGGCCCATACGAATTCTCTGAAAGAGTTTTCTTGATTATGATTGATGTGAGAGAGCTGAGCCTGCTGTGAGATGTATCCCTGTTTAGATGGTCCTGATTGTGTGTGTGTGTGTGTGTGTGTGTGTGTGTGTGTCTCCTCCTCTTCCTTCAAATGTCTCTCCTACCCATTCTTCCTTCTCCAATGACAGCCCTCCTTCTATCTTGTACCTGCCCCTCACCTGTATTTTACAAATTCAAAGGGGAGAAGGTTTTGGTGAAGTCACCTGATTCCTGAGTACGAGAGTAGGCAGCTGTCCTTGGGGCAGTGGAATTAGCATCAAAATACAGATAATTCCAGGGCAAACCACAACATACATACATACATACATACATACACCAAGCTGAGAAGCCAGTAATCTGCCTTTCTCCATGACCTCTGCTTCTAGTTTCTGCTTTCAGGTTCCCCCCTTGAGCTCCTATCTAGACTTTCCTCAATGATGGATGTGACCTGGGGTGTGCAAGCCACATTAAATTCTTTGCCCTTCTAATTCTTTTGGTCTTGGTGTTTATCATAGCCACATAACGCTGGGCCCTTTGAAGGTAGAGACAGTGGTCACAGTGTCAAGGATCAAGGTAAGCTGGTGCAGATACTAAAACCCAAGGGAGATAGACAGATCCACCCCTAGCCTCTGTAAGATGTTCAATTTTTTTTCTTTCTTAAAAATTACACTTGTTCATTTATTGTATTTGTGTACATGTGTGGGCATGTGCAAATGACACTGCATACGTTATGGGGGTCAGAGGACAAACTAGAGGGGGTCAGTTCTCTTCTTCCACTGTTATAGTCTAAGGATCTTGATCAGAGTTGTTTTCTCTGCCAGTAAAAGAACTCAAAGGCAGGGGAAAAAAATCTTACACTGGACAGGTAGGAGAGGAGAAATATTTTCAGAGGACGAGGTCTAAACTCTCTGGAGAGTTTCCCTTTCCCAATTTAGGGTTGGTTAGTTTGCAGAAAGACAGAATGGCTGCTCTTTGTTTCAGGCTGCAAGTCTCTGTACTAGGTTAGTAGCCACCTGGAAAGGGAGCCACCTTTAAGACCTCACCATAGCTCATCTCCCTGTCTGCCTGCTACCAGGGAATCGAGCTCCTGGTTTCACGCTATGGAAGTCCTGGGTATCCAACTCGGGTTGAAAGGCTCAGCAGCAGGCTCTATTGTGTCCTGAGCCAGATTAGTAGTTCCCAATCTTCTCTGTCATTAAAGGTCTTAACACTTTGGAGATTACATCATTCCGAGGGCCATCTTCTGAAGAGTTAATTACCAAAAAGCCTGAGTGGACCAAGAAGTTTGGATAGAAAGGCTGACTTGACTGATACCCATGAAGGGTGCTGTTAAGGAGATCCACATACCAAACAGCTGGAGTCCAACACTCTCAGACAGAGGAAGTAGCCTGCAGACGGACTGACTCTTCCATTACCAAATCCTCCCCCCTTCTGTCCTATAAAACCCCAAGACCCTCTGCCCAAGCTTACTAGGGCTTTTCGGCTGCCAGCAATGGCTTGAAACCTCTCTGTGGTTTGGATATGTCATGCATTCTCATTTTGGCTCTGCCCCCCACCTCTTTCTTTTATGTGGTCCCCAGAGGAGAGGCCTTTTACTTTCAATCACAGCATGTTCAATCCACACACCATGGGAAGGTCCGAGTTCAGTTCAACTGAAGGTGCATTACACTGACATACTTGTCCTGACCCAGGAGTCCTTTAGCTTTGCCTACTAGGTCACTGGAATTGAGGACACCCATTTCAGCTCCTGGGCACTCCTTTTCCGGTCACTTTCTGGTTGTAGGTGGTGACTTTTATAATCAGAAACTAGTGTCACCCTTACCTTGCCCGGTCCAGGATCTCCGTTCCGGCGCATGTTTGATTTGCCTGAAAACCAAACTCAAGGAATTTGTATGCCTGTTGTCTGAGGTCTGGAGCCAGTACATATTGGGTAGCACTTAGCCTTTCAAAGTCTCACTGACTCAGGATGGCAACAAAGCCCCTATCTTCCTGTCTTTTCTACTTTGACCCCTGCTCCATGCTTTACTCCCCCATCTCTGCATTTCAGGTTTTACTGCTCAAACATCTAAACCCCATTCCCCAAACTTTCTCTCAGATCCTGATTTGGCTTACAAGTCCCTCCCTATCAAGCAGAGCATATTAAGTTATGTTATCGAATTCTCCGACGCTGTTTAAGCACCGCGGTTCTTAATGGGATTTGGCCTCCCACTCCAGACCCTTTCGTGCCTATCCTCCAAACCCCTGTCCTGGGTCGGGTGGACCCCCGACTCTGGACTGGTAAAAGGAGACCCCGGCTTAGTGCTCTTTCCCCGTTTCTGTAACTGAGAGAAACCTCATGCTGTGATTCCAGGCTACTTAACACGCTCAGCTTCTTTGAGCTGAGCCCATGAAATCCTTCCTCTGTTTCTTTAATTCGCTCTTTGGGGCCTACTTCCCTAGGTCATAAGCACCATCTCCTCCTAAATCAATACTAATGGATGCAAATGGAGTGTCCTTTTAAAAAGAAAAGGGTATTGCGGTCCATATTCCACCCGTGAAATGATGGATTCCACAGGGATTTGGAATGTGGGGGTGGGGCCACTTTATAAGAGGGTGTGTGTGAGCAGGAACCTCACCAAGACGGAAACAACCATGTGACTTGGCCATCGTCTTAGTTAATATCACCACGAGGCACAAGCCAAAGTGTTAGCGCCCTTACAACTTCACGGTCTCACCGAGTCCTCTGGGGAATCACTGTACCCCTCTTATATTAAACTAAAGAGGCAACCTCAAGCCTTTAAGGTATATATTTTGTGATTTTAATGTTTTATTTTAATTTTGACGCAGCTCTTAAGGATGTATCACTGGCTTCTGTGGAAGACCTAAAACTTCTTCCTGCCACACGCTTCCACCACTGGCATCCTAACACAGGGAGCGAATGCTTTGCGATTCACAGACCCCGACAGGGACTCAAAGGGTAAATTGACAAGGGCTAGTCAAGCTTTCGCCAGTGAAGAGCTGTTCTGCTCTCAGTGGGTGTTATTTCTGCCTCGGATCTCCAGGTCCATTTTCCTCTAACTGAAAGAAAATGTACTTTCCCATCTTCACTCTTTTTTTGTTCTACATGTGTCAGCTTTTGTCTCTGCCCAGTCTAATAAAATGTTTACTAAAGATCTCTGTGTCGTTTCCATTTTCACAGTGGAAATGATAGCAATATAAACCCAGCAAACAATAATGCTCAGAATCTTGGTTTATGAAAATGTCTTATATATGATTATGTATATATAGACTGTCTACATATAATTGTGGTTTATATATATGTATATGTATATATATGTATATATATATATATCACTTAGAACCAAATTGACTTATACATCATGTAAACTAAAGTTGATAACCTGGCTCAATTTCATCTTATTCAAGTGAAACTAAAATAGAAAAGTAATAATGATAATGGAGAATGGTCCTAAATATTTATCTGGAACAATTAACGTGAGTTTTTAAGCTTAAGATATTTAAATCTGTATCTAATGACAAGACATACAAAGTCATACCGTTCTGGTCAAAACGTAACCTCCTTGATGTTTATCCCAATTCTGACTCTGCCACATGGCACCTGCTCCTTATCTTGAGGATATAAATTAATGTTAAGAGATGATTGTTCCTATTGTAAGCTATGGGTTTTTTTTTTTTTTTTTGGTACCGGACAATAGCCTTTCCTTTGTATAAGAATAACTTGAATGTCTATGTTTTTAAGTGTGTTTTACATGTAAATGAATGGATATATAAATACGCATACTTTTTAATGATTTTAAGGATAATTTTGACCACTATAGCGTTTTTAAAAATGAACAAATAAACAGATGAGTTTTTCAAGATCCAATGCGGGGTTTCCGTCCCGTCTTCTAAGTTAAACGGTCAACTATATGCCTTCAACTGTGCTGGTCTCCTGAGATCACAGGAAGGCTTCAATAATCCAGGCCACCCCAGCAGACGATAAATAATGTCTATGTGATTATAAAATGTCCTCTATGTACCAAGGAAGGATTTCAGCGTGGTTGATTCTGGGACACCCACGGTCCCATCAATCACCCCTCATCAATTTGCTCTAAGTAAGCTCAGTAAACTTGTTGGTTCCCTCAGGTGAACTTCGATGAAGTTAAGATTTGGTTTGCCATTCGAACCTTACATAGAGGGGATAGATATTGCTCCGTGTCACCTCCCCCAGGGAGAAAACTCTTACAACAGCTAGCAGATTCATTTGTTAGTACTGTTATATCTCATGTAAGAAAGAAAAAGAAGGCTGTAAGGACGTAGGGATAGAAATTGCTTTATTAGAGAAGTATTTACACACAAAGATTAAGATGCACGAATGTTTACAGAATGGAAAACCAAAACCAAAAAACTCAGAAGGTTTTGCAAGCTGTGACGGTCTGAGTAAGTTATGTAAGGGACATAGAGGATGAGATTTAGAAATAATTTATATTAAAGTGCTTAAGGTTTAAGTTCAGCAATTATAAAAAATGTATGTCAACTTAGAAGTATCTGGCTATTAAAATATTCCATGGTAACTATAAATACCAGACGGTTGTAACTGATCTTCTGGGTGTTTAGTAACCATTTCTTGAGTCTATTCTAATGCGGTCAGAGGGTCTGAAAGGGAGAGTATTTTTCTCCTTTTCCCTCTAAGGTCAGTGGGGTCTGTCGGCCACTCTAGAAATGTTCTGTAACTGTGGAGAGTCACCTGTTCTCTTCTTCAGTGAGGCGATGGAGCTCCACTCAAAGAATTCTAACCAGCATCTGGTTTATAAAGAGGAGGGTCTACACATGGGAAAATTTTCCTCAGAGCTTCCGGAGGAAGCCAAGACTTTGACATAGCCTCCCAGATGGACAACTAGTAAAAGAAAGCTGTAGGGAGTCAGAGAGACCTCACAAGCCCACAGGACTCCCAAGCACTGGACCTTCCTCAACTGGCCCTACCAGTGTGACGACGGAAAATAATTTTGGTGACATACATGGTCTTAAACACCCAGCAGGAAAGTATAAGCCAAGATGAAAATGATCAGTGTGTTTCTTTAAGAGCTCAAGGGAATGCAATCTCCAAACAAATGTTAATTCAGTGACTACCTCTCACTAATGATAATCTTCCATATATATATGTTTATATGATGTAGGCTGAGACCTTGGATTACATTAGCAACTACGGTGTCCATCCACAGCCGAGAAAAACAGTCCTACATCAGACTTACAGGCTTGGGAAATTATTTAGAATAACCAAGTAGTGCCCTTGGAAGTTTGCTAGATAGTCCTTAAAGAAGGATCCAATAGGATTCTACTTGTCTTTTAAATTGTCAACATGAGGCTGGCTGACTTTAACTCAGTTCTCTCACAAAGCCCCCAGGTGCTTGTTCCTCATGCAACAGACAGCGGATTACAGAGACCTTATCCTTCTAGAGAATTCTGGTACTTGGTCCAGTCCACTTAAGTCACCTGTCCCTGGTCTTCAATGCTCTGCACTCCCATGTTGTTTCTGCTAGCTTGTTTTGGTGCAACTCTCCTAGATGAGGGACTACTCACTGTCACCCCCAAATGACTGTACCTGGGAGGACATTTTATTTTAAGACTTACTTGTAAAATTTCCTGAACAAAACACCAATGGCTTACGCTCTAAGATCAAGAATTGACAAATGGGATCTCATAAAACTGCAAAGCTTCTGTAAGGCAAAGGACACTGTGGTTAGGACAAAACAGCAACCAACAGATTGGGAAAAGATCTTTACCAATCCTACAACAGATAGAGGCCTTATATCCAAAATATACAAAGAACTCAAGAAGTTAGACCGCAGGGAGACAAATAATCCTATTAAAAAATGGGGTTCAGAGCTAAACAAAGAATTCACAGCTGAGGAATGCCGAATGGCGGAGAAACACCTAAAGAAATGTTCAACATCTTTAGTCATAAGGGAAATGCAAATCAAAACAACCCTGAGATTTCACCTCACACCAGTGAGAATGGCTAAGATCAAAAACTCAGGGGACAACAGATGCTGGCGAGGATGTGGAGAAAGAGGAACACTCCTCCATTGTTGGTGGGATTGCAAACTGGTACAACCATTCTGGAAATCAGTCTGGAGGATCCTCAGAAAATTGGACATTGAACTGCCTGAGGATCCAGCTATACCTCTCTTGGGCATATACCCAAAAGATGCCCCAACATATAAAAAAGACACGTGCTCCACTATGTTCATTGCAGCCTTATTTATAATAGCCAGAAGCTGGAAAGAACCCAGATGCCCTTCAACAGAGGAATGGATACAGAAAATGTGGTACATCTACACAATGGAATATTACTCAGCTATCAAAAACAACGACTTTATGAAATTCGTAGGCAAATGGCTGGAACTGGAAAATATCATCCTGAGTGAGCTAACCCAAACACAGAAAGACATACATGGTATGCACTCACTGATAAGTGGCTATTAGCCCAAATGCTTGAATTACCCTAAATGCCTAGAACAAATGAAACTCAAGACAGATGATCAAAATGTGAATGGTTCACTCCTTCTTTAAAAGGGGAACAAGAATACCCTTGGCAGGGAAGAGAGAGGCAAAGATTAAAACAGAGACTGAAGGAACACCCATTCAGAGTCTGCCCCACATGTGGCCCATGCATATACAGCCATCCAATTAGACAAGATGGATGAAGCAAAGAAGTGCAGACCGACAGGAGCCGGATGTAGATCGCTCCTGAGAGACACAGCCAGAATACAGCAAATACAGAGGCGAATACCAGCAGCAAACCACTGAACTGAGAATAGGACCCCCGTTGAAGGAATCAGAGAAAGAACTGGAAGAGCTTGAAGGGGCTCGAGACCCCATATGTACAACAATGCCAAGCAACCAGAGCTTCCAGGGACTAAGCCACTACCTAAAGACTATACATGGACTGACCCTGGACTCTGACCTCATAGGTAGCAATGAATATCCTAGTAAGAGCACCAGTGGAAGGGGAAGCCCTGGGTCCTGCTAAGACTGAACCCCCAGTGAACTAGACTGTTGGGGGGAGGGGGACAATGGGGGGAGGGTGGGGAGGGGAACACCGATAAGAAAGGGGAGGGGGGAGGGGGATGTTTGCCCGGAAACTGGGAAAGGGAATAACACTCGAAATGTATATAAGAAGTACTCAAGTCAATAATAAAAAAAAAAAGAAAAAAAAAAGACTTACTTGTATTGCAGTCCTTGGCTTCATACACTGTCACCCTTACTCACTCCTGACTGGGTGGCCCGCCCTCCCTTTTCACAGTGAGCATCCTTTCTCTCTTTATTTTCCCCTTCTCCCCAGGATCCTTCTATGGACTGTGCTCCTTCCTCTCCCTTTAATCTTGGCACAAGTGAACTCAATGTCCTTCTTAGACAGAATCCACCGTCTTCTAAAATTGGCCAATTGTACTCATCAACTACTGGGTCTGTCTGTCCACTAAAGTCTAGCACTCCTGACTTGTCATTGTCCACCTCCCCCATCACTAGAGCTAACATTCTTTTCAGGCTGTATCTTTACACAGTGATGGGCCCTCTCCCAGGTCCTATATCTGTAACCGATCTCAGAAGACACTCCGATTTTTCTAGCCTCTTACCGCTTTCTGCTGTTCTTACAATCAAGAATGGCAACTTACTATCTTTACTACCATATTAACTGTAACTTATTAACTCTACTGGCATCTGGCTCTACTCACCCCCGCCAAATACCCACAACCCTTTGAGACACAGTACAACGGCCCTCTGTCCCCTATAGGGGGGGCTCCTACTCACCTCTTCATACTGGATCCTCTGTCTCCTGTTTCTACTTCTCCACCTACCTGGGCAGTCTCTCAGTTAACTCTGTGATGACATCGTCATTTTCAGCCCTCTAATGATTAGTTTAGAAGTTTCTTTATAAACGTACACTGGAAATGATATGATCCACTGCAGTTGACCAAGTTAGTGCTCTCCTCCTCCTACTGTATGAAATCAATCCAACCTATGTTCCCTTAGATTTTTGGGTAGCGAATCTAGTCTCTTCCCCCATCACGATCCTTCCTTAGGAAGTAGCCAATAAGAGAATATATCATCCCCCTTCTTTTTATTTGTCCTCAGGGTCCGGAATGAAGGGCTAACTACCAGAGAAGCACAGGTTCACTGAGAAACTCCAGACAGCAAGGTTGACTCTACTGACGAAGCCGGTGGAAGCTTCTGTCGAGATCCCCATACCAAACAAGCTGGGATCAACCACTTTCAGACTGCAGGGGCACCGACCTGAAGGTGGGTTCTTCCATCCCTATGTTTCCCTCGTTTCCATCTCATGAGACCCCAAGACCACAACGCCCTTCCGCAGAGAGACCGTGGCGCTTCCGTCCTTCTGATTAATGGACATTTCTGCTTCTGGAAATGCCCGTGTGCTTTGTTTTATTTCCAGCCGCCTCCATTAAACCCGAGCTAGCGCCTTCTAGTGGTTTATTTTTTTTTACGTTTTAATTTAATTAATTTATTTTTTTTATAATATCTAGGGAGGACTGGGAGACAAAGTGAGCACACAAGTACAGCCTAATGGACTCAGAGGCAAGTTCTAGATTGGTATTTCTAAGGATAGCATCTGTAATTCACGTCATAAAAGGTTCTGGGCTTTCATCAACCCTCTGGGTAATTCCTTGGATCTGACCCTGGATCAGAAAGGCAAGGGAATGTGGTACAAGCACCCGCTCAGGGAGTAGTCAAGGTAATTCTACTTAGCGCTGGTAGGGGAGGCTGCTTGCTTTCTAGCAGGGCGTGGTAGAGATCTGGATATGGAGACAGTCTGCAAGAGTCAACCCCAGAGCCTAGATGTGGGTTTTTCTTTATTCGCGTTCTATCTCATGAACTGCAGCCCCTTCCTGGTCACCTCCTCCCGTAATCCTTCCCCCTTCCCCCTTGACCTCTGAGCAATTGGTGACACCCCACCCCCACCAGCATATCCCATCACTCTGGGACATAAAGTCTCTGTGAGGCTAGGCACATCCTCTCCCACTGAGCCCAGACAAGGCAGCCCAGCTAGAAGAACATACCCAAGACAGGCAACAGCCTTTGGAATAGCCCTTGTTCCAGTTGTTCAGGACCCACATGAAGACCAAGCTGCCCATCTGCTACATATGTTTGGGGAGGCCTAGGTCCAGCCCATGTATTTTCTTTGGTTGGCGGCTCAGTCTCTGAGAGCCTCAAGGGTCCAGGTTAGTTGACTCTGTTGGTCTTCCCGTGGAGTTCCTATCCCCTTCTGGGCCCACAATCTTTCCCCCTACTCTTCCATAAGAGTCTCCAAGCTCCATCCACTGTTTGACTGTGAGTATCTGCATCCTCCTGAGTGTGTGGTTGGGTGGAGCCTTTCAGAGGTCAGCCATGCTAGACTCTTATCTGCCAAGTATAACAGAGTAGCATTAATCGTGTCAGGGATTGTTACTTGTCCGTGGGATGGGTCTGAAGTTGGGCCGGTTATTGGTTGGCCGTTGCCTCAGTTTTATTCCAACATGATAGAGGAATAACATAGATGTTCTGGAAAGAACGGTGCAGGACAGACTGCAGGACTGTAACATGTGTGTAGTACTAGCACATAGTCAACTTCATTAAAACAAAAGACATTTCACAGAGTCGTGAACTCATAGTCACTCAAACCTGGGCAAGGTCAGAGAGGGAGAAGGGTGCTCACATTCCTGAGCACGAAGGATACCCTGACGGTTGCAACTTTCCTTAGGAATAACTTCCCGTTTAAACAATAAGGTCTTTAGAAACCTGACCACAGAGTGTTACTGTGTTTTAAATAATGTATTTTGTTAATTCTTTGATAAATGTATACAATATATTTTGATTATAGTCACATTCACAACTCCAAACTCCTCACAGGTCCAGTCCCTAGTGTTCTTCCTTCCTTCCTTTAAAACCGTGTTGTTTTTTTTTTTTAATTTTATTTTTAGATGAGACTGTAAGAATGGAGTTTTTGAGAGGGTGGCAGGAAGTGAGAAGAGAGGGGCTGTGAGAAGGGGGAGGGGAGGAAAATGGCTTTCCAAAATCCCTGCAGTGAAACTACCGGGTCAGCTTGGAATCGATGGGTGGGAGTGGAGGGGTGGGCTGAGGGATGCACACAGAGTTAATTTTGTGTGCCTGTTTTTTTTTTTTTTTTTTGGTTCTTTTTTTCGGAGCTGGGGACCGAACCCAGGGCCTTGCGCTTCCTAGGTAAGCGCTCTACCATTGAGCTAAATCCCCAGCCCCTTGTGTGCCTGTTAGAGGAGCGTCAAAGTTCAGACTGTTTTACGTTTTCAGACTTCCAGCCGGTCTCCTACCACTTCACTCATCTAAAACCAGTTAAAGTCAGGGGAGGAGGCTTATGGGGTATCCATAGGCGTAGGGCTGTGCTTTACAGAATCTGTCTATGGGAATTCCGAGAATGCTTACCAATACTTTTGCATTACTTCCCAAGGTGCATATAGGAAAACACAGTGAAGGGATTGCAAAGAATGAAAAAGGTAGCAATAAAAATTAAAATGAAATGTGACCAATGTGTATCTTGGTTTTGATTTTACTGGGCACAGTGTACAGTTTTTTAAAAAAATTTCTCCTTCCTTCCTTCCTTCCTTCCTTCCTCCCTCCCTCCCTCCTTTTTCTCTCTGTCCCTTTCCTTTCTTTCATTTTATCCCTCTCTCTTCTTCCCTCTCTTTTTCATTCTGTCTCTCCCTCTCTCCCTCCTCCCTCCCTCTCTCTCTCCCTCCCTCCCTCCTCCCTCCTCCCTCCCTCCTTCCTTCTCTCCTTCCCCCTTCCTGTCTCTTTCTTTCTTTTCTTGTTGGTCAGATCAGGGTTATCTAGTCCTCTGACTCTTGACATACACAGACACTGATTCTATGACACCTGTGGGTTTCAGCTGTTCCTGATGGGAGGATGCTGGTTTCACAGTTGGTACAAGCGATAACTAGCGGCTAGACCAGCCAGGCCCTGTTGGTTTCCATTTGCAAAGAAGTGTCAGGGGGGTTTGCATGTTTTTCATCTTGTCAATTCATCCAAGAGGAAGACATCTTTAATTTTATTGTCTGTAAAATGAGTTTTTCTTCCGGACCACTTAATTTCTGGCACTAATGACTCTGAGACTACTTATTGACAAATGACTAGGCCATAAGCCTTATCTTGTTCTCTGACTAGCTTTTATTATCCCTTTTATTCTAACATGAGTTCAACTAATATGTGGACCTCCTCAGAGTTCTGGGGGGTATTGCTCACTTTTTTGAGGGGGGAGACTATCTCCTGGTATTCTTTCTATCTCTACTGAATGTCTCGCCTCCTATTTCCTGCCTCAGCCCATTGGCCACAAGCTTTTCTATTAACAAGTGATGATTATAAGAGATTCTCTCTACAATTGTCTGCTTAATGAATTCCCCTGGCAAAGCACAGGGTCAAAATACCTATGTGTACTTGATGGTGGAAAACTTAGATTTGAAACTCAGCCCCAACCAAATGACCTTGGGTTTCCATTTAACTTCTCAACCTCAGTGACCATCTTTGTCAAATGAGGGTGAGGAATTGTTTTAGGGATTGGCTCCAGCTGTATATGTAGCAGAGGATGCCTTGTCTGGCATCAAAGGGAGGGGAGGTCCTTGGTCCTGTGAAGGCTTGATGTCCCAGCATAGGGGAATGCCAGGGCGGTGGTGGGGCAGGAGTGGGTGGGTGGATGGGGGAGCACCCTTGTGGAGGCAGGGAGAGGGGGTTTTTGGAGAGGAAACCAGGAAGGGGGATAACATTGAAATGTAAATAAATGAAATAACCAATAACAGATCAAGAAAAGAAAAAATGTTATGTGAAAACAATTTGAAGAATTTACTTCTGTAGTTCCTGACTTGTACACAGTCAAAGCTCCGATTTGAGTGAAGTTTAAAGTTCAGAGCAATGTCGTTCTCTGCCATTTATCACTGTGTATCAACACAACTTTCTCCTTCTTTTAAAAATGGTCATAATATCATATTTAAAGTTTTGTGCAGATTAGGAGTGAGGTGTGTAACGGAGTTGGGTTCACACATGTGTTGTGTCTGCTTTAAGCAATCTAACCAATTCAAATAATCTGGATTTAAATTCTTGTGGACTCTTACTTCCAGCGATACCTTGCTATTTACTAAGCAATGGTGGCTGGCTTTGTGTTTCCTGATGGCACCATGCATACAGAGTACATACATTGTGAGTGACACTTGCTGGAACTGTGGGATTTGGTGTCCCTTCTGTGTCTGAACATGTTTCTGATATATCAGCCCCCTCACGCCTGTGTTTGAGTGCTTGTCACCAAGTCAGGAATGGTTTCTCATCTAAGATAAATATTTTATTAGCATATATGTGAAAATTTATTTTAAAAGGATATTCCGCCCCCAAGGAACCAACTGAGCACACCAAAGCCTTGCTCCTAATTAATCAGACTCATTAAATACATTAACAGTGGCGATTGATTTCTGTTACCAAAATTTATGCTCATTTTAGAATCGGGTGATTTTTATTTTTATTTCAAGAAAAGGATTATTTCAAAATATTGTTACTTGCCGTGACAGCCAGGGAGACTTTTATTTTGGCTTTGTTGTTGCTCCACCAATGAGTCATGTGTTTCTAGTTTACCACATTTCTACAGCTGCCCATTCATCAGAGCTCACCATGGCTGTCCCTTTTCTGTGTCTCTGGATGTTCATAGCTGAAGGGTTTCATACCAGGCTACGGTTTCCTTTGTTCTGTTAGGGGTTGGAGCCCAGGGCTTCAAGCTTTCTAGACAAGTGCTCTATGACGGGGCCACATGCCAACCCTGGGATCAGCTAATTGCATCTTTTATGTTTTTCTCAGTAGGGTTTGCTTCGTTACAGAGGCCCTTGTGATGGTGTGGAAGAGTGTTGGGTTTTTCTGTCCCCACTTCAATGCGTATTAAAGGCAACTGGAAAAATACGTTTAATTTATATTCAAGAAATGCTTCATATTAAGTCGGGGAAAGGGATTATTTTTTTTAAAAAATAACAGATAGCATTATTTATAACGACTTTATTTCTTTTTTTAAAATACATATGAAACAGTAGAATTATATTTCAAGTGCTTTTCCATTTCTTTTACAAAAGTAATTATGAACTACCTTTCATAACAGCTTTGAGGTTTCATTGTTACATAATTCATCTGATCCTGACGAATGTGTTCGTACACTCTAAAGAAGACATAGTAAATAAGGCTAAAGCACAATGCACGGACATCTTCCAGAGGGTTTACGGAAAAGCTGTTCTAAGTAATATGATTATAAGATGCCAAAATTCACAAGTGACTGTCACCGTACAAAAGTCAGGAACACAAATTTCAAGACTCCAGTTTCTGTTCTAGAAAGTAGAAGTCAATGTACTGATTTAAACAGTGGCTAAGAAGTGAATCACGAACTTCACTTAAAAGGTTACACTGAGAACAATGACTTAGAAGTACCCCAAAGAAGATGAACTATGATGGATTTAAATTGCCTGAGGCTCTGCGAGAAGAACGTTAGCAGTTTCCACCAGTATATGTGGTGACTACCTACTTGTCAAGGAGTTAGGAGGAACATCACATTTATGACGGGAGGCAATTCTTTTCTCATTGACTTATCTTGATTCTGAATTCAATGCTCTGTAGTTTCTCCATGTTTGAATGTGAACCCAGTCATTGCTCTGTTGGGTCAATTACAGCTAATGTTGACAACCTGGGTGTTGTACCTCTTTGTTTAAGGAAGAAGCTATAAATGCAAATATTTTACATATAGGAGTTTTACCTGCTTCCCCTTTATGCAGTGAACTCTTCACATTGTTACTACCATATTCTTTAAATGCAAAGCTTAAAGGACTTTACAGGAAAAACAGCAAATCTTGATGAAACCTATCTATGAAATGTTTTCTATAAATATTACTACAGAATGATTATTTTGTTGTTTTACATAATCTTGGGGATGAGAATTATTTGGGGTGCACAAAATTTTCAGCAAATCATGGAAACGTATTTCCTTAGTGTTCAGATGAGGCACACAAGAAGCTATTTGGAAAGCCTCAGGAAATCTAACCCCCCCCCTCCCACATTAACTTTGCAGCATTGAAGCTAATTTAACCTTAATGAGTTTTGCATCGCTATTCAAGAAATTATTTTCAGGAAACAAAAACCTCATGAGGTTGAATAACTAAAACTCAATCCTATGTTCAGCAAGTAGGGAATTCTCTACACAGTAGATGCAACTTAACAAAATACAAAATGTCAGAAGACCATGGTTTACTTTACCCTCTGTGATAAAATCAGACATAGTCTCACTGTTTGGAAAGGGTTTCATAGTCTACATCAAAAATTATCATAGGCTTGAGATGAAAACACTTCCATATAAATTTATCAAGAGCAGCTCATATTTCTTGTCACAATAGAGGTAAAAATAGGATTTATAGAAATAGTTCCCCTGGGAGGAGTATATTTAATCATCTCAGACATACAAAATATTATCATTTGTCTTAAACATCTTTTACCTATTTTTTAAAGTCACTACTTTTAGTATTCAAATGTTTTCTTTAAGCAAAGCATTAAGGCTTACCTTGGTCCTTAACTGAGTGCGTTTCTCTATTTCTGTAGTGTAACACTGTCATGCTACCAAAGCAAACTTTCACTTAGTTACATGATAGACAGGAAGAAAAGAAAATAATGATTTAACCACTATGATGGAAATACATTTTTGATCAAATATGGAATGCCTCTATTCAAATATGTATGGTTTTAGTCAATTGTCATAGTGGAAGCTAAGTAGTTACCTTAATCTTAACTGACATAGTATTGGATAAATATTGATCTTTTAATGAAAAAATTCTTAGCTAAGAGAACACCAAGGATTTACATTCCGAAAACAGTATTTTATTTAGTTGGCTCTTTATCTCGTGTAAAATATTAAACTCGTTTTGTCCTAAATATTAGGTCCTCACAGCAGGTTCATATACATCATGTCCTGAGCTATGTCACTGAGTGACGATTAAATGCTGAGTCATGGAGTTTTGGAACATTCGAGAATTTACTGTCCAATAAGAGTTAAAATTTGAAGGAATTCCTTTTTTTCCTACATCTCCATATGATTGTTTTCTATGCTTTAATATCTTTTAGAATAAATATGTGGTTATTTAAATTATCTTAGGCTTTTAAAAACCTACTTGTTGACAGTAATCTTCCTTTAATCTAAAAATTACAAGCACTGAAACCAACCATGTCAGCTTAGAACATCTGTAATTGTTAGAAGACCAAGTTGTGATACAGGTCTCATTTCTTTACATTTAACCAATGGCTAAACCTAATGGTTTTTTAAGGCCATACCAACCCGGTTTTCTTACTATTTGCAAACAAACTGACTTGTAGTAATATCACAGCTATTATGACAAAAATCGGAGAAATTCTGCTCAAGAAGGATATCAAGTCGTCTGTTTGAAGAGGTAGAAAGAAATTGATTTGTGTTCAGTGTTATAATTTTATGCTTCTTTATTGTAATAATTCCTGGCTGCTTGGGCATCCCATCTTGGAATAAATTATATTTTGTTTTATAGATAGTAGGATTCGCATGAGAATGAGATTTTGATTTTTTTTTCTAACTTCTGAAGTAACTGTTAAGTGAACTGTTAAGTAACTGTTAAGCTTCAAGAAACTGCTAGTTCTTTATTGACCCTGGAAACTTTTAAAAGAATAAACACACCAGGAGAGTAAGCACAGTTGTGAATGTCACTTAAACATTGCAACCAAGTAGCTCAAATACATTTGCTCTAATATAAACCCTGAGACAGTATTAGTCGTTTGCGAGCTCCCTGCAGAAACGAGCGAGTGCACGCCGAACTTCGTGTAGGCATGTGATTGGCTCCACTTCCTGCCACTACTTTTCTGTCATTTGTCCTAATATTTGCGACTGAACTGAGTGTGTCTGACTATGGTGAGTTTTACGTGTAAAGTGCCAGCAACACAGGGTGGCCTGAGAAAGGAAACAGGAACTGTTAAGAAAAGTGTATTAGGAAGCAGTGATCATTCCTGGACCTTTGGACTAAAATCCAATGTAGGACACCAATGAAGAAGAAAATCAAGACTCTAAACCAATCAGCTTCTGGTTTTCTGAAATGACTGGGCACCGGACACTGGTGTCTGTCATATTCGGTACCTAGCAACAGTGCTGTCCCGCCCACAAGGCAACACTGAATCTTTTTCCTAGATGCATATAGTGGTAAGTCCCTGAATGAATCCTTGACATTGGCAGTTTAGTGAATGCCACGTTGACCTGCATCGTACGTGCCCTTCCACAAGTTAGTCGGGGGAGGGGAGGGCGGCAGATCTGGAACACGGAACCATATTTTAAACACCGAGAGATTAACAGCTCACAAGCAGAGAGAAATTTCTGTGTGTGGCTGTGTAAGACCCGTAAGGAGTGTATTTTCTCTCAATGAACTGTTGTTCTAATGAATTTGTGCATCACTCTGAGAAAATGTCTCTCACATATTAACTGAAAGACAGTTGTGAATTTACTCTCTTTAACCTCTTTCACAGCATCGTAAATGCTTAAGAAGGTTTAGCCTGTTCTCCTTGGGAAATTAGCTGTGGTTTTTCAAGGAGTAAGTCTGTATGATGTCATTTTGAGCGAAAATGCATACTTTGTGGACTTGAGAAATGACACATCCATGTCTACTGTCTAGGGTTATTTTGTTTTGTTTTGACAGGACTGTCAAGTGTTTTCAGATGTGTTTCTCTTATTTTTAATAAGAAAAAGTTTAGTAGTATGTTTTCATTAGCTGGACACAGCCATTATCCCAAAGCTTTAGGTAGAACTGAGTTTACGCTATAAATATGAATGAGACGTGCTGGCATCCTGGCTAACAGCAACTGAATCTTTATGAGAGAAATTGCAGGACTTTAAATATATATTTCTTATATATATATATAAGTCCCTTGAAATAAGGGACTTTTACAAATATAAAAAGGTTCATAATTTGTGACAAAACTTTCTCATCCTAACGAACTTGTTTTAAAAATTCAAATATAAATTTTCTTCCCTTTTAGAAACCTTATTGTGGAATAAGCTTTAAATATGCACACCTGGAAAGCAAGGTTATTATAATTCTGCTTAGGCTCCTTCTGATAGGGTCTTAAAACGAGACAGCAAAAAGCTGCCCTGATTTCAAAGACCGTTCTATCTTGTAAAAAGAAAAAGCATCTGCATAGTTGGGTTTTTTCTTTAACCTCTAATGGTCTGATCATTAATCCTTCCTTTCATTAAAGAGCTGACTGTTTGGACCTTTGAAATGCATTTATTTTTATTAAGCGTGAAAGCTGCACTGTTTATAGCATGCATCTAAGTTTTGTCCTTGAGAGTCTGTCTAGCTCTAGCGATGAGTGATGAGCCTCTGGGTGGGAGGAGTCAACGCCTGTCCATCTAAAGGACAATGGGCACAGAGAGCTTCACTGGACCTTTGGTTTCTATGAAGTGTGATCCATCAAAAGCACGGGAGCCGCAGGACAGCTCCAAGTTACAGGACAGACACACCACAGTACTAGAGAACCTTGAAAGACAAACTTATGACTGTAGCCACTTAGGAATACCTCAAGCTGCACTGGAGGTGAAGATTACTAGGCGTTTTAAAACTATCCGTCAGCAGTACAGCCGGTCTAACTAATGCAATGGTAAGACATTGGAAGCTGATAGCGTCGTTTACCAGGCGCTCAACGTCACGTTGTACAGTTATATTTAAAATGATTCTTCATTTTGCAGCTTAGCTGAGTGTCCCTAAAACAGAAGCTTGAGAGATATACCTTGATGACAGAAATGCTGATCATGGAAGAAAAACTATTATTGGACACGTGATGTTAATTAGGATTTGAAGGAGTTGATTCTGTTGAACTGATTTAAGTTTGCACATTAAAGTTCAGATAGAAATGTATATACGGTTGGAGATGACACGTTACACTATTTCACACAACACAGGCATAAACTATATTTAATTTTACATACATGTGGATTCTCTTCTCAAAAATCTTATTTTGTTGCTTAGGCAAAGAATTACAACATATTAAAACACTGTGCTAGTAGAGAGAAGACATGAAAGTTAAACGCCATAGGTAACTAAGGACTATTAGTACTCAAGTAGAATGTATTAATATACTCAAAGTTAAAAACACATAAGCCAAAAGAAATTATGCATCAAGTTATTAATTATCATGGGTCTATTTTAAATGAAGAAGCCAAATGTCCTGTGCATGGGTGTTTTCTGTGTGTATGTGTTTCTGATTCAATGAGCCCATGATTCTAGGTCTTTCTGTGATGTGGTTTTATTTGGAGGCTTTTATGGTGTGGACGGTGGCCTGGGAGAAGAGCAGGATCCTTGACTGTCAAAACTGGTTGCTCGGCCAGGTAACTGAAAGACAGGAATTTCATAATATATGATCCAATAAAAAACATCACATAATGGCAACTGTATCTCTCTGTTAACAGTGGATAGTCACACACAGCTTGCAAATTTCTGAAGGGAAGATTTATGTAACCTCTATGTTCTTCAGAGTTTACCTTCCAAGGTAGAGAGAAAACACAAATGTTTTCTGTAATACATAGCACTTGGATATAAAAGGTATATAGAATAATGTCATTCAGTAACCTTTATGGCTTTAGAAGGCTCCCACACTTTATGGGAGATATTTAGTTTTTTTTTCTATGCTATTACTTACTGTAAGAGTAACAAGAACTTGTAGACCTAAGATCCTAATGATAGTTAGAATGAGAAATGTCCCTCACAGACTCACATGCTTAAGGACTGTTTGGAAAGGTTACGGAACCTTTGGAAGGAAGGTATGGCCTTGTTGGGCGGGCTTTGAAGGCTGATACTCTCGGGCCCTTCTTCAAGTTTGTTTTGTTTCCTGTGTGTGGATAAAATGTGCTCTCTGCTTCCTGCTCTGTCTTCCTGCCACCATTCTTCTCTTCTATATTATATCCAGAGGACATAGCATATGCTATATATTATATCCTATATTGTGTATTATATATCCTATACTATACATTATACATATTTTCCACTATATTATATCCAGACAACATTCCTCTAGAACTGTAAGCCAGAAACAGCTTTTTCTTCCAAAGGCCAATTTTGATTTTGATATTTTATGACGGCGACAATCTGCATTTTAAGAGTTTAGTTAATGGAATACACACACACACACACACACACACACACACACACTAATGAAGCACCTTGCCTAACTATATGCTTCCCACAGTGATGAGCATGGACCAACCATCTGAACCCGTACGCAAGCCCCAATTAAAAGCTTTCTTTTATAAGTTGCTGTGATCATGGTGTCTCTTTACAGCAATAGAGAAGTAACTAAAATAATGCATGTCTGCGTGTATTTGTGTATGTGTATGTGTGTATATGCCTATGTATATGTATGTCTATGTGTGTTTGTGTCTGTGTATGTATGTATGTATGCATGTATGTACTACATATATGTCTGTGTGTATGTGCATGTATGTCTGTGTGTATGTGTATGTCTGTATACGTGTCTTTATCTGTGTTTTCTATGTATGTATGTATCTGTGTCTTATGACTTACATTAATTATGAAGTCAAGAAAAGTTTTGTGACATTTATATATAAATGAGGTGTAACTGTGCTTTTCTATGTCTACCTCATTTTCTGAATAATGACACAGAGGCTTATTTACTTATTTATGAATTAATGCCTAGGTCTTAAGCTAGGCATGTTCATAGATTACTATAATCTAGGCTTGCTCTCAACTAGATCGTAACTTAACTAACCCATTTATACTATTCTATGTGTTCCACATAGCTGGTTACCACTCCTCAGTTTCATACATCCGACTTCCTCAATGTTTTGGTAGTGAATTTCCATACCCTTCTCTTTCCCAGAGTTCCCCTCTCTCTCCCGGAAGTTCCACCTATTCTTTCCTGCTTTGCTATTGGCCATTCAGCTCTTTATTGGCAGGTCAATCCTTTTAAACAGTGCACAAGAGGTTATCCCTTCAATGGGGATCTGGGATAGCAGTTTACTTCCGTTGCCTGAACACGAAATGCTTGCCCCATTCCCACAGAATGTCTTGAATAACATAGCCAGGGTCTCATTCTTGTAGCTAAGTTGAGACTGAAAAATCTTGTCCTACTGATACATTTGGCCAGTTACAGTGCACAGTCTTCCCGTTTTAAAACCAAAGCTTAGCGCACAAAGCAGCAACTTACTCCTTAAAATGGCTAAAGTTTATGTGTTTTGTGGCTATTATAAGTGTTCATTTTATGAAGCTTCACAAAGTGCTTTCTGTCCTTTTGTGAACACCCATTACGTCTCTTGATGTGGCTCTTGAGGAGGTTCTGCCAACTGATTTTGTGGGAAAGAAAGGCATCAAACAAAGCAATACTTTGTACCTCCAGCAGAAAAACTGCTCGAAAGTTCTAAGAGAGAAAACAGGTAATCCTCTTTCCTAACATAACTCAGGCAGGGACATCGCTGTCAAGACCTGGTACCGAGTCAGCCTGTGTGGCATAGCGTTGTGTGTTCTCATTGTAAGTTGCTCCTCCTGCAGAGGCATAGTAGAAACTTAGAGAAGGTTGACCGCTCACTAAGATTTATAATTAAAGTCACATAGCATGGCCAGGCTTTGACCACAGCTAAGTTGCTGTTTTGATATTTTAAATCTCTGTATGCACTTTCTGACTTGCATCTGGGACATAACCAGAGGTATCAGAAGACAGCGATTAATTACGGATTTATAAATGAAATGGGGCTTTAGGGAAAGAGGCTTTTTTTCACAGCAATTGGTGCCAGAGCTCAGTTCCTACTGAGTAATGAACCATGGTCCCTGGTCCCCGACAAAAGTCTAAGGTTATGCAAAGGAAAAGACACACTCTTTTTGCAGGCTTACTGAACAAGGAGCCCCAGGCATCTAGAGGCTTTATGTTTTGAAAATCCCTCAAGTCACAGAGAACTTTGAACAGGTAATGTTAAGAGACTCTGAAACAAAAGCAAGAGCAAGTTTTGTCAAATAGGTGGATAAATGAAATTTCAAATGAAAGTTAGCAGATAAAAAAAGTTTAAGCAATAGCAGTGGCTGAGGGCAGAAGTGGCGCCAGCATCCTTACCTCCAGCAAGGGGTGCCAGTGTGTGATTGGCTTTCGGTGATAGGCCAGCATTTCATTCCAATGGTCTCTTCCAAGACCCTCAGCGTCTAGTCCAGTTCGACACACACCTATGACCTCATTGTGTCCCACCCTAGGATTTGAGGAATATCATATTTTCATTGTCACAGTTCAAAAGTAAGTGGAATGTTCCACATTTCAGTAGAATTTTAAACTCATCATCAAAGCAATAGGTCCTTCAGGTTATGGTAGTCTTTGGACCCAGATTTCACTGTCTGAAAATATCAAATACAAAGTTCTAGAAACAAATAATATACCAATATTACACAGTGGTTAATACTTACAGTGTATTGCTATAATTGTTCTAATTTATTATTTGTTACTGTTAGCCTCTTCTTGTGCACAATTTATAAAGTAGACTTCATGGCAATCTGTACATGTAGGAAGAACTGTATTTATGAGACTCGCTACTGTTTTTGGTTTCCATTATATATGGAACATGTTGAAACATTCCCTACAGAGAAGAGATTATTGTATACCCCCTTTGATTAAATGGAAATTCCTAAATAAAAATTAACTAGGCTAGGTGTGGGACACAGCTGAGAGGTGGAGACAGAGAGTCAGAACTTCAAGTTCATCATCAGCTACAGAGAAAGTTTTGAGGTCAGCTTGGGGCACATGAGATCTTATCTCTAAACAACCAACCAACCAACACTAACCAATCAACCAACAACCAACCACCCAACCAATCAACCAACCAACCAACCAACCAACCAACCAACTAACCAACCAACCAATCAACTAACCAACCAACCAACCAACCAACCAACTAACCAACCAACCAATCAACTAACCAACCAACCAACCAACCAACCAACTAACCAACCAACCAATCAACTAACCAACCAACCAACCAACCAACCAACCAACCAACCAACCAACCAACCAACCAACCAATCAACTAACCAACCAACTAACCACCAACCAGCCAACAACCAGCCAACCAAACAACCAACCAACGAACGACCAACCAGCCAGTCAGCCAGCCAGCCAGCCAACCAACCAACAAAACAACCAGCCATCCAGCTAACAAAAAAGATGCAACAATAATTTACTAAACAACTTCAACATCCAGAGTAAATTTGTATAAAAATCTCAAACTTTTTCAGTTCTCTGCCACATTAGCAATGAGATCACGTGCATTAGGAAGCACCAACAGACCCCCCCTCCCCCACCACTTTTATAACGCTGCTTTCTGGGAGGAAGCCCCATCAAACCCCCATACTGCAAAGAATATCCAACTCATTCCACAAGGCTTGCTCTGTAATGGTGCTTAGCCTGCATGCCTAGAGAACAGTGCTCATTTTTTTTTGCATAAAAGTCTCTATTTTACTAACTCTAAGTTATAAGAGTAAATATGCTACAGCTGGCAATATAATTAAGTAGGGTAGGGTTATGTTTAGTTCCCCTACTGTGATTTATTACTAAACAATGAGACATACTGTTTGACATTATTATTTTCTATTTGTGCCCTGTTTTCACTGCAACCAATAGCAATGATAGCTAATATTTATTTTTACTTTTTACTTTTTACTTTTTTATATTAAAATATAATTGTATCATATTTCCATTTCTCCCTCCAAATCCTCTCAAATACTGCTTTTCATTTTCCTTCACATTCACAGATCCTTTAATTAAATGCTACTGTATGCATGTATGTACATGTTTAGACACATATATCCCTAAATATACATTGTTTAGCCTGTGTAATGTTTCTTATATACATATGTTTCTAGGACTGGCTGTTCAGCGCTGAACAACTTATTGGTATGCCTTTGCCTAAGGAAGACCTCTTCTCTCTTTCCCTGTTTTCCTCAGTTGCCTATAGTTCTTTGTGTAAGTTTGGGGCCTAGTGGGCTTTTCTCCATCCACTTTGGTGCACCAGTTGGTGTAGTCGTTGGTCAGCTCACATTTAGGCCATCATGTTTGGTGATATTTTATGGGTGTAGCTTCTGATATTACTAGGAGACCCAATTTCACGGCAAACTCCTTGACCCCCTGGTTCTTCCAATCTTTCTACCCATCTCTTCTGCAGTGTTTCCCAAGCCTTAGGTGTGGAAGTGTTTTGTAGATATATCCACTGAGACTCAGGTAACTAATATTTTTGAGAGTCCACTATGTAAAGATTGTTTTCTAAGTATTTTAAGTTTAATGATACAATTAATCCCAAGCCCATGATTCTAATTCTATCATCTTTACTCATAAAAAACAACAACAACAACAACACCTAGACACCTAGAAGAGTTCCTAGGAGTCAACAGCAGGAGCTAGACTCTCAGTGAAGTCAAGGCAGCCCCGGACAAGCTGAATTTCCTTCCCCTTATTCTTTTTGAGATGGGATCTTAATGTAGCCGAGGCTGCCCTCAGACTTACAATGTAGCTGAGAATGAGCCCACTGCCTGTGATTTCTGAGTGTTAAGATTTCAGTTCTCTGCACCAGAACTTTCTCAATAATCTGTTTCTTGAAACACAGTGTAATTGAAAGAATTTAAAAGACTCTACAGAGTCGCTTTGATAGGTACTAATGTGATTTGCTAGGCATCAAAGCGATGGGGTGATCTTAGGATGCTCTGGTATGTTTTTGGCTCTTCTTCTATGCAAATTCCTCTCGATATCAAGTTACCTAGCAGGGATATTTGTAGAAATGATTTTATAATCTTGATTTATGTGATATTAGGATCTATTTCCTTAACAATGTCTTGATGACATGCTCAATTGTATTAATCCAACCCCACTGCTTTGAGAAGTCAATAGAAGTAGTTGATAAAGCAAAATAGAGTTGTTCATGAAGACATTTACAATATTTTAAGGTTTGAAATTATTACCTCTGGAAAGTCAACACAAGTGCTTTTCCATAGTTAATTAATTAAATTATTAAAATTAATTAATTTGGGGGGCTGAGTTTGAGACATCGACTGGCACATTACTAACATTCCCCATAGTGTTCAGTTAATATTCTCTTAGGCATTTTATACTCATGTTCTAAACAAGTGATAGAGTTATCAACAGAGAGATGTACAAAAGCGATAAGCATTGTCAGAGCCTCTCAGGCTGCAATGGGTCTTCCCCCCATCATCGCCCCAGTTCCACAGGATGTTAACAGTTTACCAGTGGAGGAAGTGAATCTCATAGACATGCTGCACCGTCCCTTGATGACGGTTCATTCTAGAGCTGGGGTGAGCACCACTGTCCTTGTGTGGTATTCCCTCTAGTAAAGCCACCTCTGGATTGTAATATTTGTTATTCTGAGGAATATTCTGAATAGTTCTGTGCATCATGAACTTCATGCTACTTCTGGATCACTCTTCCTTCAGCCTCATGTGAATGTTAAGAAAGGCTGCTTTGGAGGTGAAACCAAACCAAGACTATAACTACAGATTCTATTGAATTGTTTCCTTGTTGTTTAAGTTACACCTGCTGCTCCAGTGCTATGTGTCCCGTGCTATGACTATTTGATGATCTGCATCACGGATAAGCAGCCTCCACCCACCTGTCATAATCCATGACCGCAATGCACAGGCTGACCTGGTCCACATTTTCTGGAGGGATATCGAAAATAATGGCTTCATTGTACACGGGATTGAGAGTATTTTTCTTTGTAGTTGTTTTTCTTTTTTTAAGTCTTCGGCCCTCACACATCAGAGACACTTTGACATAAGGATCTATGAGAAGAAAGGTAATTTTATTAAAATGAAAGCATCCATGGTATGCACAAAACACTATTTTGTTTTTATTAAATAAGAGAGTATACATGAGCACTTTAGTATTAATATTTTTTTAAATTAGATAACTTACTTTGAGGCCTACAGACTCTTGATCTTATTTTCTCTATTTCTACAGTCATAAGTCTTTAGACTCAGATTTTAATTTTTGAGCTTTTTTTTGAGCATTTTAAGCAGTAGAAAAAGGTATCTCTATATTTTGAGGAACAAAAGGTATTTATTCTGTTAACAGAGTTATGTACATACTGGTGCATGCAAGGGGACAATTTTAATACCTAACCTCAGAAATACATTTTAACACCTAGAAGACCATTCTAAGCAAGACATTTTTTTTAAAGTCCCTAATTATGATACCAGCAGAATACACAGGAAAAGCATACATAATAACTGGTCCCTTCCTTTGCCACCTGCTGGTTTGTATCACTTTATCATTCTTGAGGCAAACACTGCCACAAAAGTTTATGTTCAAAACCATAAAAGGAGGAGAGAAGGAAGCACCATGTTTTATTCCTTTGTCAAATTTTCCCTGAGAAATTTCTCTCAAGAGTTTCTTGACATATTGCTTTTGTTTGTGTCTTGTAGTGTCTTTAGACATTCCCAGTGGTTACTGGAAAGGTGTCAAGAATGCAAACCCAGTGGTGAGCTTACATTTCATCTCTTTTCTTCAGACAAGTAAAGGGAATATATTCAATTTAAACATATCTTTGTATGGTATTGATTCACAGCTGAAAGTCTAAAGATCTTCCTTTGCAAACAGACTAGCTGGAAGCTTGGCAGAACAAAATAAATTAGGCATTTCTAGATAGATTAGATCAGGAAGGAAGAAAGGAAGAAGAAAGGCAAAACCAAAGTTCAAAGTCAATCTAGTGATAGATTTCAAAGATCTCATAATTTTACTGTTATCTAAAAGGCTATTTATAACATTTTAATTTGTAATTCCTCCTTCTGCTTTTATCTTATCCCACAGCAGAGAAATTATTAAAATCCATAAAGTTTTAGATGTGTGAAATTATTTGTATGTGAATATGCTGTCGACTGCTGTGTACGCACCTGATGATCCGGTAATGTCCATTGCCTTCAGATTTCTGCACTTGATCACAGTCAAGGTCATGCGACCAGCAGTTGGCAAATAGCAAAGGGAAAACATGATTTCGCCCAGGTCTATGCTTTCCTACAAAGGAAGTTGATAACATTAGTAATTTCAGATACCAAATAGTGAAAGAAAAATGAAATGGAAGATCAATGAAAGCATTTGCATTAAATAGAATACTGGAAAATCTTAAATAGTTTCAGTGAGGATTAAGACAACACGTAATGAATTTTTTATGAATGGAGTTAGTAAAAAGAGTCTATCCCAGTTGCTCACTTGTCATCTGCAACTTAGCATAGAGGACCAGACTGCTGATGCCGCCCAAGGACCACCTTCATCTTGTTTGTCATAATGAACAAAGGACAACACAGCTTATTCAGAGGCCCAGGCCAAACCTAGTAGGCACCTGGTAGGAAATTATTCTTCATTTCCTCTCACCTCTGCATCCAACCAAGACAGAGACAGAGCATGTCTCTACACCATTGACAAATATGACATATATTTCTGGCTCTTGGCATCTACTGTACTGTGATTGGTTAAGCCACCATCCACCAGGATCAAATGGCCTATAAGACTCACCTCTACTCCATAAATAAAGCTTCACATATCAAAGTGATCAGTTACGAAATGAAAAGCAAAATTTACACACACACACACACACACACACACACACAGTGCATGATGTGCACATGTGTGTACATGCATGTAGAGGCCAGAGATTGATACTAGGAATCATCCTTTATTGACCTTCCACCCTTTTTTCTTTAAGGCCATGTCTCTGAATCAAACCCAGAGTTCACCAGCACAATATGGCTAGTTTTGGAAGCCAGCCTCTCTCTGCCTCCTGAGGCTGGGACTACTAGTGAACCACCACACCCACCTGCTGCATATGTACATTCTGGGGATCTGAACTCAGGTCTTCACACTTGCAAATGCTTAAATCAATGAGCTATATCCTTAGCTCTTAGCTGTTTGACTTCTTCTCTGGGAGCTGCCTGTTTGGATATTTTTCATTGAGACATTATCCTAAGGCAGCATCTGGCCTGTCCCTGTCCATGCCCCTCCCAGCTCCTTCACAGAATTTCATAACAACCACAGCATGGACTTGATTTATTGTCTAAAATTCCCCTTTGGCTTCTTTCTCTGTTGCTCATATATGATGTCTAATATAACAAGGCTTCCTGTCTTATTTTCGATGTCCTAAAGAGACGTGGTTTATTAGTGGCTGTCAGTGCTTGAAAAACATTGTGGTTCTGAGGATTGGACCCAGGATTCCAAGAACGCTAGGCAATCACTCTACCATGCACTATATCCTCAATCGGTTGGTACCCTAGTCTTTGAAGAAATGAATAAATGTCAGTTACTCTGGATAAACACTGACTGTATTAAATTCCACTTACACATTAGAAATGTCCCTAGCATCCTGATGTAGATGTATATGCTATCACTGCATAGTGTAAAAAAAATGATAAACGTAAAACTGATAAACACAATGAGAATTAAGGATTTCTCTTTAAGGGTGGTTTAAAGGGTTTGATGAAATCGTTTGTAAAGAAAAAAAATGAAGTTGACTTAGTTTGGAGAAAACACATTCCTAATTCAGTACCCAGGATCACAGAACTTAAAAGTCTTTTATGTCTCGGGGCTGGAAAGATGCCTCTAAGCCTGATGACCTGAGTTCGATCTTCGAAAAGGACTCCACATGCTAGAGGGCAAGCATCGACTTCAGAATCCTCCAAGTTGTAGTCTGACCTCTGACTCCCACAGTGCATTTTGGCAAACATGCACCCATGTCCGCACACAAAATAAATGAAAAACATAAAACATTTTTAAAAAATCCTTATTTTGCTGAAGAATGAAGTCAGAATTTTGATTGGCATCACAGTCGGTCTGTGGGTTGCATTCAGCAGTCCAGCAACCTTCGTGAAACTGGTTCCATGAAAGCTTTGGACAGCTTCCCATCCTCTTTGTCTTATCCCTTCCCATCCTTTGTCTCATGCCTTGATGTGTTAAAGGTTAATTGCAAAGGTCTTTCCTTTCCTGGTTGTACTTATTCCATCCCGGCCTCCCTTTTGTCTGTCAGTTCTGTATCTTGCCACTTTCCAGAGAGTGTTTATCAGCTTTAATAGTCTTCAGGGTCTTTTATGTACACAGTCACAGCATCTGCAAGTGGGGATACTTGAAACTCGCTTTCCCTCTTTATCTCTTTCTCTTGTCTTACTGCTTTCACTAAGACCTAAGACTTCTGAGCACACTATGAACAGGGGTGGAGAAAGTGGACAGCCTTGCCTTATTCCTGCTTTCAGTGGAAATGCTTGGAGGTTTCCCCTATTTACTATAATAGTGGCTGCAGGTTTGTGGGAACATGAAAGATCCCAGATAGTGAAACCAGTTTGGAGCGAAGAGAATAATGCAGGAGGCAAAATCAGACTGATTTAAGTTATGCTACAGGCCTTGACAACCATGAAAACCAGCACGGTACTGCCACATACACAGAGTGAGATCAACAAGTAGAACAAAGGACCCAGATAAAACCCTACAGAAACAGCCACACAATGGCAATAACCCACAGTGGAAAAAGAAGACATTTTTACTAATAGTGCAGAGAAACACTGGATGTGCACATGTAGAAGAATCAAACTAAATTCCTTTCCTTCATCCTGTATACGATCAAATCCAGACAGATCAAAGACCATAAACTCTGAAACTATTGAAGGAAACAGTAGGGAGACATTTCAAGAAATTGACATTGAGAAGAGTTTTTTGAATAGAAATCCAGTCATGTGGGAAATCAAGCTAAACGTGAACAGACAAGACCTTCATCGAGTTCAAAGCCTTCAGCATAGCAGGGAACACAGTTAATCTAGGCAAGAGACAGCATGGAAGAGCAGGAAGAAATCTCAGGCATATAAATATAATTTATATATCAAATTTATATATCAAATGAAGGGTTAATATCTAGGATATGCAAATAATGCAAAAAGCAAACAACCCAAGTGATACTTAACAAAACTAATAAGACAAGCAGATAGCTCCCAAAAGATGAACTACAAATGGCCGACATACGTATACAATTACGCTTAACTTTACAAGCCACAAGAGAAATGCAAACGAAGGGTTGAGGGGATGGTTCAGTGGATAAAGCACTTGCCACACAAGCGTAAGGTTATGAGTTTTATTTCTAGAACCACCGGGCATAATGGTGTGCATCCGTCATTCCAGTGTCCTGACAATGACAGGGGGTGGAGACAGAGTCTCACCCGAAAACTTACAAATCAGCGATCCTGTACACAGCTGCAAACAAAGGACTCTTTTCTCAAGGTGGAAGGCAAGACTAACACCCAAGATTGTCCTCTGATCTCCAAACATGCACCGTAGCACACCTGCATTAACACATGTGAATGAACATGCAAACACACACACACACACACACACACAGACACCCCCCCACAAACACACACAGACACACACACACACACACACCACACACACACATACACACACACACACCACACACACATACACACACACACCACACACACACACACAGACACCCTACACACAAACACACACACACACACACACACACACACACACACACACACACCACACAAAAACACACTTTAAAACTACTTTGGTTTTCTGTCTCTTTCCAGCCCAAATGGTAGTGAGTAGGAAACTAAGTAACAACCAATGCTGTAGAGGTCATAGAGAAACGAGAGCCCTTACATAATGCTGTTGGGGAAGTAAACTAGTTCGGCCGCTATGGCAATCGGTATGATGGCTTCACATAAACTAAACGTAGATCGATTAGTGACCCAGGTGTACTACTCCTGAGTATTTACCTTAAGCTCTACGTCAACATACCACAGAGATACGTACTTCAACGTGCACTTTATCACTATTCATGATAGTTAACATACAGAAAGAACCTAGGTGTCCAACACCAGAGAAATGTATAAGAAAATGTAAGAAATACTCACAATGGAAAATTTTCCATGAAGAACAAATTATATGTAGGGAAGTAGAGACAAAGGGAGATAATCTTATCAAGCAAATTAGGCCCCTGTCAGACTGACAGATAAATTCTCTCTCTTATATGTGGTTGCTATTTATTTTATATAGGTACATGAAGCATTCACACACACACACACACACACACACACACACACACACACACACACACACACTTAAAATTAGAGGAATAGTTTTGTTACCAATTGGTCAAGAGCCATAAAGATTGTAAACAGTGAAATAATTTAAATAAAGCATAAGGAATTCAACACAGATCAGCAGATAATAGGAGACGTTGTCTTGTTCATTGGTGCATTTTGGCAATGAATGGCTCAGTATCTTCCATATGATAAGTTCTGTGTATCAAAACCTGTAGCCGACATCATGCTACACACAGACAACTTCAAAGTATTCCCACAAAGATCAGATATCAGACAAGGATGCAGGTCCTTTTTATGCTTATTCAATGTAGGACTTGAAGTCTTATCTGGAGCAAGAAAACGAAAGGAGGAAATAAAAGGGGTAAAATAAGAAAATGGCAGACTGCTATGAAAAAGAGACCCCAAGGACTCTATAGAAAAATAAACTCTGGTAACTAAAAATCACCCACAGAAAAAGAAAGAATATGAAATTAACACAGTGAATCAGCAGACTTCCCTTGTATTAATGAAAGATATACTGAAAGGAAATCCGTGAAACAAGCCCATCCGTAATAGTCAGTAACGATCAAATACCTGGGAAACCAAAGACTTCTGTAACAAAACTTTCAGACGTTGAAGAAAGAAATTAGGGAAGACACTAGGAGATGGAAAGTCCTTCTTTACACATGGACAGGAAAAATCAAGACTGTGGAAATGGATGTTCTACCAAAAGCTATCAATAGAATCAAAAACCACAGGGACACAAACCATAGGCAGACAGATGACAGACAGACAACACACACACACACACACACACACACACACACACACACACACACACACTTCTTAAAATATATATGGAGGGGAAAAAAGACCAAGGATAGCTAAAGCAATCATTTGCAAAAATAACACTGTATGAGATTTCACCACGCATGTTTTTAAGTTGTGTACACAGAGCTATAGGAATAAAAGCAGCATGGCCCTGGCACAACCATAGATTCATAGAACAATGAAATAGAAGACTCGGATACAGGTATAAATAATTATGACTACCTGACCTGATTTTTTTAAAACAAAGGATCCAAAAATATACATCAAAGGACAGACAGCATCTTCATGAATAGTGCTTGAAACCTGTTAACACGCAGAAGAATGAAACTACAATCATATATATTATCTTGCCCTGCACAGAACTCAACTTTGTAAATGAGTTAAAGATAAAAGACCAGATACCTTAGAACTATTACAGGCAAAGTAGGGAATAGAGTTTCACGTATATGCTGGGTATAACGTGGGCTCCCAAACCCCAACATGGCAGTGCCACTGTTAATGTCCTAAATGACAGTCTTGGATCGGCCCAGGCTGCACTTTCAGAATTCCCCAGAAACCTTGACAAGTGGGCTTCTGTTTGTCATGAGAAACCATCATTTCTCTTATCTGTCTCATACAATCGAATGTCTCCAGGAAAGACATCTAGCTCCTGGTTAACTCATATAAGCCTTCATTAGATCAAAGCCCCATGCTAGTTCCCAGGCTGTTTCAGCTAACCCGCCTACCTCCCACCAAACGTAACCCCTTCCTTGTAATTGGCAGGAATCTTTCCACCGTTTTGCTATTCTTTCTGACCCCCCAAGAGAAAGCTTTGGCAGTTTGAACAAAATTTTCTTTCCACCCACGTGGTAGTGAGTAGTTCAGTGACATCACTGCACCCCTGACTGCAGCATAAATATGGGTAATGCTGTTCTAAACAGGAATCCAGCAACGCAGCATACAAGACCAACACTCGACACATGGGACAGCACGGAACTAGAAAGATTATCCAAGGCAAAGGAAACTGTTAGGGGACAATCTATTCCAGTTATATACGAGATACAGGATTAGCAACCAGAATACACAAGAAATTCACGAAACTGAACTCAAAGGAAACAACCCACGTGAACAATGGGATTTGAACTAAGCAGGGAGCTCTCAAAAGAAAATTTACGAATCACTGGGAAACAGTGGAAATCCTTCTCTATCAGCGGAGATGCAGACTAAACCTAGTCTAAGATTCTGTCTCCTTTAATAACACGTGTTGGCATGGATACAGGGGAACAGAACTTAATACACTGTTAGTGGGAATGCAGACTACTATGGTCACTTTGGAAATCCATCTGGAGGCCTTTCAAAACACTGTAAGTAAATCTACCTCATGACCCAGCCATACCAGTCCTTAGCATGGATCCCAATGACTCTTTATCTTAATACAGAGATATTTATATTAGCCGATCCAAGCTCATTGCCACTCTATTCACAATAGATAGGAACTGGAATAGGTCCAGATTTCCAGTTGAATGTAAAATGGGATGTGACAAATGTACACAGTGGAATTGTACTCAGCTATAAAGAAAAACGAAACTGAATAGTTACAGTGAATGAGGAAAATTACCCGCAGAAACAGAAACGCTCACATGCTAGATTTGGCTTACGGTTGTGCTTAGCTTGGAGCATCTCTCAAAGCCAGGATACCAGACTAGGGATGACGAGCCTAGAGGTGAATTACCTTAAATGAAGTGGGTGGTAGTGCATAGATAAAACACAGGAGAGGAGATGGTAAGCTGAATGGGGAAAGATTCAAAGAGAGAGAGAGAGAGAGAGAGAGAGAGAGAGAGAGAGAGAGAGAGAGAGAGAGAGAGAAGGCTGGGCACAGAGGTAAGGATAATTCCCATGAACTGGGTTGAAGATGAATAGATGTGGTCAGGTGCATCAGGGCCTATGGAAGGAAGGTGCTGTGAAAGCTGCTAGGAGAGAGAAAAACCATGAACAGTCTTATCCGGCTGCGAACCCTGGCAACCACAGTTACAAGATATGCTCTTTGGTGACATGGTGGCATGAAGTCATGGCATAATGAACATAATTTTAAGTTGAATTTAAAGCCTGGTTCACAATAGGCAGTTTATGCCTGGTACTGTAACCCTTAGCTAAGGAGGCCATAGTCCCAAGGGGACAGTCTACTACTAATGTTCTCTTAATATGAGTGCCTTCTATAGGCACTCTACTTTATGACTATAGATTAGTGCAGTTCTTGCCCCTCATCAGAGCAACTTCTTATTGTAGTGGACAGAGACTACCACAGAGATCCACAACTGGTCAAAGTCCAGAGAATAATTGAGTGTGGAGAGGCCAGTCCTAAATGGAACGTCTGCATCATTCTCATCATTCTCTTTGCTCCAAAGCCTCCAAGGACTATCTTGGGAGAGGTGGTGAAATGTCTTTAAGAAAACTGTACTTAGGATATAGTATGAGAGAAAAAAATCTGTCTTCAATAAAAGGGAAAATGGGGGAAAAGGAGAGAGGATTACTGCAAAAATAGTACCTTCTTGGAGATGACGGGACAGTTGCACCATGATCTCATCTGCTGTGGATGACTGCACTAGATCAAGCCAGTCAATATCCCAACAGGGGAGGGGGATTATGAGGCTATATCCCTAGGTGAAGAATTATTGGCAGCTGATGGCTCCCGAGGGACAGTTTTCTTCAGACGCATGCTTTCTGGTAGGATTATTATAAATCTGTGCACATATGGGTATCACTAATTGGACTCAGTACAAGAATTTGGAAGGGAAATGAGTAGGACAGATGTTGTTCAGGAGGAGTACGTAGGAGAAACTAGGGGAGGATATGATCAGAATATGTTGTATATATGTGTGAAATTGTCAAAGAATAAGTAGTGTGAAAGATATTCTTGACTACATCTGGAATTAACTAACTAACCTTCAAGCAGCTGGATACACCTGTGAGAGATGTTTTTCTTAACCAAATTATGAAAATTGGGAAGGCCCACCTTATTCTGGACCTTTTGAGGGAGAAAAATCCACCTTAAATCTGGTGGCAGCCTATCTAAGGGACATAGAAGATGGAAGCTCTTTCTCTCTGCCTGCTTGCCCTCACTCCCTCTGGCAAGTTCTTTCCTGCATTGGTATTAGAGTCTTTTGGATTCTGAAGACCAGCTGAGACAGCCATTTAATGGACTGAACAACTACTGGATTCTTGGCTTTTCCATCTGGAGATGGCCATTGTGGTATGGAGGAAGAAATTTCTCCCTCCTTAGCAGAAGATGTGCCCCACCCCCGCCTTCTGAAATACTGTTCCTTTCACCTTTGTCTGGGAAAACTGCCCTTCATTGTATGCTAAGTCAATGGTGACTTTCTTTGAAGGAGATGTCAGACTTGGCAATATTGACATCCCTCAGGGTCCACCTAAATTATTGTTAGACCTATAACCAGGTATAAGGCTAAGAGGGGATATCTTATCCCTTTATATCTTATCAAGTAGATAAATCTAGTTCAGGAGAAGACGTTTTATACTACTAATGAACATGTTAACTCATTCACTCAGAAGTCTGAAGAACGTGAGTTAGAATGGATTTCAAGACTGTCGAATAATGGTAAAAGGAATATAAAAGTAGCATGGTTTACTGATGGTTCTGCACATTATACAGGGACCACACAGAAGTCGACAGCAGCAGCTTTATAACCCCTTCCTGAGACAACCCTGAGATACACCATCAAAGGAAAATCTTCTTAGTGGGCAGAATTTCAAGCAGTGCTCATGGTCTTACATTCTGTTTGGAAGAACTGGACAGATGTGCTATTGTTTACTTATTCATGCTCTGTAGCCAATGAATTTGCTGGATAACAGGGACTTGGAGAGGCCATGATTTGAAAAGTGATTGGAAGGAGATGTGGATAGATCTCTCCAAATGGATCAAGGGTGTGAAGATACTTCAGCAGAGTTCAACAATCAAGTAGATAAGATGACCCATTTTGTGGATAGTCAGCCCATTTCCCTAGCCATCGGTGCCATTGTCCAATGGTCACACGAACAAAGTGGCCATGGTTATGAGATGGAGAGATGGAGGTCATACATGGATTTGACAATGTGGACTTCCACTCACCAAGGTGACCTGGCTAGAGCTGCTGTGGAGTGGCAGGTAGTCCAACAGCAGAGACCAAGACGGAGACCCTGATATGTCACCCTTCCCAGGGTGACATGGTGGCAGGTTGACTACATTGCACCATTTCCTTTATGGAAAGAACAACATTGTGTCTTTATTGGAGTAGATATTTATTCTGGTTATGCATTTGCCTTTCCTACATGTAATACTTCTGCCAAAACTAGTCCCAGGGGAATTACAGAATGCTGCGTCCACTGTTATGGTATTCTACACAGTATTGCTTCTGACCAAGGAACTCACTTCACAGCCAAAGAAATGTGACAATGGGTCCATGATCACAGAATCCACTGGTCTTAGCATGTTCTCTGTCATCCTGAAGTATGTAGTGTAATAGAGCAATGGGATGACCTTTGAAGACATAGTTAGAGGGCCAATTAGGTGGCAGCAGCCTGGGGGTGGGTAGAGTTCTTAGGAAGGTGGAAAATGCTTTAAATCATCATCTTATATGTGGTATGGTTTCTTCCTCATCCAGGATCCATGAATACAGAAATTATGGGGTGGAAGAGGAAATGGCTTCACTCACTATCACCCATAAAGAACCACTAGACTTTTTTTCCTTCCTGTTCCTACAACCTAAGTTCTCTATTCTACAAACTTTGATGACAGATCAGGGAGCACTCCTGCTAGAAGACCCAATAAACATTCTGTTGAACTGGATGCTCAGACTCCTCCCTAACTGCTTTGAGTTTCTGATGCCCTTAAACCAAGGAGTAACTGTCCAGATTACCCAGGGGAAATTGGATTGATTCTCCACATTGAAGGTAAAAAAGATTATGGGTAGAGTGCACAAGATCCTTTGGTCATCTCTTGGTACACACACACACACACACACACACACACACACACACACACACACACAGAGAGAGAGAGAGAGAGAGAGAGAGAGAGAGAGAGAGAATTCATTCTCTCAGTTCTGCTTCTCTAGTCAACCTCTACTAATACAAATATATTTGAAAAAAATGATAAAAAGTACAAAAACAGAATTATCTAAACAGCTTACTGAATAAATAGTCCAATGTCTAACTGGTCATCTAACTTGATCATCTAAGAAACCTTCTAACTGATCATCTAACAGATCACATTGTGTCATGCAATCTATTAATTTTTCTACTTAATGGCTACTGAATCTCATCATTCAAAGATTCTTTCCATAGTTTCTAAAACTCTAACAAGAATGTTTATTTGCTAATCAATCAACAACAGGTGAAAACGCACATGGAATCTAAAAAGACAGTAACAGAAATAAAAGTAGCTATATAGAAATAAAATGTAGCCATAAAAGACACAATTTAGATAAAAAGAAGCAAATATTCTAAAAACCATGATAGAGTCTTTGAATACAGCTATAAGGGGATACACAGAAATATATCTCCTAGATACATAGAAATATATATTCTTGGCATTTTCTTAAAAGTGTAAACAGAAACTAGCACAAAATGATGAATGTGTTATCAAGATAAGAACATACATTTTTATATTCTACTTCAGCAGATAACTGGGCACATTCATTTTCTTTCTTTCTTTCTTTTTTTTTTGTTTTTTTTTTTTTTTTCGGAGCTGGGGACCGAACCCAGGGCCTTGCGCTTCCTAGGCAAGCGCTCTACCACTGAGCTAAATCCCCAACCCGCACATTCATTTTCTTTAAGTGCTTAAAATGAGGCTGTCTTATGAGGGGCTCCTGAAAATTCACTAATTGTTATGTTACTATATTATAAGAATCTCCCTTCTTAGCCCTCTAGAAACTCTTGTATCTCTGAGAAAACAACTACTGTAAAGTCTAATGCTTGACATTCCATAACTTTTCTTCCAAAGAGTATCTTTAACCCATTTAATCCATATATGTACTCACTTAGTTATGTATTCACTGTGACAATGTTCTAAGTGCACAGCTGGAAAATGAGGATTATGAAGGAAGGTAACAAAAAGGCTGACCCAAGGGGTTGTGCACTTGATTTCTTTGTCTTGACTGTGACATCATTATATTTAATGTTTAATGAGTTGAAGTGATGAGATTTTATATATATATATACATATACATACATGCATATATACATACATACATACATATATATATATAAAATAAGTATTCAAAGAATGACTAGTTCACATGGCGGAAAGAGGTGAAGTGATATTTAATGGGGCTTAGTGTAGGCAGCTGATGGCTTCTAAGGAAGCCAGAAACCCAAAGGGTTAGTGAGATACAAGAGCAGGAGCTTGGCAAAGTAGGAAGGATTCAGGTCCTGAATCAGAATTGATGGAGGTGAAACTGTAAAACTTAGGGACTAGTGAGATGGGTCAATCACAGTAGTGCCTGCTATTCAAGGGTGAGGACCCGTGTTCAGTCCCCATGCAAATGCTTGGTGTGACAGTGCACATCTGCCATCTCTGTTTTAGGTAAGTAAAGAGCTCACTGGTCAGAGGATGGTCTTGCCAAGCTTGTGACCTCTAGCTTCAGCGAGAGACATTCTCAAAAATATGGTGGAGAGTGACTGAGGAAGACATCCAGCCTTAACTTCTGACCTTTACATGAATGCTAACACACACACACACACACACACACACACACACACGTACAGATATGTACACTGCCACCAACAAAAACCACACATCTTCCATGTCTTGATCCCCAAACATAAGTCAAAAAACTTGACCTCCTTGATTAATCGCAAGTGAAACCAGAATAGCTTTTACCTTGTGAGGTCAAGCAAGTACTTTATGTAAATATATACAGAGCACACTAATGGCGGCAAAACCATTTGCACTGCTTCTTTATCTTTTGTGACCCGGTTAGGAGGAGAAGAGAGAAGAAGAAGCAGATTAAGTGAAATAGGGATGGGAGACGTAGGCTGAGGGAGAAGTTTGAATTCAGGGATGTATTGGGGAGTACACTAATGAAGACTTATGGGAAAAAAAAAACCCATTGGTTGCTATGGTTACAGCAGTCATCACATCTACTTAGCACCCTAAATGTAGCCTGACTTCCACATTTCCTCGAGGGTAAGAAAGCAGATGGTGTTCTGTAGTATGTTGCTAAAAGCAAGATGCGCTACTAAGTAGATCAAGTGAACTCTTTTATCAAATTACTAGTCGTGTGTCCACCTCCGAGGAAACGAATTTATAGTGGAATCCAAGTGGTGTTCTGGGTTCAAAGGACTGTAAAATTCTTATCGTTTCTTCTTGACACACCTCCTGGGATTTCATCTTGAGCAACCCACCTACCCTTATGTGGCCTCAGTGTCCTTGGTACAGGATGGTAACTCCATAGGATGAAATAAATTATTTTCCAGCACTAAATGTTTACAAATGTAAACACTAGTAAAAGTGAGGTCCACAGAGGATTTATGGCTGAAGCCTGCTCAAGAGTGTCTGAACCTGGAGTTGGAGAGAAGGCATAGCAGGTAAGAGCACTGGCTATTCTTCCGAAGGATCAGGGTTCAATTCCTAGTATCCATATGGTGACTCACTTCATTCCCAAAAGATCTCACACCCTATTCTGACACCTACTGATACCAGGCGCACACAGACTGCACAGACATATGTGTAGGCAAAATATCCATACGCATAAAATAAATACGTTAAAAAGTAATGTCAGAACAGCAGTTTCATGCTTGTTTGCTATAGCTAGTGGAGACCCAGAAGAGATCATAAAGGATTAATTGGCATTAATAGCTCAAAAGAGGAAAAAAGTAGACACAAAACATAGCTATCACTTTGATTGCTCGAAAATGTGCCAGATGAGGGAGGTGGTACCCTTCAATTAGACAGCATCTAGGTTCATTGAACTAGAGATTAATGAGGAAGGCATAAAGGTTAATGGATGTAAAGTGTTATTTATATTGTGCCTAATCAAGGTGCCTGGAAGGAATAAGGAGATTCTAAAAAGACCTGGTTTCCCTGCCATGTGAACAATCTGGACCATTGAAAATGATGCCCCCAGAGACGAGGAATTTCTCTCCACAAAATCTCATGCTGGGAGAATGGAAAGGTTAGATCCTGGTGCCTTCCAGCGAGAGGGAGCTTGTCTCTTAGAAGGGGATCTCACACATTACTAACAACTTTTCAGATTGTCTGGTAAAGAAGACAGACATTGTCATTGAGGGGCAGAACCAAGGCTGCTTAATTATACATATCTCTCTTCTTTCCATTTCAAAGTTACCCTCATGCCAGAGCCCTGAAGATGGACTTGGCAACGGGATGGGAGAAGGGGGCGTAGCTGGAATGTTTTATCCCTTTCCCCAGTGCGGCCACCTTGAACCCGTTTTTACTGCTTTCTGCCATTGCTTGCTTGCTTAGCTGACTTACTAATTCCAGCTGGCTGAACATGACTTACTGGGGCTCTCCCAGGCTTTGACTGTCAAGAACTCCAGTTACACTTGGTTCTGCTAAAAGCCTCAAAGGGATCCAGTGTGTGTCTTACAGAGGTCTTACAGTATAAAGTCCGAACTTCATATCATGACACGCGTAGGCTTGAAAGTTTCACCAATTGTGATTAATTATCATTACTGATTTCTCATTTTGCTCTCACAATCCCCAAACTCTGATTCCAACTCTATCAAATACCTTATCAGTCTTCAAAGACCTGCTTGTTTACGACCATGCTCACGGTGACTGAGAACGTCCCCAAGCACCAGGTGCTTGGCTGGTCACGGGGACACCAGTGATCAAGATAAATGCTTTCTCCCAAGGTTCTTACAGCTGATTCTGAACAAGTATCTTGACCTTTCAAAATGTCACAGAATTAATTAGGGAACAACAGAGAATAAAAACACAGGTCTTTATCATCTTAAAGCATCTTAGGCACTTGGGTTTTTTTTTTTTAAAAAACAGAACAGTGATTTAAAAAATGCAATTGCTATTAATTCTTTCCAACGCGTCTAATTTTCAGAGGAGGGTAGCATGTAACCTGAGGAAAGGTGAAGTGGATTGCAGCGGTGAAAGCCTTCACAGAGGCTCCGGGATAGGAGGATGGACAAGGACCAGGTCATGCAGGAAGTGCTTCCAGGGTGATGCCAATCAACATGTCTGAACACTGGCTGTAATCTAAATGGCCTGTTCTCTGATGCAACTAAAGAACTTGGATTTTCTGGGTTTTGTTGTTTGCTCTGAGACTCAGAAACTTTCTACGTGGCTAAGGATGACTTTGGACTTCCTTCTTCTGCCGTTTTTCCTCTCAGTGCTGGGGTTACAGGTGTGTGCCACCTCACTCAGTTATAGGATGCCAGAAATTAAAATCCCGGATTTGTACGTACGAAGCAAACATTCAGCCAACTGAACTTGGTCTCAACTTTGATTTCCTCTGCTGTCAGGATGAGTTCCAATTTCATGGTTATATAAAAGTTAGCAGGGGGGTGAGGAGCTCTGACTACCATGTAGCCCGTGTCTGTGGTGCTGCTTCCTGGGCTCTGGATATACAGTGAGACAAACATCCCGGTCACCTGCCTTGTACCACAAATTTCTCCTTCAAAGGAAATTAGAATTTGGTCATTTTGAAAAATTTAACAGTGAATATATCATCTCATAGTTGACGTTCAGGAGAAAGTTTATTGATAGCAAAGTAATAGCTTTATTCCAATCCTGTCTAGTGTTGGTGGAGGAAAAATGAAGAATGCAGCATCCAAATAAAAAATCATTAAAAATTTAAGTACTCACATTAATATAATAATAAATGATAAGAGCATTTATTTATATGCAGCTCAGTGGGAACATTCAGTACTCTGAAAGGCTGGCACCAGAGACAACAGATTATTTTCAGTTCTCAATTCAAGGTCTACTCATTTCCAGGCTACTTGGCAAACCCCGTGTCATAAAATAATCTATTAAAATATCTTATATTCACAAACCAGCTCAATATGTTATATGAACACGTGTCTCTTTTTCTCGTGTCTTGTAACAAGGTCTTTAAGTGCTTTAGGAGATGGTTGTTGCTATAAATGTTTATTTAATAGAAGGCCAAATAAGTAAATGTTCAGAATGTAATTTTATTGATACAGTGAATTATTAGGTGAGTGAGGGGGCAAAGCAGGTTCAGGGGCTTGCTGCTGAGCCTGAAGACCTGAGTTCAAGTCCTACCACCCGTGTTGCAGAAGAGAACCAATTTCTACAAGTTGTCCTGTTACTTCCACTCATGCATGTACACATTCATGTGCAAACATGCATGGATACACATACAAATGAAATGAATAAATGAATAAATAAATAATGTTTTAAAGGAATTATTTTCCTCATTTATATTCCCAATGACTTCTGGCTATGCATGGGAAATCTACATCTAAATATACAAAATGTTTGTTTTCATAGTGATTTAAAAATTCAATTAAATCCAACAACTAAACACTGAATAATAAACTCACAGTTTAGACATGAAAATGTCAGATTATTTTTTTATAGTCATCCATGTAGTTCTTAACACTATATAACTGAATATAGACGTGTAGTTTTCCTCCCCTGTCACAAAAATGGCAGCCTAGGATATACAGTGTGGCTCTTCAGTGTGAGCCTCCCTAAGGTCAGCAAATTTTCTGTGTTAGTGAAGATGAGTTGACCAGATTGCATTATATATGATAGGCAGCTGATATGATGATCTATACAATGAGAACACTTTTTATACATAACAAACACGTGCTCCTGATGTTTCCTGTGCTATTTAATAACACATTTTAAAAGAAAAAAAAGTGACAATGCCTTATATTAACCCATGTGATTCTCTCTGAAGATACTCATTGATCTTGATGTATTTCCTAGTGCGATTTTCTCTTCAAGTATCAAAGAACTCTTCAGAATTCTGTTACCATCCCTGGATGACTTTTAAATAAAATACACACTTTGACTGGGTGTGGGAAGAGGGTTGCTTTATTCCTTTATTTATCTCTTATTTTAGAATTCTTCCTTGGCCCAAACCAATGTTTTACTATTATTTATCTGTACCTTAAAATTAAATATGAACTTGCACAGAGAAAGTTTTTGATTTTATAATAAGAATAAAGTTATGTGGAGCTCAGGCTTCAGGGAAAAAATGACTGCCTGGAAGGACTGTCTTAGTTTTCCAGGAAAGTTGGAAAGGGCTTTAGATATGTGAGGGAAAATGCTCTAGAGACATTCTGATGCATGTGTCTCCTAACACAAAGATCATGTGCCCTTTACTTAAATATTTCTTCATTTTATTGACCCCTTCATATCTAATTTGCATGCTACCTCACTTTTCTAAGCTTCTATAGGACGTGGGTGATGGGATTCTGTTGGATTCCTACTTCTTTCTAGAAAACCCTACAATTGCAATTTGAATTCATAGATGTATGGCTAGGAATAGGACATTTTTTGAAGCAGCTTTCGATCTGCATTAATATTTGCTTTTTATTAAAAAGGAGTATAAATAAAAAATGTAAAATTGTCTCATGAACAGCTAAGGTGGTACTGTCAGAACTTGGAAGGCAGAGGCAGGAGATCATGACTGCAAAGCCAGCCTGGGATTTATAGTGAGCTGATTAGAATAATATAACAATATGAAAAATATATCAAATAATAATATTTATATAATTTATTAAAATAACTATATTGTTTGTGTCAAAAATTCAGGATCCTGTAAGCAATGCCTACTTTTTAAAGGACCTGTTCATATAGAAAAAATTGTAATTAATTATAACAAAAAAATTCCTCTACGAGGCTATCTTAAGGTTTTACTGCTGTAATCAGACACTGTGACCATGGCAAATCTTATAAAGGACAATGTTTAATTGGGGCTGGCTTACAGGTTAAGAGGTTCAGTCCATTATCATCAAGAGGGGAACATGGCAGCATCAGACAGGCATGGTGCAGGAGCTGAGAGTTCTACATCTTCATCTGGAGGCTGCTAGCAGAATACTGATGTCCAGGCAGCTAGGACAAGGGTCTTAAAGCTGAAACCACAGTGACACACCTATTCAAAGAAGGCCACACCTCCAAATAGTGCCTGCTACTCTCTGAGCTAAGCATGTACAAACTAGTGCTGAGGCTCTGGAAAAGGTACCAAACTTACACTTCACTTGTTGGTTTCTTACTGCTGAACCTGAGCATACAGAAAGAACACGCTTCCAATGGTATTCTAGAAATGTGTAGAGTTAACCAAACATTGGTGGTACTCTGCAAACATTTGCTGACCAAATAGTGAACCATGATAGAAGACTTCATAGTCAAAGGAGATAACTTTGCAACGACAGCTCAACAATCAGTGTCTACATTTGTAGAATTCAAACCATCAGAGCTCTAAAATGTGTGTGCAAACCATCAGAGCTCTAAAATGTGTGTGCAAACCATCAGAGCTCTAAAACCTGTGTGAGGTTACTGTTAAGAGCGTCTGTGTGAGAATATTCTCAACAAAAACATTTAAAATGTTAAAGTCAAAGACAGTGATGTGCCTGTTTGTGAATCAGGATCCCGTTCCCTCCCTCCCTCCCTCCCTCCCTCCCTCCCTCCCTCCCTCCCTCCCTCCCTCCCTCTCTCTTTCTTTTCTTTCCGTCATTCTTTCTTACTAAATATTTACTTATTTTATATATGTGTGTACACTGTTGCTGTCTTCAGACACACCTAAGAGGGCGTTGGATCCCATTACAGATGGTTGTGAGCCACCATGTGGTTGTTGGGAATTGAACTCTGGACCTCTGCAAGAGCAGTCAGTGCTCTTAACGACGGAACCATCTTCCCAGCCCTTCCCTTTGTTTCTTAAAGAAAATGCAGAAACAACGGAACCCCAATGACTGAAAATGTTGTGACAATGTTGCAACATTGCAGTTCCCACACAACCTGTAACAACAATTACTTAAAACACCACCTCAGGAAAATACCAATAGAAAGAAAACCAGGAATTTTGGTAAAATGTTAAGACAAAATGTTGTATCAACACAACCTGATGGTAAAGAGTAAAACGGTCCCACTTTAAAATTAATAAATCAAAGTAAGTAAATAATTGAACCAGAGAGCAAGTCCCTACTTTCTCTTCTGTAATTCTATGGCAGACAGCCAGCCTTATAACAGTGAATTGAAAGAACTCACTTTTTAAAAACAAAATTTATGCTTCATTTAAGTGTGTAACAAGAATATAGTTAATTAAATGGAGCACATACTTAGATAATGTGCATTTTGGCCAACAATATTGCTAAGCAGGCAAAGGCGTTTGAAGTGCAAGCCCAGGAATATGAATTAGATCCATGGACCCCACATCAGGGTAGAAGAGAACCGACTCACAGAATTGTCCTCTGACCTCTGTAACATGCTACTGTCATGGTGCATGTACATACTTTGCATGCGTGTGTGGGTACACACACACACACACTCACACTCACAAACACACTAATAATTTAAAATTGAAAACAATAAAGGTCATACACTGAGGCAAATGAGCATGGAACAAAATCAGTGTCAAAATAAAAATTCAGAGTAATCATAATTATTTTAATGCATTCAGAGCGAAAACAGGAAACCAAGACATTTACATAATTGACAGCATTGTTGATTACTTTATTTCTATTCTGTTTTTACTGCTTTCAAAAGTTTCAATACTGCATCGTTTTGTAAGCGAAGAATACATATCATGGGAAAGTAATTGTAATAGGGAGAATTATCTTTTGATTCTTTAGCACCCATATACTGTAACCATGTATGTTTGATAGAAGCCTCTAAAGTCACGGGCTGTTTCAGATCAAACCACCTTGCATCAGCATGTATTTCAGGTTTGACCCGTGAAATAAAATCCCTTTAAATAATAAAACTCAGCATCGCTCATGGAGAAACTGGCGCTGGGAACAGGCGACACGTAAGTATTTTTTGTGAAAGAAAAGTCTCCCCGTCTGGAGTAGCATGTAGAAGCTACTTTGCTGTCCATGCACCTGCTAATGTTACCGATGCCATACTAGGTACTCAAGTTATATTGCGATTTAATCAAATGCCACCTTTGCAGAAACTTGGGAGTTTAAGTTCTACGGCTCTATAGAATTTACTCTAACAACGCGGGCAATGGTTGGTCTTAAATCTCACCAGCGGTCAAAGAGAAGTTGGAAGGCTTATTACTTACTGTGGTTGCACAGTGGATATCTTTCCATACTGTGGCTTCCCTGGAGAGATCAGAGACTTCAAATAAATTATCAAGAATCACTTCCCCAATCATGTCGTGTCTGGAAAATCTGTCAAAATCATATATACTAAAGTGTAATTTGCGGTTGCTTAGCTGATCGTAAACCACCGGGAACTGAAATAGCTCATCGAACAGAGGGTTTAAAGTCTTCCGGTGCACACGGGTCTGAAATTTCTTCTTCCTGTCCGGAAGAAGATAGATCTTCACATAAGGATCAGAAGTTCCTGTGAAATCTTTAGCTGGGAGATCTAGAGCTTTGATAATTTTAACAACTAGGAGTTCATTTTCATAATCGTACTGGAGCGCAAAGTTAAGTTTCCCACAGGTTTTGACGTCGTCTTTTCTGTTGCCCTCGGAGTCAACTGATTTCTGCTTATAGAGTTCCGGTTTTATCCTCCCGATGCTGGTTCTGGTTTCTCCTCTTTGTAAGACAGGTTCCGTGCCCATGCTAAAGTCAACACTGGAGACGTTCATTTGCCTTGGTAGGTGCCTCCTGAAGGAATTGTGGCTGTACACACACATACACACATACACAAAATCATTTAGGTTAGTCCTTTCTGAGGTAGTTTTGTATTGGCATATACACCCTCCCCACCCACCAGGATCAGGAGAAAAATGTCATTGTCCTTGTGAAGGATTATTATGCGTATGTCTGTGTCAGCACCGTCTCACGCTCAACTGATGCAAAGAGAGCTGCCTTGAAAAACCATAATGACGGTTGTCAAAGAAAAAGTCTAAAAATTGATAATCGAAATACACAGATGTACAGTGTCTAGTGGTTTTGCTGTTTTTCCCCCATAAGCACATCAGTAAACACCATGGTGAAGAAACAGGATTCTTAACATGTCCTACCATCCTTCTCCCAAACTCAAACAAATTTATCATTTTCTCCCTGTTGCTGCCTGAGTCACTCCCCCCCTAAAATCTCTAACAGCACTAAATAATATGCTGTATTAAGTAACTGTGAAAATATTTAAAATTTTTCATATATGCTTTATATAACATTTCACTTAAACATTAGATACAAGCTACTTACATATACTAAACTTAAAAGTTTACTTGATTGAAATATCTTAAGTTATATTTTTGGAGGGTTCCTCCCCACTTCTTAAAATAGCCATCTAAATCAGAAACGGAGTTAGGATGCTGAATTTGTGAGCCAAATTATAACTATTCCATGGTGTAACAATATCTAATTAAGTATATTACTAAAGGATATTTTATAATATATATCCAATATATAAAAATATGTATGGAAAACAGCAACATAAATATTGTAACAATTTATGCTATATTATATAATAAAAATGATGGTGAAATAAAAATTTGACCATAAGTGAAAAATTATTTTTATAGAGAGAAATATACTAGACATTTTTGGTCTGATAAAAATGCTATTAGTTAAACCTATAGTTAATTTAAAACTCATCATTTCAGTGTCTGCAACTGAATATATAACATAAATGTGAAATTCTTTATTAAAACTTCAAGACTGCAAATCTTGAAGCAATCTGTCTTCCTAGATCTATCCCATTATAATTCTTTAGACATACAATGTAATGAATATTGACCCTAAGCCTATTCCAAAAGAAAAAGCCAGCAGCATAAATTATATTCAGAATAAGGTCAGAGATAATTTATAAAACAGGAGGAAAAATTTCCCATGGGCTCCATTGTTGTTCTGAAACATTAAAATGGCTATAATCCAATTTGCAAGCAGAGTCTAGGATGCTAATCACTACATATGGGGCAAGCCTTAACTTCTTGAGAAGGTTCATTAAGCAACAATATTCTTACTAAAATCAATTCACTTGACCAACAATTTTGATTCATATGAACAGAACCTGAAAGAAGTTAATTACTGAGTGTCCTAAGCTTATTTCATGATTTCAAATAAAATAGTTTAATCCTCTTTTCTCTCTCTCAAAACTTAGAAATGTCTTCTTTGTGCCTCAGAAGGAAATGTGCATGGTCATGAAGTCTCTAATAGGACTCAGGTCTACCGAGACCCTTATAATGAAATAAAAACTGTAGTGTTACTTTTATTCAAGTAGCAGTGCCCTAATTACAGGGTAAATGGTGCACATTCTAAGTCATTGCAGCTGGCTGGTTAACAAAGCATTTATTGCTACAATGTTGTGCTGTCACCATGACAACACACAGCTTTTTTCCCCTCTTCCCCCTTTTCTCTTGCAATGACTGATTAACAAGTGTTCAAACACTGAAGATGTGAACCACTGCGTCTTTTACCCTCTAGACTTCCGGGAACCCATGTGAGGACTCTGGGAGAAGTGCTGGGCCTTAAAGGACTACAACTGGTCCATAGCTGGCTTACCTAGAGGTTAACTGCATAAGTCACTGAGTGTATGGATGTCCTTTACACTTCACTGTTTGATGGAAACCTGCCCCAGACTTCTTGTGGTTGCTGATACTTTTCTCTATACCTGTTATTCTACTGTGTCTTGGCCTGTTATATTCCATTGTTCTTATTGGACTTTACCACATTACACAGTTCAGAAATGAATGTCGCTTCACTGACTTCTCAGCTAAGCATTTGTTCATGGTTATCTCCTGCTAGGAGCCCTGTGTTGATAGTCAAATCATCCCCTTGACACATTTACATTAGTCTCCTTGTTCCTTAACGCTTGGGAAACTTCTCTTCTAAACGCCACTGTGTGTACCTTTCTTCCCAAAGTTTGATCTCTACATTCAATGAACTACTCCCCTACAGGGACGTTTTATATTTTAATCACCGTTGTGTGGACAGTTTGATTCTGTCTCATTGTTAACTGGAAACGATTCCACAGCTCCATCTTCGAGCATACTTCTGATCAATATCTCCTACCTTTCCATGTTCTTTTGAGACAGACCGAACACTTGTCATCAAGTAGTGAGAAGTAGTAATGTAGAATCAGAAAGGAGCGTTTGTTATGACGGAAGAAAAGACTTAGCAATAGACGGCTATATGGTGTGAGCTGAAGGGATTGGCTATTGTCTACTACAGTGGTAAAATATGGGGAGAAAAGGGTTTGTTTTATTTTTTTTTCTATTTTTTTCTTTTCTTTTCTTTTTTTCTTTTTTTCTTTTTTTTTTTCCGGAGGTGGGGACTGAACCCAGGACCTTGCGCTTGCTAGGTAAGCGCGCTACCGCTGAGCTAAATCCCCAACCACGGTTTGTTTTGTCTTAACTTCTCAAGAACACTCCATTACTGAGGGAATTCAGGGCAGGAACGCAAGGCAGGAATCCGCGGGCAGGAATGGAAGCCATGGCAGAATGCTGTTTCCTGGCTGGCTTCTTATGAATGGCTCAGTTTACTTTTTAATACAACCCAAGACCACATTCCCAAGAGTTGCATCCTCCAGAAGGCCTGGACCCTTCAACACTGATCATTAATCAAGAAAATTCCTTACAGAATTGTTACAGGTAGTCCAGACGGAGGTATTTCAAGGCTTGAAGTTCCTCTTACCGGATAACTCTAATTTGTGTCAAGTTTACAAAAAAAAAAACAAAAACAAAAACAAAAAAAACAACCATGACATTTGACTCCTTTTCGATTTCGCACACAAATAAATCTGCTTTCCATGTTCTATCCTAAACGTTCCCCTCTTGTTCAACCCTGTGATCTCATGTTAATGCTAATATCACACCATAAAGCATAAATAGAATTAGAAGTTCCACAGTATGTAAAAATTAAAACCATTAAAATGTCTGAAATCTCTCAATTGTGAAATCCTGTAAAATAAAAAAAATAATTTACATTTTTTTAGTCTGAGAATGAAGAACCAGGAGATAATCACAGTCAAATTAAGCCAAACCAAAACTCAAGTACATAGGTATGAATGGAAGGTCAAAACTCAAAGGAAACCCTTACAAGAAGAATGAATCAAGCAGAAGATAGACTATCTGGACTCGAATGTGAAGTAAATGATCTAGGCTGGATAAATAAGGACTAGGGAAAATAAATCAAATCACAAAAAGAAACATGTGGAAAGGTAGAACTCCACAAAAAGACCAAAGCATTGGATTATAAGCATAGATGAGGGAGAAGAAACTACACAGAGCATACCCTCAACAATATCATAGAAGAAAACATCTCCACACTAAGGAAAAACATACACATACAGATAGAAGAAGCACACAAAACACTGAATAGACAAAGTCAGAAAAAAAATCCTTGTGGTTTATCATAGTTAAAATACTAAGTATACAGAACAAAGAAATGTGTATTGAAAGCTCCAAGAGAGAAAATGCAAGACACATATAAAGGAAAATTCATCAGAATAACAGAGGATTTCCCAGTGGAAACTTGGAAAACAGGAAGACTGGATCAGCGCATTCCAGGATCTGAAAGACCATGATGACCAAGCTTGATTAATAGACCTAGCAAAATTATCCCTAACTATTGAAGGGGAAAGAAAAACTTCCCATGATGTAAACAACCTAAAAATTCTGTATATACAACAGGGCAAACCTAAAGATAACACAGGAAGCAATATTTCAGGCTGTAAAGAGGAATGAGCATAACAGATATTGTGGGAAGAGGAAATATGAAGTCATAATTATTAAAATACGAAGTACCACTGGAAACAGAGACAGCACCACCAAAACCCAATGATAGGACGAGTACGATTAATACACGCACTTCAATAATAACTTTAAATATGAATGGTCTCAATTCTCCTATCAAAAGACACAAGCTATATATTACAGAGCCATAGTAATTAAACAATATATTAGTGGCACAAAAACAGACACATAGATCAATGGAATGAAGCTGAAGACCCAAATGGGAGTACAGATAACCCCAAGCACTTACCATTTAACAACCTCCCCCCAAAAAAAAACCACAAGGCAAAGAAAAGAATATATCTTCAGCAAATGGTTCTGTGGAAATTGGATGTTCACATTTGGAAGAATGAAATTAGACCTATATCTCTCAGCTTGCACAAAAACTAGCTGCAAATGCATCAAAGAACTAAATGTCGAGTCTGTAACACTGAAACTGTGAGAAGAAAACATAGGCAGTGCCTACACGATACAGATGTAGGAAAGGACATTGTGAATGGGACTCAAACTTTGCACAAGCAATAAGGCCAAAAATTGACAAGTGGGACCTTATAGAGCTAAAAATACTTTTGCACAGCTTAAAAGAAGTCAGTAGATGAAGTACACCAAAGGAGATAGCAACACAGAGCATTCATTGCCAGAATATACAGATCTCTCTCTTCTCTCTCTGTCTCTGTCTCTGTCTCTGTCTCTCTCTCTACACACACACACACACACAGAGAGAGAGAGAGAGAGAGAGAGAGAGAGAGAGAGAGAGTAATAAAACAAATGATTCATAAGATTCAAGAAAACAGGCCTGAGGCCTGAACATAAAGTTCTAAAACAAAGGGAGAAGAGGAGGAAGAAGAAGAGGAAGAAAAAGAAGAGGAAGAGGAAGAAGAAGAAAAAGAAAAAAGAAGAAAGAAGAAGACAACTGACAAATATTGGACAGGATATTGTGGTGGGGGACAGAGGCTATGAAAGTGATCCTCCTTCACTGTTTGGTGGTGAGGTGTGTTGTAAACTGTCCCACCACTCTGGAAATTGGTGTGGAAAATTCTTTAAAAAGCTAAAAACAGGGTTGGAGGGATGGCTCAGTGGTTAAGAGCCCCGACTACTCTTCCAGAGGTCCTGAGTTCAATTCCCAGCAACCACATGGTGGCTCACAACCATCTGTAATGGGATCTGATGCCCTCTTCTGGTGTGTCTGAGGACAGCTACAGTGTACTTATATTTAATAAAATGAATAAAATCTTTAAAAAAGAAAACAAACTAAAAACAAACCTACCACATGACCCAACTCTACCACTCATTGGACTATGTGTAAAGGGTTGGACGCATGCGTTCTACTCCATAAATACTTGCTGAGTCATGTTAATTGACGTTCTCGATATTCACAATAGCTCGGGAGTGGAAACTAAATGTCTTTGTGCAGACAAATGGAGAATGAAATGTGGGGCGCATACATTATGGAACACTATTTAGCTACACAGAGAGACCATGACATTTTCTGGTAAATGGATGGAACTAGAGAAATGGTGTTATTGAGTGAGTTAATACAGTCCCAGAAAGACAAACACCACGTTCTAGCTCACCTGAACTCCTAATGCCAAATCTTTGCCATGTGAGAATATATCTTGGAATAGCTATAAAACCCAGGAAAGTTAAAAGGGGACCATTTCCTGGGTGCAAGAGCAAGAGAGGACAGAATGCAAGTGATCTGAAGGGGGATGGGAAGATGGGCGGGGCTGTAACTCAGGAGGAAGGAAGGAGATAAAGATGGAGGAGAAAAACAGAAGTAAGGATGTCTGAAAAAAAATCCTAAATGCTGAAAAAAATACCTAAAAATACTTATAATAAAGTATAAATATTTCTTATAAGTAAGCCAGTTCATCATACTTTAAACTAAATTTTCCTATCTTGGCTGACTATACTTCTTCCAAGAACCAAATGCGTCCTGATTGCTGAAGACACCATGCGCTTCAGACTCAGAGCCCAGAAGCCTTGAGATGGATCTGACCTGAGTGTGCTCCCCGAGGACTGGCTTCCTTGGTGCCGTAAGTTCCCACACAAGCTTTCAAAGGAAGCAAGCAGCGAATAGACCTACCTAGCTATGGTATTTATGAACCACGACAATGACTAGCACGGCATGACACCTCTGAGGGCCCACGAGTGCAATATCCTTGAGGTAATCAACAGTTCTTCAAGACTCGAGACCCACGCAGCAAGTGGGACACCATGCTTGGTACTGGAAACCTAGCTACCCACTCAAGACTAGTGAAAGTCATAAATCTTAGAGATCCTGTATCTACATTAGTAAACCAGCCAAATCATTAACTAATTCCAAATATTTTTTTTCTTACGCCCACAGGAGTTCTCAGCCCTTGTCAAGGGAGCCTCTCTTCTAACAGAGGGAGAGCACTACAGAGACTCACAACCAAAGTTCAGGGAACAGCGAGGAAGAGGGAGCAAAGAGACAGTGAGATCAGAGAGTGTGTTGTACGACTGTGTCTCCTAGAAACGCCAGAAGCTACAGCCCTAAAGTCTCACTAGCATGGCGACTGAAACATGAGCTGAGTGAGAGCAACAAGAGATGTGCCAAGGTGTATGGGGGAAGCCCCGGGGGCCTCAGCCTGACACAGAGAGCCACAGGCTGTTAGGGAATGCTTAGAGCGAGGAAAACAGTCTTTCCCGGGGACAGGAATGCCAACTGCTTATCCAATACCAAATGGTTAGCCCTGAAAGCACGTAACGTGACATAGACCAAGCAGGCTGTGTTTCTATTTAGGAACATACATGCACACAGAGGAAAGTAGAGGGGCACAGCAGGGTTTGGGAGGAGGAAGGGGAAGGGTAAAGGATGCAATCCCATTAAACCGTCAAAAGAGCTTTGTAAAAAATTATTAATAACTCAATATATAGCCATAGAACAAATCTTAGACTACGTTTATATTATTTCTAGAACCTCAAGAAAAGTGTCCTGACTGAACTTATTCTGGGCTGAAGTTTCTGTGCTCAGTGTGGCAGTTTAGGCTTTCCCTTACATTGCATCTCCTAGGCGAGCTGAGCGAGGTTCTGAAAAGCAGTTGAAATCCTGAGCTGAGCTGCTCTGGAACCCTCTGCTCTCCTTGTGTTTTCACACCTGGTCTATAGGCATTATCTGCTGTCTCTCCTGGCTGCCATTCTTCAGCATTTTATTAGACTGTGACATTCATAATATCGAAGAAATTATTATTCATTTGCTAATACTTTTAATTAAAAACATTATGGGACCACATGAATGTCTGTTCATATAAATGATTTATGATGGGGTCTTTGTGACAAATACCATGAGACTTTCAGGACTTATCTCTCTCTATATCTATATCTCTCTCTATCTCTATCTCTATCTCTATATCTATCTCTATCTCTATATCTATATCATCTATCTTATCATATATATCTTATATATATATACTATATAGTATACTATACATATAGTATATTTAGCATATATAGTATATATTATCTTCTCTCTACACGCACATATACATATCTATCTACCATTTATGTACCTATCTATCCATCTATCATCTATCTATCTATCTATCTATCTATCTATCTATCTATCTATCTATCTATCATCTGTCTGTCCGTCTATCTATCTATCTATTATCTATCTATCTATCTATCTATCTATCTATCTATCTATCTATCTATCCACTGTTAGTGCCAGAAAGCTAAAATGGTTTTACACTTGAGGAATTTGTTCTCTGGTTGTTGTGTCAGGTACACCCTTGATCAAAGGAGGCACCCCACTTGAAAAAGCAGCATGTGCATATACGCAATACACCCCCTTTGTAAGAGAGCATAGGCATGGGCTTCATTACCACATGCCCCATGAACTTTCAGCCCAAGGAGATTGACTTTTGTCCATGGTTCTGGACAAGAATTGCTTCTTGATATCTAGCTAGCTACATTTTTTTTCAAATTCCCCCCTTTATTATTGTTTTATCTTCTTTCCTATTCCATACAGTGGCCTGGGATGAGTAATTTCAGTTTTTGTTGTCCTTTGAAAGGAATTGAATTTATATATATATATATATGTATGTATATATATATATATATATATATAAACCTCTTACAGTAAATAAAATTACTCAGGACTTACGGTTTTACATAATTTTTATGTAAATTTAATTTATTTTAATTTCCCTTATAACAAGGTACATTGAACTATTCTTTGTGGAACTGCACATGGTCATTTCACCAATCGTCTTGAAATCAGTCATAGGTAATTCCATCAGCGCATGCCTCCATTGTTTGTCTTATGCACACTTACTTGCTTTTGTTCATGTGCAATTAGATCTCTCACATCTTCTCATCATTTTGTGAGTTCTTAGAATCCTCCGACAGTGATAAACCTTATGTAATTCTGCGTCTTTAACTAGTTATTTTGCCAGTGTCTATTCATTTCATCCTTACACCATGAATGAATGAACAGAAAATTAGTTTTCCTACTCATCCGGTGAATACATCACCCTTACCCTCCTTCTAACCTGAGCACAGTGTCCTCTTAGCACATGACGGCTGGCAGAATAAACTGAAGTGGAGCAATGATCAATCAATCAAAAACATCCTCTTGACAATTACTGTGTCTCCCTACACAGTTCTGGAAGATAGGAGGGCATAAAAGATCCTTACAGTTTGAGAATTTAATATTCAAAAATAAGTGGCTTCTACTGAACATATTTTTTTGACAGAGCAGTTTTGAACATCTCAGACATGATTTTAAGGCCTTAATTCTCTCTGACTCTGCTTATATTGCCACCAAATGGCTCTTTTGTTAGCAGGACCTTGCGTTCTATGACTTCACGTAAGTGTTTCCGTCAGTGAAACGCTCTCAAGTCTCCATTGAAAATTTATGGACTCCCGTTTGCCTCTTCATGACTTGGCAGGGAATAATCTCTCTGTGCTCTGAAGTTCACCTTCTCCACCGCACTGGTGACATTTATCACTGCTTATGTTGAAGTCTGTATCACATGACAGACATTTCTTTACAGAGTCTTCAACGGGGTAGAGCACAGAACACATTGATTGCACCCAGAAGTAAGCATGGGGAGTGTTTTGAGTGAATGAAGGGTCAATCAAGATGGATGCAGGAGATTCTTGGTAATGGAGAAACACAAGTGAGCCTGAGTAATTTGACTAACAGCTGGAGGGGCCAAATGTCAAGAACCCTTCCCGTGTCCAGCAATGCTGCTAGTTTCTAGAACTGTCCGAATACCATCTCACTACGAAGAGGGATAACTGAAACTTGAAAGAGCATGACATCATCTCTTGTCTGAACTAATAAGATGAGGAAATGGAAAATTATGCACATAGCTTTGATTTTGCCATATGCCAGGCAAAATTGGCACTTGACCTGGACAATTTGACTATCATAATGTAATCTCTATTTCATGTCCAAGGTGACTACATAGAGAACTCCGAAATCTCATCTTCTCCATACAAAGGTAATGCACACGACAAAGTGGTCAACGTAGATGAGGATTCTCCAGAAACAGAAGTGTTGATTTCTACAAGGCGTCCACGCCCATGCCAAGAGTATTTGGAGTTCTCTCTATGATCATTCTCCGTAAAGCAGCCACACCCAAGTTCAGATTTTAATTAAGCAGGACAAGCTTATCTTCAGCTGACTCTGTAACTCAGTTTTATTTATCTAAAACCCACATTGTGTTTAAAAATTGAAATGTTTCATCCATCTGGATAAATCTGAATGCTCATTCCTTGCAGCTTTCTTCATATCAGGCAACATATTTAATCTCCCCGGGCTTTGGCTAATTCACAAAGAACAGAGATGATTACTGATCCTTTCTGCCAGATAGTGGAGGCACAGCGGGGAGGGGACTAAGTTATCCAAGATTCCCATCTTTCCAACCTCCCCTATAGACAAGGGCATGTCCGTAAGCACATGAAACAGCACCTTTCCCACCAAATCCCTGAGATGCACAGTACTCAGACAGTACCAGATGTGTGCAACCTACTTTTATGTTTTCTAAGACCAAGAAAGGAAGTTTTCTGACTTAATTGCTGTGGATTTTCCTTTGCCTATAATTATTGAGTCTAAGAATAAAATTATTTCTCTTGACTGAAAGAGGCCATTCTGTCTCCAGGGCCCAGCCCTTAGGTTCAGTACATTAGTCTCTTTTCCCTTTACTAGGGAGAGTCACATGTTCTTTCTTTAACATGCTTTATTTTAATTTTTTTAAATTCTGTTTAAATATTTTAATATGTCTTTAGTGTTTTGGAGATAAAATTTCACTTTTATGATGCTTTCCGAAATAAAATACCTACATTATCTTTGCAGCTCGAATTTACTCGTGTACATTTACTTATTCACTTCTCAGCTAACGTTGAATAATTCTGAACACCATGTTGTCATCTATTCATAATCGTTAGGACAGTAGTTCCTATCCTGTCTTATGTTCTCTGGTCTTTGTCAAACTGTTGTCTTGGTTACCAGCGGCAAACCGAGGGCTGGGAATATTGAATGGAAAATTCCAGAGGTAAACAATTCATAAATTTAAAAATGAGTATTGTTCTGACTGGTGAGGTGAAATATTGGTCACTTTGTTCTGTCTCTGGGGTTGTGGCTCACTCACGGCCCCTCGCATCTATGTGGTTCATGTAGCGCCCCAGTCACTAATGTGCCATTTTGGTGGTCAGATGCCCTGTCAGGTATCATCATGCGTTCATTCAAGTTGTTCTGGTGTTGAAGCCCAACATGATGTCACAATGCATGCATCATTCATTTCCCTGTCCCCCCCCTTTTTTTTTTAAATTTTTTTGGTATCATGGAGGGAATAACGTTGCATATCACAACAGCAAGAAAGCTATTATATATAATAAAATGCAATATTTGGGGACAAAGGGACCAGATTCATAGTTTTAATTACCACCACTCTCTTTTACTCTTGTTGCTCTCGTTGCAATCTCTTCAGCATAGGTGTGTACATGTAGGAAAATAGAGCATTCATCGAACTGGGTGCTTTCAGGAATCTAATACTGGGATCTCAGGACACATCCCTGGTGGACAGGAGAACTTGCTTCTTTTAAAAACTGCTTTGTGATTTTCAGGGATAATAACAATAATCCAGGGAGGCTATGGGATCATCTTGCCCACCCGCTGACAGTTTTAAATGACCATAAATGCCTCTGGCTAAAAATGTTCTCAAAACCACTAGCTAGCAGCTGTTGCTGGCTTGTAAATTGTAACCAGCACCTCAGGCTAGCCTGCCTGCTTTCCTTGTTACTGTTCCTAAAGTTACACATGTCAGTGGTAACAGTTTCTTACTCAACTCCCTGGAGTACATTTCAGAAAGAGTGTGTGCTACATGGTATCCTTGTGATGTGTAGGCTCCTGTAGAATTGTCTAGCATTAAAGTTTGATCTACAGGGGCTCGATAAAGAGAGCACGTTTGTGTTTGAAGTTTAGGTGCTAATCAACTACAGACTAACAATTCTCCTCTGTTTTTATGGTGAGCAGCTAGGTAGTTCTGGTGTGTGTGTGTGGCGCGCGCACGCGCGCGCGCACACACACACACACACAGAGTTTCTGTGATACATTTTTTCCAATGGCTGTTTGTACACTATTGATTAATTAACAAAATTAAATTGAAAAGTTACAGGTGGCAACTGCGAGCTGGTGACATTTCAAGGGCAAAGGTTAAATAACTGGTGTGATTTGACTCAACTGCTACCAAGTCCTTTACGTACGCCACTCCCTATCTGCTTCTTGGCCCTTGATGGTTCTATCTGCATCCCCTTCTGTGTCCTACCCTTTGTCTCTTGATTGCCTTGTATGATCATGTGTTTCCTTATTGTCTGCTTCTCTCTTTTTCCTCCTTCCATTCCTGCTATTGACTTTCCTCCTTTCTTTTCTGTTCTCCGTCCTTACTCCCACACCCACCCAGAGGATCACACTCGTGATCCTTCCTTACCGGGATGAAGATGTAGGATCGGTCGTTTGCCTCTGCACACGGGCATGTTTAATTAAATGCTCCTTTAAAGCAGTTTGCACTTCTGCTGGGATGTCGGGGGATGTGTGGCTGATTTTTATTGCAGGCTCAATAGCTTTTGGTGCTGGCTTTTCATTTTCTTCGACTTCTTTTTTCTCTTCGGTCTCAAAAACCTCAGTTGGAGCACTTGAGATGCTCTGCGGAAGGGTACTGACATTGGGGGCCACGAGCTTGCTCTTCCAGCAGGGCCAGCACAACTTCCAGAAGACGAAAAGGGAGACAACCAGCAGGGCCAGGCCACAGAAGCTTACAACAACTGCTAACAGGCTGACTGAAATGTCTGGAAAAAAATCACCGTAGAGAGAACTGTCAATAGACATTATAAATCAAAAGCAGAAAAGATGACATAAATGACTAAGATAATGGGGGGGGGGATTGAAAAGTTTATCATATTAAAAAATGTCAACTGAATTCAGGAAACACATGTCCTATCCAAGCATAGCACAAGAGATTCAAGATTTTGCAAGTAAAGGTTGCCAACTTGCTTCCTGCTACAAAGCCAGAAAGTTGAACCCTGAAACTGTATGTGATAGAAACTATTTACTCCTCTGATTTAATGATCTTCTTCCCTTATCTACACAGATAATACCATTGAGTACTATCTTTCTGTATGGTAAGTGAGAATAGCACCGTGCTATAAGTAAATAATTAGCCTTTCAAACCCTGTTTTCTAACAATTTTGTACGTATGCAATATTAAGTTAGTATGCTTGAAATTTTAAGTTCTAAGTTAATAAATGAATTTGGCTATCATCAGATGTCCGTACCCTCTGAAAACTCTTATGTTTAAACTCTAACTCCCAAGACAGGATATAATATGAATTTGGGACCGGCTGAGAGATTATAAGGCGTACTGCTGGGCATGTCTATGAGCCTTTTCAGTCAGGGCTGATTTAGGACAAATGAATTACATAGTACAGTGTTTCTCAACCTTCCTAATGCTGTGACCCTTTAATACAGTTCCTCATGTTGTGGTGACACTCAATTATAAAATTATCTTGTTGTTACCCAATACTGTAATGTTGCTACTGTTATGAATCATAATGCAAACATCTGATATGCAGACTCCTAACATGAGACCCCTGTGAAAGGGTCATTCAAACCTCAAAGGGATCACGACCCACAGGCTGAGAACCACTGACCTACAATGCGAGTGACACCACCTCATTAATTAGAGATGCAGATACATAAACGGGAAAGAGAAAGTCGGGTGAGATCTGACACTCTCATTGTCTGCTTCTTGCCCCATCACCGTGAACTGAAACACGGCAAAGCGTCTCTTTCCTCAAGTTCTCTCAGATCTCTCTTCACAACATAACAGTTGCTAACACACAGGGGACATGGTCTCTGAGAAGGTGACTGCATCACGGAGGGAGCACTTTCCTGAATGGGATTATAGTGCCCTTTTAAGAGGTCCAAGGGAGCTCTTTTGTCCTTCAGCCACACAACACATCAGAAAGTAGCTGTTATCTATGAACCAAGAATGGACCTCAACTACAGCATGGGTCCTTCAAAATGCATGGGTTAGAACTTCAATTCTCTGATACCAGTGTTCGGAGACAAGATCTCGTGGGAGGTTTGCGAGTGATGAGGGTGGAGCCTTCAGGAACGGCTCCACCATAACTCCTGATTTTTACTTCTTTGCGGACTAGACTAGTAGGCTGGAGGATGGATTGTTAAAATAACAAGGCTGTTCCCTGCTTTGCCTTTTCAAATGTCTATCATGAGCCAAAGAGGCAAGAGGTCCTCACTGGGTGGAGGTAGACTTACCAGACTCTGGGCCTGAGGAAACAAAACCTAACTCCTACCTTCGTATTCTAGGTATTCTCCAGTGATAAAAGAAAACAGAGTCCACCTCCAGTAGAAAGACAGGTCATCAAGTGGGGGATGGGGTTGCCATCCCACAGTCAAAAACTCTGACCCTGAATTGTTCCTGTCTAAAAGAACTGCAGGGACAAAAATGGAGAAGAGCCTGAAGGAAAGGAGGTCCAGTGACAGGCCCGAATTAGGATCAGGGAGTTCAAGGGGAGGCTCCAAGCTCTGACACTATTAACTGATGCTATGTTGTGCTTATAGACAGGAGCCTAGCATGGTGGCCCCTGAGAGGCTCAATAGGCAGCTAAAAAAGCCAGACGCAGATGCTTACACCAAACCAATGGACAGAAGCTCAGGACCCCTGTGGTTGAATTAGGGAAAACTAACCTGGACCTTCAAGATCTTTCAGACACTGAGCCTCCAACCAGATAGCAAACACCAGCTGATATGAGGCCCCTGACACATATGCAGCAGAGGAATACAGGGTCTGGACTTAGTGAGAGAAGACACACCTAACCCTCGAGAGACTTGAGGCCCCAGGGAGTGGTAGGTCTGGTGGGGTAGGCGTTGGGACGTGGGAACATCCTCTTGGAGATGGGGGAGGAGGTATGGAATGAGGAACAGCTGGGGGGCAGACTGGGAGGGGGATAACGACTGAATTGTAAAAAAAGATTAAATAATAATGATAATGATGATAATGATAATGATAATGATGATAATAATAATAATGGAAACAAAGATATGTTCCCATGAATTATTGAATCTGCCAGTAACACAACCTCTCCCAGCCTACAGACTTTGAGAAACAAATTTTTATCTTTTACATGCTGCCCCGTCAGTACTATTTTGCAATAGCAATTGGAATAGGTTAAGGAAAATTGTTATTCAGGAATTTAAAGATATTTCTATTAAAATAACTGTAGGATCGACATAGGCTTATCATGTGAAATGATTCATAGAAATACAGTTTAAAGGTTGAGGCTGAATAAAGAACAAATGGAGAAAAGGACAGGCTCTCTTTAGAAGAACTGTAAGAAATTTGTGTCTATACTCTACTCTCCGGGAGAGAGCATCACTCCTGACTTCTTCGGTGTGGGACGCACACCCTCACCGGGACGTTCGCTACAAGAGTACTACCGACAACTGAGGTGAAGACAGCCGACAGGGATGGGTTGTGGTCACAGTGTGCAGCCATGACATGGAACAGGGTAAGTGGCCCTTTGCTTCTGTCATCGTCATGCCTCATGCCCAAAGTTCACGCCTAATCATGATAACAATAAAACCAGACAAGTTCCAAGAAGTAGACGTCCTAAAAATACAACCGACCAGTACTTCTACATGTCATCAAGGTCATCCACAAAAGTTCTGGGGAAATGTCCCAGCCCAGGAGCCTCAAAGCAGACTTAGCCACAAAATGGAGTCAGTCATCTTGGATAGGGTCCTGGAATAAAAAGGAAACTCTCAAGGGAAAAGGTAGGGCCTTTAGTAAGTCTTCCAATACCAGTATACGAATGACACCAATGTGTCATTTCAGTGTAAGGCCTAAGCATTAGGAGAGGCTGGGCCTGGCTTTGATGGGAGCCTGTTCTTTGTTATTTTTCTATAATCCTTAAACTGCTTGAAAAACAAGAAGTCTAAACAAATAAAAATTAATCTTCCCATTATCCGTTTCTGTTTTTCCAAAGTGACCTGAATTAGCCGCATGGCATTATAGCATTATTAAAATTCTGAATGTCAAATAGATTCTTAGTAAAGGACGACTTTTCTAGATTTGATTAACCTTATACTTTTTTTATTACCAAATTTATTTATCCTCAATATCAGATATAAGTCCAATCTCCTCTGTTTGTTTAAGTTCATTTGTTAGGAATATATCACAGAATGATCGCGTCTGTCTCTTATTCCTTCCTAAATTATTATCGTGACGTAATAGCAGTCGAAACTTCAAAATACGACTGTGGTTGAGAAAAGAGGCTTTTGGTAATTATCATAAGATCAGGTAATATGAACCAGTCTTCCTCTATTGAGACTCATGTTTAAAGAGGAGACGAGGTGAGGACAGAGATGGAAAATCACATAGGGACAGTGACGGCCATCAGTGGCTGTCTTAGGGTTTCCATTGCTGTGACAAAACATCACGGACCCGAAAAGCCAGGTGGGGAGGAAATGGCTTATTCAGCCTACACTTCCAAGTCATAGTCCATCGCTGATGGAAGTCAGGTCAGGCACTCAAAGAGCGGGAACCTGGAGGCAAGAGCTGATGCAAAGGTCACAGAGGGGTGCTGCTTACTGACTTGCTCCACACGGCTTGCTCAGCCTGCTTCTTATAGACCCCAGATCATCAGCCGAGGAGTAGCATCACTCACAAAGGCTGAACCCTCCCCATCAATCACTACTCAGGAAAATGCTCTACAAGCTGCCTCACAGCCAGATCTTATGGAGTCATTTTCTCCGTTGAGGATCTTTCCTGTCAGGTGACTATAGTTTGTGCCCATTGATACAAATCTAGCCAGCACATTTGCCAAGTACAGAAGCCTCAGAAGATCTTAACTCTGTGAATACCTTGACCACAAACTCTAGCTGCCTGGATGGGGAAGTAAATTGCAATCATGTAAGCCATTCATTCTAGTATGTTTTTTTTATTTATTTTTTTATTAACTTGAGTATTTCTTATATACATTTCGAGTGTTATTCCCTTTCCCGGTTTCCGGGCAAACATCCCCCTCCCCCCTCCCCTTCCTTATGGGTGTTCCCCTCCCCATTCTCCCCCCCTTGCCACCCTCCCCCCAACAATCTAGTTCAGTCTTAGCAGGACCCAGGGCTTCCCCTTCCACTGGTGCTCTTACTAGGATATTCATTGCTACCTATGGGGTCAGAGTCCAGGGTCAGTCCATGTATAGTCTTTAGGTAGTGGCTTAGTCCCTGGAAGCTCTGGTTGCTTGGCATTGTTGTACATATGGGGTCTCGAGCCCCTTCAAGCTCTTCCAGTTCTTTCTCTGATTCCTTCAACGGGGGTCCCGTTCTCAGTTCAGTGGATTGCTGCTGGCATACGCCTCTGTGTTTGCTGTATTCTGGCTGTGTCTCTCGGGAGAGATCTACATCCGGCTCCTGTCGGCCTGCACTTCTTTGCTTCATCCATCTTGTCTAATTGGATGGCTGTATATGCATGGGCCACATGTGGGGCAGGCTCTGAATGGGTGTTCCTTCTGTGTCTGTTTTAATCTTTGCCTCTCTCTTCCCTGCCAAGGGTATTCTTGTTCCCCTTTTAAAGAAGGAGTGAAGCATTCACATTTTGGTCATCGGTCTTGAGTTTCATTTGTTCTAGGGATCTAGGGTAATTCAAGCATTTGGGCTAATAGCCACTTATCATCTAGTATGTTTTTATGGTAGTCCCAGGCTACTAACACTGAATAATTCTGAATTCCTTTAAACACTGTTGTGGATACAGTGTGTCATGTTCCTTAAAACTAACCACGGATACTAAGTGGATGTTATGCCTAAGCCTGGCACTTATAGGCGAAATATATCTTAAAAGATCTTAAAGATTTACAATTACACAATATTATTTCAATGGAAGTTGTTTACAGCAGAATTCTTCCTTTGGTTTGCCCTTTTACCCAGAAATGAGTTGTTATTTCATGCTGATATAATTTTCCGTAATAATTCATCAGAACAGATATGTAGTTAGGCTCAGTGTTTGGTAGTGTAGCCCACCTATACTGAGCATCTTTCTCTGTGTATGGATACTTGTGTCTGATTTTCTAAGGCAAAAGCCTCAAAATAGAATTGCTCAGTCAATTATACACATATTTAGTTTTTCTAGATGTTTTAATAGTTCCAAAATGAGTCCTCTACTTGTGAAAGAGATACCAAGTGAACTTATAAATCTCTACAATTTTAGAGAAATACTATCTCTTAATTTTCACTAATTCTCTAAAGCTTTGTTTTCCCATGACTGGAATGGGAGACCATTCTGAAATATATATATATATATATATATATATATATATATATATATATATATATATATATACATACTACCTAGTTATGCAAATAAGATAGGTTTTGCATGCTACAATGGGCATTGATATTTCCCTCAATTTTCTTTATGCTTACTAGAGTAACAACTGAGTGCTCCTTATTTGTACACTATTGGTATGGAGGGCTTTCTTCAACATTTTGGAGTTTAATTTTTACACTGAGGCATTACTCATTATCACTGTAACTTGAGGAGAAGGGAGAATGTGTGAGATTAATGTGCTTCCTGTCTACTAACTAAGTTTTTAAAAAGTGAATCAAGATGACATGTGGGCTATGCTTCTAAAGTACTCCCTAAGGTTTATAAACATTATTGCAAAAGCAGCGGACTTCAAAGTAGGGTTAAATAAGAGGTTCTGCAGTCACAAGGGCCCTGGTTTAATACTGGACTGATGCTATCCCATGAGCAGTTACTGAGAACTAATTGTTCTGGCCCTGCCCGAAGGCCTTTGCTATGAGACTTCTTAGTCTTAGAAGTATGAAAAAAATCTTTATGTATAAATTATAAATTATGTAACAAGTAACAGAAAACAAATCCAACTGTGTGGTCTTCAGTAATTTTCTGTACCGTTTACCTTGTATTATCCCGTATTCTTTAAAATTGAAGTTTTAATTTTTTAAATTTAAAACTTTAGTAATGTAATAAAAACTTTAATAATTAAAGTTTATTTTTTTTCTTTTTTTCGGAGCTGGGGACCGAACCCAGGGCCTTGCGCTTGCTAGGCAAGCACTCTACCATTGAGCTAAATCCCCAACCCATAATTAAAGTTTTAAAACTGAAGCCTTCAACATCAACAGATGTAGACCTGTAGGATTATGGGGGATGAACATCATTTTCAATGCTCAGTGGAAATCTCTCACTTTCCTAATGAGGTTTGAGTGGAGAATCCTGCAACAGCACTGTCCCCGAGAGTTGGCTTCAGCACTCATAGATACTTATTCTAGTTAAGGGCCCTGTGGAGATCTGAGTGTAGTTTCTATTTTCCTTCTACTGCTTTTTCTTCCTAAAATATTACATCATTTTGGAAGCCATCAGACACTTCTGCAAAGCACCAGAACATTTCTGAAAATGACAGATTATGCTGTCAACAAAACAAGACAGCGGAAAGTCACGCGTCCTGTTCTCAGACTCCCATCCCTCTAGGTAAATCCAAATTTCTTAGCACATCGGCCAGCATCTTGGTGATTCTGCCTCTGGCTATGGGTCTGGCTTCACTCTCTGTGCTTTACTGTGGCCAGTGTTCCTTTGTCATGATCTTTAAAGGCCTCCTGTAGCTTCAGTGCCTTCTTCCCTTCCTGCTCTATCACGGGGCACACTTGTGTTCATCCCATAATAATGTAATAATCATCTTATAATAATCCTATAATAACCATACCGATACGGTATATAGTGTCTAGGACAGTGATCAAGCATAGCACTATTATCTGCAACCACATATACATAACTGGGATTACTGCAAGCCATAAGAATATACAGTGTTAATTAATTAATGCCAAGTCAGATAGGTTACTAGTGTCAGATTGCTACAATTTACAAACTCGTTTTCAATTTTCAAAGTTTCGAGGGCTTCCTGTCATGGATAAGGGAACTTGAGTTTACTCCTTTTTCCTTCCCCAGGCAGTTTCGTTTTACTTACTTTCCCACCTTTTGATCCTTCAGACTAGAGACACATTTATTCCCCTCAGTGTCTATTTTTTTTTATGGCATAGTCAAAAATATTTGTGGAATTGTTGAAACTATGCATTGGGTGTTACATGATAGCTAATTTCCTCATCGTGACCATGATGAGGCTTTCAAATGAAGAGAGATTTCTTCTGGTTTGCCATTTCAGAAGGTTCAGCCTGTGACCACTTAGTCACATATGCTTGAGCAAAACACCATACTAATAAAAGCATGTATGTTCTTCACTTCATGGTCCACAGGAAGTAGAAAATAAAAGCACGCTCAGTCCTAAGATACAGAAGTCCCTCAAAGCTAGGAGTGGTAGCTCATGTCTCTAATTCCAGCATTGAGGAAGCTATGGAAGGAACCTCACAGGAATTCAAGGAAGTCTGAGCTCAGTTGAAGATGCTGACTCAAAAAACTACACACACACATAGGCACATGCACATTCATGTGCACAGATACACACACACACACACGCACATGCACATGCATGTACACATGAGCACACACACAAGCACAGATACACACATACATACACGTGCATATACATGCACACATGTGCACACACATGCAACATGTGCACACACACTCACATGCATGTACACAGGGCACACACACATGCACAGATACACAGACACACAGACACACACACACACACACACACACACATGCTCACACACATGCACACCTTGCCTTTGAATCAAGTTACCCATGAAAATGAGCAAGCTCGAGAATGGGCCCTCCAGAGCTGAAATCTTCAGTCTCCAAACAATTTAAATGATCTCATTATAGAGCTGTCATTTATTATATCTTGAAGATTGGAGGCAGATAAAGTTTACAGAAATAAAATTAGACTTCTAAAGAATCAGATTAAAACTGTTAAAACTGTGGATTGAGCACACACATTTGCATAACTACTGTCCTATCGCTATGTACTTAGACAACTTTGTACGTTCTAATTTACTCTTTATCATGTTTTAATACAGCAAAATAAGACCTTAGAGTTCTCAATAACAACAACAACAAACAAACAAATAAACAAAAACCCCAAAAACCAAAAAGACCACTCTAAGAAGGTGTGCGTCTTCAGGAGCGTTCAGATGAATGGAATCTTGCTGAAGACCAACTGATACTTGGTCTTCCCATTTCCAAGTATGGTATTCACTATGACTTGTGAATCCATCAGATCTGACTACCTTTGATCCGCACAACTGGAGGTAATCGCTGAGAAAAGCATATACCAAGTGTCATGCCCTCAACTCAACAGCCACCGCTGGGTTAATAAATACTACATCTATATGTGTGTCTTTTTTTTAAAATTAATCATTCCATTCTTTTACATCTCAAATGATATCCCACTTCCCGGTTACCCCTCCACAAACCCCCATCCCACATCTGGCCTCTCCCCTTCCCCTTTGCTCACTCACCCTCTCCTGCTCCACTGCTCCAGCATCCCCCCATGCTGGGGCATCAAACCTTCCCAGGACCAAGGGCCTCCCCTCCAATTGCTGTCAGGCAAGGCTACCCTCTGCTACATATGGATATGGAGCCATAGATCCCTCCCTGTACACTCCTTGGTTGGTGGTCTAGTCTCTGGGTAGTACTGGGTGGACCGGCCAGCAATGTTGTTCTTGAGAACTTTATTTATGGACATTGTATCTATATCACACTAGTCCTTCCTTTCCTACCTCCCTCCTTCCTTCCTTCCCTCTCTCCCTCCACCTGTTCATCCCTTTGCCCCTCCCTCTACCCTCCCTCCCCCTGTCCGTCCCTTTCCCCCTTCCATCTCCTACAGCATCCCCTCTCCCTCTCAACTTCTTGACCTCTTCTTATTTTAGACTGTATTTTTAAATACTGTAGTCATTTCAATTTTTCAGAATGTCTGAAAGCGTGATCTTAAAGTCAAGGAGCATTTGTGGTTCTATGTGGGGTGTGTCCCATGTTTCGTTTCCTCGACAGTTCTTGTTTTACTCGTTGGCTAACCACAGACTCTAGACCGTGCCTCTGTTTGTGGCACCATACGGCAGAGAGGGAGATGAAGTTAACTTGTTTATACTATTCGTTTGGAATACCTGTTATAACATCGAAGTCCTTGTTCTGGTTTCCATAACAAAGGACCGGGTTAGTGTCTAGTTAAGTCTAGTGACTTAGACAGGAAGGTTTTCTGTTCTTAAGGGAGAGAAACTGCCAACTCAAGCAGCCCAGGGCAGACTCAGCAACACCAAGGAGATTTGCTCCCCTGGCTAGCTTTTCAACCCCAGTTTTACAAGGAAAACTGCCATGCCCACATCCTAGGTGTCTGGATGGAGAACGGCCGGCGACGGGATGGTGCGAGGTTACCCCATCACACTGCTGCTCGGAGTCTGGCATTCCGATCTCCACAGTTTAGTCAGAGGAGCATACCACAAACTTGACTAAGCACCGAGAGTTCTACGTCTACAAAGGAAAGGGGAGTCTGAGCACCGGCAAGCAGTCACTGTTCTTCATTTCTACATTAGACATGTAATATAATCAGCGTGCCCTTGCACTGTGCCTCTGAGGAATTCCACTGTAATTTCATTTCCCCTTGCCCTTCCTTTGAGTTACAGTAAATGAAGAAAGAAAGAGTTTGCATTAATATCATACCTAACTGATGATAAAACGTGTGTTTTAAAATATTTCCTGTTGCCAAAGTCACGCTATATCAGCGATTCTCAACCTGTGGGCCACGACCCCTTGCGGGGGGGGGGGTCACATATCAGATATCCTGCACACCAGGTATTTACATTATGATTCATAACAATAGGGAATGTGCAGTTATGAAGTAGCAACAGCATAGTTTTATCATTGGGGGTCACCACAACACGAGGGACTGTATTAAAGAGTGGCAGAGTTAGGAAGGTTGAGAACCAGTGCTATATATATTAGTAGTCATGGTTTATGTTATCTCTAACAGCTACTGTGGTGTAGTTATGCCCGCAGCAAAACAAAAGCATCTACATTAAAATCCGTGTAAGAATTTCACAGTGCGGGGAAAAAAAATGCACTCCAGGAAATGATGTTGTATTGCACCCTTATACACTAAGTTCTTAGCGGAAGTCGTTGACAGATGTGATGAGTAAAATGTATTTACCAATACTGCTGACACTCAACATTTTGCACAGAAGGGTGTATGGAACAGTAGCTAATGGAGCTTATAGTAACACGAAGAAATGAAGCCCCAATTCTCTCCTTGACACTGTGTGAAAATGACCAACCAGCAAGTGCCTCATGGATTCTGAATTAAGAACCTTCTCCTAAGAACTGGACTCAGAAGTTTAGCTTTAAGCCCCGAGGTGTAGCTCAGTGGTCAGGACTGTTTGCCGCAAATACACAAGACCTTGGGTTCAGTTCTCAACACTCTGAAGGAAAATATAAAGAAGTTAAGTTTCAAAATTACCTAAATGTACTTATTTCTTTTGTTTTTTTTCCCCTCTTATATGTTTAGGGAGGTGATGCGTGATTTAAAAATTATTGTTTAAGTTTAAAGGATAGCTTTCTATACATACGATATAACAATTTCATGTGAATAGAAAGCACTGAGCTCCCATACCCAAGGCTTGGGAATATTGCAGAAGAAGGGGGTCAGCAAATGATAAGGGTCAGAATATCAGGGCGTTTGTGTCTCCTCAGAATGTCAGAAGCTACATCTGTAAAGTTTCACTAACATGGCCGCCTACACACAAGCTGAACAAGGACTACGGCAATGGCCACACCAAAGTGAATGGAGAAGAGCCCAAGAGGCCTCATTGCTACAGAAAGAACTCCAGGCAATGGAGGAAAACCAGAAGTGAGAAAAACAGCCTTCTCCAGGGAAGAGAACATCAATCGGTTATCTAATACCAAAACACACATACCATCAACATTTTATAGGCTTACAGGCTCTGTTTAGGAATGTATGTGTACATATATGCATATAATAACAAAAAATAAGAGTCCAAGAATTTGAAAGAAAGCAAGGTTTAGAGCAATGGTTCTTAACCTGTGGGTCACTCAGATGTATTAACAACTCTTACTGAAAGAGATTTGAAATGACAATAAGACTGAGGCTATAAATAAAACTAGCCTATTGTTGCTATAATTCTATGAGTTCTGAAGCAGAACTAAGGGAGACTAAAGAGAAGACAACAGTTGAAAGCTGGCAGTAACGTTTCATATTCAACAATAATGGAATAAATGGTTCCTTTTTCCTTCTACCCCAGATGACTTTATCATTCTGACTCCAGCATAATCATGGAGGGACTTTGCAGAGGAGAATAAGGAGGGGCCGGGCAGAGACGGATGAGAATTGACTATCTCAATTGGCTGAGGGGAAGAGGTTCTCCAGCTGCTCCACTCTCTTACATAAAGCAAGGTAACATCACCGCAGATCAGCACACTTTCTTCAAAGCACTTTCAATCATCCTTAGGTTTCCTAACGTTATGTAAATGCTCCGTAGATAGCTGCTACACTGATTGTTCCAAGAGTCACAATAAGAAAAGGAATCTGTGCAGCCTGCAGATGCGGTTGTTTCTCTGTTTTCTATCTACTGGTGTAGAGCCCGAGGACTTATGGGGCTGACTTTGTTTTGGGCACACAGGTAAGAGAACGTGTGCACATAGTTTTTCCGCCATAGTCTCCTGGGCCATTGTTAGAGCTCAGATGATACAATCTTACATCTTACAGAGGATGTATCCGTTGCTATAAAGCAAAGACAAACTATTGTTAGTCGTCAGAAACTGTATCTTCACATGGGGATTTAATTTCCGAAATCGACACTGCACAAGTTAGAAAGGAGAAGGTATGATTTGCTGACCTTTATTAGAATACTCATTATCAGCAGTGCAGTCTCCTTGGTGCGGGAACTGTTTCTGAATCTTCAAGCAGAGGACTTTGAGTCCTTTTGCGCTATCACACTCTTTTCATTTTCCCACAATAATGAATTATAGTTAAAAACATAGATTGTGGCTTCCTAAATGTGGTAGGAAAATATACAAATCCGATGGTTGCCTTGATTTTTTTTTAAAAAAAGTAATTACAAAATAGGAAAAGGAAACCAATTTGTTTTGTTTTCCATTATCCATTTATCTACGAGCACATAAAAAAGAAGCCATATGTGAAACTGTATGAGTTCAACATTATGTACATTCAATATACTAAACTCTTTTCCCTTGGGTAGGAGAGATGGCTCGGCAGATAAGAGCACAGATTGTTCTAGAGGGCCCAGCTTCAGTTCCCAGCACCCATGTGGCAGCTGACAGCTGTTCATGACTCCAATTCCAGAGACTCTGACATCTTCTTCTGGCCTTTGTGGGTACTTCGCACGCTCAGCACAAAGACAGCCATGCAGGAGAAACAGCCACACACATAAAAGAAAATGATTTAAATAACCTTTCGCATGAGCTCATTTTTAATGTGAATCAATCCTACTTAGACTAGAACATGGCTAAACAAATAGTTGCACAAACTTTGGTGCACATAAGTGCGTATGCTCAAGTATGACAAATGGATAACTTATGCCTGCAAAGCCATTTGCGTGACAGGGTATCTACAGGACCCAGCTATACCTCTCCTGGGCATAGACACAAAAGATGCTCCAACATACAACAAAGACACGTGCTCCACTATGTTCATAGCAGCCTTATTTATAATAGCCAGAAGCTGGAAAGAACCCAGATGCCCTTCAACAGAGGAATGGATACAGAAAATGTGGTACATCTACACAATGGAGTACTACTCAGCTATCAAAAACAGTGACTTCATGAAATTCATAGGCAAATGGAATGAACTGGAAAATATCATCCTGAGTGAGGTAACTCAGTCACAGAAAAACACACTTGGTATGCACTCATTGATAAGTGAATATCAAAATGGATAGACCAAATGCTTGAATTACCCAAGATACAATCCACTGACCGCAGGAAGCTTGAGAAGAAGGATGACCAAAATGCAGATGCTTCCACTCCTCCTTAAAGGGGGAAATATCCGTAGGAGGGGATATGGGAGCAAAGTTTAGAGCAGCGACTGAAGGAACGGCCATTCAGAGCCTTGCCCCAATGTGGCCCATATATATATACAGCCACCAAAACTAGGTAAGATCGATGAATCCAAAAAGTGCATGCTGAAAGGGACTGGATATAGATCTCTCCTAAGAGACATATCCAGGGCATGTCCAACACAGAGATCAATGCTAGCAGCAAACCACTGAACTGAGAACAAGACCCCCTTTGGGGGAATTAGAAGAAAGATCGAAAGAGCTGAAGGGGCTTGCAACCCCATAAGAACAACAATGCCAACCAACCAGGGCTTCCAGGGACTAAGCCACTACTGAAAGACTATACATGGACTGACCCTGGGCTCCAACTGTATATGTAGCAGAGGATGTCCTTGTTGGGGCACCAGTGGAAGGGGAAGCCCTTGGTCCTGCCAAGTTTGGACCCCCAGTGCAGGGGAATGTTGGGAGCGGGGTTGGTAGGGAGAGTGGATGGGAGAAACAGCTGTATGGGGGAGGGGGAGGAGATGGGGGGCTTATGGATAGGAAACCAGGAAAGGGAATAACATTTGAAATGTAAATAAAGAAATATATCTAATAAAAAATAATAAAAAAGGAAGTTTCGAAGTTTGAGTTAATCGTGAGTGGGAAAACCTTGTTACCTTCTCATATGTTGTAGTCTATGGTCTACAGTTAAAAGTCCGTGTTTTCCAGTATTTCCTGGGACGGCTGGGGTTTAAGAAGCCCATGGCTCTTAGGTGTACTCATCAGCAATTAGTTGCGATTTGTGATTAAAGTGTAACCCCCTTTTTTTCCTTTTTGTTTTCATATCTGCCAAATAATGGCCCCTGGTTAAACTAGAATAACTAAAAAGAGTTTTAATGATAGGTTTTTATTATATCCAGTACTTTCTACTTAAGCAAAGTCACACGCTTTCTTTTGCTACTGGGGATCATTAAAGAAGCCACGTTGTTCATTGAGCAGATTATCAAGTCTCTAGCATGGGCCTTGGATGCTTCCAGCACTGGGGATGTGGGAGTAGACAAAGCTCTGTCTTCAAGGACATTATATTCCAGACATTTAAACTGCACATTAATCTCATCAATGTACATCTGGAGAATCCCTGCTATGCAGTCAAAATTGAGACAATTGCCACTGAGTGGCCCTGATTCATGACTTTTTTTTCTTTATAATCGAACAAGAGATAAGGTAGGAACCATATTTTGAGTTTGGGATGCCAACCTTGTCTTAAGTTAGAAATATTGGTATCATCTTCTTGTGTTGCTTGGCTACCAGCTGAAGTCTTTTTAGTACAGGTTACGATAGAGAGTGGTCACGCTTTCAGTTCAGTGCGCTGGGCTTATTAAGTGCACTTTAGAACTTTATTATTGGTGTCTGATTGGGACCCAACCTCACCATAACTTGAAGGGTAGCTCTTTTATACAGAGATTCCTAGGTTTTTTTTTTTTTTTTTTTTTTTTTTTTTTTTTTTAGAATTTCAATAAACTAAGTACATTTACCATAGGACACCTCATTCACTCAGCAAATACCTATTGAGCCTTTAGAATGCACCCCAGATTTTTCATTTATGGACTTAACGTGCACATTAACTGTATCACTGTCAATTAGAAAATTCTTGATAAATACTTGCTGAATAATAGCACTTCTAAATGCTAGAATGAACTTGGAATAACTTGTTTAGTTTTTTTTTTTTTTTAGAATCTGTTTCCCCATAATAAAATTGTACAAAAACAAACCTGAAACACTGATGAATTATACTTATTAAAATATTTATATTAAGGTTAGTTATCCACAGTTGTGTGAGACTGTGAATATCAATGGCCTTGCTTAGCTGTGGATTTGGAGCTCTGACTTTCCAGCAATATAAGTTTCTTAAACTTGATAAACACCTAAGCAATCATCAAAACCTGTCCAGAAACCAGCTAAGAGTGATTATGAATACTATGTATATTATTATAGTATATCTTAGAAATGACACCCAAGAGGAACGTATTTCTTTGAATTCCCCATAGCTTTCTTGGTTATAACATTGTTGTGCACTAAATGGATTTGTAGGGTAACGTCTCCATTTAAACCAATGTCTTTTGTTTTTGTCTTCTCCCACATTTAGTTTTTTTAAAAACGTACTCAGGGCGCACTTTGTAGTACTATTGTTAGACTGCCTTGTATATAGTAATGTTGATTCATTTAATGACTTTCACTAAGCACTTTAAAAGGGCAGTTTACTTAGCATTAGTCACTACAGTCTAAATCTTCAACATTTCACCAATGCCTGAGCTTGACTGGCTGGACTGTGGACCCTTCGGGGTGTATCTCTGTCTTAGTGGTATACTAGGTTCCTAACTCCCTTCCTGGGGTAACGACTTTATCTGGGATTACGTGAAGCATTCATTCTCTTGCTATCACTGTGTGAAGGATTGAAGAGGGATACAGTTTCAAAACTCAAGATAGTCACTGCACTGTAAAAGGAACACTGTTAGTTATAACGAACTGGATACTTTAAAAGTGAACCACCACTGTATCAATAAAAGCCACCGATGTTCTTCTACCTACCATGCCGTCAACAGCAACAGTTGCAAGTGATTTCATGTAGGAGCCATGAAAAGGGCACACCTTGTGAGAAAATCTACAGAACAGGCATCTGAGTAGCTAACCGATATAATCAAACATTTAGCAAATAATCATCAAGTCTGCTTCAATTATCCATTAATATGGGGACAGCGTTTTAAAATTAGAGCACTTTGCTTTGGACTGAATCAAAATTTACAAATGAAAACAAGCAGAGGAATCTCACTCATCTTCCTATGTCAAGTGTAATTTGTGGACTATCTCTAGAGAGATACTTTCTATGTTCACATATCAGACAGGATATCCCACTTTTATGGTACACATTTTCCTTAAAGAGAGAAAAACATCCACACAACTGTTTTGGAGTAATTTTTCTTCACCCTCCCCCACAAATGAATGTCTAACGAGAACTAGGACTACAGTTATGCACTGTAGTGATTATGAAAACCTCAGAACTCTTTTCTGCAGTTTACGTACTATGAAATTTACATAGCTTGAATTTGCTCAATTGAACATTTTGGACGGTTGAGAACCTAACCCTATTTTAGTTTTCATTTGTCACGTAATTTCGACACTGTTAGCCAATGGGAGCCAGGAAACCACCTCTTCCTGTGCAATCCCTAGGGCCAAGGAAGAATAAGAATTAGGGGTTATGGTCTCTCCGTCGACTATTGGTGACCAAATGCATGTCCTTAGAATTAAGTATTCTCCCTTCTCCCATTCGGAACCCAGGCTTAATTTGCGTAAGGACATTTCAGAGGAGCTTACTCTCCTCACAGAGGTCTTTACAGTCGCAGCACTTTGATTTTTATTCCATTCTTTGCGTAACACACACACACACACACACACACACACACAAATCGCACACACACACACACACACACATCGCACACACTCGGTTTAAACGGCTTTGGTTGTGTTTATACATTAAAAAAAAAAGACTGCTTCTATCACACTGACAGCAGCAACAATGTATCATTCTGCTTCAAGAATCCCTGGTTCTGACAAGCTCAGACAGCCCCCCTCTTTGCTTCTGTTGCCATCTGCAGAGCATTTGCAAACCCAGGAGACAGCCCATGTAAACATCTCGAAGACTCAGCTAAAGCAAACCCATTCCGATCCCACCGGACTCCCTTCCTTTGTCTAGCTCCTAGGGTCGACCGGGAAAAAATAACTCTCCTTTCATCTTCACTTCTCTCCTGAGCCTGACTTCGCGGTTGCGCTTACCTGTTGCCCTGGCTACCCAGAAGCTAGAAACCCTTGCCTGGAGACTAAAACGCCTCAAGAAAATAAAGTGAATGCGACAAGACCCCACACAAGGAGCCGGTGCATCTCCTAAAGCGATTAAGTGACCCTGGGGTCATCTGATCACATCTCCTCTCCCTGACATTTCCTTCCAAGGTTCTGGACGCAAGTAAGTAGTGTGGAAAGGATTTATAGATTCTCTTTTCCATTTTCTTGACAAGTGTCCTGAGCGCCCGGTGTCAATAATCCCTGCCCTTTAGCGGTCGCCGCCAAGAAGCGTTAGAAAATTACATATACATTATGAAACGCCTTGCAAGCTTTGAAGAGCTCGACAGGTTGCATCCGAAAGTTACAGCTGAGGGATTCTTTCTGCGTTTAGGGCTGACGATTCAGCCCTACCTCTACAACTGGGTTCCTTGAGGCCAAGCGCAGATTCTCTTGCCAGAATGAGTGATTGATTCTGCTGCACCTTGCGGGACAAGCTAGAGCACTGAGTCCCTGGGGTGTTAGAGCAGCAGGTGGGAGAGCGCGAGAACAGCTTGGGAGCAGAGACCCAGCAGGTGCAGGCGACAAACCCAGCAAGCAAGTCCCCGAGGCCCAACTAGACAAGCTCCAGCCAGGAAGTCTGCCCCCCAAATGCCCCTTGTCCTGAGGAGCCCAAGCTTGTCCCTTTACCTGTGCCACCTCCGCCCTGGCCGCTCCTATCGGCTGGAAAGATGCCCGAACACTTGTCCCACTCCACCTGGCCCGCGAAGCACAGCTCGGTGATGATGTGCAGCGCCTTCTGGCACAGGCTGCTCACCCCGTCCTCCTTGCGGAAACTCATCTTGGCTTCTGCTCGCAGCTTCTCTGATTTCCCTTGGCCCGAGGCTGAGCCTTAAGAGTTGCGAGTTGGCCCCATGGTTGGCAAGGGCGCAGGAGGGTGGCGCGCGCCGACGGACGCTGCTGCCAGGTCTGCGCTTCTCCTCCGAGCGCTCGGAGGCGCGCAGAGCCCAGCCAGAGGGGAGCGAGGGGCGGCGGCGCGCAGAACGGCGCCTCCCCGGTGCTAGGCGGCTCGGCCAATGGCAGGCGGGCGCGGGCAGCTGTGGCAGAGGCGACCATGCCCTCCAGCGGTTCCCACACACCTTCCTGAGCCCCAGTCACACTCTTCCCATTCCCCCCTTTCAGTCCAACTTTCCTATTCCCTGGTCTCTCACGGATTCTGTATCTCAAAAAAGAAAGGAAAATCTTTTCTCCGTTCCAGACCTGATGGTCTTTATTTTTATTTTAAAATAAATGTAATCAGAAGACAGGTCATGCGAAGTGGATCGATACCTGTTTACAGTTTGTTTTAAAACGACTTGGCACAATGACAATTTGGGGATAGGGAACATTCTAGGTAAGAACACTTTTATCAGCAGAGTGAGTGAGGTTCACCAGAAGCCGGTTTACCCGGCACTGTGAACGGGTAATTTTGAATTCATTGCATTTAATCTTCCTCGGTAGATGATAGAACAAAATATGCCATCCATCAGGGTTTTATTTATTGAAATCATGACTCGTGACTGGGAGGCACCACTTGATTCCGGTCTCTTCTCTGCTAGAGGCTTAAACAATGCGAAGACCAGACTTCTGTGTCAAATGAGTGTGGGGGATTAGGTTCAGTGCAATCAGCTACAGGGGCACTCTTAATTGTAAAGAATTTGTTTTTGAAGTCTTTTTCTCAGCCTGTTTGAACGAAGGTCTTTACTGGGGCATCAACACGCCTCCCCACCCCCTACCCCTGTCTAAATATCTCTAATTCAAGTGGGTAAATCACCATTGAAGCTGACGATACAAAATAAAATTAGAAAAGTTACCCCAGGTTATGGTAAAGTTACCCCAGGCTATGAAAAAAGCAATTACCTAGTTAAAAACAAACAAAACAAAACAAAACAAAACAAAACAACAACAACAAAATCCAAAAGCCCTTTCCGCACCAGCCTGCAAATCAGAGTTCTTCACACTCTCTCCTCCAATTTCGAGTCGCCAGTCTTATCCCCAGCTTTGTAAACCATTTGCTGCTTCCTTAAGGTCCTCTCTGTTCCCATTTCCCACATGATAATGCAGAGCATCTCTTACAGCCTTAGACCCTCCCTGTATCCCTATCTCTCAGCCTCCAACCCCCTGAGGCACTCCCTGGAAACCCTCTGGTCATACCTGCCTGGGATACAGGTAGACAATGCAATCTTCACTTTCCTTCTTGCCCTCAGATTATAATTACCCAGACTCCTCCCCAGACCGGAAACAGACCACCCACGGTAGACCCTCCTAGCTCTGTGCCCCCTTTCCCAGGAACTACTTTGATCCTGCCAGCAGAACCAGCTTTCTCCCTCCAATGCACTCTCTCAGCCCCACCACTCCCATGTAGCCCATTCCCATTTCTTGAGTTAGCTCCCAATACCTAGAAACACTTTCCACCCCAGGAATCCCAGTGACTAGCATCTCAGAAACACTCCTTACCAGGTATACCTCCTAATCCTTTCAAATATCGCTACTCCTGGAGGGCCAAGTGTTCAAATCTATGAGCCTATGGAGTCTATTCTCATTCAAACTGCCACAAGAAGCTGTACCGGAATGAATGATCAAACAGGGAGGAGGGAGAAAGCAGAAGGTAAGAGAGGCAGTTGGAGGAAGGACACTTAAAACTAAGAGCCATTTGAGGAATCATATGGAAACCTAATACAGTAGACGCTTCTAAAATGTGTACATATATGATGGTGGTCTAACTGAGATCGCCAAATAATGTGGAAACAGAGTCCCACCGGCACATCCCTCCATTAAATGAAGCTTCCAAGTCCAGGGATAGGTTAACATTTAATGTAGCTGTTCTTCAAAGGGGCCCACAGAAGTCCCCAAACAACCCAGGCTGTTGCCAAAGGTATTGGTGGCTCTCTACTAGCTGACGATGAAGCCGTATTGGTAAAGACAACATCTACACAACTCATTGAACGTGGAGAAGTCAAGCTACTGCCTACACTGGGCCCTCACTCCTATGGACTAGTGTTCTTGGTATTGGAAAGTCGTTGGCTTGCCTCTGAAGAAGAAAGGTAAAAGCTGACCCAGCTGCAAACCCTTCCATTTATAATTGTGATTCTCCTACAAGATACACTGGGGCAGTAACGCTACAACTGTTGTAGGAATAACCAGTTCTGATTGGGTTGAAGTCCTACTGCAGGAGAGGAAACTCACACCCAACAGTGCTTGGGTGGCCAAGAACCTGAGACTAGAGCGACTAGGGATTGGGGGTCCGAGTATGAAGAGGGGTAGAGAGAACCCCCCACGCCTTACCCAGACTATAACTCCAACTGGTAACTGCTTGCAAATGAAAAATTAGTTTACTCCAGTAGAGTCTCACTGGGAATACAAAACATCCTGAAGGCCAGGCCACACGCTCAGCAGTAGATGATCAAGACAAAACTAACTCAACGGCAATTTTGAAAGATTCTTTGTCTCAGGGCTTCTTTTCTTTTTCTTCTTCTGTTCCTCCTCTTCCTCCTCCTTCCTTCTACTCCTTTTAAACCTTACAGTTCTTTTATGTATATATTGTGTGAACTGGCTGGTTTTGTGCTTCAACTTGACACAAGCTGGAGTTACCACAGAGAAAGGAGCCCCCCCCCCCCCACACACACACCGAGGAAATGCCTCCATGAGACCCAGCTGTAAGGCGTTTTCTCAATTAGTGATCAAGCGGGGAGGACCAGCCCATTGTGGGTGGTGCCGTCCCTGCGCTGGTGGTCTTGGGTTCTATAAGAAAGCAAGCTGAGCAAGCCAGGGGAAGCAAGCCAGTAAGTAACATCACTCCATGGCCTCTGCATCAGCTCCTGCTTCCTGACCTGCTTGAGTCCCAGTCCTGACTTCCTTTGGTGATGAGCAGCAATGTGGAAGTGTAAGCTGAATAAACCCTTTCCTCCCCAACTTGCTTCTTGGTCATGGTGTCTGTGCAGGAATAGAAACCCTGACTGAGACGTTATGCTTCATGGTTTTGTGTTTTGTGGAATTTCTGTGTGTGCAGATGTGCGTGTCTCTGCATCTCTGTGTGCTTTCTTCTTTTACCTTCTCATTGTCTCCTTTTCTTGTTTGTTCATTTTGTCATATTGCGCTATTAACATATTTTTCTTATTATTAGTTTTTTAGGTGTCTGTTTCCTGACAAGAAAGAGAAAGAGATGGTGTGGAATTTAGTGGTGGTGATGGTGGCGGGAGAATCTGGGAGGCCTGGGGGGGGGGTGGCTGTAAAACCACAATCAGAATATACTGTATGAATATGAAATCAATTTCAATAAAAGGAAAATAGAAGTTAAAAAAAATTTTCATGTGGGTTCATTCCCATATTGCATCCCTAGGATTTGATTGTCTATTATTAGGCAAAAGAGACATAATTTCTGAAACAGAACATGCTGAACATGTCTGTTTGCCCATTCTGGTAAAACACAATTTTATTTTAAACTACTAGTCAGTCTATGGTTCATGTCTGCTGGATGGACAATGTGGTAAGACTCACTGTGGTAAGCATTCATTAGCTGACTCACTTTTACCTGATTCATAGGGAAACTGGGTGGTCGGAGACGATTTTCACCATGATTAAGAAACAATGAAATCTGCAGGGTTCTTTTGATTTTTCTTCTTTATTGCATAATGAGTGGTGGTTTTTCTAAGACCAGAATAAAAAACAACTTAACTGTTAGTTTAAAAATATCGACTATCGGGGGTTGGGGATTTAGCTCAGTGGTAGAGCACTTACCTAGGAAGCGCAAGGCCCTGGGTTCGGTCCCCAGCTCCGGGAAAAAAAAAAATATCGACTATCTACTGTACGCTGGATCTTTAAGTAACACATTTTAGTAGAGTACTTTCCAGTCGTCCTTGCCCTCCGTTTATCTACAGTCTGGGCAGAACAGTGTGCAGCACATCATGTGACTTTGAAAGCACTGGGTGAGCAAAATGCTATGCGGAGGAACAAATGAGTAATTTATCTCTTATATACCACTTACAGACTGCACTTGCTGAAGCAGAGAGATGTGGATCCCTCTAATGACCCTCTCATGCTTGGCTTCTGCTTTAGTATTAAGTAAACACACTCTGAAAGTAACACTTCTAGCATTAGTTTATAGATTCCTAGCCTGCTGCTAGCCTCAGTGGTGTTTTTGGTGAGCTGGGTAAACTTCTCAGTGGTTCTCAGCCTTCCGGATGCTGCCACCCTTTAGTATAGTGTATCATGTTGCGGTGATACACTGTACTAAACTTATGGTTATAAGTTATAAACTTATGGTTATAAGACTATTTTTGCTGTTACTTTGTAACTGTAATGTTGCTACTGTTATATTGTAATGTAAATATCTGTGTTTTCTGGTGGTCTTAGGTGACCCCCTGTGAAAGAATCCTTTGATGCTCCTCTCCCCCAAAAGGGTCACAACCTACAGACCATTGCTTCAGATGGACATCATTTGTTTGAAGTTACTCCTTCGTCATCTAAAATGAACGCCAGGGGGTTTTGTCTTTTCTCCTGGTCATGTGGTCTTTTCTACAAATCACTTATTAACAAATGAATCAAAAGCTGCTAATCTGCTGTTCCTCTGGGGAAAGGACTTCATTCAAGTGTTGGAGGCTAAGATGATAAGAATTTAAATCTCTAGACTTTATCCTTGTTGCTTTTTGCCAATTGTTTCAGCTTAAAAAGAGTAAACCAAGCAGTACCGGTATGCCTTCCTGTCCCGATCCACACACACAGCTAAGGGGATTCTGAAGAAGTGACTCGTTTAGCAGCCATTGACTGCTGTTTGCAAGGACAAGCACCATACTCAACACCGTTAGTGTAAAAAGGCTGCTTATGCCCTACGTGGTGGCACTCATGTCTGTGAATTCCAAGCCAACCAAGGCTACGTAGTGAGGTACTGTCAAACAACAACAGCAACAACAACAGCAACAACAACAACACAACACAAAACCATTATGTTGAATGATCTCTGTCGCTTCCGACTCTCACTGGCTTCTGTGTGATATGTAGGAGAAACTGGTTTGGAGATGAAGTTTCTAAAAAAATAAAATCCCTGGTGTCAATTTTGAACATTCGATACTGTGGTCTTTCCCCCCTTATTTGCTCAAGCCTCCTCCATTTTCTCCTTTTAAAATTCTCATGCTCTTTCCAGTTCTCTAGGAGGAAGAATCGTAAGATAAGAGACATATGGGAGTCATTCCCAAGATTTGAGTTTCAGACTTTACTGGATACCCCACCACCCCCAAATGGGAACTAAGAGGATCCTTAGAAGAAATCGCAACCTGAGTGATCAGAGCCAACTGTTTAATTATTTCTTTAATTAATTAATTAATCAATCAATTAATTAATTAATTTAATTTACATCCTTATTGCTGTCCCCTTCCCAGTCAGACCCTTCCATAATCTCCCCTCCCTTTCTCCTCTGAGAGGGTGGAGACCCCACCCCGCCCCCACCCTGCACATAAGTGTCTGTGAGGCTAGGTGCATGGTCTCCCACTGAGGCCAGACAAGGCAGTCCAGCTAGAACAACATATCCCACATACAGGCAACAGCTTTGGGGAAAGCTCCCAATCCAGTTGCTCCACACCCACATCAAGACCAAGTTGCATGTCTGCCACTTACTTGCAGCAAGTGTCTTAGGTCCAGTCTGTGTATGTTCTTTGGTTGGGGGTTCAGTCTCTGAGAGCCCCAAGGGTCCACGTTAGTTGACTCTGTTGGTCTTCCTGTGGTGTTCCTTTCCCCTTACCCCAACTCTTCCATAAGAGTCCCGAAACTCCATCCAATGTTTGGTTGTGTGACTCTGAGTCAGCTGCTGGGTGGAGCCTCTCAGAGGACAGCCATATTAGATTCCTGTCTGCAAGCAAAACAGAGTATCATTAATAGTGTCAGGGATTGGTGGTGGGTCTCAAGTTGGGCCTGTTACTGGTTGGCCGTTCCCTCAGTCTCTGCTCTACCCCCCAGTGCCTGCATTTCTTGTAGACAGGATAAATTTTGGGTTGAAACTTGTGGGTAGGTTGGTGTCCCTATTGCTCCAATGGGGGTTCTTGCCTGGCTATAGTATGAGTAGAGAGGTGTTCAATTTCCATGAGCATGTAGGCTTCCTGGTGGTTTGTTCTTGTTGAAGTCCAGCATTAATCTGTGGTGGTCTGATAAGATACAAAACATTATTTTAAATTTTTTTTGTATCTCCTAAGGCTTGCTTTGTGACCAACTAACTATATGTTAGTTTTGGAGAAGGATCCAAGAGGTGCTGAGAAGGTATTTTCTTTTGTGTTTGGGTAAAAGATTCTACAGATGTCTGTTTGGTTCGTTTGATTCATAATGTCCGTTAGTTTTATTATTTCTCTGTTCTGTTTTTCTCTGGATGACTTGTTAATTATCAAGAGTGGGATGTTGCAGTCTCCCATTATTAATGTGTAAGGTTCAATGTACAATATACCACCATCTCTCTGGTAAATTGTGTGTGTGTGTGTGTGTGTGTGTGTGTGTGTGTGTGTGTGTGTGTGGAGTAGGGGGTAGTGAATATCTCATTTGTCCTAACCCTCCACTGACATGTACTCTCTATGTTTTGATCAGTTGTAAGCTTGTTTCCATATTAATCAGACACTGCACAGACCACATTTCTGATGGGATCTAAGAAATGTATAAATCTGTGGGTACAGAGATATAAATTTAGAGGGCATTATTTTGACTGAGATATTTTTAGCTCTCTGTATTATTTCTTCCAAGAGCAGTTTTTAAAAATTGGATTATTTGTATCTTTGGCATTTAATTTTTTGAGTTCTTTATATAGTCTAGACACTAATCTTGTTACTTGTATAACTGGCTAAGTCCCCCTAACTCCACAAATTTACAGTTGTTGATTGTTGAGTTGGCCAACAGTTTCCTTTGAAATACAGAAATTTTAACTTCACAAAGTTCCAGTTGTTGATTGTTGGTTTTATTTTGTAAACAATTGGAATACTAGTCAGAAAAGTTTTATCCATGTAGACTGGTTTGTGTTCAGGGTAAGAGAAGGATCAAGTTTCATTGTTCTACATGTTAAATTCAAGTTTCCCCTACACGATTTGCTAAAGATGCTGTTTCTTAAAAAAAAAAATTATTTTATTTATTTACACTTCAAATGTTGTCCCCTTCCCGGACCCCCTTCATGAGCCCTCCATACCATCTCCCCTCCCATTTGCCTCTAAGAGGGTGCTCCCACCCACTCACCCACCCACTCCCACCTCACCCCTCTTGTGTGCCCCTTCTCTGGGGCATGAAGCTGGGATGGAGAGGTGGCTCAGCTGTTAAAGGCTAGACTCACGATCAAAATATAAGATCACACACACACACACACACACACACACACACACACACACACACACACACTGGCCAAAGTCAGGTGACTATGTGTTGTACTCTTACATGGATGAATTCCAGTGTCCTAACTGGGGCAATGAGGGAACGAGGAAAGGACAGACACATGGACACATGAACAGAAAAGCTGAGATTGGGGCTCTCTGATAAAGAACCAACAGTGCTCAGGACGATAAATGTGTTTAGTAGATACAATTGAACAGAAAGGAGGGATTATTGTATATAAACAAGGAGGGAGCATTATTCTATATAACTCAACAAAGTCAGGTTTAGCTAGTTTAATAGCTGTCTTGACAATGGAGCAGTCTTCAGGCAGTACATACATAGGTAGAAAGCTATGGTGGACATTTTCTGCCCACACTATAATATCAACACATGAACTAGGGGAAGGGTTTTGCCATTTCTTGAGCCTAACTCATTCCCACAAGACTGTGGGATTGGGATCCTTGACATGGTTGTGCACAGATCAAGCAATATTCATTTATATAGGAATGTCACTAGCTCCCTGACACTGTCAGTATGTGGACCTAAATTTGGGTCCTTGATTCTATTCTGTTGATTAACATATCTTCTTTTGTGCCTGTACCATACTGTTTTTACTATTGTGACCCTGTAGTATATCTTGAAATTAGGAATGGTGATGACTGTAGAAGTATTTTTATAATTCAGGTGTGTTTTGGCTATCCAGGGACTTTTGTACTTCTATATGAAGTTTAAAGTTCATATGGAGATTACATTGACTTTATAGATTGCTTTTGGTAGAACAGTAATTGCCATGGTATTAGCAACACTATGTCCATGAAAGGTCTCTGCTCCATTTTCTGGCATATTTATTCAGTACTTGAAGGGGGTGCATCATAGAGGTCTTTCACCTCTATTATCAGTTTACTTTTCTTGAGAATTGTATTGTTTTCCTGATCAGTCTGTTTATACTTGATATATAGGAAGGCTATTGATTTGGATATTTTAATTTTATAATCTGCTACTTTGCCGAAAGTGTTTGTCAGCTCTAGGAGTTGGTTGCGCACAGATCAAGCAGCACACATTGACGTAGGAGCGTCACCAGTTCCCTGACACGGTCAGTATATGGTGGAGTCTTTGGGGGCCTTTTCTGTATAGAGTCTGGACATCTGCAAACAGGGATGTGACATGGCTCTGGAGGTCTTCATTCTGGGAGAATGAAGCCAATATAAAAGGCAGACTAAAGTCTCAAACAACGGCCAACTCTACTCAGAGCATCGGACAGTTTAGACGCCGAGGCTTAAGAAGGATCGCATGAGTGAAGTGCTCATGAGTTCACGTTGTATACAATCAAAGGGACAAGCGGAACATGGCCCAAGCATGTTTTTCTACAGAGGCATAGAAAGGATAGTTTCGACATTTATTCAAATAGCACCGGCAAGCAATGAGTAATCTGAACTAAACTTAGTCCACTCTGCTATGCCTGGGAGGAGCATGGAAGCACATTGCGAGGAGAATTCTGTGTTTTGAAAAATCTGAGGGCCTAAGACTCGTGTCTGGAGCGCTCTCACAGCACTCAGGATTGTCCTCACAGGGCGCCATTCTTGGACCATGTTCCAACAGATACCTTGGCTTCCTCCTTCCCTGTGTGCGTCCCTTTTGCTTCCTTCTCTCTTCTGACTTCTCTCTAGCCAGGACTTCAAGCTTTATACTGCGTGGGAGTGGCCACAGCGGGCACCTTTGTCTTGTTCCCGATCGTAGTTGGAATGTTTTGCGCTTTTCTTCATTTATTATAATGTGGCTTTCAGTTTGTTACAAATCGCTTAGTTATATTTCTACAGTTTTTTAAAAATCATAAGAGGTTCTTGGATTTTTGTCAAAGACCCTTTCTTCACCAATCGAATGCCCCTGCAATTTTCGTCCTTGAGCGTGAAGAATTATATTTATTGATTTACATGGGCTGGAATGAAGCCAGCTAGATCAGGATGAATGATTTTTTTTAAATGTGTTCTTAAGAATTATTTGCAAGTATTCTATTTAGAATATTCCATCAGGGAGCTTGACCTACAATTTGTTGTTGTTTGGTTGTTTTTTTTTTTTCTCTTAGTTTTGAGTATTAGAATAATAATGGTGCTGTTAAAAGATCTTGGTAGTGTTTCTTTCTTTTCTCTATCATGGAATAATGTGAGGAGCCTTGGTGTTAGTTTTTTGAAAGTCTGGTAGAATTCTACCCCCAATCAGTTGGGCCCTCAGCTTTTCTGAGTTAGGAAATTTGTAATTAGTGTTTCTATCTCATTGACTCTTACAACTCTGTATAAATTACTGACTTTTGTTTGTTTAATCTTGGTAGGTCATGTGCATCTAGATGTGTGTGCATTTCTTCTAGATTTTTCCAATTCAGTGAGATGTAAATTTTAGAGTATGTCCTTCTCTGACCTTCCCCAGTTGTACTTGTTGACCTTTTAATCTCCAGTTGTATTAACTTGAGTCTTTTCTTTACTTTGGTTCATCTGACTAAGGGCTTGTCAATTTTATCTTTTCAAGGAAACAGCTGTCTTATTGATTCTATTCCTCCCTTTCCCTATCAATAATTCCTGCTCTGATTTTCTTCATGACATTTCCCCATCTACAGCTTTTGGGATTGGCTTAATTCTGCTTCACCAACACCATTAGGTGGCTGAAGCACCCATGCTTAGTTGTCAGCCAAGATCACCTGATAGGACCAAGAGGAGCTCAATCAGGACAGTTGGAGGAGCCGCAGCACAACTGAGGCTGTGACAATTTAATTGACAGTGATCACACTTTTAATACCTTTATCAGAAACAGAATATAACGGTGATCACCAGGATCAATGCCGTGGCAGTCGTCAGGATACAATGACATTTGCAAGCTATGCAGAGCACACGAGATTAATGCTAAAGACCAATTGTTCCGTCAAGCTTCTATGCTTCCTTGACTGCAAAGGGAATGCACAGGAAAACATACAGCAACCTGAACACTTCACTGCCTGAGGGAGGGCATCAGGGTGTCAGGAACGGGAAGGCACATGCACCTCAGGAGCCATGGCCTCTAACCTGAAAAACCTGTGACAAAAGCCTCTCAAGGCAGCTAGGTCAGGGAAACGCCATGGTTGCCTGCAAGGTCCATCATCAGATTGTTCTTTTTCTCTCTGATATTTTAAAATGTAAACACTTAAAAATCACAAGCGTCCCACTTAGGTCTGTCTTCATTGTTTCCTGTAGATTTGGATATCTTGCTTTCATTTAACTTTATGAATCTTTAAATTTACTTATTGATTCCGGCAGTGACCCCAGTCATCACTCAATGATAATACTGCTTAATCTCCATTAATGGTTTCTCCTGCTATTGATTTACACTTTTATCCCATTGCTTTCGGATAGAATGCAAGATGTTGTTTCAGTTTTCCTGTATTTGTTGAGGCACTATCTGTGCCCTGATGTTTAATATACTTTAGGGAAAGGTCTTTGTGATGCCGCGGACAATGCGTATCCTTTGGTATCTGAATGGAATGCTATATAGATTTCTTTTGAGTCAATTTGATTTATGATGGTATTTAGTTCCAGTGTTTGTTTTTAACAGATGTTCTACCTAATTCTGAGATTAGGGCAGTGAACTCTCCTACCATTACTGTGCTGGTGTTAATCAATGACCTTAAATATGGTCATGTTTGCTTTATAGATGCGGACGAGCCTACATGCAATACATACGTTTTTACAATTGTAACTTTCCCTTGATGCATTAACTCTTCGAGCAATGAAAGGAAACTCTGCTTTTCTCTTTGGATAGAAATGTTTTGAAGTCTGTTTTGTCGCCTATTAGAGTAGTGCCACCTACTTGCTTCCTGATTTATTTGCCTGGGATATTTTTCCATCCTTTCACCCTAAGACACGTGTTTGTCTTGGCTTTGAGATATGTTTCTTGGAGGCATCAGAAAGAACGGTGTTATTTTTGAATCTAACCTGTCGGTTTGTGTGTTTTGATGGGTGATTTGAGGACACTGATATTCAGAGTTGTCATCGGAGGGTGTGCGTTGCTCCCTGTCATTCCTTGATTTTGGATTATTTGGGATCTTCTTAACCTCCTTTTGTTTAAAGAGTGGCAGGATGCTACTTGCTTTTAACTCCTATAGTCTCCTGGGGAATGTTTATCTTTCTCCTTAAACTGAAATACCCCTTCTAGCTTCCGAGGCAAGGCTGGCTTTGTGGCCATAAGTTCCTTTAGCCTACTTTTCTTTCGCCATTGACTTAGTCCCTGTTCTATTGCTGTGAAGAGATACTATGACCAAGGTGACTCTTACTTTTAAAAAGCATTTAATTGGGGCTTGCTTGCAGTTTTAGAGGGTTAGTCCATGGTCAGCATGGCGGGGAGCAGACAGGCATGGCTCTGGAGCAGTAGCTGAGAGCTTTACATCCTGGTCTGCAGGCAGCAAGCAGAGATAGATAGATAGATAGATAGATAGATAGATAGATAGATAGATAGATAGATAAGTAAGTAGGTAGGTAGGTAGATAGGTAGATAGATAAATAGATGGATATGTAGGTAGGTAGATAGGTAGGTAGATAGGTAGATAGGTAGGTAGATAGGTAGATAGGTAGGTAAGGTAGGTAGATAGGTAGATAGGTAGGTAAGGTAGGTAGATAGGTAGATAGGTAGGTAGATCGGTAGATAGGTAGGTAGATAGGTAGATAGGTAGGTAAGGTAGGTAGATAGGTAGATAGGTAGGTAAGGTAGGTAGATAGGTAGATAGGTAGGTAGATCGGTAGATAGGTAGGTAGATAGGTAGATAGGTAGGTAAGGTAGGTAGATAGGTAGATAGGTAGGTAGATAGGTAGATAGGTAGGTAGGTAGGTAGGTAGGTAGGTATGTAGATAGGTAGATAGGTAAATAAATAAAAGAGCAGGGGATGGTGTTGGCTTACTACATTGCCCTTCTATAGAATATAGATAAGAAGTAGCTGTTACAGGGAATGGAGGGGAGTTGGGTGGAATTAGAGAGGGGACTCACTGGGCTGCATGTTGAGTCTCCGTGAGGGACCGTTTGTTCTGTATCTCTGGCTACACTCTCTGTTGTCTTCACTGTCTAAGCCTTTCTTCTCTTGTGCTCAGCATTTGCTCCTTGTGTGTGAGTTTTCTTCACTGTGCTCTCTGTGCTGTGGATATTCAGGTCGGCAGCAGTGTTCCAACAGGGTGGGGAGTGATGGGCGGCCATGTGTGTCCAAAGCGCTGCTTAGAACTTGTGAATACGAGGAATATTGTTCCCTATTAAACTTGGCTGGCCCACCAAATGGCCAATATTCCATCACTCCCCCACACACACTTCATGAGATATTTGTAAGCAACGAAATTAAAATCCTTTAATCACCCAACCTTGCAAAACTTTTATGTAAACATTTTAACCTTCCCCCCAAGGGTAAAATATATTTGTTTACTCAAAGGCCCTGCTGCATTCATGCCTGGAATTTAAAGGCTCAGAGCTCCCAACTCCTTCCCTCTTTCCACAATTTCCTCTGTGTCTATTCTTTTAAAACTACCCAGTGACAGGAAACTGTCAGGTCAGACCCCGACCAGTTGGGGAAAGACACAGTTCTCTTGTGTTGGAATAAAAACCTATTGAATACCCTGCTCCGTGTGTTTTGCTAGCCTAGTTTGTTTCGTGGTGCACACCTTCTACAAAACGAGATTGCCTTGCTGGCTTACTTTCTTTGTGTGCTTCTTTGTGCAAAGGGGGGATGATTTTCTAACATGTCTCACAGCTTTGTGTTTCCCCATTGTGGCGCTGATGATGGCCTTGAAAGCAGCTCCGGGGAAACTTTCCTCTGACCTTCCTATTGGTGCCCCTTTTATAGGATTCTGGGTAGGATCGTTCAGCCTGTTTCCTGGAGTAGTATGCTGCTATGGAAACGACAGTCGCTTAGTTGCCATTGTAATAGCAAGTCCAGTCTGATGGTGGAGAAAATTCATGCATCTAAGGATGGAAACGTTTTGTTGAGGTATTGATCAAGTTGATTCTGGGCTAGGAGTAGTAGCTGATAAGGTGAGAAAAATATTCCTGCCCCCGCGCAATTCTCAGGTTGTATGTAACCATTCACTTATTCCAGTGAGGCTTTGTAGTGTAGCATCTTACCTAGAATCCCCTTCTAACTTCCTTATATACTTGGACTTGCTCCTGCATATTCTAATTCAGAAAATGGCATGGGCATTCATTTTTATGAATGGTAAACATCAAGACCCACAGATAGGGATCTTTCCTAAGAAGTCTAGATCCTTTTAATTGAACCTAGCAAAAGCTGAAATAATTTGTATTGAGGTTAGTTAATTTTCAGGGATACCCAAGCCCATTCATGTGGATGCTCCTGGTCTTGGCTGCTGCCTGGGGCCATGTTGATATTAGTTCAGAAGCTGAGGAAAGCTGGCCTCACCCATCTCTAGGGCAGTGCGGAGAGCTGGCCTTGATGGCAGAGGAGAGCTAGTGGGAGACCCAGACCCAGGGCTTTGAGTTGGGAGCACGAAATGATCCATGAATAAAGACTTTGGCTTCAAGATACATTTAAAAATGATACCAGATAGAATTGGAGATGTAGCTTTTTAAAGATGACAACTGTAGATGTTTCTGTATGGTTATGTGTCATGTCGTGTGCCCCCCCCCACACACACACACATCAGCTTAGACTGCTACTATGTACCAAACTCCTTTAATAAAAACTAAACAAAATCAGGGGAGAAACTAAAACGCCTACTTTTAAAACTACAAAGTCAAAGGACAAGATATATGAAGAGAGGCAGGGAAAAGACAGGTTTGCATAATCCTTCCAACTCCAGGAAGTCCAGCATGGAAATTGAGACCTGTATCGAGTCTGACATATTAAAGCTATTATCAACCAACTGACAGTGAAACACAGTCCTGGGATAAGTCCTGTTGACCCCCCCCCAAAAAAAAAAACAACAAAAAACCAACCCAGTGCTAGGTCAGTATTTGTGGACTGAGACAGGGAACTACATTAGGCTAGGGAATTGACTGCTTCCATTATGCCTTCTCCAAATTCCAGCCCCAGGCCAGAGAGCAGTACTCTACATTGTGGAGACCGGGGAATGAAAACTATCACAGGGAGGCTGGAGAGGTGTCTCATGGCCAGTTGCTGTAGTTGCTCTTCCAGAGGACCCAACACAATTCCCAGAAAACCACATCTGTTCAGAACCATTTGTAACTCCAAGTCCAGGAGAACTAGTGTTGTCCTTTGACCTCTGTGAGTACCAAGGCACACATGTAGTGTGCCAGATACACATGCAAGTAAAACACCAATATGCATTATATATTATAAAACATCACACACATATATATAGCATATATAATATAAGTATATAAAATAATTATTTCATTTATTGAAAATAATTTTTTCTTAAAATATATTCTGATTATGGTTTTCCCTCCCTCCTCTCCCTTTTAGTTCTTCCCTATCTCTTCTTCCATTGGGAGCCACATCTTTCTTGGCTCTTATTAGAAAATAAACAGGCACTTAGTGACTAATAATAATATGATAAAATACTATTAAAACAAAGAAACAAATACCCCTCCCTGTTCAATCCTCCCATTTTATTTTTATTTCCCACTCTATCCATAATTATTCTATTTCTTCTTCCTAGGGAGATCCATCTGTGTCCCCAGTCTCTATACCTAACCTCTGTGGTTATACAGTTTGTAGCCTGCTTATCAATGACAACTCCTACAGCTGAAAAAACACTTCCATTAAACTAGCAGCACAGAATGTTAAGCTATAAAAACCAGTAACCTTTCTATATACAAATAGACTGAGAAAGAAAACAAGAAAACATCTTTCACAGTAGATTTAAAAAAAAAATATCTTGAGGTAACCCAAACCAAACAGGTAAAGGACTCATATGATTAAGAGATACTGAAAAGAAAACTGAAGAGGGTATCAGAAGATAGAAAGAATCGCTTCTCGGCCTTTGGCTAAGATCAAGTGTAGAAGATAAAAAGATTTCTCCTGCTTAGTGGCATTACTATAGTAAAAATGGCCATCCTACCAAAACCAATCTTCAGATTCAGTGCAATTCCCATCAAAATTCCAAGACGATTCTTCACAGAACTCGAAAGGTCAGTGTTTAGCTTTATATAGAAACACCTCACTCCTGATTGCAAAGATATTGCTGAATGATAAATCATTCCATTGCAGGAAAAATCACATCCCCTAATTCAAACTATATTACAGAGCTAAGCTGCAGTAACCGCAGAAAGACACGTTGATCCATAGAATAGAATTGAAGATCTACACATAAATCTACACACCTATGGGCACTTAGATTTTGGTAAAGAAGCCAGAAATAACACGCTGCAAAAAGACACCATTTCAGTAAATGGTGATGGTCAAACTGGACGGCTGCATGTAGAAGAGTGCAAAGAGATCCATACATGCCATCCTGCATAAAACTCAACTCCAAGTGAATCACAGACCTCCATGTAAAGTCACACACAGTGGGTCTGAGAGAGGAGAAGGTGAGGAATAGTTTTGAACGTAATGGCACGGGAAAGAGTTATCTAAATAGAACACTAATAACACAGACGCAAAGAACAAAAGTTAATAAGTAGGAGTTCATGAAGCTGAGCAACTTCAGTATGGCAAAGGACATAATCATTTGGAGAAGGTAGCTTCCAGTGTGGAAAAATATCTTTATCTGTTTTACATCTGATAGAGTGTCCGTATCAAGGAAACAAATAACCTGATTGAAAAATGGGGTACAGACCTAAACCGAATTCTCCAAAGCGGAAACCCAAAGTGTTGAGAAACTCTTAAACATCGTTAGCCATCAGGGAAATGCAAATCAAAACTACTTTGAGAGTCTACCTTACACCCACCAGCGTGGCCATGATCAATAAAACAAATGGCGGCTCATACTGGTAAGGGTATGGAGTAAGGAAAACACTCATCCCACAGCATAAACTTAAAGGGAGATATTCTCAGTCTGGCTCTGGGACTTTTGTTTCATAATCTATGGCTTCCAAGGTGAGCTTTATCACATCCTAAGGTAACTCCGATTAAACTATCTTTTAAAAAAATGTTTCTCACCTACTTACCTATCTACCTAGCTACCTACCTTTCTAGCTTCCTTTCTCCTTCCTTCCTTCCTTCCTTTCCTCTTCCTTCCTTCCTTCCTTCCTTCCTACCTATTTATAGTTTTAGGAAGGTTATAGAATAATAGATTTCAATTTGGCATTTTCAATTATGTTTAGTTTTATTTATCCTTTTCCCAATGTCCCCTCTGTTTTATTCTCCATCTCAACAAATCCCTTTTAATCTCAGGTATTATTAATTTATGTTTTCTTCCCTCCCCTATTACTGTTGTAGTTAGGGGTATAGAGGTATATCTATCTTTTTTTTTTAATCTTTTCAAAGAACCAACTCTTGACCAGCATTAAGAAAGAACTTGGTTATATGTAGCAATCTTAGTTGACGGTTTTTACTGTCAAGGACTGAGATATTATTTGCTTTTCGATCCGTTTGCAAAAGAAGTTATGATGTTTTAATGGGTTCAGTCTTGCACATAAGTTGGAATTTCTCTCTGTGTGTATTTATTTTAAATAATTGTTTTGTATTTTGATATGGGGAGTCTGATGCAACATCAAGAGGCATCTTTCTTTGCTCTTCTTTCTTTGGGGTTCAAAATACCTCTTGTGATTAGATGTTCAGTTCTGTCGCTAGGTTTGGGATGTATACAGCAATAATCTTAATAAATTTCCAGAGCCTTCAGATTTCATTTCAGTTCTTTCTTTTACTGTATAGATTCTTGACATCTTCTAGAGTACAAGGAATTAATTTTTATCATCTTTGTTAATATTTTTTCTTTATGCATATCTTCATATGTTGTCTTCACCCTGCCTTCTGCCCCTGAATTTCATCTTTCTACCTGTTCTCTCTGTTGATGTTTCCACACTTTTGCTGCTATTTATTATTTATTTATAAAGTTATTATTATAAATTTATTTATTAACTTATAAAATAATTGTGATTGGGTCTTGAGCAGCTTAGGCTTGTCTTGAGTTCTGTGTGGAGTCAAGATGACTTCAAACTCTTGATCTTCCTGCAGTCATTTCTGAAGAACTCAGATTATGAAACCCAAGTGAAGTGTTTTGGGTTTCTTGCTTTGTTTTATTTTTTCAGCTTTGTTCTTTTTGATTAATTCTTTCATTCGCATAATTTTATCTTATTACTTTCATAGTCTAAATTTCCTTGTTGAAGTTTTTTTTTCATCTTTTGAATTTTCTTGTCAAGGTTATTGAACATTTGATTCACTTTGCCAATTTTCTTTTCTAGCTTTGGATTTTATTTCTTTATTGAAATTCATCTGATATTTAAGTCCTTTATCTGATCATTGATCATATTTTAAAATTAGTACTGTGAAAGAATTTTCTGGCACTTTAGTTACCCCATTGTCTTTGATCCCTGGTGTTGAGGAGTTAAAACCTTGTGGAAATACCATGGTGGGCTGCTGCACTGTGTTTCCAAGATTACCTAACTTGTGATTTGATCAGAGTGGCCCCAATAGGCTCACATACTTCAGAGTTGGGTTCTGAGTAGGTGGACTGTTTAGAAAGAATTGAGAGGTATGGCCTTATTGGGGGATGTGTGTAATGGGGGATTTGACTTTTCGAAAGCCCTACCAGGACTAGTCTCTCCCTGCTTCCTGTCTGTAGATTAGGATGTAAACTCTCATCTTTGGCTACAGTGCCATGCCTGCCTGCCACTGCCATGTTCCCCACCACCATGCTGGTAATGAACTAACCCTCGGACATTGTAAGCAAGTCCCCAGTTAAATGCTTTCTGTTATAAGTTGCCTAGGTCCTGGTATGTCTTCGCAGCAATGGTAACCCTAGCTAAAACAATTTGTAAAGGGTGATTAAAAACATGTAAACGTTGGAAGGTAAAGGATCCTTTTCTTAATAAACTGAAATAGGGGGCCGGAGAGATGGCTCAGCAGTTAGAAGCACTGACTGTTGTTCCAGAGGTCCTGAGTTCAATTCCCATCAACCGCATGGTGGCTCACAACCATCTGTAATGGGATTTTATGCCTCTTCTGGTGCGTCTGAAGACAGTGACAGTGTACACCCACATATATAAAAATAAACGAATCTTTGGAAAAAATAAACAGAGATAGAATCTGCATCAATCAGGACCCTAGTAGCTTTGACAAGCTCTTCTCCAGGCAATTTCTGGCAAGTGTTTGCATTTCCAAGATAAGAGGTAGGGGTTATCACGAGCTGGCAGAACTCAGCTTACCTAAGTCAAATTTAAGCTCATGTAACTCCTGCGTAACTCTATAGTTCAACATAGATTTTAGGCATAGATTTCTTTTAAGCTATCACAACAGAGACTGATTTGATTTTGTTAAGTGTGTATAGAAGAGAATAAAATATATATTCATCTAAACCTCCTTATCATAGTTACACTGATAAAGTATGCCAGATGAACTTTTAGTTTCCTTTTACCACTACTACTGTTAAGAATCTATTCCCGTCTAAAAAATATTAACCCAGAATTGCTCCTGTCTAAAGGAAACACAGGGGCAAAGAGTGGAGCAGAGACTGAGGGAAGGCCATCCAGAGACCGCCCCACCCAGGGATCCATTCCATATACAGACACCAAACCCAGACACTACTGCTGATGCCAAGAAGCGTTTGCTGACAGGAGCCTGATGGGCTCTGCCAGAGTCTGGCCAATACAGATGTGGATGCTTGCAGCCAACCATGGGACTGAGCATGGGAACCCCAATAGAGGAGTTAGGGGGGAAACTGAAGGAGCTGAAGGAGTTTGCAATTCTATAGGAAGAGCAACAATATCTACCAACCAGAACTTCCAGATCTCCCAGGGAATAAACCACCAACCAAAGAGTATACATGGAGGGACCCATGGCTCCAGCCACATATGTTGCAGAGATGGCCTTGTTGGGCATTAATGAGAGGAGAGGCCCTTGGTCCTGTGGAGGTTTGATGCCTCAGAGTTTGGGGGATGCTAGGGAGGTAAGGTGAGAGTGGGTGGGTGGGGGAGCACCCTCATAGAAGCAGGATCAAGAAGGATGGGATAGAGGGTTTCTGGGGGTGGGGGGAATGTAAATACATTTACATTTGAAATGTAAATAAATAAACTCTCTGCCTCCAAAAGAATCTATTCTCACACATTATTCCCAGATTTACACTGGTATGGATTAGAAAATTCAGGAAGTTCTTTAGGGTCCCACTAAGTTTCCCCACTCTAGGAATATGTTGAACCTTGAGTGTGATTATACGTCTACATAGGCTAAGAGTAGCGCCAGCACTGTCTTTAGGCAAGGTCACTGGTGATTTTATAAACAATTCAAGGTTAATTTCCCCAAGGCAAGGTTAGAGAGGGCAGTAGTGCAGAGGGAGGATCATGAATGTACCCATCACTCATGGTAGGCAGATTGGTTCTTCAGTTAAAATAAACTCATCATAATCTGAGAGTTCAATGCCCTAAAGCCTCGCCGGGGTCCTCCATCCCAAGTTACACAATTGAATCTTTTCCAATCAGTGTTCTCACTTTAATTGCCAAGACTCTTAGAGTCTGGGATCTTACCTTGTGTTGACAGCCATTTATTTTGATAAGGGTTTGAATTTGGAGTTTGGCTTTTCAGCCCCAAGGCTCCTTGAGAGGTTACTTTTTTCATACACTAAGGCTTTAGATTGTTTCTGTGTACCCAGAGCTGAGCAATTGCAATCTCTGAGCTCAGTGTTTCTGTTCTTATTTGCTTGTGGTTGGCAGAACTAAGATTTATTAAGATGTGTCATAACATAGGTGCTGGGGCTTGCCTATAGTTCTGGTGTATAAAACCTTTAGAATTTTCAATTCTTGAGCAATAATATCAAGAAACTAAATGGAAAGCAGATGTAGACCGGCTCACCACCTGTCATCTTTACATAACTAATGGCACAGCACCTTTTTCAGAGGAATTTGATTATGGACCTTAGCTTATTGCCTTTGGCCACTGTGTTTTCATTGTATGTCACCAGGGAAGGGAACTCACTAGTTTGTTTCAGGCCTGGGCCCAGAATTCATTGGAATCTGACTGATCAGAGACCAGGGGTAAAAAGACATCAAATTTCTTGGCCATCTTCTTGACCCACGTCTTGTCTTGTTGAACTTTCTCAGTGCCTTGATGTCCATGTACAGGATGTTCACAGCCGTGGCCTTATCACAGTGCTGCTGGTTCCCCATGGCATACACAGAATATGGGGCTAAGAGTGAATGTAAGCCTGATAGTATCCAAGAGGTATTTCTTCTTCTGAGGGTCAGAGTTCCTGATCTACAGATTTACTGTTTGCATATTGTTGCTGTGTTTGCCCAGGTTTTTGTTCAGGACTTTCCATCACTTAAATGCTGTTGCCTCAAACCTCACAAACCAGAAAAGAGGTCATTTTTTTTTTTCATTTTGCTACCTTATCCTGAGATGAATGAAATAAAGAGTCTGGATCCTTGTATGCTAAGATGAGAGCAATAACTTTTGTTGGGACAGCATTTAGGAGTTGGGGAACTATGAGGGATATTTAGGAACTAAGCAGGTTTGTCTGGGAACACACATGTGCAAGTCTCCCTTCCAACCAATGTGGATTCCCAAGCAGAATTAGCAGCACTTGTTAGTGTGTAGACTGATATCTAAACATGGACGTAGCCTCTTCCTTTGCCAGGCCTTCACCTATTTACCTATTCAGCTGTCAAGTCATTGTTACCAGCAACTGCATGCTGAAGATTGGAACCAGAGGTTCTAGAATTGGGTGCTCGTGATGAGCAAAGCTCTTTGCAAGCCTATTCACCTAACTTCTAGGTCTGTGTTTAAGGCCAGGAGACATCCTGAGCTATCACAAAATTCAGGCCCCAGGAAAACTCACTGGGCTGTCATGAAAAGAACATGGTAATTATAGAAAACCAGACATGTAGATGAATAGAATAGGAGACACACAAATACACACACACAGGTTGCCGTCGCCTAATTAAGAAAATGTCAAAAACATACAAATTACTGAGTAATTTCTCCTCACAAAATGAAGCCTCCAGTTACAGGAATGCATTACACGTGATAAAGTTATTGGTAAAGGGGCCCCAGGGGAACCCTCAAACCATCTAGGCTATTGCTAAAGTCATTTGTTGTTCTTTACGCACTGATGGAATCCTACTGATGAGGACGATACCTACAAAACTCACTGAACACAGAGGAGTTGAGCTGGTGCTGGCCTAGGGCCTTCACCCCTACTGAGTTCATGGTAAGGAAAAGTTCTCCTGGAGGAGAAAAGTAAACACCAGCCCAGCTACAAACCCTTAGACCTAAAATGGCGGCCTGCCTGAAAGATACGTTGGTACAATAGTAGCACAGAAATTCTAGGGGAAGCTAACCACTAACTGATTGGATTTAAGGCCCACTCCATGAAATGGAACCCATGTCTGATACTGCTCTTGTGGCCAAGGACCTGAGACTAGGTAGGCCATGGACCTAGGAGGAAAGCAGTAACACTGCTAGAGGAATGTAGCAATGAGATGATTCAGACGATAACAATAAAATGAACCTCTAGGTCAGTGAATTGTTCAGTCATCATCAGAAAAACTCCTCCTGTGGTAGATGGGAACAATGCAAAAGGCCACAACTGGACAAAGTGCAGAGAGAGACCTTGGGGTACCCAGTCCTAAATGGGATACTGTTGTCAGTCCCTTCTTTTATGGTTCAGGGAACCCTGTTGAAGAGGACAAACAAAGACTGTGAGAACTGGAGTAGGTAGAAGACAGCAAGAAAACAAGGCCTCCTAAACATAGCGGGACCAAACAATGCACATAAAAATTCACAGAGAGTGTGGTTGCATGCAGAGGCCCGAAAAGGTCTTGGCCAGATGGGATCACTGAACTGAGAGAAGAAGTGGGCACAAGTCTCCATTCCTAACCCAGAAGCTATCTCCAATTGATAACCACTAACAAATGAAAAAATTTGTATTCTTTTCCAACAGAATCTCATTGGGTATACAAACCACTCTTAAGGCCAGTTCTCATGCCCAGGTTTCACGTATATATCCAGTACAAAATAAATGCAGCCCATTTTGTCCCCTAAAACCTGTAATAGATTCCCTTGACATAGCTGTCTTCTTAAAAGCCTCTGAATTCCAGAGAACACCATCACCAAGCTTTTCCGTTTGTAGTCTCATGCAATTTCCATTAAGTCCTAAGGGTAAGGTGCAAGACATAAACCATACAGAAGTGTTCTACACACCCAAACAAAACCTGCATGATTTCCCCAATGTATGCAGATAGAGTTGGGGGGAATGTGTGTGAAATATATATTAAAAGTGTGGGATGATGTTTCAAGATACAAAATGAGATTAGGCCAAGTTTATCGATACGGTTCCATCAAATAAAGCTTTTAGATGTAATGTTTCAGCTCAAGAAGTTACAAAATTTTAATGATCAGAATGATTTTCTGGACTTATGTAAGAGCTGCTTTCCGGATGGAAAACATAACTTTCTCTATAACTATGAGAAGTTATTCACGGAACAACTTGAGCATCCTTGATAGGTCCTGGAAGTCCTCTTCTTTATGGGTCAGAAGTTTTCCTGAAAGTTGCTGCTAATGGAAGGGGTCCGAAAACACAAAGGAGACAATCCTATAGAGTTGCTGGCAACCACCATAGTCAAGGAGATCATGGTTTATACAGTAGGCAGCTGGGAGCAGAGCCAAATCAGAGCCCTGCTTTGTTGGTTAATTGATTATGGTTCTTGTAAAAAAAAAATCAGATAATCTGTTATGTAGTCTGTATTAGCGGAAGAGTTCTAAGGCAAATAATCAGATTACTTGAATATGATCTTGAACAGAGTGCCATAGCTCCTCATTGCCAGACCTGTGTGATTATAACCACATCGCCACTTGAATAAAGGGGAAGTTGACCGCCTTCCAGGAAGTATTTGACTATCTGGCTAACAACTTATTCCCATGAGTCCTTTTGTCCAGCCTTCCCTTCCGCTGGAGTGAACCATCCTTCACCCGTGCACTAGAGAATAATAGTACAATGGATCCCCGTTTTTTCTGAACTATTGGAGACTCAACATGTTGCATTCCACCAGTCAGAGTAGAGCTTACGGATATAACCTTAGCTTGTGCCTGGGTCAAAGAGAGCATCGTAGGTTATATTGAAACCTGTAGTGATTGTTCAGGTTACAGAGCATGTGATTAGGATAAATGTCTTAAGCAGTGGGTAGTTGGTTCCCTGCTCCGTGGAGCGATAGCTACTGTGGTGGGGATGCTGAGTAGTCACCTCTATCATTGCAGCTTCCTACAAAAATAATGGACCAAAGGCAATACTACAGGGATGGGGGATTACAGAAATCATTGCCAGAATGAAGGGATTGAAAGACACAGGGGTAGTGATTGCCATCATACGCCATATATATATAATATTAATTACATTAATTATATATAATTAATTACATATATAATGTATATAATACATGTATTATATTAAATATATAATTCAAACATATACATATGTGTATGAATTATATTTAATTCTCATTCTAATTCTCCAATGTATGTGTGTTTTTCAGTAGCTTCTAGAGGTAGAAAAAGACAAAGGGAATATCTACTAGGATGTTAGAGTCTAAATTTTAGTTAATTTTTCTATTATTGTCTTCATGAGAAATGAAAATCATGACTTCCAGAACAATAATGGGACTTACATGACATGGTACTCAGAAGCTTGGCATACAGAGGTCCCACTCAAACCACTTGAGAGTCCAGAAATCAGAGAACATTATTGTCAAGTAGTAGGAATTATTGTGTGCCCTACTGAGTTTTAGACTTTTCTTTTCTTCTTTTTCTAGTTCTTCAGTTTGACCCAGGCATGTTTTTGTATGCATTTTGATGTTTGCTTTTAAATAAGCATGAAACTTACTTATCGACTCACAACTGGAGTTTTCTTCATGAGATATGTAAGTCTCACTCATATTGGATTAAGACGATGCTCATACTTTTATTATGTTAAGCTGATGCTGGAATGAGTTAAGACTTTTGGGGGTCACTGGGATGAAGGTAATATTTGTATACAGCAACAAATAACCCCCTCAACTGAAGAATGGATAAAGAAAATGTGGTACATCTACAGAATGGAATACTACTCAGCTACTAAAAACAAAGACACCATTAAATTTGCAGGCAAATGGATGGAACTCCAAATACCATCCTGAGTGAGTTAATACAGACTCAGAAAGACATGCATGGCGTGGACTCACTTGGAAGTGGACATTAACCATAAAGTACAGGATGATCATGCTACAGTCCACAGACCCAAGGAGAGGATTACCAAGGGAGGATGCTTGAATCTCACTCAGAGGGGAAACAAAACAGACATCGGAGGTGGAGGAGGGAGGAATATGGGTGGAAGAGAAGGTGAAGAGGGGAACAGAAAGGGGGATCAGGTGTGGGGAGGGAGGATAGGAGAGGACTGGGAGAGAGCATAGAAATTGGTGGGGGTCATCCTCAGGGTTACCTGGAGACCTGGGACAGGGTTGGGGTGGGTTGGGGAGAGGAGGCTCCCCAGGGTTGGGAGGGAAGACTTTACAGGACTTCTAGCAGCAGAGGTTGGGGATAGACACTGAAGTGGCTACCTCCTGTAGTGAGGTAGGACTTCCAGTGGAGGGAGAGGGCCACCAAGATATCCACAAAGCCTTTCACTCAAAATCTTTCCTGCCTACAAATACTTGCAGAGATAAAGGTGGAGCACAGATTGAGGGAATGGCCAACCAATGACTGGCTTAAATTGAGACACATCCCTCGGGAGAAAGCCAATCTCTGACAATATTAATGATACTGTGCTATGCTTACAGACAGCAGCCTAGTGTAACTGTCTCCTGAGAGGCTTCATCCAGTAGTTGATGGAAACAGATGGAGAAACTCACAGCCAAACATCAGGCGGAGCTCCAGGAGTCTTGTGGAAGAGGGGATAGGGTTGAGAGGACCAGAGGGGTCAAGGACACAACAAGAAGATTTACAGAGTCATAGCCTACTTTTAATATCAGGTGGAACAGAAAGCCCTATAATCAATGATGATGTAGACTTGAAGGACACTACAAAATAATAAGACCTAATACACACCTAAAATTATACATAAAACAGCAACAGAATACATGTTCTTCTGGAACGCACATTAAATACTCCATGATAAAACATTTATTAGCTTAAATGACACATCCTTTTTGTTAATAGGGTTTCAGCCCAAACTCTCTAGCATGCTAAGCAATTATTCTACTACTGAGCTACACCTTGGCCCCACCACATGCCTTAATCAATTACAAAACGCAAACAATGTGAAAAATGTTCATAGTTATTGTAGAATGAAGCTAAATGTCAATGACAGGACAAATGGAAAAATTCATACGTATGTGGAAATTCAATACAGCTACCCCAAGAACCACTGGGCCAGAGAAGAAATCCAGGGAAGTTAGAAAATGTTATGAGAGGAGCAACAACAAAAGTCTAGTTATGACCTCTTGGTCATATAAGTGGCACTGGTGACTCTGTAGGTCAATGAAATTAAGTCAGGAAGACGGTAGCAAATTGTAAGGAAGAAGGAGAGATGGTAAGGGTGAAGAAGTAGACAAGAGAAGGTAGAGAAAGAATGATTAGAACATTCTATAGACATATATGAAACTGCTTATGAACAAACTTTATTGGTTGAAAAACAAAGTGAGACTGTTAGAAAACCAACATAATGATCAGAAAGAGAGAAGTAGATTTAAGTGAGAAAAAGATGTCAGACCGTCGTCTCACTTCTGTTTCAGTCTCTGTGATTAAAATATCCTGATAACAGGCAATTTAGGAGGGGAAAGGGGGTTATTTAAGTTTATAATTTCAGGTTACAGACCATTATTATAAGTAAAACAAGGAAGGAAATTAAAGCATCACATCTATTCTTCAAGGCACGGAGAATAAATGCATGGTTCCTCGCTTGCTTGTTTGTGCTCAGCACCTAACTATTATACAGTGAAACGCCAAGCCCACAAAATGGTGTCACCCGTATTCAGCGCGAATCTTTCCACTTCACCGAACAGTCAAGACAATGGCTTATAGGTTTTTCTAGAGCCAGACCTGATCTAGGTAATTTCTCATTAAGATTTTTTTCCAGCTGAGTCCATGTTGTAAAGCAGTTAAAAGCCTAATAAACAAAACAAACCCCTATCTCCATGCTATATAACTTAGATAAAATTAGCAAACCAGAATTTAACAAAGTAAATGGTGACAAATAGAAAATAGAAAAACAGTAGAATCAATAAAGCAAAAAAAAAAAATCAGAGTTTTACAAAATATCAAGACGTTGTAAAAGGCTTTATCTAGGTTCATCAAACAAATGCCAGTGAACACAACTGAGATGATGTTGTTGTAAAAATATATAAAATAGAAAGGTATAGGTTGAAGATATCTGCTAGATAGATATCTTGGCGGAAACACATCCCAATTTCTCGGCAGCCCAGTGTCTCTTGCCGCCACACACTTTCCTACACTCAAATCGTCACATAAAAGAACACACAACACAATAATCTTAGATCCAATTGACAAGATATAATTGCCCACTTAAACATACAAAGCCCAGTACCATCCATCCCTTAGGAACATTGATAACAACCTGTAAATACAAAGAGCAGAATCTTAACGTCACCTGCCACATTGTCCTGCCATGGTTTCTCTTCTCCTATCTCCTGTCTCTTCCTTTCTATTCTAGTCTCCTCCTCTTCCTTCAAACTTCTCTCCCACCCATCCTTCCTTCTCATCCAATGACAGGCCTCCTTCTATCTTGTGTCTGGCTCACCTATGACATCATCCTACAAGATGAGAACAGAATTTTGTTATTACTGACCTTACAGAGGTCAACAGAGACTAGTGGTAGCAATATAGATGACGTGCACGAAGTACTCGAATTGTTGGGAACACGCAAGGAATCAAAATTTAAGTAAGCAAAATAGACTCATCATAACTGATGAATAAAACTGATGGAATTTTACATCAGAAACCTTCCAAAAGAAAGCCCTCAGGCTCGAGGATTAGCTCAGTTGTTAAAAATGCCTGCTCTTCCAGAGGACTTGGGCTCAATCCCCAACACTTACATAGTGGCTTATAGTCATATGCAACTTCAGTTCCAGGGAATCTGAGGGCCACTTCTGGCCTCCATGGGCACAAGTCACAGTTACACATGTACTATCAGACATGCACGCAAAACTCCAATACACACACAATAAAATGATTTTAAAAATAAGCCAAATCAACTCTATCAAACACTTAAAGAATTAAAACTAATCCTCTTGGAACTTTCCCAAAAAGTATAAGATGGACGAATACGTCATGCCATATTGTTTGGGCCAATATTGCCTTATTAGCAGAGCCAGACTAAGACATCACAATAACACAACACTAATTATCTTTGAATAAATATGAAAAAAATCATCTATAAAATTCTAGCAATGGGGTTGGGGATTTAGCTCAGCGGTAGAGCGCTTACCTAGCAAGTGCAAGGCCTTGGGTTCGGTCCTCAGCTCCGAAAAAAAAAATTCTAGCAAGCCAAGTCTGACAAGTATGAAAAGGATTTCACATTGTGACCTATGGAAATTTTTTTCAGCAAAGACAACATGATTCAACTTGAAAAAAATTTACTGTAACGACATGCATGGAAACGACATTCACAATTGGTATAAACCATCAGATCAATTGCTTAATAAACTTTTACATGATTTCATACTAAAAATTCAAGGTAAACTAAGACAGAGAGAACTTTCATACAGTATTAAAGAACTTAAGAAAATCCTGAAACAGTGACTTGGTGATGAAAAATCGAAAGATTTCTTCTGAGATCAGAAATAAGATGAGCATGCATTTTTATTTTTTCATTTTTATTTATTTATCTTTTTAGTATTGGTATTCAATATTGTACTTGAAATTTAAGTCCTGCAGTTAGCAAACAAAGCAGTCAGCAGTGTGGTGGTTTGAATGAAAATGGCCCCAATAGTCTCATAGGTTTGGATACTTGGTCTCCAGTTAGTGGAATTGTTTGGGAAGGATTAGAGGGTGTGGCCTTTTTGGAGAAGGTATGTCACTGGGGATTGGCTTTGAGGTTTCAAAAGCCTTGGCCAGCCTGACTTCTGTTCTCTTTCATCTTGCAGATCAGATGTGAACTCTTAGCTACTGCTCTAGAACCGTGTCTACCTGCTTCCTGCCACTCTCTGTGTCCTGGTGATAATGGACTAACCCTCTGAAACTGTAAGCCAACTTCTAATTAAATGATATTCTATAAATTATCTTGGTCACGATTCATCACAGCAGTGGAGCAGGAGCTAAGACACAAAGGGGTCCAAGTTAGAACAGGTGAAATCACACACAAAAATGTCACAGAGTTGCGTGTTACAAATTTACTGAACTGATTGGGACCAATGGATGTGTCCAGCCAAATCTCAGAGAGGAACACTAACAGACAAGAACCAGTTGCACATCTATACAAGAGCACTGAACAACCTGAAAAAGAAATTAATAAAATGATGCCATTACTATAACTGATACATTAATTCAATAATAATGAAAACATACTACATCTAATAATAAATTTTAGGCAGCCAGGTGAAAAACTTACATAGTAACCTTTAAAATGTTTCTGTCAGAAATTAAAGAAGAGTTAAAGAATTAGAAAGGCAATCTCTGCTTAGTTAGAACACAGAACTTAATATTGTTTAAAAAATGGCAATACTACTTAAAGTGACCTCAGAATCAATGTGACCACCGTCAAAACAAAATTCTCTGTTTCTGTCTCCCTTTCTCCCCTTCTCCCCATCTCCTTGTCTCCCTGTCTCCCCGTCTCCCCATCTCTCCATCTCAGTCTCCTTCTCTATCTTGGAAACACCACTATTGCCCTTGGTTTCCTGAAGAGATGTAAGTCCTTATTGCTCTGGACACCATGCTTCAAAAACTGACCCCTGAGCTGAGACTGACCTGAATGCTTGTTCCCTGAGGAGTAGGATATAATGGTTCTAGGAGGTGCCATGATAGCTTCCAAAGGAGGGGAGCCACTAGCAGTTTTACCTAGTTATGATTCTTAGGAACCACAGCAATGACCAGCATGACATGATAACCTCGAGGTAGTGGCGATGACTACTACCTTTATAACTGGACTGAAGACCTGCTCAACAATAGGGAAACCATGCCAAGCACTGTAAATCTCTGTAACTACCTAGAGCTAGTCAAGTTGTAGGTCCTGGAAGAGAACCTACAACAGAACCTTTATTAAGTCAACATAATTCCATATGAATTTGACAGAGAGCAAGGAGGAGTATATGGAAGAATTTGGACGGAAGCAAGAGAAGGGGGAAATGATTTAATTATATTGTAATCTCAACAAATAATTAAAATATTGTAAAAAAGTATAATTTGAGAGCTCACATTTGCTGTTCCTAAATTGATTAAAAATTATGTATTGCTGAAAGTGTAGCTATATAGAGATAAAAATTAAGGTCAGAAATAAAGCCATAAATTGTTGTTCAAGTGAATTTTTTACTTGAATAATTTAAAAAATTCTTCATACAGTACATTTTGATCAGATTTTTTTCCTCTCCAGCTCCTCTCAGGTTCTCCCAACTCCTTACTCACTCATTTTAATATTCTCTCTTCCCCATCAAAGAACTCCAGACAAAACGAAAACAAATAAGGCAAAACCAAACCAAACCAAAGCCCATTAGAAAAAGGAGTCCATTTTGTGTTTGTTGGTTATTCCTGGATGGGGCCTGCCTTGAAGTGTGGTTGATACACCCAGTGATGCTTTATTGGAGAAAACCAGTTTTTTTCTTTTTAAGGAGGAGATGTATTTTATGTGCACTTTCTTTTTTTTTCTTCCATTTTTATTAAATTGGGTATTTCTTATTTACATTTCAAATGTTATTCCATTTCCCTGTTTCCTGTCCATCAGCCTCCTAGCCCTTCTAGATGGGTGTTCCCTTCCCCATCCACCCCCCATTACCATCCCCCCCAACAATCCCGTTCACTGGGGGTCCAGCCTTGGCAGGACCAAGGGTTTCCCCTTCCACTGGTGCCCCAACAAGGCTATTCAATGCTACCTATGTAGTTGGAGCCCAGGGTCAGTCTATGTATAGTCTTTGGGTAGTGGTTTAGTCCCTGGAAGCTCTGGTTGGTTGGCATTGTTGTTCTTATGGGGTTGCAAGCCCCTTAACCAATTTTTTTAAAACAAAGATACCAACTCCATTCTTAAAAAATTGATCAAGAAGTGATGCTAATGCGCTGGTTATATGCAAAACTACACAATCCCCTCATACCATGCACGGAAATTGATTCAAGTGGGTCAGTGACATAAATATGATTGATGGTCTGAAATACAAAACTCTTTGAAGAAAACTAATGGATAAATGATCACGATAATGAGTTTATTAATGTTCTTTTCAGTAAGGCACTTACATGTGAACAATAAGGAAAGTAGATAAATTGGCTACATAAAACTTTTAAGCTTTGTTCATTAGAATAGAGTAATTGGCAAAGAAAAAATTGTACAACGGTAGACAAAGTTCATAAGTCTTATATGTAATAGTGAATAAACATCATACAACACAGCAGCAAAACATCATACAATTCAACTTAAAAGTTGAGCAAAAATACTTGAAAACACGTGTCTTGAACATATTGTATACAACACATCATTTTAGTGATTACAGAAATACAAAGCAAAATTACAAGGTACCCCTTTACATCCACTGTGATGGCAATATAGAGCAAATAACAAGAATATGGAGAAATTAGATCCCTGTTGGGATGCAAAGTGATACATTTATTATGAAAGAGAAACTTTGTGTTTCCTGAGAAAGTTAAAGAATCACCATGGCAACCATTAATTTAATCCATGGATGTCCATCCCCAAATTGAGTGTAGGTTCATGTGTAAATACTGGGTGTAAACAGTAGTAACACCACTCACTACAGTACCAACGAGCTCAACGACCCCAATGGTCTCCAGGAGATGAGTGGATAGACGGATACAGTGTAGACATAGACTGTTACTCTGAGTTCTAAAATGGAAGAAGTACTTTATGCTAGAAAGTAGACAAACTTCAAAAACATCATGCTATTTAAAAATTGTTCTGGTGCAAAATGTTCTTTATTGTATCCTTCCATTTATGTGAACTAATTAGTGCAGGTAACATATAAACTTAGAAAGATTGGAGGTTGCTAGTAACTAAGGAAAAGGGTATATGAGGAGTGGCCACTAAGTAGAGAATTTCTTTAGTGGGTAATTAAAGGGTCTTAGAGCTAGTTAGAAGAAGCTAGTGGTCACATGTAGTACTGAATTGTATACTTTAAAGTTGTTAATGTTACCTCCAATTAATTTTACCTTAATAAGAAAATACCTTTTCTTTAAAACCCACTACATCAGAATTGCTTCCTGAACAACCGATTGGGTGAAACCGAAGTATCAGCAACTGAGAAGGTTTAACGCTGAACACTATTAAGCATAATGGATTCCCTTCTCATTCAAAAAGAATATGGAGGAATACAGGAAGAATAGAAACAGGGTGCACGTTTATGGGTGATGAAAAGCACGCAGTTGGGGATGAGTATGAAAGAAGTTACTTCCAAAAGTTGGGTAATGGGTGGTGGAGAGAGTGTGACAGGTCTACAAAGGGTGAGCGGTATTCCCAGAAGTTTTACCCTGTGGAACAGCCGGGTAAGCTTCGTAACGGTGACGAGCACGGGAGCTTTGTGCCACACTCTTATGCTTGGAAGCTACCTTTGGGGAGGAGCTATGCATGGAAGTGCTTTTGCCTGCTGTACTTGGTGCTTTTCGAAAAGGAACACAATGGAGCCAAGGAAGGAGGCCTGTCCTTCTGTCCTGACACCGCCCAGCATCACTAGACACTAGCAAAGCATGGTACGACATCTGCTAGCAAAGATGTCCTTCCAAGATTTACCTGCACCATTGCACAGCAGGGAATAAAGGGAAGGTTTCATCTGAGAGACAGTAAACAGATTAACTGAAACAAATTGTTCTACTAAAGTGAATTTAGATAATTTTATCCCTGATCGAAAACAAACAAACAAACAAACAAACAAAAAAACCCAAAAAAACCAAAAAACCCTCCCAAAAAACCCAAAACCTTTATTCATTTGACTGTTTCGTTGTTTTCTTGGTCTCTGATATTACTTTTGATTATCAGGAAGTTAGAAAGATGCATGACTTAGACAGGAACAGTATAAGTTATTTTCCTAAATATACATGTTATCAAACCAATTAATGATATTGGATTGTAGTAATGAATTTTAAAATGTTCCATTAATAGCCAGGCACTCTTATTTATAACAGGGGAGGGGCATAAATCTGCCAAGCAGGGTCTCACATTCTAATGAGTTCCATCAAGGGGGAGATTCTACAGGGAACCCATACACAGAGAACTAGCTGTCCTAACAAGAAGGCTTTGTGATCACCAAAAATAAAACCAGCCATATTTAGACCAGGTTGAACAACCATAACACTAACTATTATACTAATATCAAGTGATACAATTACAGTGTCCCTATTCTAAGATGATTATTTTTCTAGCATTTTCCTAGAGGAAAGTATTATGTGCTAGAACTACATTATGGCAATTGTGTGTAAAGGTTATTATTTTACAGGATGAAAATCCTTTCTCAACTTTGAAATTTGCTTCTGAAGAGCAAGCTCCAACTTCACATTTGTGAAACAGCAGGAGACCATTATCTTGTGACAATGTTTCATTGCATCGACATTATCTTTAATTATCTTTGCCACCACTAATTTTGAGCCTGAAGAGTTGAAAGTCTGATCCTCACCAGTTGTACGACTGCGCCTTCCTTCTCCAAGGATGAGCCTAGAAGAGAAGCAAACCTTAACCAAAGGTGGAGCCAAGGCAAAAGTTATATTTTCTAAACATTTCTGAAGACACTGAATATATAGTGTGAGTCTTCGTAGTCATGTGACCTTCCTCTCACATGACCTATGCATGTTGCTCTCTAAGGCATCTATCCTCATCATATCGCTCTTTTCAAAGGATTTCTGAATGAGTTTTAATCTAGCTTTGGCCTGAAATTTTTTTTTCTATTTTGTGAATACACTCCATAGGAGTTTAATAAGCACTAATTCTATAGAAAGATAATGGGCAGTATGGGGGTGGGGCAATGGAGGCGTAAGAAGGCAATTCCATGAGAAATAAAAAGCAGTGAGCAAAAACACAAAGAACAGATGGCTTCGTTTAAGTGACATGTTTTTATAAGAATGTAAGTCATGCACATCTGCTTTCACAATGTCACCTGCGTGAAACTGAAAAGCTTTCGTGAGGCTAAGGACACTTCCCTGTAAAAATGTGACGTCTAGGGGCCGAAAGCTGGCTTTGTGTTTAAGAACCCTTGGTACTTTCTCTCTTGTAGAAGACCTAGGTTCAGTGTCTGGCACCCGCATGGGTCTCAGAACCAGCCGTACATTGTTCTAGGGGGACACCTTATCCAAGCCTCTGTGGGCACCAGGTACAAAGACGGGGCATCTCATGCTTGCGGATGAATCACTCATACATAGAAACAGAAATAAAACTTAAAAAACCACAAGTTTCAGTATTTCGAAACTTCATCTCGGAACTCAGTGCTTAAGAGCCCATTCCCCTCCCCCCCCAACATAACTGGTTTCCTACTGTTATTTTCTCTGAGTTAGCACAGCATCCAAGTTAGCTCTTCTGGCACCCCAAAACTTGTATTACCTGTTTTCGGTATATAAACCCTTGTAGAAAGTAGGCATTGCTTTTCATTACTCAATCAGTGGTAACTTTATTATTTTCTAGCAGTAACAATACGGCGGCTCTAAAAGCCACAGACTAAACGGGAAGCTGGAAAATTCTAACACGCAGCCAGGAAAAGCCATAAATGTAGTCCTGCCCCCACAAAATTCTTTATGACATTTTTATGTAATCTTTTCTGGTCACATGATCATGCAGACCTCGAGCATGAGTTTATCCGATGGCAATGACACGCGTGCTGCCTGTCAGTGCCTGGTCACTCCTGCTATACCACTGGGCGCATCTCACAGGGAGGAACTACTTGTTTGAAATGGAGTCACATGGAAAAGCAGCCGAAGCAAGCAGTCAGGCAACCCTTGTGCTGCGTCTTAGTTGACACAGCTGTGACGGTGGTGAGACGTGCACCTGAACCCTTGTCTCCAGATAGAAATACAATAATATTGAGCATCAGGCTCATGAAATCCAAGTCAAAAGATTGTCTTCGGATAACAAAACAGCTTCGATTGGGAAAACATTTTAAAGTATGAGTTAGTAATTTAACCGGAGGCGTTGGTGTACACTTGTAATCCATGCTCTTGAAAAGTGCAGGCAGGAGGATCAGGAGTTCGAGGCCAGCCACAGCTACATAGTGACTTCAGCACCGTCAAAACCCAAGCCAAACCAAAACACAAAACTCAAATCAATACGTTAAATTATTACCATTATTAGCATGGTTGGTTTACATATGAACTATTGGGATGTAATTTACTGCCATGCTGTTATTTTTGTACAAGCCTGTGGGCCCGTCAGGGAGTTAGATTAAGGAGCGTGTAATACTGTTATTCAGCCTGCTTGGTTGTGGTATTGTTTGTTATATTAAGGCTGAAAAAAATTGACAGTGTGTAAAGGCCTCCATTGCTGCTGGAAATACCATCACAAGGAAGACAATTTCTTATTTTCATGTTCTTAACAAGTGTTCTTGGAAGAGAACTTAACTGAACATGTTTGAGCCTAGAGAATAAAATGGCGAGCGGGCTCCAGTGGCTTTAGGCTACAAATCTCAAGACATTCTACTTTCATTTAACCTCCTGAAGCAAGCTATTTCTTTTCACTAACTCCAGTCACCAGTTAGGACTACACAATGTATATGTCAATGAATTATATGTGTATTTGGTTCAGTTATAAAAATCAGAATAAATGCATTATCTAAGTTATTTTAATTATTTAACTTTCATGCCACTTCAAAGGAGAATTAGGGATATTAGACATTTCTCTGCTGCATCTCTATCTGTGTATCTATCTATGCATCTATGTTCTATGTATGTATGTATGTATGTATGTACCTATCTTTCTATCACCTATCATCTACCATTTATTAGACTATTACTTAGCATGACTTTACTTTTTCAACTCTTCACTGACAAAATAACACCCCTATCCACATTTCTTTGTTTTGTTTTGTTTTTTAATTTTATTTTTGTATTAGATATATTTCTTTATTTACAGTTCAAATGTTATTCCCTTTTCCAGTTTCCCGTCCATAAGTCCCCATCCTTTCCCCTTCCCCCATACGGGTGTTCCACATTTCATAATCTATTTTTCTTTAGTGGAGAAAAAAGAGCTTTGACACTTGTATTGCTTTAAATACGCTTGGGCAGTGGGAGGTGGCATTAATAGGTGGTGTGGTCCTGTTGGAGTAGGTGTGGTCCTGTTGGAGTAGGTGTGGTCCTGTTGGAGAAGGTGTGGTCCTGTTGGAGTAGGTGGGGTCCTGTTGGAGAAGGTGTGGTCCTGTTGGAGTAGGTGTGGTCTTATTGGAGTAGGTGTGGTCTTATTGGAGTAGGTGTGGTCTTGTTGGAGTAGGTGGGGTCCTGTTGGAGGTAGTGTGTCATTGTAGGTGTGGGCTTTGAAGCTCCACCCTGTGCAGAAGAGTCAGTTTTTCTTGGCTACAGTCAGATCAAGATGCAGAACTCTCAGTGTCAGCTCCTTGTCCAGTGTCTGCCTGGATGTTGCTATGTTTCCTGCCATGATGGTAACGGACTAAATCCCTGAAAATGTAAGCCAGCCCCAATTCTGTGTTTGCCTTTATAAGAGTTGCTTGGGTCATGACATCTCTTCACAGCAGTAAAACCCAAAGACAACACTGTGTTCGAAATGGTGGGCATTTGTAAATAAAGAATTATTAATGACTTATTAATCGAAACTTCTTTACATATTTAAAATGCAGGCAATTTTGTTTGTACTGAAGAAATGCAGGAAGTGTGTGTACTTAGTTTTAAATGTGATCCTGCCTTTGCCTCCTGGATGTGCTAAGGAGAAAAAAGAGCAAAATATAGTTAAGTCTGGCTATTCACATATTTCTTACTTATTCCGAGGGAACACATTGCTCTCTGGATAGCAAACAGAGAAGGCATAGCAGAAGAAGTAATCTTTTTATATTAGTTATAGAACATCACCAGCCAAAAATAAACCACAATAATAAAATAGTAAAAAAATATATAACCCTCATATCCCTTAGAACACCCAAGATGTATTTTTTCTTGGGGACTTAAAGTTTCAGTCATCAAAGAATGATGACCACAATACCCACAGATTTATTTAATTGGAAATTTTGGGCCAAGCAAGGTAATATTCTGATATATTTTACTTTTTAATTTCAGCTCAGTGGAGCTACGGTTCCCTAAATGATTCTGTGTCAGAATAATTGTTAACAATGTTATTTATGTTCATCCATCTTCACAGACTCTGCACTTCATGCAGGATATTCTAATTGGCTTTAGAGTGCTGTTGTGTGGTAAAATGACACCTACCTTTCCCTCTAAATGAAGAGGAAAACTACTGAAGAGCCTAAACAATGGATAAAGGCTGGTGACTAATCAGTAAGACAGAATGAGCCCCCCCTCCCCACACACACTTACTTTGGTAAGAGAATTATGTACACACAATGGCAGTATGAAGATATTCAACACCAAGCACTGGGCTGTCGTATCTGTTTTTAATCTGGCTTGGCACTGACCCAGCTTTATTTCTGTGGTGAGGTTACATCTCAGGTTTATGCAAAAGAAATTTGGGGCCATTTAGAAAGTATCTCCTGCACATTTGAAATCATGTCAAAAAATTTAAAATGTAAATATGACTGGAAAAAAATCTTCTTCCTGTGCCTAACTTTTATTTTCTTCTCCAAGTCAGTACACAGAAAGATAAAGATTTTTCTAGAACATAAACATATCAAATTTTCTTAATATAGGTACAGCGGGAAAGACCAAAAATTAGAGGGGGAAAAATCCTTCAGTGTGCAATATTAACATTGTTTCTTTTAGGTCTACTGACTCACACTTATTTAGACCACTGTCTGAATCTTAGTATAACTACTGTAAGTTTCTTTTTTAAACTGAGACCTTCAGAGTAGGTACAAGTCAATGACAATTTATAAAACTTCAGGCATGGAGGAAACTAGAGATAGGATCTAGGAACAGTTGACACTGGCCAGAACATTGTATGACATCGCTATCATTAAATTTCATTCAAATAAGATAAAGAAGTGAATATTAAGAGGACTACATGCTGAAACTTTAGGTAATACCTTTGCAGTAATACACACATGCATGTACGTTCTGTTCTTTGGGAAGCTTTCGAATGGACAGGTGAGGTACAAATGTGCTTTGAATCTGTAATTATTATTTTATGAAATTTTATCTATTTCATACTGATGATAAGTAAATTTAGGATGTGCTAGCAAAGTGTCCTAACATTGACCTAAGTCTTTAGCATCCTTTACATTTTGTTTTGAGATGAAATCCTCAAAGTTGCCTAATTGTGAACCTTACAGGGCTTAGAGTCACCTTGGAAAGGGCCTCTGGGCAGACTTTCTGGTGATGACCTCACTCACATTCTCCCTGAGCATGCCAGTTTTAACATGAGGAAAGACACTTGCATACTCATAAATTAGGATGCTATTGACGAAAAGGTAAATTGTGACAGTGGTATGATGAGAAGAAGAAGCCAGATGTGCATGAGGCATAGGAAATAAGTGGACAGGATGACAGGAAGTCAGTCACACCAGAGGCTGCCAACAGAAAGCAGAGATCAGGGTACACGGTGTAACACTTCCTCTAGCAAGCATGATGGGAAATTAACTGCTAATTCTTAGCCAGGTAGCAGCTAGTAACCTTGGCAGAAAGATAAACCACCAGAATGAAATATTAATATTATGTCATATTATATAATGATATAATAACGATAAATACGACTTAATAGCATTAATAGTTTTAGATAAATTGATTTTCTCAACAGTCTTGAACAGGTTTTATAGTCTAATTAGGCAAGAGAATGGGAGTACCCATCCCATCAAAAAGAAACTTCAGTTATCTGACTCTAAAGGTAATAAATGAAAATATATTCAGACGTATTTAAAGATGTCAATAAATGCATAGGGAAAATGGAATAAGTATAATCTTCATAATTATGATACTTTTCGGTTCTATAACATCTAGTATAGATGACATCTAGATTTGCATATGCTGACTAAACACAGTGTTGGACGTGTTAAAAACTGTTCAAGGAGACCTTAGTTTAGAACGGTTTAAAGTAAGTTTTCAAGGAAGAAGAAACCCCACCTATGTCAAGGGTTCTGTAAACTGTATTGACTGAGTAGAGCTAAACGGCTGTGGAGAGTTGGAATGCTGTGGATTAAAGGCTATATCATCTTGGGCTTTGTGGTCCTTTCAATAGCTCATTGTTAATCTTTCTGTATGACTTAATATCTTTTCAATTATCAGGCAAAATGTTTGGAAATGCATCGACGTAACAGACCACCAGTTTTCCAGCAACCCAAAGCTAAGAGTGCCATCAAAGAACATCTAAAACCACTCCCAGTTGTCTCTTCGTTGTTCTAACACACCCAGTCAGAGTTCCTGTGAGCATGCCCGAAAACCAACTCAATTGATCTCTGACTTCCTTTTCTTCTGTAAATGTTTGTGCAGCTGCACCCATATTGGAATGTGTTATTTTGGGGCAATCTCAATCAAAATTCCTAGTCTATGATCACTCATATATGGCTCATGAGTGTAGGGAACCATTCTGAGCTATACAGTCACAGGGCGCTCAGCCCTAAGATGGCTGCTGTAAGATTATGAGATTGTTGGACAAAAGCCTCTCCCAGGAAGATTCCGGGAACAATTACAGGATGTTTCAGCCTCAGCAAACACCAGATGTCCCTGAGCAGATTCCTGAGAAGGGCTTAACCTTTTCAAAGAAAGAATATGTCCCCGGAAGACTGTTGCCTCAGTGTCTAAGGAGAATATCTTGCAGTTTAATGATTTACCTTATGTCCTTGGGCACTTCCCAATACTCCCCCGCCCTAAGCTTTAGTTCCTGCTTCAATTCCTGCTTCAGAGCTTTAAATGCTGTACATTCCTCTCAATAAACAGACCTTGACAACAGAACCTTGCTTGGTCTCCTTCTTTTCTCCCCACCGCCCCTTGACCCTCAGGTAGTACCTCTTCGGGACCCTGAATAACTGGACCTGCTGGATGGGCCACATGAGTAAATTTTCTTATTCTTATTCAGGTGACAGAAGTGCTTTATGTGGACAATACTGCACACCCATATAGAGTTGCAAGGATGATGCCTTTTTCTCAAGAAGTCACCAAGTTACACTAGGTACCAGCATGGGCCATTTTTGTCCATTTACCATTTTACCATTTCTGACTCAAGCGGATGTTAGTGTTTTTTCTGTTATTTGTTTGTCTGGGTTTTTTGTTTGTTTGTTTGTTTTTCTGCCTACAAGATATGCTGTTACAATTGTGCACAAGACATTATGGGAATAAACAACACTCTCTGATTGGATTTGAGACCTGTGGTGGTTTGAATAAGTTTCATCCCATAGACTCATGTGTTTGCATGCTTGGCCCATGGGGAGCAGAACTATGAGGAGGTGTGGCCTTGTTGGAGTGGGTGTGGCCTTGTTGGAGGAAGTGGTCACTGTTGGGGTTGGCTTTGAGGTCTCCTTTTATGCTCAAGCTCTGCCCAGCGTAGATGATAGACTCCTCCTGTCTGTCTTCAGATCAAGTTGTAGAGCTCTCAGCTCCCTCTCCAGCACCATGTCTGCCTGCCTGCATGCTACTATGCTTCCTTCCATCATGATAATGGACTGAACCTCTGAAACTGTAAGCCAGCCCCAATTAAATGGTTTCCTTTATATGAGTGGCCTTGGTGGTAGTGTCTCTTCACAGTAATAAAATCCTAACTAAGACAAGACCCATTTTACACTATGCCTTAGTGGCCAAGAACCTGAGATTGGATAGGCCATGGGCCTGGGGGAAAACAAATACTATTATTATACCTTTACCTGTAGATCAGCCCCTCCCTCAGACATCTTCAGAGAACACCCTTCTTTCAGCAGCTGGGAACTAACACAGAGACCCACAATGGACAATGTACAGAGAGTGAAGAACTTTGAAACACTCAGTCCTAAATGGGAGAGATGTCGTCATCAAACCTGTTCCATCAGGACTCAGGGCAGTGTGTTGAAGGGGAGGCAGAAAGATTGCAGGATCCAGAGGCTGTGGATGACCCAAGGACTTAGTGTCTTCTAGACACAACAGGACTGATGCACATATGATCTCAGAGACTGTAGTTTAAGCACAAGGACTGCACAGTTTCAAGTCAGAAGGGCTGCCAGCACCAAGAGGGGAGTGTAGATACAGATCCCCACCACTAATCAGGAAGCTATCTGCAATTGATCCCATGTGCAAAGGAAAAAAACTTTTCTTCAAATAGAGTCTCACTGGATATATTAACCATACTTCAGGGTAGGTCCCATTCCTAGCAGTAGGTGGCCAACATAAGATAAACTCAATAGTGTTTTCTTTAGACTTTGGTTTTTGTATCATATTGCTTTGTTTGGGCTTTTTTTTTTGTCTTATTGTCATTTTGCTTATATTTTATGGTTTTTGGTTGTTTGTGTTTTTCTCTTTGCGGTCTTGTTCTCGTTCTTGTCATTTAACAGTGTTTTGAAGAGGGAGAGAGAGAAAGAAAGATCATGGAGCCATGTGGATTGGGAGGTAGAGAGGATCTGGTAAGATTTGGGGGGGGGAACATGACTAGAATATATTGTATGAAAATTATTTTCAATAATAATAAAACAAATAAAATAAAATAAAGTTACTAATTATTAAAAAAAAGACACAAAAGTTTAACTAAAAGTCAAAGAAAGATAAAAGTATTTGGGGAAAACAGCATCAACAAAATTTGGTGTATTAGTAGTTCTGTTTGATATTTATAATAATTTAAGCCAGAAGTATTTAAACAATGAAGGATATTTATTATTCCTAGTCTTTGCACATGATAAACTAGGAGTCCTAGGCAATATAGTCAATGATCAGAAATCACAGCCTACCAGGATGATTTAAAACCATCTCAGAAAAAAAACTATGAAACTGCAAACTTAAAAGAAATGAAAGAAAATTTAATTATATTACAATTTAAAAACAGATGTTATTCTTTCTTCTCTATAGAACATAGATTTTTTCATACAAAAATTTTTCTTGCAAATATTCTGATTCTAGTTCCTTTCCCCAACTCCTCCCAGATCCTCCGTTTCCCCAGCTATTCAAACACACATTCTTTCTTTTGCTCTCTCATTAGAATACAAACACACTTCTAAAAATAATTAAATGAGACAAATTAAAAAAAATAAACAAACCACAATAGAACAAAACTAAAAACAAAACAGCAAAAGAAAAAGTGTAGGAAACACGTAGACGCCAATGCACACACATTCGCACACACACAGAAAAACACATAAAAACAAAGTCAGAAACCACCATGTATAAGCAGAACATCTATAAGGTTAAAAATATGCCCAGTTAAAGCATTCTGAGACAAAAATATCCCCCAAAAAGTCATTTTGTGTTGTGAGACTCCACTGACAAAACATTTTTTTTTTCCTTTTTTGAGCAGTTATCAATTAGACAGGTTTTAGGTTAGGGATGGAGCTTGTGTCTACTTCCCCTCTCACCCCAGAAGCTCATCTGGCTTAGACCTGTGCAGGCCCTGTGCATTCTGCTGCAGTCTCTGTGTTCACCCGTCTCACTCCTGTGTGTCTAGAAGACCTTGTTTCTCTGGTAGTCTCCCATTCCCGCTGGCTCTGACAATCTTTCTTCCTCCTTTTCTGTGGGGGTTTCCTGAGTCCTAAACAGGGAGGGAATTAATGGAGACATCCCGTTTAGGGATGAATGTCCCAAAGTCTCTTATCCTCTACATACTGTCCAGTTGCAGGTTTCTGTGTTTGTTTCCATCTGCTACAGAAGGAAATTTCTCTGTTGATGGCTGAGCAAGATACTGACCTATGAGTACGGCAGACGATCAGTAGGAGTTATTTTATTTATATTTTCTGTAGCAGAATAGATGTATTTGGTTTTCCCCTAAATCCATGGTCTACCTAGTCTCAGGTCCTTGACGGCCCAACCAGTTGTATACATGGACTCCATCTCATGAAGTAGGAGTTAACTCAAACCACACATTGGTTGGTTACTCTACCAACCAATTGTACCGCCATTGTACCAGTGTATCTTGCACTATATATCAAAGGGGTTGTAGCTAAGTCGATATTTATCTTTCTCTTTTGGTGGCATGCAAAAGGTCTTCCTTCCAGTATCATGAACACCAGTCGATGGGTTTGAAGGCTGTAGTTTGACACAAATCCTCCTCCTCCGTGACCAGTGAATTGTGTGGGTGCTGTCTTCAGCAACAGTGCTTTACTATCAGTTTGTGGAGAGCAAACTTTAGTTCTGGCAATAGTTCTGGGTTGTTTGTGGGTTTCCGTGGAACCCCTTTGGTCAACAGCTCAATTAACTGTAACTCATTGCCAGGACTGGAAGTCTGTGTGTTGGTAAGCTATCTAGTTGGGGATTTACCTCCCTTACTATTTGATGATCTCAATTTAGATTTCACCCATATGTGTACACTTTAAGAAGTATATAGTGTATTAGCTTTCCATATTACTCCTCAAATGGCCCTTTGTTTTAACTGTACCTCCCCATATTCCATGAATTAGTCTCCTAGTCTTTCATCCTACCTGTTTTATCCTCCCATCCAAGTACACCCTTGTTTATTCATATCTATTCTGTTTCCTCTTCATGTGAATGGTCCTTCTACCCCTCCTACTCTCTATAAGTAAGGCTTACTCTATTGATTATGATTATAGCTTGCTTACTTAAGAGTAAAGATCCACGTATAAGAGAATACATACCATATTTGTCCTTTGGGTCTGAGTTACCTTACTCAGGATGATTTTTTCCTAGTTCAATCTATTTATCTACAAATGCCATTTTTTAAAGCTGAGGAATATTCCATTGTGTGAATCTATTATGTTTTCTTTGTCCAACCATATATTTATAAACACCTATGCTGTTTCCCTTTCTGTCTACTATGAATAGTGCAGAAATGGACATGGATGAGCAAAAGTATCTATAATAGGATGTAGAGTTCTTGGGGCATATGCCCAAGGATATAGCTAGATCTTCAGTTAAATCTACCTCCAAGTTTCTGAGGAAGTACCATGCTGATTTCTATAGGATCAGAAACAGACTGTAGTCTCCTCAGCAATGGCTGAGGGTTCTCCTCACTCCAATCCCTGCCAGACTGAACTGTCATTTGTTTTATTGATCTTGGTCATTCTGACTGGGGTAAGATGAAATCTCAAAGTAGTTTTGATTTGCATTTCCCTGATGACTAAAGAAGATGAACATTTAAGTGCTTCATGCTCATTTGTCTTTCCTCATTTGATAACTGCCTGTACCTCATTTTTAATTGGGTATCTGTTCTCTCGATGTCCAGGTTTTTAAATTATTCATGTACTTTAGAAATTAGCCTTCTCTGAGACATGTAGTTGGGAAAAGGTTTTCCCGTTATGTAACCTGCCACTGTGTCTAAATTATGTCCTCTGCCATTTTCAGTTTTATGAGGTCCCATTTATTTACTGTTGTTCTTAGTCCCTTTAATACCAGTGTTCTATTCAGAAAGTCTCTTCCCTGTGCTAATGGTTTCAGGGCTATTCTCTACTTTCTCTTTCTTTTTTTTTAATTTTTTTTTTATTAACTTGAGAATTTCTTATATACATTTCAAGTGTTATTCCCTTTCCCGGTTTCCGGGCAAACGTCCCCCTCCCGCCTCCCTTTCCTTATGGGTGTTCCCCTCCCAACCCTCACCCCATTGTCCCCCTCCCCCCATAGTCTAGTTCACTGGGGGTTCAGTCTTAGCAGGACCCAGGGCTTCCCCTTCCACTGGTGCTCTTACTAGGATATTCATGGCTACCTATGGGGTCAGAGTCCAGGGTCAGTCCATGTATAGTCTTTAGGTAGTGGCTTAGTCCCTGGAAGCTCTGGTTGCTTGACATTGTTGTACTTTTGGGGTCTCGAGCCCCTTCAAGCTCTTCCAGTTCTTTCTCTGATTCCTTCAACGGGGGCCTATTCTCAGTTCAGTGGTTTGCTGCTGGCATTCGCCTCTGTATTTGCTGTATTCTGGCTGTGTCTCTCAGGAGCGATCTACATCCGGTTCCTGTAGGCCTGCACTTCTTTGCTTCGTCCATCTTCTCTAATTGGGTGGCTGTATATGTATGGGTCATATGTGGGGCAGGCTCTGAATGGGTGTTCCTTCAGTCTCTGTTTTAATCTTTGCCTCTCCCTTCCCTGCCAAGGGTATTCTTTTTCCTCATTTAAAGAAGGAGTGAAGCATTCACATTTTGATCATCCGTCTTGAGTTTCGTTTGTTCTAGGGATCTAGGGTAATTCAAGCATTTGGGCTAATAGCCACTTATCAATGAATGCATACCATGTATGTCTTTCTGTGAGTGGGTTAGCTCACTCAGGATGATATTTTCCAGTTCCAACCATTTGCCTACGAATTTCATAAACTCGTTGTTTTTGATAGCTGAGAAATATTCCATTGTGTAGATGTACCACATTTTCTGAATCCATTCCTCTGTTGAAGGGCATCTGGGTTCTTTCCAGTTTCTGGCTATTATAAATAAGGCTGCGATGAACATAGTGGAGCACGTGTCTCTTTTGTATGTTGAGGAATCTTTTGGGTATATGCCCAAGAGAGGTATAGCTGGATCCTCAGGCAGTTCAATGTCCAATTCTCTGAGGAACCTCCAGACTGATTTCCAGAATGGTTGTACCAGTCTGCAATCCCACCAACAATGGAGGAGTGTTCCTCTTTCTCCACATCCTCGCCAGCATCTGCTGTCACCTGAGTTTTTGATCTTAGCCATTCTCACTGGTGTGAGGAGAAATCTCAGGGTTGTTTTGATTTGCATTTCCCTTATGACTAAAGATGTTGAACATTTCTTTAGGTGTTTCTCAGCCATTCGGCATTCCTCAGCTGTGAATTCTTTGTTTAGCTCTGAACCCCATTTTTTAATAGGGTTATTTGTTTCCCTGCGGTCTAACTTCTTGAGTTCTTTGTATATTTTGGATATAAGGCCTCTATCTGTTGTAGGATTGGTAAAGATCTTTTCCCAATCTGTTGGTTGCTGTTTTGTCCTAACCACAGTGTCCTTTGCCTTACAGAAGCTTTGCAGTTTTATGAGATCCCATTTGTCGATTCTTGATCTTAGAGCATAAGCCATTGGTGTTTTGTTCAGGAAATTTTTTCCAGTGCCCATGTGTTCCAGATGCTTCCCTAGTTTTTCTTCTATTAGTTTGAGTGTGTCTGGTTTGATGTGGAGGTCCTTGATCCACTTGGACTTAAGCTTTGTACAGGGTGATAAGGATGGATCGATCTGCATTCTTCTACATGTTGACCTCCAGTTGAACCAGCACCATTTGCTGAAAATGCTATCTTTTTTCCATTGGATGGTTTTGGCTCCTTTGTCACAAATCAAGTGACCATAGGTGTGTGCGTTCATTTCTGGGTCTTCAATTCTATTCCATTGGTCTATCAGTCTGTCTCTGTACCAATACCATGCAGTTTTTATCACTATTGCTCTGTAATACTGCTTGAGTTCAGGGATAGTGATTCCCCCTGACGTCCTTTTATTGTTGAGGATAGCTTTAGCTATCCTGGTTTTTTTGTTATTCCAGATGAATTTGCAAATTGTTCTGTCTAACTCTTTGAAGATTGGATTGGTATTTTGATGGGGATTGCATTGAATCTGTAGATTGCTTTTGGTAAAATGGCCATTTTTACTATATTAATCCTGCCAATCCATGAGCATGGGAGATCTTTCCATCTTCTGAGGTCTTCTTCAATTTGTTTCCTCAGTGTCTTGAAGTTCTTATTGTACAGATCTTTTACTTGCTTGGTTAAAGTCACACCGAGGTACTTTATATTATTTGGGTCTATTATGAAGGGTGTCGTTTCCCTAATTTCTTTCTCGGCTTGTTTCTCTTTTGTATAGAGGAAGGCAACTGATTTATTTGAGTTAATTTTATACCCAGCCACTTTGCTGAAGTTGTTTATCAGCTTTAGTAGTTCTCTGGTGGAACTTTTGGGATCACTTAAATATACTATCATGTCATCTGCAAATAGTGATATTTTGACCTCTTCTTTTCCGATCTGTATCCCTTTGATCTCCTTTTGTTGTCTGATTGCTCTGGCTAGAACTTCAAGAACTATATTGAATAAGTAGGGAGAGAGTGGGCAGCCTTGTCTAGTCCCGGATTTTAGTGGGATTGCTTCAAGTTTCTCTCCATTTAGTTTAATGTTAGCAACTGGTTTGCTGTATATGGCTTTTACTATGTTTAGGTATGGGCCTTGAATTCCTATTCTTTCCAGGACTTTTATCATGAAGGGGTGTTGAATTTTGTCAAATGCTTTCTCAGCATCTAATGAAATGATCATGTGGTTCTGTTCTTTCAGTTTGTTTATATAATGGATCACGTTGATGGTTTTCCGTATATTAAACCATCCCTGCATGCCTGGGATGAAGCCTACTTGATCATGGTGGATGATTGTTTTGATGTGCTCTTGGATTCGATTTGCCAGAATTTTATTGAGTATTTTTGTGTCGATATTCATAAGGGAAATTGGTCTGAAGTTCTCTTTCTTTGTTGTGTCTTTGTGTGGTTTAGGTATAAGAGTAATTGTGGCTTCATAGAAGGAATTCGGTAGTGCTACATCTGTTTCAATTTTGTGGAATAGTTTGGATAATATTGGTATGAGGTCTTCTATGAAGGTTTGATAGAATTCTGCACTAAACCCGTCTGGACCTGGGCTCTTTTTGGTTGGGAGACCTTTAATGACTGCTTCTATTTCCTTAGGAGTTATGGGGTTGTTTAATTGGTTTATCTGTTCCTGATTTAACTTCAATACCTGGTATCTGTCTAGAAAATTGTCCATTTCCTGAAGATTTTCAAGTTTTGTTGAATATAGGTTTTTATAGTAAGATCTGATGATTTTTTGAATTTCCTCTGAATCTGTAGTTATGTCTCCCTTTTCATTTCTCATTTTGTTAATTTGGACGCACTCTCTGTGTCCTCTCGTTAGTCTGGCTAAGGGTTTATCTATCTTGTTGATTTTCTCAAAGAACCAACTTTTGGTTCTGTTGATTCTTTCTATGGTCCTTTTTGTTTCTACTTGGTTGATTTCAGCTCTGAGTTTGATTATTTCCTGCCTTCTACTCCTCCTGGGTGTATTTGCTTCTTTTTGTTCTAGAGCTTTTAGGTGTGCTGTCAAGCTGCTGACATATGCTCTTTCCTGTTTCTTTCTGCAGGCACTCAGCGCTATGAGTTTTCCTCTTAGCACAGCTTTCATTGTGTCCCATAAGTTTGAGTATGTTGTACCTTCATTTTCATTACATTCTAAAAAGTTTTTAATTTCTTTCTTTATTTCTTCCTTGACCAGGTTATCATTGAGTAGAGCATTGTTCAATTTCCACGTATATGTGGGCATTCTTCCCTTATTGTTATTGAAGACCAGTTTTAGGCCGTGGTGGTCCGATAGCACGCATGGGATTATTTCTATCTTTCTGTACCTGTTGAGGCCCGTTTTTTGACCAATTATATGGTCAATTTTGGAGAAAGTACCATGAGGAGCTGAGAAGAAGGTATATCCTTTTGTTTTAGGATAGAATGTTCTATAAATATCCGTTAAGTCCATTTGGCTCATGACTTCTCTTAGTCTGTCGACATCACTGTTTAATTTCTGTTTCCATGATCTGTCCATTGATGAGAGTGGGGTGTTGAAATCTCCCACTATTATTGTGTGAGGTGCAGTGTGTGTTTTGAGCTTTAGTAAGGGTTCTTTTACGTATGTAGGTGCCCTTGTATTTGGGGCATAGATATTTAGGATTGAGAGTTCATCTTGGTGGATTTTTCCTTTGATGAGTATGAAGTGTCCTTCCTTATCTTTTTTGATGACTTTTAGTTGGAAATTGATTTTATTTGATATTAGAATGGCTACTCCAGCTTGCTTCTTCTGACCATTTGCTTGGAAAGTTGTTTTCCAGCCTTTCACTCTGAGGTAGTGTCTGTCTTTGTCTCTGAGGTGTGTTTCCTCTAGGCAGCAGAATGCAGGGTCCTCGTTGGGTATCCAGTTTGTTAATCTATATCTTTTTATTGGGGAGTTGAGGCCATTGATATTGAGAGATATTAAGGAATAGTGATTATTGCTTCCTGTTATATTCATATTTGAATGTAAGGTTATGTTTGTGTGGTTTCATTCTCTTTGTTTTGTTGCCAAGACGATTAGTTTCTTGCTTCTTCTAGGGTATAGCTTGCCTCCTTATGTTGGGCTTTACCATTTATTATCCTTTGTAGTGCTGGATTTGTAGAAAGATATTGTGTAAATTTGGTTTTGTCATGGAATATCTTGGTTTCTCCATCAATGTTAACTGAGAGTTTTGCAGGATACAGTAACCTGGGCTGGCATTTGTGTTCTCTTAGGGTCTGTATGACATCAGTCCAGGATCTTCTGGCCTTCATAGTTTCTGGCGAGAAGTCTGGTGTGATTCTGATAGGTCTTCCTTTATATGTTACTTGACCTTTTTCCCTTACTGCTTTTAATATTCTTTCTTTATTTTGTGCGTTTGGTGTTTTGACAATTATGTGACGGGAGGTGTTTCTTTTCTGGTCCAATCTATTTGGAGTTCTGTAGGCTTCTTGTATGTCTATGGGTATCTCTTTTTTTAGGTTAGGGAAGTTTTCTTCTATGATTTTGTTGAAGATATTTACTGGTCCTTTGAGCTGGGAGTCTTCACTCTCTTCTATACCTATTATCCTTAGGTTTGATCTTCTCATTGAGTCCTGGATTTCCTGTGTGTTTTGGACCAGTAGCTTTTTCCGCTTTACATTATCCTTGACAGTTGAGTCAATGATCTCTATGGAATCTTCTGCTCCTGAGATTCTCTCTTCCATCTCTTGTATTCTGTTGGTGAAGTTTGTATCTACAGCTCCTTGTCTCTTCTTTTGGTTTTCTATATCCAGGGCTGTTTCCCTATGTTCTTTCTTGATTGCTTCTATTTCCATCCTCAATTCCTTCAACTGTTTGATTGTGTTTTCCTGGAATTCTTTCAGGGATTTTTGTGTCTCCTCTCTATGGGCTTCTGCTTGTTTATTTATGTTTTCCTGGAATTCTTTCAGGCATTTTTGCAATTCCTCTCTGTAGGCTTCTACTTGTTCTCTATGGGAGTTCTTCACGTCTTTCTTGAAGTTCTCCAGCATCATGATCAAAAATGATTTTGAAACTAGATCTTGCTTTTCTGGTGTGTTTGGATATTCCATGTTTGTTTTGATGGGAGAATTGGGCTCCGATGGTGCCATGTAGTCTTGGTTTCTGTTGCTTGGGTTCCTGCGCTTGCCTCTCGCCATCAGATTATCTCTAGTGTTACTTTGTTCTGCTATTTCTGACAGTGGCTAGACTGTCCTATAAGCCTGTGTGTCAGGAGTGCTGTAGACCTGTTTTCCTCTCTTTCAGTCAGTTATGGGGACAGAGTGTTCTGCTTTCGGGTGTGTAGTTTTTCCTCTCTACAGGTCTTCAGCTGTTCCTGTGGGCCTGTGTCTTGAGTTCAACAGGCAGCTTTCTTGCAGCAGAAAAGTTGGTCTTACCTGTGGTCCTGAGGCTCAAGTTCGCTCGTGGGGTGCTGCCCATGGGCTCTCTGCATTGGCAGCAACCAGGAAGACCTGTGCCGCCCCTTCCGGGAGCTTCAGTGCACCAGGGTTCCAGATGGTCTTTGGCTTTTTCCTCTGGCGTCCGAGACGTGTGTGGAGGGAGCAGTCTCTTCTGGTTTCCCAGGCGTGTCTGCCTCTCTGAAGGTTTAGCTCTCCCTCCCACGGGATTTGGGTGCAGAGAACTGTTTATCTGGTCTGTTTCTTTCAGGTTCTGGCGGTGTCTCAGGCAGGGGTCCTGCCGCTCCTGGGCCCTCCCCCACGGGAACCCAGAGGCCTTATACAGTTTCCTCTTGGGCCAGGGATGTGGGCAGGGGTGAGCCGTGTTGGTGGTCTCTTCCGCTCTGCAGCCTCAGGAGTGCCCACCTGACCAGGCGGTTGGGTCTCTCTCTCACCGGGTCTGGGAGCAGAGAGCTCTACTTTCTCTTTCATTAGGTTCACTTTATTGAGCCTTACACTGAGGTGCTTGATCCATTTGAAATTAGGCTCTGTGCAGGGTGATAATCATGGATCTGTTTGGAGTCTTCTGTAGGTAGCCATCTAGTCTATCTGAAGATGCTGTGTGTGTGTGTGTGTGTGTGTGTGTGTGTGTGTGTGTGTGTGTGTGTGTTTCTGGCTTCATCATTAAAAATTGTGGACTTATGTCTGAGACTTTAATTTGAGTTCATTGATCAGTGGACCAATGCGTCTGTTTTTATGCCAAGACCATGCTGTCTTTATAATTACAGTCCTGCAGTACAACTGGAAATTGGGAGTCATGATCCTTCTAGCAGCTTTAGCTATCTTGTAATTTTTTATCTTCATGTGAAGCTGAAAATTGTTCCTTCAAGTTCTGTGGGGAACTGTGTTGACATTTTGATGGAAAGTTTGTTAAATATTCAGATTCCTCTTGGTAGGATGGCCATTTTCACTTAATTAATCCTACCATGAGCAAGGAAGAGCTTTCCATCTTCTGATATGTTACTTGATTTATTTCTTTAATGTGTTAAAATTTTCAATATACAAGTCCTTCACCTCCTTGGATAGTTTCTGCAAGACCTTTTTAAGGCTATTGTGAAACATCTTTTTCCTGATTTCTTTCTTTCTTTTTTTCCCCCCATCTTTATTAACTTGGGTATTTCTTATTTACATTTCGATTGTTATTCCCTTTCCGGGTTTCTGGGCCAACATCCCCCAACCCCCCCTCCCTTTCTTTATGGGTGTTCCCCTCCCCATCCTCCCCCCCCCATTACCGCCATCCCCACAACAATTATGTTCACTGGGGGGTTCAGTCTTGGCAGGACCAAGGGCTGCCCCTTCCACTGGTGCTCTTACTAGGCTATTCATTGCTACCTATGAGGTTGGATTTCTTTCTTTTTTTTTTTTTATTAACTTGAGTATTTCTTTTATACATTTCGAGTGTTATTCCCTTCCCGGTTTCCGGGCAAACATCGCCCTCCCCCCTCCCCTTCCCTATGGGTGTTCCCCTCCAAACCCTCCCCCCATTGCCGCCCTCCCCCCAACAGTCTAGTTCACTAGGGGTTCAGTCTTAGCAGGACCCAGGGCTTCCCCTTCCACTGGTGCTCTTACTAGGATATTCATTGCTATCTATGAGGTCAGAGTCCAGGGTCAGTCCATGTATAGTCTTTAGGAATTGGCTTAGTCCCTGGAAGCTCTGGTTGCTTGGCATTGTTGTACATATGGGGTCTCAAGCCCCTTCAAGCTCTTCCAGTTCTTTCTCTGATTCCTTCAACGGGGGTCCTATTCTCAGTTCAGTGGTTTGCTGCTGGCATTCGCCTCTGTATTTGCTGTATTCTGGCTGTGTCTCTCAGGAGCGATCTACATCCGGCTCCTGTAGGTCTGCACTTCTTTGCTTCATCCATCTTGCCTAATTGGGTGGCTGTATATGTATGGGTCACATGTGGGGCAGGCTCTGAATGGGTGTTCCTTCAGTCTCTGTTTTAATCTTTGCCTCTCTCTTCCCTGCCAAGGGTATTCTTGTTCCTCTTTTAAAGAAGGAGTGAAGCATTCACATTTTGATCATCCGTCTTGAGTTTCATTTGTTCTAGGCATCTAGGGTAATTCAAGCATTTGGGCTAATAGCCACTTATCAATGAGTGCATAACATGTATGTTTTTCTGTGATTGGGTTAGCTCACTCAGGATGATATTTTCCAGATCCAACCATTTGCCTACGAATTTCATGAAGTCGTTGTTTTTGATAGCTGAGTAATATTCCATTGTGTAGATGTACCACATTTTCTGTATCCATTCCTCTCTTGAAGGGCATCTGGGTTCTTTCCAGCTTCTAGCTATTATAAATAAGGCTGCAATGAACATAGTGGAGCAAGTGTCTTTTTTATATGTTGGAGCATCTTTTGGGTATATGCCCAAGAGAGGTATAGCTGGATCCTCAGGCAGTTCAATGTCCAATTTTCTGAGGAACCTCCAGACTGATTTCCAGAATGGTTGTACCAGTCTGCAATCCCACCAACAATGGAGGAGTGTTCCTCTTTCTCCACATCCTCGCCAGCATCTGCTGTCACCTGAGTTTTTGATCTTAGCCATTCTCACTGGTGTGAGGTGAAATCTCAGGGTTGTTTTGATTTGCATTTCCCTTATGACTAAAGATGTTGAACATTTCTTTAGGTGTTTCTCAGCCATTCGGCATTCCTCAGCTGTGAATTCTTTGTTTAGCTCTGAACCCCATTTTTTAATAGGGTTATTTGTTTCCCTGCGGTCTAACTTCTTGAGTTCTTTGTATATTTTGGATATAAGGCCTCTATCTGTTGTAGGATTGGTAAAGATCTTTTCCCAATCTGTTGGTTGCTGTTTTGTCCTAACCACAGTGTCCTTTGCCTTACAGAAGCTTTGCAGTTTTATGAGATCCCATTTGTCGATTCTTGATCTTAGAGCACAAGCCATTGGTGTTTTGTTCAGGATATTTTTTCCAGTGCCCATGTGTTCCAGATGCTTCCCTAGTTTTTCTTCTATTAGTTTGAGTGTTTCTGGTTTGATGTGGAGGTCCTTGATCCACTTGGACTTAAGCTTTGTACAGGGTGATAAGGATGGATCGATCTGCATTCTTCTACATGTTGACCTCCAGTTGAACCAGCACCATTTGCTGAAAATGCTATCTTTTTTCCATTGGATGGTTTTGGCTCCTTTGTCAAAAATCAAGTGACCATAGGTGTGTGGGTTCATTTCTGGGTCTTCAATTCTATTCCATTGGTCTATCTGTCTGTCTCTGTACCAATACCATGCAGTTTTTATCACTATTGCTCTGTAATACTGCTTGAGTTCAGGGATAGTGATTCCCCCTGAAGTCCTTTTATTGTTGAGGATAGTTTTAGCTATCCAGGGTTTTTTGTTATTCCACATGAATTTGCACATTGTTCTGTCTAACTCTTTGAAGAATTGGATTGGTATTTTGATGGGGATTGCATTGAATCTGTAGATCGCTTTTGGTAAAATGGCCATTTTTACTATATTAATCCTGCCGATCCATGAGCATGGGAGATCTTTCCATCTTCTGAGGTCTTCTTCAATTTCTTTCTTCAGTGTCTTGAAGTTCTTATTGTACAGATCTTTTACTTGCTTGGTTAAAGTCACACCGAGGTACTTTATATTATTTGGGTCTATTATGAAGGGTGTCGTTTCCCTAATTTCTTTCTCGGCTTGTTTCTCTTTTCTGTAGAGGAAGGCTACTGATTTATTTGAGTTAATTTTATACCCAGCCACTTTGCTGAAGTTGTTTATCAGCTTTAGCAGTTCTCTGGTGGAACTTTTGGGATCACTTAAATAAACTATCATATCGTCTGCAAATAGTGATATTTTGACTTCTTCTTTTCCGATCTGTATCCCCTTGACCTCCTTTTGTTGTCTGATTGCTCTGGCTAGAACTTCAAGAACTATATTGAATAAGTAGGGAGAGAGTGGGCAGCCTTGTCTAGTCCCGGATTTTAGTGGGATTGCTTCAAGTTTCTCTCCATTTAGTTTAATGTTAGCAACTGGTTTGCTGTATAGGTATGTTTAGGTATGGGCCTTGAATTCCTATTCTTTCCAGGACTTTTATCATGAAGGGGTGTTGAATTTTGTCAAATGCTTTCTCAGCATCTAATGAAATGATCATGTGGTTCTGTTCTTTCAGTTTGTTTATATAATGGATCATGTTGATGGTTTTCCGTATATTAAACCATCCCTGCATGCCTGGGATGAAGCCTACTTGATCATGGTGGATGATTGTTTTGATGTGCTCTTGGATTCGATTTGCCAGAATTTTATTGAGTATTTTTGTGTCGATATTCATAAGGGAAATTGGTCTGAAGTTCTCTTTCTTTGTTGGGTCTTTGTGTGGTTTAGGTATAAGAGTAATTGTGGCTTCGTAGAAGGAATTCGGTAGGGCTCCATCTGTTTCAATTTTGTGGAATAGTTTGGATAATATTGGTATGAGTTCTTCTATGAAGGTTTGATAGAATTCTGCACTAAACCCGTCTGGACCTGGGCTCTTTTTGGTTGGGAGACCTTTAATGACTGCTTCTATTTCCTTAGGAGTTATGGGGTTGTTTAACTGGTTTATCTGTTCCTGATTTAACCTCGATACCTGGTATCTGTCTAGGAAATTGTCCATTTCCTGAAGATTTTCAAATTTTGTTGAATATAGGTTTTTATAGTAAGATCTGATGATTTTTTGAATTTCCTCCGAATCTGTAGTTATGTCTCCCTTTTCATTTCTGATTTTGTTAATTTTGACACACTCTCTGTGTCCTCTCGTTAGTCTGGCTAAGGGTTTATCTATCTTGTTGATTTTCTCAAAGAACCAACTTTTGGTTTTGTTGATTCTTTCCATGGTCCTTTTTGTTTCTACTTGGTTGATTTCAGCTCTGAGTTTGATTATTTCCTGCCTTCTACTCCTCCTGGGTGCATTTGCTTCTTTTTGTTCTAGAGCTTTTAGGTGTGCTGTCAAGCTGCTGACATATGCTCTTTCCTGTTTCTTTCTGCAGGCACTCAGCGCTATGAGTTTTCCTCCTAGCACAGCTTTCATTGTGTCCCATAAGTTTGAGTATGTTGTATCTTCATTTTCATTACATTCTAAAAAGTTTTTAATTTCTTTCTTTATTTCTTCCTTGACCAGGTTATCATTGAGTAGAGCATTGTTCAATTTTCACGTATATGTGGGCATTCTTCCCTTATTGTTATTGAAGACCAGTTTTAGGCCGTAGTGGTCTGATAGCACGCATGGGATTATTTCTATCTTTCTGTACCTGTTGAGGCCCGTTTTTTGACCAATTATATGGTCAATTTTGGAGAAAGTACCATGAGGAGCTGAGAAGAAGGTATATCCTTTTGCTTTAGGATAGAATGTTCTATAAATATCTGTTAAGTCCATTTGGCTCATGACTTCTCTTAGTCTGTCTACGTCTCTGTTTAATTTCTGTTTCCATGATCTGTCCATTGATGAGAGTGGTGTGTTGAAATCTCCCACTATTATTGTGTGAGGTGCAATGTGTGCTTTGAGCTTTAGTAAGGTTTCTTTTACGTATGTAGGTGCCCTTGTATTTGGGGCATAGATATTTAGGATTGAGAGTTCATCTTGGTGGATTTTTCCTTTGATGAATATGAAGTGTCCTTCCTTATCTTTTTGATGACTTTTAGTTGAAAATTGATTTTATTTGATATTAGAATGGCTACTCCAGCTTGCTTCTTCTGACCATTTGCTTGGAAATTTGTTTTCCAGCCTTTCACTCTGAGGTAGTGTCTGTCTTTGTCTCTGAGGTGTGTTTCCTGTAGGCAGCAGAATGCAGGGTCCTCGTTGCATATCCAGTTTGTTAATCTATATCTTTTTATTGGGGAGTTGAGGCCATTGATGTTGAGAGATATTAAGGAATAGTGATTATTGCTTCCTGTTATATTCATATTTGGATGTGAGGTTATGTTTGTGTGCTTTTCTTCTCTTTGTTTTGTGTCCAAGACGATTAGTTTCTTGCTTCTTCTAGGGTATAGCTTGCCTCCTTATGTTGGGCTTTACCATTTATTATCCTTTGTAGTGCTGGATTTGTAGAAAGATATTGTGTAAATTTGGTTTTGTCATGGAATATCTTGGTTTCTCCATCTATGTTAATTGAGAGTTTTGCAGGATACAGTAACCTGGGCTGGCATTTGTGTTCTCTTAGGGTCTGTATGACATCAGTCCAGGATCTTTTGGCCTTCATAGTTTCTTGTGAAAAGTCTGGTGTGATTCTGATAGGTCTGCCTTTATATGTTACTTGACCTTTTTCCCTTACTGCTTTTAATATTCTTTCTTTATTTTGTGCGTTTGGTGTTTTGACAATTATGTGACGGGAGGTGTTTCTTTTCTGGTCCAATCTATTTGGAGTTCTGTAGGCTTCTTGTATGTCTATGGGTATCTCTTTTTTTAGGTTAGGGAAGTTTTCTTCTATGATTTTGTTGAAGATATTTACTGGTCCTTTGAGCTGGGAATCTTCACTCTCTTCTATACCTATTATCCTTAGGTTTGATCTTCTCATTGAGTCCTGGATTTCTTGTATGTTTTGGACCAGTAGCTTTTTCTGCTTTACATTATCTCTGACAGTTGAGTCGATCATTTCTATGGAATCTTCTGCTCCTGAGATTCTCTCTTCCATCTCTTGTATTCTGTTGGTGAAGCTTGTATCTACAGCTCCTTGTCTCTTCTTTTGGTTTCCTATATCCAGGGTTGTTTCCATGTGTTCTTTCTTGATTGCTTCTATTTCCATTTTTAATTCCTTCAACTGTTTGATTGTGTTTTCCTGTAATTCTTTTAGGGATTTTTGTGATTCCTCTCTGTAGGCTTGTACTTTTTTATTAATGTTTTCCTGTTTTTCTCTAAGGGAGTTCTTCACGTCTTTCTTGAAGTCCTCCAGCATCATGATCAAATATGATTTTGAAACTAGATCTTGCTTTTCTGGTGTGTTTGGATATTCCATGTTTGTTTTTGTGGGAGAATTGGGCTCCGATGTTGCCATGTAGTCTTGGTTTCTGTTGCTTGGGTTCCTGTGCTTGCCTCTTGCCATCAGATTATCTCTAGTGTTACTTTGTTCTGCTCTTTCTGACAGTGGCTAGACTGTCCTATAAGCCTGTGTGTCAGGAGTGCTGTAGACCTGTTTTCCTGTTTTCTTTCAGCCAGTTATGGGGATAGAGTGTTCTGCTTTCGGGCGTGTAGTTTTTCCTCTCTACAGGTCTTCAGCTGTTCTTGTGGGCCTGTGTCTTGAGTTCACCAGGCAGGTCACTTGCAGCAGAAAATTTGGTCTTAGCTGTGGTCCCGAGGCTCAAGTTTGCTCTCGGGGTGCTGCCCACGAGCTCTCTGTGGCGGCAGCAACCAGGAAGATCTGTGCCGCCCTTTCCAGGAGCTTCGGTTCACCAGGGTTACAGATGGCGTTTGGTGTTTTCCTCTGGCATCCGAGATGTGTGTGCAGAGTGCAGTCTCTTCTGGTTTCCCAGGCGTGTCTGCCTCTCTGAAGGTTTAGCTCTCCCTCCCACGGGATTTGGGTGCAGAGAACTGTTTATCCGGTCTGTTTCCTTCAGGTTCCGGCGGTGTCTCAGGGGCAGGGGTCCTACTGCTCCTGGGCCCTCCCCCACGGGAACCCAGAGGCCTTATACAGTTTCCTCTTGGGCCAGGGATGTGTGCAGGGGTGGGCAGTGTTGGTGGTCTCTTCAGCTCTGCAGCCTCAGGTGTGCCCACCTGACCAGGCGGTGAGGTCTCTCTCCCACTGGGTCTGGGAGCCGAGAGCTGCTGCAGGCCGGGATCCGTGGGTTTGGGACTCCTGGTAAACACAGGAAGTGCCCGGTCCTAGAGGAATTCTGCCTCTGTGTGTCCCGAGTTCCCCAGGCAGGTCTCTTTCAGCAGAAAAGTTGGTCTTACCTGTGGTCCCAAGGCTCAAGTTCGCTCTCGGGGTGCTGCCCACGAGCTCTCTCTGGATTTCTTTCTTGATCCGTGTTTTGTATATAGGGATCTTTGTGTGTTAATTTTGTATCCTGAAACTTTGTTGAAAGTGTTTATCAGTTCTAGAAGTGTCCTGGTAGAGGTTTTAGGGTCATGTGTACATGCAGTTATTCCATCTACAAATAAAGATATTTTTACTTATTCCTTTCCTATTTGTACCCTCTTGATCCCCTTTAGATGTTTTATTGCTCTAGCTAAGACTTCAAGTGCCATGCTGAGTAGGTATGTAATGGACAACCTTGTCTTATTTGTGATCTTAGTTAGAAATGCTTTGTGTTTCTTTCCATATATATTGACGTTACCTGTGGGCTTGCTGACAACTGCCTTCCTTGTGTTAAGGTATGCCCCTTGTATCCTTAGTTTTTCCAGGAGTTTTATCATGAGAGGTTGTTGAATTTTGTCAAAGACTTTTTATGCATATAATGAGATGATCATGTGGTTTTGTCTTTGTTTATATGATATACCATTTATCAATTTATGAACTATCCCTGACTCTCTGGGATGAAGCCTACTTGGTAATGGAGGATGATGTTTTTGATGCGTTCTTGGATTCAGTTTGCAAATATTTTATGGAGAAGTTTTGCATCTATGCCTATAAAAAGAATTGCTGTATAATTCCCTTTTTTGATTTTAGATAAATTGAGGTCTTGTAATAGGAATTGGGCAATATTCCTTTTGTTTATATTTTGTGGAATAATTTGAGGAATGTTGCCACTAATTCTTCTTCGAAAGTCTGCTAAATTCTGTGCTGAATCCATCTGGCCCTGACCTTTTAGGGGTAGGGTGGTTGAAAGACTTTTAATTACTGCTTCTATTTCACTGAGGATAATGGGTCTGTTTAACTTGCTTCTGTGGTCTTGATTTAACTTTGGTAGGTGGTAGACGTCAAGCAAATTATCAATTTCTTTTGGGTTTCTCAGTTTGGTTGAATACAGGTTTTAAGTGTGTCTTTACATTTCTCTGGACTTCTTCATGACTTAGTAATTTGCATCTTTCCCATCTTTTCATTAATTTGGCTAAGGGTTTCCAAAAATGATTTATTTTCCTCAAAGAACAAAAATCTTCATTTCATCGATTCTTTGTCTTGTTTTGTTCTTTGCTTTCCCTTTATTTTTCTATTCTATTGATTTGATCCAAGTTTGATTATTTCTTGTCATCTCCTTCTTTTGGGTGTTATTTCTTCTTTTTGTTCTAGAGCTTTCAGGCATGCTGTTAAGTTACTAACATGAGAGCTCTACATTTTTTAAATGTAGATACATAGTGCTATAATTTTGATTTTTTACAATTGCTTTCAGTGTTTCATAAGTTTGGACGTGTTATGTATTCATTTTCTTTCCATTCTGGAAAGTCTTTATTCTGTAGCTTTTCACTTGACCTGTCTTTTTTTTTTTCATTTAGTAGTGAGCAGTTCTAAGTGTCTCAACTTCCCATTGTTTCTGTTTTCACTGATATCCAGCTTTAATCCATGATGCTCTGAGAGGATGCAGGGTGTCATTTTAACTTTCCTCTATCTTTTGAGACTTTCTTTGTTCCTAAGTGTGTATTCAATTTTGGAGAAAGTTTCATGGACTATTAAGAAGGCAGTGTATTATTTGGTGTTCAGGTGAAATATCTTGCTACTATCTTCTAAGTCTACTTGATTTGGGGTGTTATTTAGCTTCAGCATTTTTCTGTTTAGTTTTTGTCTATCTTCTGGTTCCAGCGTGGGGTAGCAAAGTCACCCCCATCACAGTGCGATGATAAATAGTTGTTGTAGTTTTTCTTTTATGAATTTGGTTACTCCTGTGTTTGGTACATGAATGTTTAGGATTGTAATGTCCTCTTGGTGGATTTTTCCTTTGGTGTCTCCTTAGTGTTCTTCCCTTATTTTTACATCTTCCAAGATTTCTTGAATATTTTATGCCTGAAATTTGAAATTTAACAAAATCGTTTTGACTGAGATATCCATTTATTCTATCATGTCTTCAATGCCTGAGATTCTTTTTCAACTCTTATATTCTGCCAGTGAAGCTTGCCTCTGAGGTTTCTGTTAGACCTTCTAAAATTTTCATTTCCAGTTTCACCTAAGTTTGAGCTTTCTTTTGTGATTCTATTTCTACTCTCATGTCTCAAACTGCTTTCTTAATTTCATTCCACCATTTCTTTGTGTTTTCATAGATTTCATTAATGTTTTCATCCATACCCTCTCTAAGGTCCCTGAGTATGGTCAGAATAGTATGAAGTCCTTGTCTGATGCTTCACAAATGCTGTATTTTTCAGGCCCTAATGTAGTAGAGTTACTGTGTTCTGAAGGAGACATACTGTACTAGCTATTATTAACTGTGTTTTTATATTGGTGTCTAGGCATCTGCGTTTGGGGTGATCATAATTTCAGGTGTTCACATCTGCTCTTGCCTTTGTTGGGTGTGGTCTGTGTGAGTTGCTGATGTGGAGACATATGCCTTCTGAACCTATACCATGTGTGGCCACTGAAATGTCCTAGGTAGAGAGTTTCTTGATATTAAGATCTGACATGAAAATGTGGATGGGCTAGCAGGTGGGTATGAGCGAGTCCTCAGAGAATCTGGATCTGCCACCAGAAACTCTCGGTTCCTCAGGGAGTGGATGCAGACTGACTCCAGTTAGTGGTTTACTTCTAGGCTAAGATAAATTTGATTCATTTCTTTTATAAGATAATTGAGTACATACAAAAATTAAAATGTCTAAATTAACAAAATTATTTGTTTATCATAGAAATTAAATTTTAAAATAAAAATAATCCTTAGTTCTAACTGCTCTGATTGTCTAGGCTTGGCCTTCTGTCCAGTATGCTGGCTAAAGAGAACAACAATAAGGAATGAGGAAAGGCAGTTTGGTCAACTGGACCAAACATGAAGGACAAATGAGGGAGTCCGGTAACTTCAGCTCTATGTGAAATAACTGGAAGGGAGTTTGAACAAGGATGAGACCCATAGGCTCATATATTTATATATCTGATTCCCAAATCGATGAAATAGTTTAGGAAGGATTAGGAAGTGTGTGTGTGTGTGTGTGTGTGTGTGTGTGTTAGAAATGTGTGTCACTAGATGTGGGCTTTGAGGTTTCAAAATGCCTGTACCATTCAAAGTCTTGTTCTTTCTGCCACTTGTTTGTGTCTCTTTTTTTTTTTATTAATCATTTCATTCATTTGCCTCTCAAATGATATCTTTCTTCCCCGTTACCCTTCCACAAATCCCTCATCCCACATCTGCCCTCTTCTCCTCCCCCTGCTTCTATGAGGGTGCTCCCCTCCATGCCCCATCACTCCAGTATCCCCCTATGCTGGGACATCAAACCTCCACAGGACCAAGGACCTCTCTCCCATTGAGGTCAGACAAGGCCATCCTCTGCTACATATGTATCTGGAGCCATGGATCCCTCCCTGTACACTCCTTGGTTGGTGGTCTAGTCCCTGGGAGCTCTGGATGGTCTGGCCAGTCAACATTGTTCTTCCTGTGGGGTCGCAGTCCCCCTCCATTCCTTCAGCCCTTTTGCAACCACCAGCTCTCCCCCCACCCCACCCCCAGTTCAGTCTGATGGTTGGCTCCAAGCATCTACATCTGCATTGGTCAGGTGCTGGCTGAATCTCCCATGGAAAAGCTACACCAGGTTCCTGTCAGCAAGTGCCTCTTGACAACAGCAACAGTGTTGGGGTTTGGTCTGCATACAGGATGGATCCCCATGTGGGGTGGTCCTTCCTTGTTTGTATCTTAAGTTCAGAGCTCTCAGCTACTGTTCCAGTGCCATACCTTCTTACCTGCTGTTAATCTCCCTCTTGGATGTTCATGGACTCCAACCCACTGAAACTGTAAGCCTCACATATACTCTTTGTTCAATGAGTTTCTATGATGGCTATTATTGGTTGTCAACTTGAATACATCTAAATTAACTAAATACACTGAAATTATCTAAAAAGGGGGCATGGCTGTAAGGGATTTTTGTTTCATTTGAAGTAGGAAGTTTTACTTATCATATGGATTTTCTGAGTCATGCCTTCTGTTTGAAGTCTATATGAGGACTTGGAAGAAGGAAACTTTTGCTCTTTGCCTGCCTGTTCTCACTTCACTAGCAAGTCATTGGCATTAGAGTCTACACCTTCTGGATTCTAGCATATATTGAAGATACCCAGTCTCATGACCAGAGCCTGTAAGACATTCTAATAAAAGCTAATGTTATATATGTATACATACATAGTATGTATGTATATACTGTTACTCTAGAGAACATTGATTAATACAGTTGCCTTGGTTGTGGTGTCTTACACAGCAATAGAAAAATAACTACAACAACTGAAAAGAGCTTAAAATTTAGATAGAAAAGTGAAACAAGAGACAAAAAGCATACACAGCTAACCAGATTTCACTGAGGTGTGGTCATGGTGATCATGTGGCTGTGCAATGTGACCCTTGAGTGGACCATCTGATTTTAGGAGATGACTAAGTTACCAGAATATAACTTCGTGCACATGATGATTGCCTCCTCTTGACTGTTCCATATTTATTGACTCATTCAGACTAAAAACTCTGCTACTTTTTGCTTGAAAGTAGAGCCACATTCAAGTCTTACCATCCCTGCCCTTTGCTCCCATCCCTTTCCAAACTGCTTACATCTCTTGCTTCATTTTCAGAATTGTTTTTTGTTTTTCAGCTTCTCTTCCTCTCTTCTGTATTCTATGAGCACAACAGTCCTGGTTCCTTAATGTAAGCCTGGTATGAAACATACAGTATCCCTCTTCTCCTCAGAACACTGCTTGCTACTTATTTCCCCACAATAAAAGCCAAGTTAAGTTTTGGTAACTGTAATCTCTCATACAACCTTAACTGATTACTTCTCAGATCCCATTTTCCTTTCCAACAAAAATATGACTCTAACAAATGGAGACTTCCGCAGAGGCTGTGCCCAGGTGTGCAGACCCTTTGGTCAGACGTGCACAGGACTTAACCCATTCTTTTTCCTGTTGGCAACCTGATGCTCCACTCTCATTGGGCTTTTAACCAAGCAGTGTCCATCCCATTTCTACTTTAAAAACCGTTTCCTTTAAAGACCATCATTTTTGCTCTCTTGCTCATGTCTTCCTGCTCCTGCTCTGTCCTCTTGTCCCGTTTCCCCCCTTCACCAGGTGCTCCTGGCCTTCCTCTACTCCTTTTCTACTTCCCTTCCCTTCCCTTCCCTTCCCTTCCCTTCCCTTCTCCTCTTCTCTTCTCTCCCCCCTTTCTGTCTCTGCCTTTCTCTGCCTCTACTACCTTCTTGACTCCCCTTCCCATGCCCTGAATGAACTCTATTCTATATTAAACAAAAAACCAAAAATAAACCCCCACCATTTTCTAGCATTTCTAGTGCACACATTTTACTTATTTAGTTTATCATATCAGCCTTTTCATCTAGACACACACACACCAAAATTCTGTTATGCATTTTCGGTAACGACATCTTCAATACCATAGATGCTGTATAAGACTTAGTGTTGTTTGGAATATGTCCTGACTGTAGGAGGTGAACAAAATTTTGATTTGCCCATTCATATGTGGGATACATCAAAATAAGGAAAATAAAGCATTAATTCCTCCTCATGGAGCAGGTTGAATGATTATACGGGGATTAATATAATCATTTTTGTGCTTAAGAAATCTCATTCTAATGAATAGTCAGTTTTTGAAAAGTGCAATTTTATAACACAGGTATTGCATCCTGGCAGCCAAGGGTAAACATCTTTCTTCAGTCCCTCCTGCCAGAACTGGCCCTGGTGAACTGTCTCATTCTCTCTAATGTGATTCCACAGAATGGCCCAGGCATTGAGGAATACATCAATGTCTGGGCCTCTATGGTTGGACCAGGAGAGCAAGGAATGTGTGAAGGCAAACCCCCAATATACAGGTGCATAGTGCATCTATAAAAATAACACTTTGTAAATACTACACATTCATATTTCTCAATATTAACCAGCATCTTTTGCCTTTTGTCTACATACAGTGAAGATAGAGTGGAGACTAACAGTCAAACCGAATTCTGGTATATGGAAGTTCAGAAGTTTGTGCTTCCTTCTGGTGCTGCCAATCAGTCTTCTCATTGTGCTATGTATTGGCCAGCTCCACGCCAGGCTGCTGAGTGCCTTTGTCTCAATAGCACTGATTTGCAGTCTGCTCAGACATAGAAGTTAAACTTTTGTTGAGGAAATGAAATGGAAGCTTAGATATCAGGGAAGAAGTACACTTATTTTGCTATGTAAATTTTATTTCGTTTTGTCATTAGGTAATGTATCAGGATGTAATTATATATACAAATTTTTAAAAATTCATTAGCATCCTTCTCCAGGATGCATCCAGTGACTCTGGCTGACCCCATCCTTCGCTCCACCCATTGTTCTCAGCTCATGCAGCCACCTGCAGTACAGCACACAGAGCTTCCCTCTAAGCGCCCTTCGTCTGACTCAACCTTTTATATCTATCAAAATCTAGCAAGCCTTCCCTGGGAACCTGAAGGCCAATCCAGGTGGGAAGCCGATAGGATCATCACAAACTTCTCCCACTTCTTCTTTTCAATCGAATCTCCCAGTCTCACTCCCAGGTATCTAGTAGACTACTTGCTGCGTTCTCCCACCACTCCCTGCTCCTACCTCCAGTGGATCACACAAGTCTTCCACTCCATCCATCTCTCACCCATCTCCTTGCTTGATTCCGACCTCCAATTCCAACAGGCATTTCTTGGGAGCCTGCAGACCACTCCAGCCACGGGAAAAAAATAAGCTAACTGCAGATCTCCACCTCTTTCTCTTCCTCTCCAAATTCAGTCCTGCAGGTTCATCTTTAGCTCAGTAGCAGACTACCTGCTACAGGCTCCCCTTCCACTCTGCTCTAATCCCCAGTGGATCAGACAGACAGACCTTCCCCTCCAACCTTCGCTTACACAGCTTACTCTATTATGCCAGACACAAACACCAGCAGGCATTCCCTGGGAATCCACAGGCCACAGGGCAAGGGAAGAAGGTAGATATTCATCTCTCCTTCCTCCTTCCCAAGCTTTGCAGTTCCATCTCCAGCTTCATAGCAGAGGACTCGCTGCAGCCTCCTCTTCCTCCTTGCCTCATCCCCTGTGGATCACATAGATATTCCCATCCCATCTTCCTTCCCCCATCTACCACCAACTCCAGCAGGTATTCCTTGGGGACTCTCGAGCCAAGATGGCCAGAGAAACAAGCAGCCAGTGAAGCATGTGGGCAAGCCTCAGATCTTCACTCTCTCTCCTCTCCTCCAAATCTCATCCCCAGACTCATCCCCAGCTCTGTAGCAGACTTCCTGTTGTCACCTCTCCTCACTCTGCCCATATGCTGAAGGGAGTAAGCGGATCCTGGTGGACCTTTCTTTTCTCATGTGAACTTATTTTCCCTCAGCCCACGTCCATCCCAAGTGTCAGCTCCTAATACCCAGAAACACATTTTACCTAGAATTTTACTCCAGTAGCCACACCTTTCACTATCACACAGCAATTCCCAACCAGGCAACGTATACCTACCACACCCTCTTGAGAAGCAGAGGGCAACAGAAACCAAAAGACACTCACCCAACAAAAATGTGCTATCAACAACCTAGACTAACAACTATCCCTAAACCAGAAACCTAGATCCCAGCATAACAATGAATGTTTTTCAGTATGTCTCCATTATAGCCTAGAAAATTCTACCATGGTATGCAGCTGATGCATAAGAATAAAACAACAATAAAAAGACAAAACAAAAAACACCAACAACTTAAAGCCATTATGAATAGAGGTCCTTAAAGAAGGAATGGATTATTCACTTAAAGAAATCTATAAAAACACAAACAGTAGAGGGAAATGAAGTAAACATTTAAGACCTGAAAATGGAAAAGGAATCAATAAAGAAAAACCAACAAAGGGAAAACTGGAAATGCAAAATTGAGGAACTCAGAGAGGAACCTCAGCAAGGGAATACAGGAGGTAGAAGAGACAATTTCAGGTGTTCAATACCCAGTAGAAGAAGTGGATACTTTGGCCAAAGGCAATGTTAAATCTAAAAATCTACTGGCACAAAATATTCAGGGAATCTGGGACACTGTGAAAAGACAAAGTCTAAAAATAATAGGAATGAAAGATGAAGAAGAAATGTAGGTCTAAGGCACAGAAATATTTTCAACAAAACCATAGAAGAAAATTTCCCTAACCCAAGAAATAAATAGTCCCCAACCAGAAAAAAATCAAAAGAGGAGAAACACACATGCATGCACATGTACACAAATGTACACACACACACACACACACACACACACACAAGCTTGTGTGCATGAGCTTGCCTGCCACAAAATAACCAGAATCAACAAACACTGCTTATTGATATATCTCAGCATCAATGGCCTGAACTCTACAGTAAAGATCTACCCCTTATGTTATTGTAAATACTCCACAATTTTATATGTTAATGTAAAAACTCTACAGTAAAATTCTCCTTCTTATGTTAATGTGTATTTCTTGAATGTGACAGGACATACTTACCTAAAAGTAATAGGATGGAAAAGTTATTCAAGAAAAATGGATGCCTCCACATCAAACCAGATACACTCAAACTAATAGAAGAAAAAATGGGATAGAATCTCGAACACGTGGGCACTGGAGAAAATTTCCTTAACAAAACACCAATGGCTTATGCTCTAAGATCAAGAATCAACAAATGGGATCTCATAAAACTGCAAAGCTTCTGTAAGGCAAAGGACACTATCGTTAGGACAAAACGGCAACCAACAGATTAGGAAAAGATCTTTACCAATCCTACAACAGATAGAGGACTTATATCCAAAATATACAAACAACTCACGAAGTTAGACCGCAGGGAGACAAATAACCCTATTAAAAAATGGGGTTCAGAGCTAAACAAAGAATTCACAGCTGAGGAATGGTGAATGGCTGAGAAGCACCTAAAAAAATGTTCAACATCTCTAGTCAAAAGGGAAATGCAAATCAAACCAACCCTGAGATTTCACCTCACACCAGTCAGAATGGCTAAGATCAAAAATTCTGGCGACAGCAGATGCTGGCAAGGATGTGGAGAAAGAGGAACACTCCTCCATTGTTGGTGGGATTGCAGACTGGTACAACCATTCTGGAAATCAGTCTGGAGGTTCCTCAGAAAATTGGACATTGCACTACCTGAGGACCCAGCTATACCTCTCTTGGGCATATACCCAAAAGATGCCCCAACATATAACAAAGACACATGCTCCACTATGTTCATAGCAGCCTTATTTATAATAGCCAGAAGCTAGAAAGAACCCAGATGCCCTTCAAGAGAGGAATGGATACAGAAAATGTGGTACATCTACACAATGGAATATTACTCAGCTATCAAAAACAATGCCTTTATGAACTTCATAGGCAAATGGATGGAACTGGAAAATATCATCCTGAGTGAGGTAACCCAGTCACAGAAAAACACACATGGTATGCACTCATTGATAAGTGGCTATTAGCCCAAATGCTTGAATTACCCTAGATGCACAGAACACATGAAAGTCAAGAAGGATGACCAAAATGCGGATGCTTCACTCCCTTAAAAGGGGAATAAGAATACCCTTAGGAGGGGATAGGGAGGCAAAGTTTAGAACAGAGGCTGAAGGAACACTGATTCACAGTCTGTCCCACATGTGGCCTATACATATACAGCCACCAAACTAGATAAGATGGATGAAGCAAAGAAGTGCAGGCTGACAGGAACCAGATGTAGATCTCTCCTGAGAGACACAGCCAGAATACAGCAAATACATAGGCGAATGCCAGCAGCAATCCACTGAACTGAGATCGGGACCCCCGTTGAAGGAATCAGAGAAAGGACTGAAAGAGCTGAAGGGGCTTGAGACCCCATGTAAACAACAATGCCAACCAACCAGAGCTTCCAGGGACTAAGCCACTACCCAAAGACTATACATGGACTGACCCTGGGCTCCAACCTCATAGGTAGCAATGAATATCCTAGTAAGAGCACCAGTGGAAGGGGAAGCCCTTGGACTTGCCAAGGCTGGACCCCCAGTGTAGGGGATTGTTGGGGGGAGGGCAGTAATGGAGGGAGGATGGGGAGAGGCACAACCACATAGAAGGAGAGGGGGAGGGGTTTGGGGGATGTTGGCCTGGAAACCAAGAAAGGGAATAACATTTGAAATGTAAAGAAGAAATACTCAAGTTAATAAAGATGGAGGAAAGAAAAAAAAGAAAAATGGATGCAAGAAGCAAACCAAGGTAATCACTTTCTTAAAGATTTATTTTATTTTATGTGAGTACACTGAAGCTGTCTTCACACACACACACCAGAAGAGGTCATCAGATCCCATTACAGATGGTTGTGAGCCACCATGTGGTTGCTGGGAATTGAACTCAGGACCTCTGGAAGAGCAGTTGCTGCTCTTAACCACCGAGCCATCTCTCCAGCCATGGTAATCATTTTAATATCTGACAAGATAGATTTCAAACCAAAACCACTCAGAAGAGAAACTGAAAGATGCTAAGAGAGTCATCAAAGAAAGAATCCACGAAGAAGATATTGCAGTTCTTAATATTTATACAATTAACAGAAGGACTCTCAAGACCTCTAAAAAAATACTTTCACTACAGCTTAAATTACATGTTAACCTCCACATACAGATGAGTAGGAGACATCCCAATAGATGGATCATCCAGACAGAAGCTAAACAGAGAAATGGTGGACCTAACTGACCTTATAAACCAAATGGACCTAAGAGATGTTTGCAAAAACATTTTACCCAAACACAAAAGAATATACCTTCTTTTCAGCATTTCATGGAACTTCTCTGAAACTAACCACATGCATGGTCACAGAGCAAGTCTCAACAGATACAAGAAAACTGACAAAAGATCCAGCATCCTGTATGATCATCGTGGATGAAAGCTGGATATCAACAGTAATAGAAGAAGAAGAAGAGGAAGAAGAAGAAGAGGAAGAAGAAGAAGAGGAAGAAGAAGAAGAAGAAGAAGAAGAAGAAGAAGAAGAAGAAGAAGAAGAAGAAGAAGAAGAAGGAGAAGGAGAAGGAGAAGGAGAAGGAGAAGGAGAAGGAGAAGAACAAGAACAAGAACAAGAAGAACAAGAACAAGAAGAACAAGAACAAGAAGAGGAGGAGGAGGAGGAGGAGGAGGAGGAGGAAGAAGAAGAAGAAGAAGAAGAAGAAGAAGAAGAAGAAGAAGAAGAAGAAGAAGAAGAAGAAGAAGAAGAAGAAGAAGAAGAAGAAAGATGATGACCAGAAAGCTTACAAACTCATGGAAACAGAACAGCTTACTACTGAATAAAATTGGGTCGAGATAGAAATTAAGAAAGAATTTAAAGACTTTCTAGAATTCAGTGAAAATGAGCACACAGCATACTCAAACTTATGGGACACAATGAAAGTGGTTTTAAGAGGCAACTTCATGTCAAAGTACCCACATTAAAAAAAGAAAAAAAAACAACATGAGAGACCTCATACTGGCAACATGAGCACATTTGAAAGCTCTAGAACAAAGAGAAAGAAATTGCATCCAAAAGGAGTACAGGGCAAGAAATAATCTAATTCTAAAGGGCTGATATCAATAAAATAGAAACAACAAAAGCAATCCAAATTCAGAGTTGGTTCCTTGAGGAAATCAATGAAGACTGACAGACACCTATCCAAATAACCTGAAAGGCAGAGAGAAGCCCCAAACCAACAAAATTAGAGACACAAAAGGGCACGAAATGGCATTGAGGAAGTCCAGAGAATCACAAGCGCATTTTTTTAAAACCTGTACTCTACCAGATCGGAAAATCTAAACAAACAAACAAACAAAATTCTCTCAATACATACCATCTACCAAATTTAAATCAAGAGCAGATAAGCAATTTGAGCACACCAATAGCCCATAGTAGGATAGAAGCAATAATTAAAATCTACCAACGAGACACAGCTCAGGCCAGATAGTTTTAGTGAAGAATTCTGCCAGACATTCAAAAGAGTTAATGCTGATACTCCTCAAATTACTCCACAAAATAGAAGTAGAAGGCACATTACCCAACTACAAGGCCACAATTATCCTGACACACGAACCGCAGGAAAGACTTGACAAAGGAAGAGAATGGTGAGCCAATCTCTATTATGAGCATAGATGCAAATTTCTCAATAATATTTTTATATTGCAAAATGAATGCAAGGGCACATTAAAAACATCATCTAGCACGATCAAAAGGGTTTCATCCCAGAGATGCACAAATCAATAAATGTAATCTACCACATAAATAAACTGAAAGACAAAAACCACATGCTCATCTCCTTAGTTACAGAAAAGGCCTTTGACAAAATTCAACAACACTTCATGATAAAAGTCCCGGAGAGACTAGGGATGCAAGTGAACTATTCATAAACATAAAAATAATCAAAAATCAACTTAAGTTCTACCAAAATATACAAGACAAGATTTTTCTACTTTTCCATACCTGTTCAATATAGTACTTGAAGTATTAGCTAGAGCCATAAAACAATTGAAGAAGATCAAAGGGATATAAATAGGAAGAGAAGTAAAAATGCCTTTACTTGTGGATGATATGATTGTATACATGAGTGACCCTAAATACTAAAAACAGCATGATGTTGGCATAAAAACAGACATGTTGATCAATGGAAGATGAAAATGCATGCATAAATCCACATGTCTATGGACATGTTTCTTTCTTCCTTCTTTATTTTTTTCTTCCTTTCTTTTTTCTTTTCTTTTCTTTTTCTTTACGTTTAAAATAAAGGATCCACAAAATGCATACTGGAAAAAAAAGACAGCTTTTTCCACAAATGGCACTTCTCAAACTGGATGTCTGCATGTAGGAGAATTCAAATATATTCTTATCACTCTGCACAAAACTCATTTGGAAATGGATCATAGACCTCAACCTAAACCCAAATATCTGATATACTGAGCCTGAAACAAGAGAAAATTGGAAATTTTCTTGAGCTTGTTGGCACAGGAGACTTTCTGAACAGAACACAGGTAATTAGAGCAATAATTAATAAATTGGAATTCATAAGACTGAAAAAATGAAAAAGTATTGACTTTATTTTAAACCTTTTGATATAGATATTTTTGATTCCCATTTGTTACCTTATAACATATGTCCATTGTTTAGAAGTGGTGAGATAATTAGCCTTATTCCTATCTTAGGGAGACTTACCAAGGTGTAAGGTCATTTTATAGGTCATTTTATCAGATAGAGGGGTTTCTCTTTTCTTTGCCTTCCTTCTATTCCAAGACTACTTGAAATGTTACTAGAAAGGGCTCTTGGATTTTGGCAAATGCCTTTTCTTCAATTGTGTTCTTGGTTGTATGTTTCCTTTTGATGTGTTTGACTAGTAAATACCTTCATTTAAGATTGGACATTTTATCTTCCTGTGGTATGTCAATTAAGAAAACCAGCCCACTAGATAAGCTTCAGCTGGTGATTATGCCTATCCTTCAACACAACTGCACACATTGTCATATGTGTATGGCCATGTAGGTTGGTGTTGTTATGCAGGGGAAGGCAGACACAAGATAAAGCGAGAGCTGTCATTGGACAAGAAGGAAGGGTAGGAGGGAACAAAGTTTTAGAAAGAGAGGGGAGAGGCAGAAAGGAGCAGAGGCCACATGGAGGCATATGTAAATGATTTCCGCCATGCATCTCTACATAGATACAGGTTGTTATGAATAGTTCTTAAGGGATGGATTTCTATAGGTCAATTTATCTTATTTTGGTAGGCGGTTTATATCTTTATCAACTGGTTGTGAGTTTATTGTGTGGATGTATTGTGGATTGAGAATTTAACATATAAATCTGATTGTTAAATTACAGTTTATTGAGTCATGATTTTACTGGGTAGTTGGGAGTTTATATTCAGGGAGTGTGGGCAGAGTCCATGGCAGGGAGCCTTGGTAGACCAGCCCACGATGGACTTCTAGATTCCTGATCCTAGGTTAGTTCCATATGGTCTTCTGGGGCTGGAACTAACACCAGGGAGTGACTGCCCAGGTGAGAGAGTGCCAGGGTGCAGGTGTGGAGTGGTGACAGGCTAGAACCAGCCACCACAGACATAACGGTACCTCACAGTGCCATGTGGTCCTAAGGTGGTGGTGCTAGTGCAGGATTAAAGATATCGGTTTTTTAAATATTTACTGCAACATTGCCACCCTCCTCTTAACTCTCTTCCACATATCTGATTTATGAACTATATATAAATTAATAGATATCTGTATAATTTACATATAATCACAAATAACATTATGGGAACATTTTAAACATCTAAATGATGAAAACGTTTAATGTTTCCATAAAATATACAGTGTTTTAGACTGAATTAGATAATGTTATATGATCACATGTGGTTCAAAGACCTGTGGCAATGTGGATTACTGAAAAAAGTAAATCCTTCAGTTAGTAAAATAAGAACTCCAATGCCTTTTTACGGAGAAGATGGTAATTAGACAAACGTATAAAAGAATTATTCTGTAATATCTTAATTTGTATGATTTCTTAACAGGAGTCTATGCAATTTTTTTATATTACATATAGTCTCTCTCCTGCAGTTTAAGCTCATATAGTGAGAACCAATACTCTTTTAATAAGGAAATGAATTGTTAACTGGTAGCTATACCATACACTTAATGTTTATGATCATTTAAACTCCTTGAATTCTTTTCCTTAAATAGTTTTGTTTTTGTTCATTTTTCAACACAAAGCACTGACTAGAGCCCAGAGAGATGCTATAGGATATCCATCAGAAAAAAAAAAAAACCAAAACATTTGGAACTAATGTAATAGTGCTACTGTGATTCCCCTTGGACATAAGAGACACAAAGTGAATTAGCCCTGAAAATGAAGAATGGCTTATTAAATAAGACCATGAGCTGTTCTCTTTGTTTTCTAACCCAAGGAATAAAAACTATTTTAAAAAATAATTGGAGATATACAAGATGACTGAATAGATATTTCTTGACTCACCTGACCTCCCACAAGGTAGAAACGAAGCAACAGCTTTAGAAGTTCATACTGAGGCAGGAGACCATAAGAGAACACTGGGATTTGGCCACAGAAAACTGGAAACTTGTAAACTCTGGGAACACGAGACAACAAACACAGCAAGAAAAGTAGAGCCATCATCCTCTTCCTAGTTCCACTGGTGAGAAGGGAGTGTTCTTCCACAACGGGTACAAAGGTGAACTGGCCCAGAATGTGCAGACAGTAGTAATACTAGCTGTTGGAGACACCGTAGTCTGACTTGCGAAAAGGTTGCTTGTTAGACCAGTAAATCCTCAGGATGCTGTAGTCTAGAACCAGAACCATCTTGAGTTACCTATTGTTTGAATTTGGAGTGTGTTAGGGGTTCAGACATCTTTATCATCATCATTGAGACCTATAGAAACTCCCTTGCTCCGATTCAAGCCTCAGGAGGCAACTAGGCTCAGTGGAATGACTGATAGAGACCTTCTGAGAATGTTAGATACAGGGACCAGGCATGACTGTGTAAATGGAAGCATATGATGCTTTTCACAAAAGCTAGAGGATTCAGGATGCCTCTGGGGCATGAAGCACAGTTAATCACCCATGACATTGCATGGGTTCTAGAAGTGAAACCCTAGAACCATGAAACCATGCCTTTCCTGGAACTGGACATAGGCTCTTGTTCCTAAGAAGGTGGAGAAGGAACTCTGGAATAGTGATTTCAAGCAAAGTTACCATAGCTATTGCTGCTGCTTCCATAAGAAGCACACAACATGAGAATTTCTCAAGAGAAACTTTCTCAGGGCCATCCATGTATGGTTTTCAACCACCCTTTACAGAGCCTCAACTGAGAATTTTGCCCGTTTGCAATGATGCCTCAGCCCCACTACCTTCCTAGTAGGTGCTATGAGTGGTAATGGTTGAAAAGTACCCAGCTACGGTCTTGTCTCCAGGTAAGCACATATGGGAATGTGTCCTAGTAAACTTTAATTGCTAATTTTGTACAGCCTAAAGTCAACTGAGAGAGAAAAGCCTGGCTTAACAAATTCTGTAGATCACATCGTCCTATGTGCGTATGTTGGGAACTGTCTTGATTACCAATTCATGCAGTAGGACCCAGTCTACCGTGAACAGTACCAAGCCTAGGCAGGTGATTCCAATTGTACAATGAAAGACCTTACTTAACAAGGACAACAATGATAGAGATGCTAACATGAAAGGAAGAAATCTCATTGGGTAGCAACCCTAGGAAACTAGAAATGTTGAGAGTGGGAGAAATAGTCTTCCCCAAGAAAGAGCCCCCAACTGGTTATCCATTACTAAGTGGTCAACCCATGGACTGAGAACATTGTACTTATAAATTTAGAAAAGTGTGTGTGTGTGTGTGTGTGTGTGTGTGTGTGTGTGTGTGTGTACAATTAAATATGCCCAGGAGTGGTATAGTTGGGTCTTGAAGTAGAACTATTCCAAGTCTTCTAAGAACCAGCCAAATTGACTTCCAGGGTGGCTATACAAGTTTGCACTCTCATCAGCAGTGGAGGAGTATTTCCTTTGCCTGAAAGAGCGTACCCCAAAACGGGGAGCCGCATCTCTCGCTCTGATCGCAGGGTGGGGTGCCCTCAGGAATCACGAGGAGCCATTCTTGATGTAACAGCAAGAGGTAGCTTTATTAACGAGATCCTGGGTCTTAGCGGGATCCTGGGTCGACACGTATCTCACACAGGAGACAGAGGAATCGACCCCGAGCTTCCAAACTCGGGGGTTTTTATAGGGGAGGTAAGGGGCATTCACGCGGTTACACATGATTGGTCAATTCAAAAGGTGCACAGTTACTTTCGGCGCGAAATGACATCAGCAAGGAGTATGTGTTATCTAGCAGCTCGGCAGGCAGGTAGGGTGGCTCATCTCACTCAGGGGGGTGAAGGAAGGGGAGGGGGTGGCTACGGATGGTCAGTGTCCTTGGGGCTGATAGCTGGTTTGGCAAGTCCTATCTCTGGCTCTCCCTCAGGCACGTCCAGCCCTGCACATCCGGACTCTGACAATGAGCAACCTTTATGAAACTCTAGTTCTGCACATTCTGGCTCTGACAATGAGTAACCTTTATGAAACTCTAGTTCTACATTCCCCACATCTTTTTTTTGTAAATAGTTCTAATCTTAGAACTTCATGGAGAACTCAGCTTCATCTAGCATAACAGCTTGGTATTGTTGTCTTAACATGAGGAGTCTAATCTGGACACTATCCAAGCCTATACACCAAGGTCATGACTAGCTTTTAGAACTTCTAAGCTTATACAGACTGTGATCCCTGAGGCACAGTCCCAAGAAGTGTTAGGAGTACTAACATATGCAATGTTACATCATTTGTAATGGAAATCAAGCCTATCCCACACCTATCTTGATAGAACCCAGGATAAACATGACTGAATTTCCCTCTAGGTCCCAGCTCTCAGCCCCAACAGCTAGTACACGGCTGGTGAGGGCTGAGAATTGACAGCTGTCAGGGTGGTCAGCAGTACCAGGTACAGTCCATTCCAGCGAGGCTCGAATGTCTGGGCTCAATGTAGCTGCAACCTGGAACTGATGGGATGTCTCAGGGGTCTCCGGGGCATAGGCTGCTGCCAGCTGTGAGAAGATTTCTTTCTGTATCACCTGTAGGTCTTTTAGCCTGGCACACAAATCATTATTACTATGGCACTATGACATGTTGGTTTAGTAACATCATCTAATACAGTCAGGGGAGCTGAGGCCCCATATAAGATCTCAAAGGGGGTAAGGCTGAATCTGGAAGGGGTATTTCTTGCTCTGAAGAGAGCAAGAGGGAAGGAGTGTCATCCAGTCTGCGCCAGTCTCCATGGTTAATTTAATTTGGTCAGGGTCTCTTTTAAAATTATATTTATTTACTCTATCTGTCCTGAACTTTGAGGTCTGTAAATACAATGTAATTTCTAATTGACCTCTAAATACTTGGCCACACCCTGGCTTACCTTGGCAACGAAAGTAGGGCCTTTGTCTGACCAGATTACCTTGGGCATTCCAAATGGGGGAAGATTTCTTCCAGTATCTTCTTGATGATTGCAGAGGCCATCTCTCATTTGGTGAGGAAAGCTTCTATCTATTCCTGAAAAAGTATCTACAAGCACTAGGAGATACTTGTGATTATATTTTTCTGGTTTTATCTCAGTGAAGTTCACTTCGACTTTTCACTAAACTCTCTAGGTCTCTTTGCCCTGTTTGCTTGCTAAGCATTCACTTATTGACATACCTTATACTTTCTACTGTCTCTCTGGCTAAAATCTTAAAGTCTGTTACATACACCTTAACTACTTGGACAAACTTCTTATCTCCTAAATGAGTCCATTTCTGTATTTGGCAAAGTGAGTCTTTTCTTTGTTCTCTGAGGAGTATAGCTTTCCCCTCAAGTGTGCCATTGTCCTTTATCTTTTAAGCAATTTGGGCCTTTTCTAAGTGAGGCCATCCCTTAGTCCGATCCTAGTTCTCAGTGGCTGTCTCTTGCAGGCCTGTAACCAGGATAGGCTCCTGCATAGCCATTTTTCAAGCCACTTGATCTGCTTCGTTATTGCCCCATGCCACTGAATCACTTCCCTCCTGATATCCTGAGCAATGAATAGTACTCACAGTTGTTGGCTTCACCAGGGCATCCAAGAGATGGTAAAGGCATCTGCGGTGTCTGATGTACTGGGGTGTTGAGGTTCAGCCATTCCAGATGACATTGTGTTGTCTACCATGGCAGCACCCACTTATCTCTGATCTTCATGAAGAGAACTGTTCCCGTCTGTGGACAAGGTCCTCGGCTTTCAGCAGGGGTCAATCAGCCAGTCGCAGAGGTCTTTCCTCTACCCATGGGCTTCTGCCAGCGCTTGACACTCGTGGTGGCTCCAGGTCCGGATTGGGCAGCAAGGTGACCAGATTGTCCCCAACTGGTGGAGAATCTAGTCCATGGCAGCTGACCAGTGGTCCCATCTTTTGGGACACTCTATTCAAAGGCAAAACATCAGCCACTCTATCACAGTTTAAGTCCTGGATTGGGTGATAATTGTTAGTGCCCGGCTGGCAGGAATGATATGTTCCAGGCAGAACAGGACTAAGTCACACATCTCCCAGCATCAGGTACTGGTGCACTGAGAGAGGTCTTAAGCTCCACATACACAGTCTGTAGATATGCATACACATGGCCTCACCCAGCCATTTCAGCCCACACAAGCCATTTTGGAGAGCAATTTTCTCATGAGCAAGGGATAGGGGCAGTCAGGGATGACCATGAATTAGTGGGTGGGTTACCCGGCCCACGCCAAGATCCACTGTTCTTCGGGCAGTCCATAAGTATTGTTCGTTGTCAGTAGCCCCTTGCACTCAAGGTCTTTGGATATTGGCCCACTGGGGGGCATAGGAGCACAGAGCATTGGGTCCCTGTATCCACAAAACAACTGGGCGGGCTTCCCTTCTATCTCTGTGCATAGCCAGCACCAAGAGGCTCTCCAGTGTCCCCTCTTGTTCTTTCTGGGGCAGTCCCTGACCCAATGTCCTTTTTCTTCGTATTAGGCACACTGATCTTTAGCCAGGAATTCTCTTCTGTTGCCAGGTACTATCTTCCTAGGTTCCCTAACTACTGTGGCCAGTATATGTTCCTCTCTCGTCTTTTATCTCTCTTTAGCTCTCTAATTTCCTCTTCTTTTTGTCTCTTTTCTTCCCTAGCTTCCTGCTCTTTTTACCTCTTTCTTCCTTCCTTCCTTTCTTTCTTTCTTTTCCTCTTTCTTTCTTTCTTTCTTTCTTTCTTTCTTTCTTTCTTTCTTTCTTTCTTTCTTTTTCAGTCTCTCTGCATCTTCTTCTACAGCTATTAGGTGCTGTCCACTTTTCTGCACAGACCCTGAACCACGCAACTTACAATAACTCTCTCAGTGACTTAGCTTAACCCTTCAAATTTCTGTAACTTTCTCTTCATATCTTTTCCTTATCTTAGCCAGATTGGTGGGGCATTTTCCAGCCCCTCAGAGACCCACCCTTGGAGCCTGGTGGCAGATCTGGCACTCCCTACCTTCAGGCGTCTGAAGAGAGCAGGCAGAAGTGAGGGCCTTCTATCCGAGTCTGGAAATTTTTTTTTTTTTTTATAGCCTGTTGACAGCATTTCTGATCTTTTAGGCAGCTACGCACTAAGTTGTCAAACCGGCTGAAACTCCGCCTTTAAGATTCCTTACAACCAAGCAAAATTTAAATCTTCCCCAGCTCATCACCGCTGGCTGCGAGCACAAGCACAGATAAAACACTGTTTTACAATACCACAGAAAACAATCCAGACAAACAAGACCAAGACAAAGCATCCTATAACCAATTTCCACAGATGCCTGGTACCTTCAGTACCTGGCCCAAACTGCAGCTTAACCTTAGCTGCTTCTGGGATACCAAACACAGAAACAGAATACAGACAACAGACACTAACACATCTAAGCACACTTCTCCGTGCCTATACTCAAATAGGCAGCCGAACGCGACTTCCAAAGTCAAGTCACAGTCAGATCTTTTTGACTGTCCATTGCCGGGTCCTCCCGACAAAATTCGGCTCGTGGAACGTCTCTCATGCGTCCCAGAGCCTGCACGATTGGGGCGTCCCCCAGTGCGCTTTCTAAAAAGGAAAAAAAGAAAGAAAAAGACAATTTGGAGTAGGAAACCCTTCTACTCCCAGGCGCCTGTCCGGAGCGGGAAACCCTTCCGCTCAAGTACACTCAAATACGGGGCAGGAAACCCATCTGCCCAAGTGTTCTGTCTGTCCAGGGCGGGAAACCCTTCCGCCCGAGTACACTCAAATACGGGGCAGGAAACCCATCTGCCCAAATGTACTCGAAAACGGGGTGCACTCAAATTCGGGGTGGGAAGCCCTTCCACCTGAGCGCACCCAACTTAAACCTTAGACCATGGCACAATACACAGTACGAGAAGCACAACGTATACACACACACACATACATACACATACACAGCGGCCGCTTTCCAGCACTCACACTAACGTACCTCCAAGTGGCATTCGGGGTTCCAGGGGGGTCACGCTCCGATCCCGGACGAGCCCCCAAATGAAAGAGCGTACCCCAAAATGGGGAGCTGCATCTCTCGCTCTGATCGCAGGGTGGGGTGCCCCCAGGAATCACGAGGAGCCATTCTTGATGTAACAGCAAGAGGTAGCTTTATTAACGAGATCCCGGGTCTTAGCGGGATCCCGGGTCGACACGTATCTCACACAGGAGACAGAGGAATCGACCCCGAGCTTCCAGACTCGGGGGTTTATATAGGGGAGGTAAGGGGCATTCACGCGGTTACACATGATTGGTCAATTCAAAAGGTGCACAGTTACTTTCGGCGCGAAATGACATCAGCAAGGAGTATGTGTTATCTAGCAGCTCGGCAGGCAGGTAGGGTGGCTCATCTCACTCAGAGGGGTGAAGGAAGGGGAGGGGGTGGCTACGGATGGTCAGTGTCCTTGGGGCTGATAGCTGGTTTGGCAAGTCCTATCTCTGGCTCTCCCTCAGGCACGTCCAGCCCTGCACATCCGGACTCTGACAATGAGCAACCTTTATGAAACTCTAGTTCTGCACATTCGGGCTCTGACAATGAGTAACCTTTATGAAACTCTAGTTCTACATGCCCACCACCCTCACCAGCATGTGCTGTCCTTTGGGTCTTTGGTTTTAGCCATTCTGATGGGTATAAGGTGGAATCTCAGGGTTGCTTTGATTTGCATTTCCCTGATGACTGAAGACATCGATCATTTCTTTAGGTGCTTCTCAGCCATTTGAAATTCCTCTGTTGAGAATTCTCTATTGGCTCGGTGCCCCATTTCTAATTGGGTTACTTGGATTGGTGGTGTCTTGATTCTTGAAATTTTTTATATATATTTTGGATATTACCTTCTGCTGGATGTAAAGTTAGTGAAGATCTTTTTCCAATCTGTAGGCTGTTGTTTTGTCCTGATGACAGTGTCCTTTGACTTACATAAGCTTTTCATGAGGTCCCATTTATCAATTCTTTATCTTAGTGCCTGAGCCATGATATTCTGTTCAGGAAGCTGTCTCCTATACCGATGAGTTCAAGACTATTCCCCACTTTCTTTCTATCAGATTTAGTGTATCTGGTTTTATGTTGAGGTCTTTTATTGACCTGGACTTGAGTTTTGTGCAGGGTGATAGATATGATCTATTTGCATTCTACATTCAGACCTCAAGTTTGACCATTTGTTGAAGATGCTCTCCCTTTTCTTTGGTACACTTACCGTGTGTTTCAGGTGTGAAGTTTAGATTTAAGTGTGGGCTGAACAGAACAGAACATCTACCACAATAAATATGCCAAGTATCAATTGTTAAATTGCAGCCTCCTCTTGCCTCTTCTCTTCTCACTCCAAAATTATCTTCTATGACACTAAAAAGTATCCATATAAATGGAAATAGCCACAGAAGATAAAACCTTTGTTCCTGATTCAAACTTTATATGTGTCTCTTACTAAGAGCAAGATTCTGGGGACAATATTGAGATTATTTAAGCATCCATTTTCTCAAGTGAAACTTAAGTCGATAACGTTCATCATTAGGATTTTGTCATGGTAATAGAATATCTTGTGTATGGTGATATATAATAGTCATGCTAAGACAGAAGTTGTTATGCAAATTCTTGTATAATAAGGTTAATGAATGAAGATGTTAATTAGGGATTCTGGAATAATGGAAAAGGAGAAAGCAAAATGTTAGACAATAACAATAGTTTCTGTGTCTGAGAATAGGAATCAGCTCTGGGATTCCTGACAAGTCAAACAAAAAGAGTCAAGTTGTGTTATAATCACCCAAACTATGCAAATGGGAAAACGTGATTGTTTACCAGAAGAAAGATTTAGTATCACCTTGTGCAAAATAATTCTCACTCAGGATTTTATAGTGGAGGAAAGATGGATGCTTTAAAGGATGCTCATGGACCTCCTGGCCACCTCCTTCCTTTCTCCTAAGCCACTCAGGGCTTGTCAGAGCCTCCTGGGTCCCCTGCAGTGTTTCACCCCCTTGTCAGACTCTTCTGGGTCCCTTGCAGATTTTGACCCCGGCTGAGCCCTGCTGATTCAGGTGGAAGCCTTTTGTTCCTAACAAAGGAACAGCCTGGCCTGGTAGTGACACACCTGGGCAATAGTCAATTCGTTCCTGCCTTTTATTTTCTCAATCTTTGTTCTTGGGATTTAGGCTGGTCTTCCTGGATTTTTCCCCAGTAAATTTGGGAAGATTATTCGGTCTTTTGGTACCAAAGCCTTAAACCGGGGTTTCCCACTGTGCTTCCTAGATTTTTCCACCTGGTCAACTTGGGGTATATATTCGGTAAATAAAGCTACAGAATTGACATTCTTTCTTAACAGGAATAACCCATGTGTGTGTGTGTGTGTGTGTGTGTGTGTGTGTGTGTGTGTGTGTGTGTGTGTTAATGCCTGGTTCTCGGTGCCTTGTTGGTACGGGCATTGACAAGGGCTGGCTAGGTGGAAGTCCAGAAAGGACATGGCCTGGGGTGTGTGAGCTGTGTGAGTGCTGGTCTTTGCCCACCATGGCTGCCTAGCTCTAGTGGTTGGCTTTGTGGGTACTGTGCAGGCTATTAAACATAAGATTCAGTTCATGAGGAGCTACTAGGCTCTTCTCTTACAAAACTAGATTTACTCATTTTACATTATTTGTGAGTGTTACGCCTGCACATATGTCTGCACTGTGCGCCACTTGTGCACACTTGGTGCCTGTAGAGGTCAAAGAAGGCATTGACCCCTAAAACTGGAGTTACAGATGGTTGTGAGCCACCATGTGGGTGCTGGGAATTAAACTCATGACCTCTGTAAGAGCAGCAAGTGCTCTTTACCACCAAGCCATCTTACCAGCTTGGCTCTTCATTTAAAACTTGTGGTCCGCAGCAGAATGATCTTTCTGCATACTCCACTGTGTCCACTTGAAATGCATTTAAACAGCGGTTCTGCTGTAAACTACAATCATAAAGTTAGGAAAATCTCCTTAAGGTAAGAACCCTGGCTGAGCTGCCCAACAATAGAGGAGGGACTGTAGACTATTTCTGTAGCTTAGATGTAGAGGAGAAATCATATATTCTTTTTCCTTCTTTTATTGGATATTTTATGTATTTACATTTCAAATGTTATCCCCTTTTCTAGTTCCCCCATCCCCCATCCTCCCTCTAAACCACCAACCAAAGACTACACATGGAGTGACCCATGGTTCCAGCCACATATATAGCAGAGAATGGCATTGTCTGGCAGCAATAGGAGGAGGTCCTGTGAAGTCTCATTTCCCCAGTGTAGGGGAATGCCAGGACAGTGGGGTGGGAGTGGGTGGGTGGTAGGGGGGAACATCTTCAAAATCATATATTCTTTTTGAAAAATTCCCAGGTCCTAGGAGTTGAGGTCTCTTTTACACTGATTTTTCTGGTCAGTTTCTTATTTTTTGATTGTTTAAAAGTATAAGGCTTATGGGGTTGCCAGCCCCCTTCAGCTCCTTCAATCCTTTCTCTAACTCCTCTAATGGGGACCCCATTCTCAGTTCAACCCCATAAGAACAACAATACCAACCAACCAGAGCTCCCAGGGATTACCCATGACGCCAGCTGCATATATAGCAGAGGATGGCCTTGTTGGGCACCAATGGAAGGAGAAACCCTTGGTCCTGCCAAGGCTGGAACCCCCTCCCCGCCCAGTGTAAGGGAATGTCAGGGCAGGGAGGTGGGAAGGGGTGGGGGATTGGATAGGGATGGGGTGGGGGATTTACGGACAGGAATCCAGGAAAGGGGATAACATTTAAAATGTAAATTAAAAAAATCCAAAAAAAAATAAAGAAAGGAGAACTCAAAAATAAAAGTATAAGGCTTAAGGACTGAAACTTTAAGACACCCCTTTGGCAAGTAATAGCTGTTGTCAGAAGGGTTTCATTTTCTGTATTGGTGTAGCCACTTGCAGTTGCCACAGTCAATGACTCATTGCTCACATTCAGTCAAGGAACTCTAAACACAGTGGGTCACACACAAGAAGAGGGAAGCAGCAGGGGACTTACGAATGAGGTTAGGAAAGGGGAGACAACTGACAACTTAGATTCATTGTGTAAATGCATGAGCCTGTCTCAGTCAATAAAGATTATTTTTAAAATGGCCACCACGGACAACTGATTGCATATATCAATTTATACTGGAACAGTATACCACATAGTAATTAAAACACTCCAGTATATTTTGTCTCATTGCTTTGGGAAAAATTAAGAATAAATTAAATCTGTTATTTTGGATTGCATAGATGGTACCAGATACTTGTCCTGGGGCTTTATATGTATACATATTGAGCAGAAAGAAGGAAAGAAGGAAGGAAGGAAGGAAGGAAAAAAGGAAGGAAGAAAGGAAGGCAGGCAAAAAGGAACAAAGGAAGGGAGGAAGAAAGCATGATATGGGGGCCTTCTGTCAGAAATCAAAATAAAATTGGAGACAACAGATTTTGGCTCAAGGTTTTGGGGGATACAGTCCCTACTGTGAAAAGGATTGCTGACTGGGGGGTTCAGTTTGTGATGTCAAAAGGCAGCCACTCCTTCGACTGTAACAGTGGGGGGGGGGCATGCTGTATTCCTTGGTAACATCTTGAGAGATATGGAAAGAAAGGGCTCAGGCCACCTCTGCTAGCCAGGGGGCTTTTAATAAAACTTCTGTAACATCCATCCCAAAATATCACCATCAGCTCCAACAAACTCTTCATACATAAGATCTCATGGGGAATAGCTCACACCTAACTCAAGTATTCCAGATTTTTGATTCTCATGAGCGATAGGTAGCCTGTGTGGTACACGTATTATTCTTGTACTGCTTTGCAACAAATAACTACAGATCTACATGTTGAAAAAAAATCACCTATTTATATCAGCTCACGTGGACGGAAGACAGGGAGTCTCTGCCTAGGGTTTCACAAGGCTAAACCAACACTGGCTTTATTGTGTGCTTGGTCTAGCTCCATGTTCTCAGCCACTGCCTGCTTTTTAATAGAATTTAAGCACAGATACACATTCTCAGACATGTTTTGAGCAATTTAGTTCAGGCTGCTTCATCACCATAGAAAAGACGAACTAAGAAAACTATAACTTCAGTGGTGACATCCTCCCACGGGACCACCTTCGTATGTGTGGTCCACCAGTGACATTAGCATGTACCACATGACTATTCTTCTATTGGGGATGACTGAGCTCTCTGTTATCGTCAGCCTGGGGGGTAAACTCAGCTCACATGGACATGTGAGCTTACCATAGACAGTTTCTCCCCATGAGGTGCCTATGAGAAGGTCCTGTTAGGGATGTTTGCTTGTTCGCAGGGCTGAAATCAGCGACTTTGCTTTCAACGGGCTCATAAGTTTAGGCTGGGGGAAACCACCATTCCTGTAGTAATATGAAGCAACTTCCTATCTTAACTGTATCATGTAGACAATAGTACTTAAAGCCTTGGTTTAAAGTACTAAGAGGATGCGGGTTATACTCGGCCCTGCGAAAAGTCGAGATACCACAGAATGGGGACTCTCAGCACCAGAGCTTAGCGTCCCGTTCCCAGTGTGGACCATTCGAATTTTCACGTTTCTGGAGAGCAAATATTTCTTATAATTCTCAAAAAACTAGATGTACGAAAGTCATTTTCCTTCTAAGACCACTAAGGATAGTAGACTAAATTTAATGAAACCTAAGACTGTACAAACATTAGTTCTGCCGCTTAGCGGGAAACGCAAACAGGGAGTGGTACTGGCTGGAATTCAAGGTAGGGAATAAGAGAAAACCTCTAGCTACTTACATTTCCTGCTCAGCTAAAACGTTTTTTAAATAGGTTATGACTTTGGTAGAGGTTTTAGCATCCTGTCATGTCAATGTTCCCAGAGAAGGTGTATTTTGATTATTTTGAGGAGTCGGTGGGCGGGAGGAACACGGCTTTGAAGCTTCACGCATTCCTGTAACTCAAGTGCTTTGCTCAAATGCCTTTATTGCTTATTTTACAATTAAAACGTAATATTTTTAAAATAAGAAACATTTTATGTACTACATAGCCTTTACCATGTAGCTGATGATTAATTTAAAATTCGCAAAGAAAACAAGGCAATTTATTATCTCGTTAGGATGGTGAGACTATTCGAGTTTTATTAAGTATTCATAATTTTCTTTTGCTATTTAAAATGTACTCACGTGCAGCGCGTCTTGTCAAAAGTCATAACTGATTTTTAAGTTTTAAAACTTTTTATCCCTGAAAATAGTACTCCAGTTGCTGACTGGTAAAACAGTCGCAGGTGCTTTTGTTAATTATTTATTCCGCATTTGCGAGCTTGACCAGATGTTTTTTTTTTCTTTTTTTCTTTTTTTATTTTATTAACTTGAGTATTTCTTATATACATTTCGAGTGTTATTCCCTTTCCCGGTTTCCGGGCAAACATCCCCCTAATCCCTCCCCCTCCTCTTCTTTATGGGTGTTCCCCTCCCCATCCTCCCCACATTGCCGCCCTCCCCCCAACAATCTAGTTCACTGGGGGTTCAGTCTTAGCAGGACCCAGGGCTTCCCCTTCCACTGGTGCTCTTACTAGGATATTCATTGCTACCTATGAGGTCAGAGTCCAGGGTCAGTCCATGTATAGTCTTTAGGTAGTGGCTTAGTCCCTGGAAGCTCTGGTTGGTCGGCATTGTTGTACATATGGGGTCTCGAGCCCCTTCAAGCTCTTCCAGTTCTTTCTCTGATTCCTTCAACGGGGGTCCTATTCTCAGTTCAGTGGTTTGCTGCTGGCATTCCCCTCTGTGTTTGCTGTATTCTGGCTGTGTCTCTCAGGAGCGATCTACATCCGGCTCCTGTCCGCCTGCACTTCTTTGCTTCATCCATCTTGTCTAACTGGGTGGCTGTATATGTATGGGTCACATGTGGGGCGGGCTCTGAATGGGTGTTCCTTCTGTGTCTGTTTTAATCTTTGCCTCTCTATTCCCTGCCAAGGGTATTCTTGTTCCCCTTTTAAAGAAGGAATGAAGCATTCACATTTTGATCATCCATCTTGAGTTTCTTTTGTTCTATGCATCTAGGGTAATTCAAGCATTTGGGCTAATAGCCACTTATCAATGAGTGCATACCATGTGTGTTTTTCTGTGATTGGGTTACCTCACTCAGGATGATATTTTCCAGTTCCAACCATTTGCCTACGAATTTCATAAAGTCATTGTTTTTGATAGCTGAGTAATATTCCATTGTGTAGATGTACCACATATTCTGTATCCATTCCTCTGTTGAAGGGCATCTGGGTTCTTTCCAGCTTCTGGAGTTTTTGATCTTAGCCATTCTGACTGGTGTGAGGTGGAATCTCAGGGTTGTTTTGATTTGCATTTCCCTTATGACTAAAGATGTTGAACATTTCTTTAGGTGTTTCTCAGGCATTCGGCATTCCTCAGCTGTGAATTCTTTGTTTAGCTCTGAACCCCATTTTTTAATAGGATTATTTGTCTCCCTGCGGTCTAACTTCTTGAGTTCTTTGTATATTTTGGATATAAGGCCTCTATCTGTTGTAGGATTGGTAAAGATCTTTACCCAATCTGTTGGTTGCCATTTTGTCCCAACCACAGTGTCCTTTGCATTACAGAAGTTTTGCAGTTTTATGAGATCCCATTTGTCCATTCTTGATCTTAGAGCATAAGCCATTGATGTTTTGTTCAGGAAATATTTTCCAGTGCCCATGTGTTCCAGAGGCTTCCCTAGTTTTTCTTCTATTAGTTTGAGTGTATCTGGTTTGATGTGGAAGTCCTTGATCCACTTGGACTTAAGCTTTGTACAGGGTGATAAGCATGGATCGATCTGAATTCTTCTACATGCTGACCTCCAGTTGAACCAGCACCATTTGCTGAAAATGCTATCTTTTTTCCATTTGATGGTTTTGGCTCCTTTGTCAAAAATCAAGTGCCCATAGGTGTGTGGGTTCATTTCTGGGTCTTCAATTCTGTTCCACTGGTCTATCTGTCTGTCTCTGTACCAATACCATGCAGTTTTTATCACTATTGCTCTGTAATACTGCTTGAGTTCAGGGACAGTGATTCCTCCTGAAGTCCTTTTATTGTTGAGGATAGCTTTAGCTATCCTGGGTTTTTTGTTATTCCAGATGAATTTGCAAATTGTTCTGTCTAACTCTTTGAGGAATTGGATTGGTATTTTGATGGGGATTGCATGGAATCTGTAGATCGCTTTTGGTAAAATGGCCATTTTTACTATATTAATCCTGCCAATCCATGAGCATGGGAGATCTTTCCATCTTCTGAGGTCATCTTCAATTTCTTTCTTCAGTGTCTTGAAGTTCTTATTGTACAAATCTTTTACTTGCTTGGTTAAAGTCACACCGAGGTACTTTATATTATTTGGGTCTTTTATGAAGGGTGTCGTTTCCCTAATTTCTTTCTCGGCTTGTTTCTCTTTTGTGTATAGGAAGGCTACTGATTTATTTGAGTTAATTTTATACCCAGCCACTTTGCTGAAGTTGTTTATCAGCTTTAGTAGTTGTCTGGGGGAACTTTTGGGATCACTTAAATAAACTATCATATCATCTGCAAATAGTGATATTTTGACTTCTTCTTTTCCGATCTGTATCCCCTTGACCTCCTTTTGTTGTCTGATTGCTCTGGCTAGAACTTCAAGAACTATATTGAATAAGTAGGGAGAGAGTGGGCAGCCTTGTCCAGTCCCTGATTTTAGTGGGATTGCTTCAAGGTTCTCTCCATTTAGTTTAATGTTAGCAACTGGTTTGCTGTATATGGCTTTTACTATGTTTAGGTATGGGCCTTGAATTCCTATTCTTTCCAGGACTTTTATCATGAAGGGGTGTTGAATTTTGTCAAATGCTTTCTCAGCATCTAATGAAATGCTCATGTGGTTTCGTTCTTTCAGTTTGTTTATATAATGGATCACGTTGATGGTTGTCTGTATATTAAACCATCCCTGCATGCCTGGGATGAAGCCTACTTGATCATGGTGGATGATTGTTTTGATGTGCTCTTGGATTCGGTTTGCCAGAATTTTATTGAGTATTTTTGCGTCGATATTCATAAGGGAAATTGGTCTGAAGTTCTCTTTCTTTGTTGTGTCTTTGTGTGGTTTAGGTATAAGAGTAATTGTGGCTTCATAGAAGGAATTCGGTAGTGCTCCATCTGTTTCAATTTTGTGGAATAGTTTGGATAATATTGGTATGAGGTCTTCTATGAAGGTCTGATAGAATTCTGCACTGAACCCGTCTGGACCTGGGCTCTTTTTGGTTGGGAGACCTTTAATGACTGCTTCTATTTCCTTAGGAGTTATGGGGTTGTTTAACTGGTTTATCTGTTCCTGATTTAACTTCGGTACCTGGTATCTGTCTAGGAAGTTGTCCATTTCCTGAAGATTTTCAAGTTTTGTTGAATATAGGTTTTTATAGTAAGATCTGATGATTTTTTGAATTTCCTCTAATCTGTAGTTATGTCTCCCTTTTCATTTCTGATTTTGTTAATTTGGACGCACTCTCTGTGTCCTCTCGTTAGTCTGGCTAAGGGTTTATCTATCTTGTTGATTTTCTCAAAGAACCAGCTTTTGGTTCTGTTGATTCTTTCTATGGTCCTTTTTGTTTCTACTTGGTTGATTTCAGCTCTGAGTTTGATTATTTCCTGTCTTCTACTCCTCCTGGGTGTATTTGCTTCTTTTTGTTCTAGAGCTTTTAGGTGTGCTGTCAAGCTGCTGACATATGCTCTTTCCTGTTTCTTTCTGCGGGCACTCAGCGCTATGAGTTTTCCTCTTAGCACAGCTTTCATTGTGTCCTATAAGTTTGGGTATGTTGTACCTTCATTTTCATTAAATTCTAAAAAGTCTTTAATTTCTTTCTTTATTTCTTCCTTGACCAGGTTATCATTGCATAGAACATTGTTCAATTTCCACGTATATGTGGGCATTCTTCCCTTATTGTTATTGAAGACCAGTTTTAGGCTGTGGTGGTCTGATAGCACGCATGGGATTATTTCTATCTTTCTGTACCTGTTGAGGCCCATTTTTTGACCAATTATATGGTCAATTTTGGAGAAAGTACCATAAGGAGCTGAGAAGAAGGTTTATCCTTTTGCTTTAGGATAGAATGTTCTATAAATATCCGTTAAGTCCATTTGGCTCATGACTTCTCTTAGTCTGTCTATGTCTCTGTTTAATTTCTGTTTCCATGATCTGTCCATTGATGAGAGTGGGGTGTTGAAATCTCCTACTATTATTGTGTGAGGTGCAATGTGTGTTTTGAGCTTTAGTAAGATTTCTTTTATGTATGTAGGTGCCCTTGTATTTTGGGGATAGATATTTAGGATTGAGAGTTCATCTTGGTGGATTTTTCCTTTGATGAATATGAAGTGTCCTTCCTTATCTTTTTGATGACTTTTAGTTGAAAATTGATTTTATTTGATAGTAGAATGGCTACTCCAGCTTGCTTCTTCTTGCTTGGAAAGTTGTTTTCCAGCCTTTCACTCTGAGGTAGTGTCTGTCTGTGTCTCTGAGGTATGTTTCCTGTAGGCAGCAGAATGCAGGGTCCTCGTTGTGTATCCAGTTTGTTAATCTATGTCTTTTTATTGGGGAGTTGAGGCCATTGATGTTGAGAGATATTAAGGAATAGTGATTATTGCTTCCTGTTATATTCATATTTGGATATGAGGTTATGTTTGTGTGCTTTTCTTCTCTTTGTTTTGTTGCCAAGACGATTAGTTTCTTGCTTCTTCTAGGGTATAGCTTGCCTCCTTATGTTGGGCTTTACCATTTATTATCCTTTGTAGTGCTCGATTTGTAGAAAGATATTGTGTAAATTTGGTTTTGTCATGGAATATCTTGGTTTCTCCATCTATGTTAATTGAGAGTTTTGCAGGATACAGTAACCTGGGCTGGCATTTGTGTTCTCTTAGGGTCTGTATGACTTCTGTCCAGGATCTTCTGGCTTTCATAGTTTCTGGCGAAAAGTCTGATGTGATTCTGATAGGTCTGCCTTTATATGTTACTTGACCTTTTTCCCTTACTGCTTTTAATATTCTTTCTTTATTTTGTGCGTTTGGTGTTTTGACTATTATGTGACGGGAGGTGTTTCTTTTCTGGTCCAATCTATTTGGAGTTCTGTAGGCTTCTTGTATGCCTATGGGTATCTCTTTTTTTAGGTTAGGGAAGTTTTCCTCTATGATTTTGTTGAAGATATTTACTGGTCCTTTGAGCTTGAAGTCTTCACTCTCTTCTATACCTATTATCCTTACGTTTGATCTTCTCATTGAGTCCTGGATTTCCTGTATGTTTTGGACCAGTAGCTTTTTCTGCTTTACTTCTTTTGGTTTTCTATATCCAGGGTTGTTTCCATGTGTTCTTTCTTGATTGCTTCTATTTCCATTTTTAATTCCTTCAACTGTTTGATTGTGTTTTACTGGAATTCTTTCAGGGATTTTTGTGACTCCTCTCTATGGGCTTCTACTTGTTTATTTATGTTTTCCTGGAATTCTTTCAGGGATTTTTGCGATTCCTCTCTGTAGGCTTCTACTTGTTCATTAATGTTTTCCTGTGTTTCTCTAAGGGAGTTCTTCATGTCTTTCTTGAAGTCCTCCAGCATCATGATCAAATATGATTTTGAAACTAGATCTTGCTTTTCTGGTGTGTTTGGATATTCCGTGTTTGTTTTGGTGGGAGAATTGGGCTCCGATGATGCCATGTAGTCTTGGTTTCTGTTGCTTGGGTTCCTGCGCTTGCTTCTCACCATCAGATTATCTCTAGTGTTACTTTGTTCTGCTATTTCTGACAGTGGCTAGACTGTCGTATAAGCCTGTGCATCAGGAGTGCTGTAGATCTGTTTTCCTGTTGTCTTTCAGCCAGTTATGGGGACAGAGTGTTCTGCTTTCAGGCGTGTAGTTTTTCCTCTCTACAGGTCTTCAGATGTTCCTGTGGGCCTGTGTCTTGAGTTCACCAGGCAGGTCACTTGCAGCAGAAAAGTTGGTCTTACCTGTGGTCCCGAGGCTCAAGCTTGCTCATGGGGTGTTGCTTATGAGCTCTCTGTTGCGGCAGCAACCAGGAAGATCTGCGCCGCCCTTTCCGGGAGCTTCGGTTCACCAGGGTTCCAGATGGCGTTTGGTGTTTTCCTCTGGCGTCATAGATGTGTGCAGAGTGCAGTCTCTTCTGGTTTCCCAGGCGTGTCTGCCTCTCTGTAGGTTTAGCTCTCCCTCCCATGGGATTTGGGTGCAGAGAACTGTTTATCCAGTCTGTTCCTTCAGGTTATGGCGGTGTCTCAGGCGCAGGGGTCCTGCCGCTCCTGGGCCTTCCCCCACGGGAACCCAGAGGCCGTATACAGTTTCCTCTTGGGCCAGGGATGTGGGCAGTGTTGGTGGTCTCTTCTGCTCTGCAGCCTCAGGAGTGCCCACCTGACCAGGCGGTGAGGTCTCTCTCCCATGGGGTCTGGGGGCAGAGAGCTGCTGCGGGCCGGGATCCGTGGGTTTTGTACTCCCGGTAAACACAGGAAGTGCCTGGTCCTAGAGGAATTTTGCCTCTGTGTGTCCCGAGTTCACCAGGCAGGTCTCTTGCAGCAGAAAAGTTGGTCTTACCTGTGGTCCCGAGGCTCAAGTTTGCTCACAGCGTGCTGCCTATGAGCTCTCCGCGGCGCCAGCCGTCACTACCCAGATGGTTTTCAAATGTGGAGCCTGGTAGCATTTACAACTCATTAGGAAACAGGAGAAACAACAAGCAACCAACCCATCTGTGCTTAGTGCGCCCCGTGCTACCTTCTTTCTTCCCACCATCCAAAACTTTCACACCAAGCCCTGCATATTCACTTCCAGTTCGTTTTTATTTTCTCCAGTTAACGATTTTATTTATGTAGTAAGATATTTTGTTACCTCTTATTACTATTTCTTATAAACACTCACCTTTACTTGTATAAAAACTCTCCCCTTCGATATTCATGTCTTATTTCACCATGCTAGATCACCTACTGTATATATTGCTAAGATTTTTTGGTCACCTTTCCTTTCAGTCGACATGAAGAGTTGGTGTCAGGTTTCTACTGACCTCGGAAAATGAAGTGGAAAGCTTCCTTTTTCCTCTCTATTTTGAGTAAGCGTCTAATTCTGCTTTCGCTTCTGCCTTAATTTAAAGATATGTAGTAATTGAGTAATGAGATCTTACGCTCCTGAAATTTGTCTTTGTGAGGAGATTGTGGATAACAAGATTTCCTTGCAGACTAAAACCAGACTGCTATTTTCTGTTTATCTTGTGTCGTTTACTATGGCTCTCGAACAAATTCGCCCCAAGATAAAGAAATTATTAACTGTGTTGCAGCTCAGCTTGAATGTTTCGCTTTGGATGTGTGCAGGACATGGTGGCAGCTTCTCTTTCATTTCTAGTGTCGACTGCCTGCTTTTCTGCTCAGTCAGCCTTATTTCTTCAAAAGGCCTGTCTTTCCACTGGTTATTACTTTCCAATGTTCCAATCATCGATTTCTGCCCTTTTTCACATAGCACCTCTTTACTTAAAAATGAGAGGTATATTTCAGCTTTAGTCAGACTACTTAGCAAATTAAATTGCAATTTATTATACGATATGATGACTTAAGGTATGTAAGCACCCTTCGAGTTGAACAGAAGAACTAATTTTATGAGCTCACATATTCAAAGTGTAATAATCACATATTGCATTTTGATTCTTGGCAAGAAGGCTGAAGGTCTATTTCTTTACTGATGCAGATTGTGAGGCCTGCTATTATTAATTTTAATCCTGGTCCTGCATGTTAGATCAGGATGCGCTGACATTATATTATGGAATAGTTTTCACACTTTGATCAGCGTCTCTCCAGGTCCTCCTATCCTAGTCTGTCATGACTGTCATTGTACAACTCGTGCCACTGAGTTCAACTTTTTCAAAAACATAATTCGAATGTGTGAATGACAACATACAGCATTTATATTTATTAAAACAGTTTCACATGCACAATTTGCTCAAAATTCTTCTGTGCAATATCTTCTCTGTAAACTTGAGTAATAATGTTGTTTCTTTGAATAGTTTTTGATCAATTCAAACGCTTCCTGTTCTAAAACTTCAGACTCTCCTATTCAGTCCATTTGCACAAAATTTTATTTTCTACCCGTTCATTCAGTTTACTTGTGTTTATAATGGTAAACTGAACAGTCCATAGTTAAATCAGGATTTTTATGTCCATTCAGCAACTCTGTTTTAGAATGGAGAACATAAGCCAGTTTACATTCAAGAAAGGACTTGTGAAATTTGCTCACTGCTTTCTGTATTGTTAACATAACCTTTGTTGCTCTCTTGCTACTTATTATTATTATTATTATTATTATTATTATTATTAATTTTATTTACTTACACTTCAAATGTTGTCCCCCTTCCTGCTCTCCCCTCTGCAACTGCCCAACATAAAATTCTTCCTTCTCCCTTTCATCCCCCTCCCCTTTGCCTCTAAAAGGGTGCTCCCCAACTCACCCACCCACTCCAGCTTCACCGCTCTACCATCCCCCTATGTTGGGTCATCAAGCCTCTACAGGATCAAGGGCCTCCCCTCCCACTGATGCCACATAAGGCCATTCTCTGCTACATATGCAGCTGGAGCCATGGACCCATCCATGCATACTCTATGGTTGGTGGTTTAGTCCCTGGGAGCTCTGGGCTGTCTGGTTAGTTGATATTGTTGCTCTTCCTATGGGATTGCAAACCCTTTCAGCTCCTTCAGTTCTTCCCTTAATTCTTCCATTGGGGCCCCCAGCTCAGTCTGATGGTTGGCTGTGAGTATCTGCATCTGTCTTAGATGCTGGCAGAGCCTCTCAGGGGACAGTTATACGAGGCTCCTGTCAGCAAGCACTTCTTGGCATCAGCAATAGTGTCGGGGTTTGGCGTCTGCAGGTGGGATGGATCTCAAGGTAGGCCAGCCTCTGTTCCACTTTCTTGTCCCCATGTTTCCTTTAGACAGGAACAAATTCTGGATTAAAAGTTTTGAAATGGGGGGGGTGGCCCCATCCCTTTTTAAGCTACTAATGGTTTTCTATTAGTGGTCCACTTTGATTCCTTGGTGAATGATTAGGATATCTAGTGCAGGTTTCTGTGCTGGCTTCCGTGAGTCTGCAGGAAGCATCTTACAGCTGTGATAGTTTCAGATAACGGCAATCACACCGTGATTATGAACAGCTCGTGCATTTTCTCTCCTCGGTGTTTTTAATACTATTCCATGCTCGCGATGTATTCCTTCTCGGATTATCGCAGTCCTTACAGTTTTTAGTGGTTCTTGTCTCCGCGTTACTGTGTCCCTATTCTCTTTTCTGTTTTAAAAGATAACTGAAGGTTTATTTACTTTTGTTTTATGTATAGGAGTGTTTGCCTGCATGTTTGTGATCGTGTCCTGAAGGCACATGTCCTGAAGGCACATGTCCTGAATGGAAGGTACCGATGGCTGTAAGCCACAGTGGGGATGCTGGGCCTTCTGCAAGAGCACCCCGTGCTCCTCAGTGGCGAGTCATCTCTCCAGCCACAGTTCCCTTTTGCTTCCCTTTTTCTCTTTTGTTGCGAAAAATAGTTTCAGTATTCTATTTTGGTTTCTTGTCTATATTGAATATGTAATTTTCAGTGTTTCTCTGGAAATAGTAATACTTTTAACTAATGATCTGTTTAAAGCTAACACGATGCCAGTCCATGTTAAATACAGAAAACTCGCAGAGGTCTATTTCCATTTCTCCCCTGCCATTTTTATTTCTCTTATTGCCATGTTACTGTCTTTACAGTATGCCGTGTGTGTGTGTGTGTGTGTGTGTGTGTGTGTGTGTGTGTGTGCTAGAGGCCAAACTCAGAAACGTGGTTTGCTAGGCAAGCACTGTACTGGTGATCTAAAATCCTAGCTGCACGATTAAAATTTCTATTATATTAAATCTCTCTGTCTAGGTTTTCTCAACAATAGAACAATTTATTGTGATATCCCCTCGGAACCAGCCATCTCATAAAGAAACATGTGCATAGTCATATGATTTTAGAATGGTCTTACTGGATGGATATATCATAACTCTTAATGCATTCTCCTGGAGACAAGCCTTTAGCTATTAAAATATAAACATAAACATTGACTTCAGAGGCTTTTGCTGTGCATGTATTTTCTTTTGTGCTTGCGAAAATACTCTTGACGGTAATTACTGTGCTACGAATCGGATTCGTATTTACCTGTATTAGGAAATATCAAATTCTTCCTAAGTTCATTGCAATGGCAGCTTAGGAACTGAAAGTGGCCTCAACTGTAGCTACTACAGGGGACATAAAATCACATCTCACTGTGATTTTGACATCGTCTCATGTATTCATTGGCTGTTTCTATAGATGCTTTCATGGGGAAAAGAGTTCTGTCTTCTGGTCATGATTGGGAAGTGAGTAATTTTTTGCTATACTGTTTTGCAGAACTTTTTTTTTCTTTTCTTTTTTTCCTGGAGCTGGGGACCGAACCCAGGGCCTTGCGCTTGCTAGGCAAGTGCTCTACCACTATCCCCAACCCCTTGCAAAGCTTTTAAATATTTTAGGCATGAGTGTTGGATTATGTTCTGTGACTCTTTCAAGCCTGCCCCGGTCTGTCTCTTCATTTTCATATGCTTCTTTTTATGCACAGGTTGTTCGCCATTCTTTTTATTAAACCCAACATAGAAAATTCTTCCTTCTCCATCCCTTCCCCTTGTCAAGAGAATGACTCTTCCAATACTCTTCATTCTCCATTTTCTCTCTCACTCTTTAGAGCTCACTTACAATGATGCTAAACTGACTAATATTGTCCGGTTGACCACTGGTAAGCTGTTTACTCCTCTTCATAATTTGTTATTCATACTGTACGATTTTAATGTTAGAATCTTATCTAGAACTCAAGTTTGATATTCTTTTCTTTGTTTCAACATTATATTTAGTTTGCTCTCACATTCACCCTGAAGTTTTTTCATTTAGCTATTATATATTAGATAGACATAAATTATACGTTTAGATAAAGCTCAGATGCTCGGTGATTGCCTACTATGTCCAAAGCCAGTGTACGAAGTTTGATTCCCTACACTACAAAAATAACTAATAAAATGATATTGGAGTTTTAGATATAGATTTTCAGTTGACTGTTTTAGAGAAGAGGTTCTGTTTTTATTATCATTTAAATAATTTAAAATATGCAGTATGTCTGGTATAGGCGCTTGTTAAACTAATCTGAACATCTGGGGCTTCACAGTTTGAAAACTTTTGTTTAACCAATATTTCAATGTTTATCTTAGCTTTCCCATATCAAATCTCCTTAGTGTATCATAAACACACAATTTTCATACCATACAGAGAGTAGATGTGATCCTTGTCTATTTGATATTTCTTGTGTGGAATGTTAATGCAGGCTTGCTTGTGTTTGTTAGTGCAGGCATGTGTGTCTTTTGTGCATGCGGAGGTCATAGGAAAACCTTAGGGGTTGAGGTTGGGGTTTGTTGCCCTCCTTCCACCTTGTTTGAGGTTTGCTAGCTCCCCTACGAGTTTCTGGGGGGCGGGATTCTCCTGTGTTTGCTTCCTTCTTACTATAGGAGTGCTGGGATTTGAGATGAATAGGACTTTGTGTGGCTTCTGCAGATCCGAACCATTGTCTTCATGCGTGAATGGCTAGCAATTTATCCACTGAACTATCTCCTCAGCCCCAGTGGTGCTGCTTCTAAATGGTATAGAGCATTTGCTTTTTCTCCGCCCCCCCATGATTGAATGATTGGCAGATGATTTGTGTAGTGATGGCTCTGATTTTTTTTTTTAAAATTAGACAATATAGTCAAGCCTTAAACCATCTGTTTTAGGCTTCCTTGAATCCATGCTACAAGTTTCATAAATTCTCTGTGTGTCAGTGGACCGACTCTTTACCCTCTCCTGCCATAGAGGTACATCGGCATTTTCTGGTCAGTTTTCATTGCAGGGGAGGTGAGCTGTGCCAACCCACCTAGGTGATCGTTGTGAGCCTG